>NW_028087015.1:4323200-5523200 GCF_014824575.4 Sturnira hondurensis
TGTGTGTGTGTGTGTAGGTGTATACCCTTAAAGACTTTAATGTTTTAAGGAAGGCATTAGGCCTGAATAGCATTAAATAAACATTTTGTTTCCTTTCCACAAATCTCTGGCATTGAGAGATGTCTTTCCAATTGGCGGCGGACAGAAGAGCCCTATAGATGTTAGTGTATCGTCCTTGGGAGGGGCCCCTGTTTTCTGTAGCAGTTTTTGGCATCCCTCGGTGAGCCAAATATTGCCCCCCCCCTCGGACCCTTGTTTGGTAACAGTACCTCTGCCCTCTGTGGACATTGTCAGGAATCGGGACTCTAAACCAGTGCTTACCTGGACCAGGTGTCCTACCTTTGACCTTTGGTGTTGTACAGGAGTTTTGTCTGCTTTGTGTGACTGATTAAATGAAAACTTTCAAATTTATTCTTTCAATATTCCATGCAACAAATCATTTGAAGACTAAAGCTAGAGAACACTTGTTATATCCAGGCTCTCCTAGTAACCATCTTTATAGCCTTAAAAGCTTTTCACTGAAGTTCCTTAGTTCTTCAAATTAATACAATAAACCAGAGACTTTAGAATCAAAAAGCTTTTGACAAATTGGAAAAAATGAACCAAAGCATATATAACATTTACAATTGTAAGTTGAAAGACAATACAAGTAAGAATGGATAGAATAAAAGGGGAGGCAGGATACGTGATAACTAGTTTTAATTGAACATCAGCTGGCTTGTGATGAGTCAGTTAACCTCCAAAACCCTCAGTTTGCGTATCAATAGAATGAGAGGTTTTGTCTAGGCCTCACTGTCCAAAAGAAGTTTCTGTGCTGGTGGAACCGCCCTACATCTACCCCGTGTGTCTGCTGAGCACCGAGAATGTGGTTAGTATAACTGAAGGACTAATGTTTTAATATTTCCAGTGATTATGGTGGACATTTGGTTGCACATAATCTGAAACCTTCCTGATTATCTCTACCAGTGTTAGGTGGAGGCAGATCTCATCTCTCCCTATGAACACTAAAAGCTCAGGGTACTTGCTTTCTGATTTTCCTTGTAGTTAGAGGGTGGGCACATGGCCTAGGCTCAGCCAGTAAGTTGTAGCCACTCTAGTCTCTGAAATAGAAGCTTCTCATGAAAAGAAGCAGAGCAGAGGAAGGTATCTGGAATAGTGGCAGCCCCATCAAATTTCCAGGGCGATGAGAGTGGTTCCCTTGGGGCATCTATTGTTCAGGTGATGGAGCAGATGATGGTGCCCTTTCTTCACCGTTGCTTAACTATAGCTTTAGGTAAGCTACTTAATTTGCCCAATCTATAAACATAGTTAAATCTACAAAATCTACTGTCTGTATAAATGTAAGTAAATAAGTTAGTAAAGAAAAAGCTTAGAAGGCATAAAATAATATCCTTCAAGTTTTATTTATTTATTTTTTGTGTGTTATTGTTGGGAGGGGCCAACTCTTGTTTTGTGATAAGTAGTTGTTTTTATCTCCTTACATATAAATTTCCCTGGATACAAAGTTCTCTAAGCATCTATTAAATACTGATGCTACCTAGCTAGCACTTAAAAGAAGAGGTTTTCTTAGAAAAACTATATTGATGATAAGTTGTTGTTTTAATGTCTTTGCACTCATCGTGTGCCTCTTTTTTTTGTATTCAGTAACTCTGCCCACCACCTAGGGCACCGCACCCCCCACCATGGAGCCTGCCCTACTCAGCACCAGGAACTCCCGGTCTCCCCTTCCCTCTGCCCCACTAATAGTTGCTTGTAAAACCTGTGGGGGACCCTGTTCTCAGCAGGAAATTGACATACCCATTCAACCCCCCAAATTAATGGCACATTCAAGCTTAATTAGCTACTCTTCCCACATAGAAGTTTCATTTGAGGTAAAGCCTCTGGAATCATGGTCTGAGGAAGATAATTAATAACACGCTAGACCCACTAAAAAATACACATGGGGGAAATAGGAACTGAATTATTCACTTTAATTCAAGTAAGGCTAAACTAGAGCATTTGGCCTGATTTTTAGTGGTAAAATGAATTTTCTAATACTTCCTCCCCCCTCCCCCCATCACTACGTGAGGTTCACATCTTAAGACCCATCAGAGGGGAGTGTCAGTTTACAGAGAAGTAACCTGGCCAGCTGCTTGTCTGTCACCTTCCAAGAGTAGGAACAGGGGGTCAGAGGTCATGCATACATAAAGACCTTTAGCATATACCTCCACCAGATAGAGAACAGGTATGAAGAGAAGCATACTCTTACTGTCTCATCAGTCAGATAAACGATGCCTTCTCATGTAAGAAGAGCAAGTGAGAACTGGAAGAATGTTGGGATATTTCTAATCATTGCCTGCTGGAAGTCAGTTTTCTATTTTATGGACCAGCAAAATCCTGGGACAGGAAAAGGATAGTTCTACTTTCCTGAGTCATAAGAATGAGAGTAGAAACACAGGATATTGAAGTACTTTCCAAGGGCAGATGTGGTATAAGACAGGCTTTTCTGGTGCTATGTCTGAGCTTGTCTTGCCTTTTAAAAATAACCTAGTCATTCACAACCCACCCCACCCCCGCCACAATATAAAGGGCCAGTGGAATAGAAAGTAATTCATCTAATCAGAATATTTCAGGTTCACTCCTGGTTCGAACTAATACATTACAGGTTTTTGAGTTTAATAAGTATTACTTTTCCTTATGGAAAAGACTTAGCACAGTGCATACCACATAGTACACAGTGGGTGCTCAATAAATGAATGAATTAACCTCGCCATGCTCCTTTTCCTGTTTTCTTGAAAGGTCACCTTAATCTTTTGCACTTCTTTTTTTTTTTTAAGATTTTATTTATTTATTTATCTTTAGAGGGGAAGGAGAGAGGGAGAGAAACATCAATGTATGGTTGCCTTTTGTGCGTCCCCTGCTGGGAGTTGGCCTGCAGGGAACTGGACTACAACCCAGGCATGTGCCCTGACTGGGAATCGAACCGCGATCCTCTGGTTCGCAGGCCCACACTCAATCCACTGAGCTACACCAGCCAGGGCTTGCACTTCTTTTTTTTTTTTAATTTTCTGTGATCCCAACAAGTACCCTTATTTTCTTTTCCCTCACTTACTTTCTTTCTCTTAGGCAGCTGTTTTGTTCCTGTAATGCTTTTATTTTTCTGTCTTTCTTCTGCTCTTATTTTCCTCTAACTTGCATACACCCTTTCTTCTCCTTCCCGGGTATTGCTTAGAAAATTGGAAAGACACATTTTAAATACAGAGACATTGAAACTGCCTGGGCCAGTGAGCAAAGTTGGTTAGAGTGTTGTTCCAGTGCGCCAAGGCTGTGGGCTCCATACCTGCTGAGGGCACATACAGGAATCTAAGGGATGAATACATAAAATGCATAAATAAGTGGAACAACAAATCAATATCTCTCTCTCTCTCTTTCTCCTTCCCTTCCTCCCTCCCCATTCCTCTTTCTCTAAAATCAATCAATACATTTTTTAAAGAGATATGAAACTGATACATTACTAGTTGGTTATGGGGAGAGGAGCCGGAAATCTGGGCTGCTCTGAGATAAAGCGGCACCAGAATCTGTTCTGATCTCACAAACATCTTGAACAGACTGCCAGGCTTCCTTGATGGGGAATTTACTTGAATCTAAAACTCACTTCCAAAGAGATGATCCATGCTGTACTAGCATGCATATTTATACAGATGTGCCTATAAAATAATAGCTATTTATATAATCTTATCTAAATACCTAAATTAAGAAAATCTAAATTAGTGAAAGAGACAATAGCTTTCCTTCTTTAAATGCCTACAACAAACAGAACCCACCCTAGGACCTTGTATAATATAGTAAATATTAATTTGAAATGAGCAGTTCAAATTATCACTGTGGAATCCTGCAATTGATGATGTTTTGAATTTTCTCTCTATAAAAATATATGGAATATTTTCTTGTAAGTTTCCCAATCATAAATTATATTGAATTTGATTACAACCTAACTGAAGACAAAAAAAAGTAATAAGGAATAATACAGTTACCTAGGGAGATGAACTTTTTCATTAGAATTGTGTGCTTGAAAATTGAAATGATGCTGAATATTGACAAATGTAAATTAAAGACCAACAAACTAATAAGCCTGTGCACATTAAGGAAAATTAATCAGGGGTTGTTGACTTGAGACATTTGGCATTAAGAAAAGAATAAGAAGTAAATGGGGAATTAAGAGACAATGACACATATTCAAGACAGTCAAATGACGATGAGAAAGGTTTCGAGGGTTAGACTAACCTGTGGAGAAAGACCAAGTGATGATTCTGAGGAATAGACCACAGGCAAAAATTCAGGCAGGTCTGGAGTGGACATAAGAAAAGGCCAGGAACATTTATTGGGGACCAGTTACTGGGTTTCAGGAGCAGAACTATTGTTTTAGTCTCCTAAAAAGTGGGCACCATTCCCCCCAAAGGAAAGACTTACACAATAGGAACAATAAGATGGCCAAGGACAGCCAAGGTTTGGCTGCTACAGATAAGAGAGGAGCCTAATTCCTGAACTCACACCTGATGTCAGTGCAGAAGCAGAAATCAGGCTGCCCGGGTACCCATTCTCTAAGCTAGGGTCTTAAAGGTGCTGAAATGTTTCTGTAACTGGGAACAGAACTAGTTGCAAGGGTCAGGGGGTGAGCCAAATATATGAGAAGGGCTAAAGTGTCACCAGCCTTGAAATTCGAAGGAGAAAAAGAGACAAACATCATGATGTGAATTACTACATAGAGTAGAAAAATATTCTAGTCTAAGAGTTTTGTGCTGCAGAAAAGTTCCGAAGTTAATGACGAAGACTCACATAGGTTGGCTGGGATGATTCAATGTATAACGCATATGGAAGGTGCTGAGAACAATGTCTGACATATAGCAGGCATTCAGTAAAGGCTAGCTTACTATTATTGTTTGTAGTATCAATGTATGGCTATTTTGAAGTTCTCAGGAAAAAATCTGTATCTGCTCCAAGTTTCTGAAAGAAGTCACAAAGGGGACTAATGGCCAGGAGGTTCCTTTGGAACTCCATGACTTACAAGGTTTTCTGAGAGTCCATTTTGGAAGGCGAGCGATGCCTCGCCAGCACGGGTTACAGGGGATGTTCTTGATCAAAGTCTGTGAAAGTAAATGATCTGGAAGACCTTGAAGACTTACTCTGTCTTGAGAGACCTGGAATCCACAGTCCTGGATTTAATTTCCAGATGTCTTGTTGTAGTTTGACTAGGCTTGGAATGAGATAAGTTTAATTAGTTTAAAGATAATGAGACTAGAGTCTTTGTTTACAAATGTAGAGATACTAATTGCCTGTAGGTCTTCCTCACTACAACCTATTTTAAAGGGGTTCTGATACTTAAAGTTTTTCTCTGTCTGTCCAGCGCTGACCCCATTCTTAACTCCTACCAAACCTCTCTCACCACTTTGCTTTCATTCATCTGCTGATTGATTGCTTTGTTCATTCATTCATTCACAATTTTAAAAACTAGCCAAGTGCTGGTGGACTTACGGGTTTCATGGCCCAATGCTGAAGTTTTAAAAATAGAAACACAAAAGGCTACTATACATGATTTTATATAGTAAGAATATTTAAAAATTACACACATAAAATTATCACTTTATATACCAAAGGATAGTATAAACTCTTAACAAATAAGAGATAAAATAATATTTAAGGACTGTAACAATAATTTTAAAATTAAAAAAATGTTTAAAAATACCGGGAAAATATTGTCTTAAAAAATTATTTCCTTGCCTTTTGCTTCTCACTTAGTCCTGGTCCCGAGAAAACTTGGTCTTAGATTGGTAGTGGCAAAATTTCAAGCACTATCTAAAGCCACAGTCTCCTTGCCTTCTTTGCTTTCCTCCTTCACAGTTCACCCACAGTGCCCTTTGCTCCTGCTGGATGTCTGCTGCTGCGTGGCCTGATAAATGATCTGGTCTTCGGACATTAATCCTTAGGCTTAGTCACATTTGAACAAGACGGCTGGAAGGCTGCAATTACTCAAGTTAGCATTTGAGGCACCTTAAAGACAAAGGAGAGATAGATGTGTGTGTGTGTGTGTGTGTGTGTGTATCCTTCTTGGTACTTCTTTTGAAAAATCATGAAATATGGCAAACTTCTTCTTAGACTGGCCCTTAGAACAGGACTTTTCTCATATTTTTAATTGCCCAAGAATCTCTATATCTCCCTAGGCTTATAACTCCCTAGATCAGTCAAACGGATCTAATGATTCATTTTCCATCCTTTATGTTCTAAAACATGTGACTTTCTATTTCACCTGAGCTCAGCTTGTTTCCTCTCCCCAATCCCAAGTGTTTCATCTCTTAAGTGTTTCAGAAAAGACTTATGATGCATGTGTCTTTTAAAGTAGTTTAAATGTTACCCAGATTGGCATCAAGAGACTGATATTTACATTGCTAATCATCAGGCCACTTACCCAAAACAAGCTATGTTTGAAATCAGTAATGAGCCATATCTTATAGACATACTTTGAAAGGCAACACAGTGTGATTTCTCTAAGTGGTTGCTCTCTGGATCGGTCGACATTGGCATTGGGGATGTCATTACTCTGAGTCAGACATCACCCACATGTAAACTTGCTTCAGAAGCCCAATTTTATGATACCCTCAACCTGAGTTTTTAGTGCAAATATCAAACATTGCTTAACCTATGGTCAGTGTTTCCTTAGTTAGAACTTCATATTTTGACACTAAAATGTCAACAAATGCATTGAAGGCAACAACATTATTTTTAATTTCAGGAGGCCAACATGCCATTTTAGAGCAGTGAGACACTTTACTAGAATTTAATAAGACATGGTTGAGCAGATGGAGCACAGAAAAACAAGCTGTGTTCTAGTTTATTTTCCAAGCAGTGCTATTTTCTCACGAACCAATTATTCTATTGGACTTTGGAAAACATCAGCAAATCAGAACTGTAGGAGAAGGTGCCAGTAAATTAAGCCTTATTGCAAGACATCAAAAGTAAAGGGACTCATTTAAAACCACCAGGCCTCTTTAAGGAACTACTAATTTAGTTAATCAAGGTGCTATGGCTTTATAAAGTAAATTATGCTTAAGTGAGGTTCTAATGTGCCTCTAATTCTTTAAAGGACTCCCAGAGTGTGTCTACACTGGTGACAGAATTACGATGGCTCTTTCCTGGGATGTTGTGTGATCTAAGAGTTCAGGGTCAGAAAAGAAAAGACTAAAACTCTCAATTTAAGCTATTGTATGTTGGATGATGTGTAAAGGAAAGGACCCAAAGCATCTCCATGCAATTCCAGCGTCAGGAGTAAGGCACGCATACATCCCCCTTCCTACCAACTGCAGTGAGAATGAGGAATTTTCTTTTTCTCTCTGGTTTCCACCACCAAGCACGGGCAGACTCTCTTATCATATGCGTCAGATATATAAAGGCTACACAGGGAGAATTAGGAAGAATAATAAAAACAGAGTGGAGGGGAGAAATAGAATTTCAGGGAGACAGAAAGAGCTGTAGGGGCCAGCTGGTCCTGCCGGGAGATAACCTCCATAACCAAGCTTTCACCTGCAGGTGAGCCCAGCCACTTCCTTCTTTGTGTTCCTACACTTTCACTCTTAGGCACCATTTGCATAACAGTTGGGTCTAAGCCCAGTGCCCTTGCAACATTTTATGAAAAATGTATAATGAGAGGACTTCTGCTCCAGACATGGTGAACTAACAGGACAGTGTTTACCTTCCTGCTTTATTTATTTATTGACTGAGACATTTGTTTTGTACATTTGATATATTGTTAACATTTTCAAATGATGTGACAAAGAAAATTTGGGAAAAGTTTACTAATTTTTACTCAATCAGTATTATCTTTAAAATAGCTTTAAACATTACTTTAAGCAGGGAAACTTTTATGCTTATAAATGAAATGTTTCTTTTTTTGTTGAAACATTTTTAAGTATATTTTATTGGTTGTGCTGTTACAGTTGTCCCGTTTTTCTCTACACTTTGTCCCCCTCCACACTGCAGCCCCCATTCCCGCCGGCATTACCCCTCCCCTTAGTTCATGTCCATGGGTCGTACATATAAGTTCTTTGGCTTCTCCATTTCCTATACTGTTCTTAACCTCCCCTGTCTATTTTGTACCTACCAGTTATGCTTCCTATACCCTGTACCTTTTCCCTCATTCTCTCCCCTCCCCCTTCTCACAGATAACCCTCCATGCAATCTTCATTTATTGTGATTCTGTTTAGTTGTTTGCTAACCTAAAAGACAAAAATAAAAACAAATTACCTTCTTGCTTTAAACAACTGGAAAAAAACCCACCCAAAATGTAGGAAACAACTGTTTTCAGACATCGGAGAGCAGTCAGCATGGAAGAGTAATCTCCGAAAGAGGCAAAACAAATGAAGTGAAGTTTAGGATTGCCCAGGTCAGTGCCTAGAGAGAGCATCCAGTCTATAGTAAAAGGGAGGAGGAAGAGAGAGAGAGAGAGAGAGAGAGAGAGAGAACAAAGTCTCGAGATCTGCAGAGATTCCTTTTGAGTCAACAGCAACATTCTGAGATAAATCTGTCCGTGTGAGGACACTACCAAACACTGGGGGAAGAACCAATATGAAGAAACAGGTAGAGCAATGTTGAAGGATCATGCCAGGAATAGTTCACAAACAAAAATGGAAAGACCCCTTGACATGTGTTGTCAAGTGAAGTTGTCGGAAGAATAATGCCTCAAAGGTGAGACCAAACTAGCCTTGGACTAAAGGCTGGGCACCGGTCTGACTAATCTCAAACACAAACATTGAAAGGTTCAGATTGTTTCAAAGTGACTTACCTGTGTCCCAGAAAAAAATTCCTAAAAACGTTTAAAAGACTACGATAAAATCGAACACTCAACAACATACCATTTGCAATCTCTGACATCTAAGCAAAAGTTACCTAGCAAGGGAAGAAGCAAGAAAATAGAATCCATAGCAAGAGGGAAAAATCAATCAAGAGGGAGTCCAAAATTGGACAAATGATAGTACACAAGGACGTTTAAACAGCTATTTAAATACACTCATATTTCAGGAAAGTAGCAGAAAACATGTGCATAACAAAGGCAGACACAGAAGACCTGAGGAAGGTGCAAATCAGGTTTCTAGAGATGGAAAATCCGTTGTTGGGATAAGAAACACCCTGGATGATAATGACAGCAGATTAGGAACTGCAGGACCAAAAAAAAAAAAAGAGAGAGCAGTGAATTTAAAGCTGTGTCAATACAAATTCTCAACACTGAAACACAGAAAGAAAAAGACTGAGAAAAATGAAGAGAGTGCCCTGACATATGGGACAATAACAAGTGGGTTAAAATATATGTAACTGGAATCTCAGAAAGGGAAAGGAACATAAAAATATTTTGAGAAATAATGATTAAAGCTTTCCAAATCTGATGAAAACTACAGATTCTGTTCTCCATCACATTCAGATATAGTGAATCAGAACTCGCTGGGTTTCTGATTTAAAAAAAAAATGAGCCAGTGGAATCCTGATTTTGTGACACATACACAAACAAGCACACGTGCTGTGAATTCTAACAAAGGACATTTAGGAAAATATGAAGAAAAAGTGGAGCTTCTCCTAAAAATCCTGTACACGTCCCAGATGAGCTCTTCTGTCTGCCCCAAAGCCTCAAGCTCTAGTAAAAGTGGATGGGCCATATTAACCAAGGAAAAAACACATTGTTCATTATGCAAATTGTCTCAGGGGAAACATGCACATTTCAGATAAGATGGGACATAAATTAGGAGGGATTCTGCAGACTTCTTACAGATCTGTTTGCTTTCACATAAGTAAACTGGAAAGAGAGAGCAGTGTGACTATTGAAACACAACAGCCATCCCTTTGTCTTAGAAAGAAAAAGCACACAGTTGATAGAGCAATCTAAGGTACAAAGGAATACTCATTAATATCTTGCATTGTAGAAGTTAATAAAAGGACAAATTCAATAAGTCAAGAGATTGAAGTGCAGGGAATATAACAGCAAAATGGAATGTAAGGAGAATTTACTGAATTCAGGAAAAATACCTGAGGTTCAAAGTTCATCTTTACAGAACTAAAAAATACATAAATTAGAAATAGTAAACAACAAAAAAGTGTATTGAAATTGAATTGAACTATTTCAATGAAGTCTTATATCATCATTGTGAACACATAAGACATAAACAGAGATCAAAGCAACAGGCCAGACATAATATATATGGGGGAGAGGGAACAGAGATATAAGAGAAACTGCGTTGCTAAATTACAGAGCATAACAGCTCAATAACAATAAAAATAATTAAAAATAAAATAGAAATAAATTCCTTGAACTAATGTCACAACAGTATATGGGGATTGAAAAGGCACATCAAGTTAAAGAAAAGATGTTAAGAATAATCAATAGCAACACATACCTTATTTAAATTATTGAGCTTCAAAGAAAAACGCATCATTCTTTAGGTATCACAGTGAACAGTACAATTCACCTTCTATGATAAAAAATATCAGGTTATTTTAACATTTTCTTCAGCAATAGACAAAAGAGTTAACAGGTTCTGTGGAAAGAGTGACCCAAAAATATTTTGGCTAGCTAAATTGTTTCATTTGTTAGGTAAATGGGCTAAAATTCTCAAATAAAAAAGAAAGCAAACAAACTCTTTCAGAGGACATCTTGCCAGCACCTTACATTAGTGGAAACTATATAAAACTATAAGTGGAGGATGATGTACCATATGCCAAAATATTGAAGTGTGAAAGATTATGTCTGAGATTATGTATATGAAGGCTAAGAACTGTGATCATGCACCAAGAGCTAGCCTTGGCCTAGGACCCTTGTCAATGGTTGGTACCATGAGGGACCTCATCTGCATGTATATGAATATATTAGTTGACATGTCCAAGCTCTCTCCAGACCTATCTAGCTACATGTTTGTGTATGTATAAAAATACATTTAAATTTTTGTTTGAAGCAACTCCTATTTAGGTAAGAATTTTAGCTTTTCTGGAAATCACTTTGCTCCCTTGGTGGAAAAAAATGCATTTCTTTATCTATAGTGATACTGAGTTAATGAAACCATAAACATTTTGAATTGTTATAAACAAACCAATCTTAAGAAATAGATCTTAAAAATGGAGGAATGCAGACAGAATACTAACCCTCACGTCACTGAAAATCACAAGTTCTAGAACATCCAAGGAAATCTGAGAAACAAACATTTTGTTCCATTGACTTCTTTGTGATCCCGAGGAGCTCTTAGGAGAGAGGACAATACTACATTATGAAGGAAACGCTACTTTGATTCTGCCTGCTAAGAAGATGAAGAGGGAAAGATAGGTTACTTGCTGGGAGGTAAGTGCTGAACAAGTGCTGAAAGCTGGAAGCTGTGCAGTCCAATTTTGAAATGAACAGAAAAGCATCTCTAAAGCCATTAGGAATGTTAGCCAGGCATATAATAACAATGTAGGACGTAGCTACCTATAGAGAGCAGGCACCGACTATACAAAGGCACTAAGTCCCGGATCTTAAAGGGCATAGGAGTTGGAGGAGAAAGACAGTAAATAAGAATATAAAGTGTAATCATGATGCAATAAAATAATGTGTAGGAGAAAAGGGACAGCCTTAGTGTTGTTTTTTTAAAGCCAGGCCTTCAGTATTTTCTGAAGCTCCCTGGTGATTCTAGTATTCTGTCAAAGGTAAGAACCACTGTGTAGGTTGAGCCATTTAGGGGATTTATCCAATGTTTATTGCTGCAGAGTAGTTAGGAAGAAAGTGCAGCTCCTATTTCTGATTGGCAGTGATAATGTTTGTTAACTTCAATGGACATATTGTAGTCCTTTTTCGTTTCTTGATGTATGAAACTGAAAGAAGATCCTGGTTCTTCCTATAATTTGTCTTAAGGATTCCAGTTGTCTCAAATAATTTCCATCTCCCGCAAATTTGTCCAAAGCTACCTTTCCAAAATCTTTATTGTATGTATTGCTACATGTGTAAGATCAGCTCTATGAAATGAACACTCAGTAAGGGAAGAAATGAGCTTATTAAAGTAATAGAATCGGAATGAAACTCCTCTATGGCTTTCTAAAGTGACAGGTCAGTGCCATAAACTTTTTATGAGTTTATACAATCAATCAGGTATCACCTAATTAGGAACAGGTTAAAAACTAGACTGAGAATTGGAAACAGCTAATCAAGACAATACATAACTGAGAATACTGTAAAGAATGCAAACATACATTAAGGTTTGGTTAATTTAACAGATTTGGCCTGGGATTGACCATTTAAAGCTTTAGAAGATGATTCATTACATGTCTGCCTGGGGAACTTCTATTTCACCGCATGGGAAGTGAGTATGATCTGTATTTTTTCTCCAAAGTTGTTGTCATAGTTCCCATTTCATGGACCTTAAAATTCCAAACTTTTTTTTCACCTGCTCTCTAGCCAGTAAGACAGAGGCTGGGAGTGATTGAGCGTCTAGGGCTTGTTATTCTTTTTGCCCATCATCAGCTGTGTAACACCTTGTCCTTTCTCTCACTGACTCCAACCAATTTATCCATGTCCTATATTACTATTCTCTCCTATGAGTACTTTCCTCCATCCATATATTGAAACCAAGGTAAGGTATGTTATCAGTACACTGGGAAATGGAAGAAGATAAAGTATTAAATGCAAAAGCTAGTTGAAGTGTCAGCCCACTGTTCCAGGAAATCAGGATACCTCTGAAAAAGAATGGCTTTGTCTCTCTTGTTCTTTGTTTCTTTCTGTAGTTTTCCATCTCCATCAAGATCCCAACCATTTTTAAGCTGTTGCCACAGGGACTATTCTCTCTTGCTTCAAGACCTGTGGATTTTTCTTAGGAAATTTCTTCCTAATATCTATTATCTCAAACACAACTAAACTCCTTAAGTAAATGAAACTACTTTACTGCGTCACGGCTGGAGCCCCCAAGAGGCTCAGTCAGACCCAACATTAAACCATGTTTCCCTCCATTAAACCTTGTCTTTCCTCTATTTTGGAATCTCCCAGGCCCAGCAATAACCTAGCCATTGCTCCGCAGCAACATTTTCCTCTACTTCCTCCTTTCTCCGGAGCCCTGGGGGATGTTTTTCTTGCATCTGGGCTCTGTTGGGGGTAGTTACGGTGGTGGTTTGCTCTCTGAGAACCGCCCTTTCTTCTTTTAAATTTCTTCCTGCTCCACTCATTCTCCATAATGCAGGGTTCCTAGTAGCAACTTCAGTATGCCTCCTTTCCATGCCATGCCCGCCTAGACTGCCGTTTAATGAATTAGCCTTTCTTTTGAAGTGGTTCCTCTGATAGCTTATTGGCCAGATTTCTCCCTACCTTTCTGCTACTCCTGACTTGGCTATAGACCACGGTATATTTTAGTGCGGTTCTTTTCCTTTCTGAGTCTCTAGAAACCTTGATTTCTACAAAAGGTGTTCCAGAGACAAAAATTTCTAAAAACTTTAACTTTTGTTTTCCTCCTTTTTTGAAAAACGATGTTGCCCTCGTGTTAACCTGTTTATTAATAAGACACGCTAATCACAGGTTGAACTCATGGTCTGAAGTCCTGCGATCCACAAGGCTCCTCAAAAACAATCAAGAGAGTTTAGAGAACAGGTGGTGATCGTTTTGTGGGGAGTGGAGGGTTGCTGGAATGTATGAAATGTAGTCCTAAGTCTCATATTCTATTGATGAACTCATATCTGCTCTAGACCTGGAGACTTCAAGTCTGCACTGAAATGCAAAGTAAAGGTCCATCTCTTAATTCCTTAAAACATCTGCGCACTTAAACTCTGCTTATTTTTGTTTCTAAGTGGTACCTAAATGCTGTTTCCGGCTGTGCCTACGCCAGCGGCTGGAAGGTCTGTGGACTCCAGGGGCTTGAAACCTGAGCAGGTGCAGCGGGATCCCCTGGAGGGCTTGTTACAGCACTTAGCTGGGCCCCACCCTCGGGGTTTTTAAGACCAGAAGGTCTCGGTCATGAACAAAGAATTTGCATGACTAACAAGTTCTCAGGTGATGTTGATGCTGCCAGTCTGGTGACCACACTCTGAAAACAGCTGATTTACTCTGTGGAAGCTGGAAGAGTAAGGCTGACCAACCACCCTCCATTGCACTGGTCCACGTGACAGAGCGAGGTTGGGATTGCTTTTCCTGCGCAATGATCCTGTGCCTGCCCCTTCCCGGGCTCCAAAAAGCGTGGCTCTGGGATATCAGGTTAATCAATTTCACCTGCGAGGAAGGTTACTTTTCCTCCCAGTTGGGGGCGGGCAAGTAGAAAGGGCAGCATAAGAAGCCAAAAACACGGACTGAAATTTTGCCCCCTTTTGAGGGATTGTTTCCAGTTTGAGAAGAGAATGGTCAAGTCAGGATTTCTTTTTTTTTTTTAAGTTAATTTTATTTTATTTTTTTAAAGATTTTCTTTATTCATATATCTTTAGAGGGGAAGGAGAGAGGGAGAGAAACATCAATGTATGGTTGCCTTTTGTGTGTCCCCTGCTGGTAGTTAGCCTGCAAGGAACTGGCCTGCAACCCAGGCATGTGCCCTGGCTGGGAATCAAACCGCGATCGTCTGGTTCACAGGCCCGCGCTCAATCCACTGAGCTATGCCAGCCAGGGCCAGGATTTCTTTTTAAGGGTTCAGCAGTGATCAACATTTCCCTGCCCGAGGAATTACGTGTTGGAGGATACAAGAATGTAATGTCCAGAGGGGCCTCCAAACCAAGGTGAAGGGGATGCTGGACTCCTCAGCTTTGTGCGGTGGGAACGTGTGGGATTCCAGAGGACCAGAGGATGTGGAGACCGCAAAGGTGAGCGAGTTTCTATATTTAAGGATCTTACACTGGAGTTGGCGATATTGCTTGGGAAAGTCAATTTCTTTGAGCCTCTGTTTTCTTATCTAAAAAAGGTTTAATAAATGTTATCTGAGGATGATGCTTGTAGATATTAAATGTTTTCAAATGCTGAGAACATTGCTTGTTCAATAATATACTTAGTAAATGGTGCTATGTAAGTAGTGAGAGGTTAGTGACATGTAAGAAGTTAAACAAAAAAGAGCTTTAAGGAGTGTATTATTTTTCCAATTGCTGCTGTTATGAATTACCATGAATTTGGTGAGTTACAACAACACATTTATTACCGTATGAAGCTGGAGGTTGGAAGTCAGATACAGATTGCACTGATCTAGATGCAGCATATCGACAGGGCTGTATTCCTTTCTGAAGACTCTAGGGGAGAATATGTTACATTGTCAAGTCCAGTTTTTAGATGCTGCCCACGTTTCTTGGCAAAGGGTCCCATTCCTCCAGCTTCAAAGCCAACCACACAGCATCTCCCTGACCCTCCTTTTGTCATTACAGATCTTTCTGTGGTTGCACTTTTCTGTTTCCCACTGTGATTACATTAGACTGTCCAGGTGATTCAGGATAAACTCATTATTTTAAGGTCAGCTGATTCAAACAGCAACTTTATTTCCCTTGAAACATAACATACTAACAGGTTCTGGGAATAAGACCTGGATATCTTTGGAGGATGAGGGGCATTATTCTGCTTTTTCCAGGAGGAAAAGTTCATTTTCACTGTGTTCTATGTGGATATGTTCCGGGCATGGAACTTCATTTGTTGATTCATTCACCAACACATACTAAGCATTTATATGTGTTTTACTAATCACCGCAGATACAAAGGTGAATAAGACTATTCCTTAAAATAGCTTAGAGTTCACTAGTGGGCTACAGACTTGTAAATAAGTGAAACGGTGAGAAGTTGTACAACAGTGGAGCAAATGGAGGACCTGATGGGGAAGCAGCTAATTTCTACTATGAATGGATTTGGGAGAATGTCAGATAAGCTTAGACAAGGAAGATGCTTGAGCCTTGAAGTTTTGACTGTGGGGATGCGGAGAGAGCATAATGACGACATATGTGGGCTGCATGGGAAATTGCAAGTAACTCAGCAAAAAAGGAACATGTAGAGAAATAAGGCTGGCGAGATAGGGACTGGGATTTCACATATCTGTCTACTGCTCTTTTGCCATAACCTTGCTTACCTGCCTTACAGCTGTTTGAATTCACCTTAAAGCCAGTGAGGGACCATAATGATAGTTGTGATGAAGCCAGATGACAAAAGCCCTTGGATTACAGGCTGAGGCTTCTTCCTGTTCGCGATGATCTCTCCCTCATCTGATTCAAATCATTGAATTACCTATCATCAACTATAAGCCAGCCGTGTGACACGTGTTTTGTTCCAGGGATAAAGAAAGCACAGTCCCTGACCTTGAGTACTGTCAAGACAGAAAATATAATTATGGCATATTGTGACAAGTCATGAAAATGAGATGTTCATAGTGCCCATTTGGCCTTATTACCTACTGCTTCGTGATGTTCTTTCCATGCGTATATTGATTTTGACTGTTTACCACTTTCAGTGTTTTTGAAAGCAGGGGCTTATGCAAGGCAGCTACTTAGAAAACCAGTTTTAACTCCTGCCCCTCTTCATTTGGCTTCGCAATGGGGGATGGTTGCCATAGGTGGCTTTGCCTGTTTATTTATCTGGATTTTTAAAAAAGTGAAACCCTTCTCTCATTCCTCAGTCGTTGTAAATCATTGTTTGAATTCATGTTTCTTTTCTCTCTCTCAGATCTAGCTTTGGGAAGTGTGGTGTCCAGCAGCCTGGTCTCACACTTTGTGCTGCAATGACAGTGATTTTTGGTATTTCTGTTTAGTGTTAAAATAAGTGTCCCAGCTCTGAACTCTCCTATCCACCATTTCTAAAAGATGCTTCCTTCTTAAAGCAGGCTTGAATTGAGACTTCTCAAGGAAAGCTGTTCATTCTCACTTTCTTTGACAGTGGGGAAGTGGGGGAAGAGGCAGACGCCATTGGGCCTTATAATCGCTATGCAGAACAACCCTTTCAGGCTACCCTTCTTTCCCCCTAGTTGCTGTTGACTTCTGATCACCTGCCCACACTTACCTCAGTGCCACCACCATCTTTGATGACTTGGTTGCCCGAGTAGGCTATCTACACAATTCTTGAGCCTAACCATACCCAGGGCTCCTTGACTGGAGTGGTTATCTACTGCAGCAGTCCCCAACCTTTTTGGCACCAGGGACCAGTTTCATGAAAGACAATTTTTCCATGGGTTTGGGGGGATGGTTTCTGGATGATTTGAGTATATGACATACAGGTGCACTTCCTGCTGTGCAGTCCGGTTCCTAATAGGCCCCAGAGCCTAATACCCTAGCTTCTTCCCTGTGCCTACTTATATTCTTCTTAGAGTTCTGTATGTGTAAGAAAGATTTTGGTGGCAAGTAACAGAAACCTAACCCCAACTGGCTTAAGCAGTATTTAAGCAATATTGATTTAAATATTTGGAAAAGTAAGGAGGAGGGTGGACTTAGGTAAGGTGAGGGCTCAGATTCTATCACTAGGGCCTACGTCTCCCAGTTTCTGGATTCAGTTCTCTGTCTTCCTTGTGTTGCCTTTGTCTTTGAATGGACTCTCTTCTGTGGCCACAGGGCTGTCCACAGCAGCTTCAGGTATAACATTCTCTTATGTTCATGTCTAAATGGGGTGATAGGTTTACTTTTCCTGTAACAGTCAGCCAGAGGTTCTGGGCCTATCTCTGTTAGCTTGAATTGGGACACCTATCCCTTCCAGAACCAATCAAATTAGTCAGGGTATATATTAATTAGCTTAAATCACTCAATGTCTAATTTTGGATAGGATTTATTCGAGTACCCATGAGATTTGCGTTGAGAAATTATATGTGGTTTAATTGAATTAGCTCCTGGGAGAATGGAATATGCAGTCTTATGTCTAATTAATGGAGAATGTAGCAGAGACTCTGCTACCAGAAGAATTATTTATATAGGTTCTGACCCAGAAACTCATAGCAAATGTTTCTAGGCTCCAAAAACTATCTCAAAAACTGGAATTCCTTGTTCTACTTAGCTAAGCTTCCCTACAGGACTTCTCAGCCTTATTCATTTGCAACAAAAAACATGAGCGTTTGTCCAAGGAACACGAATCTAATAATACTGTATGTAATATACTTCCTAGAAAAAATATTTTACAGTTTAATGATTTCACTGATAGAAATCACACTGAAAGAAATCCCACTGCATGATATTATCAAGCTATTTATTTCCTTGAGAACATTTGGTTCCAACCTAATCAGTAAGACAAGATTAAAGTAGTTATTACAGTTAGGCCAGTTTCTCTGGGCCTATCTACTTATACACCATTTCAGATGTAGCGCTCCTGAAAAGTCAATCAGATGTCAGATGAGTCTTTGTGTGTTTTTCATTCTCTTTTATAAGACATAATACATATAAATTCAGATTGGCAAAAAAGTATAGATAAGCAGTATCAGAACTCTTCCAGTTTTGTACTGTATAAAACAGGCCTTCAGGAGAAACAGGGTTCTCTTATATTGCATGTCAAGTACTGAACTAGCAGAGACACTTGGCTTTGAGGAATCTCAAATACTTCAATGTTTCAAAACTGTGGGGTTCAATGTACTTTTACCTCCATTCCCCACTTTAGCTCATTGGTTTTGATAAAGAGCCCATTATATCCAGGTATTTTCTCAGAAAATATGAAAACTATATTGTAATACAGTTTTCCATCTAATTCTGAGTCAGTTACATAATTTGCATTTACTTGCTCATGTTTTTGGCTTGTTTTCATGTATGCAAATGAGAGAGAAAGTGAAATCCTTCATAATTTGATTGTAATTTTCCTCCAAAGAGGGTTAGGAAATAGTTTTAAGAAACAGTTGGATCGTTGGTTTATTTATCTTTCCACTCACTCCTGGGGATAATAGTCTGCACTTTGAACTGAAAAAAAAAGTGATTGGTGAAGAGTTTATGACTTGGGACCAAATTTTGGATTTGAATGTTGACTTTTACCATGTATTCTGAAACCTTGAACAATTGTACCATTTTTTGAGTTCTTGCCTTACCAGTGAAACTGGGAAGACATAGCTCCCTGGTTTGTTATGTGGGGATGATCAAATGAGATAATCACGGAGAGTGAATTTAAATAATTCCTGGTGCCCAGGGCAAGATTTTGAATCTGGATTATGAGGTAATTTTTTAACCTTTTCCTCCAGTATTTCAGTCCTACCAGATGTATTATGTGGGCAGCTAATGCCTGAATATTTCCCATGATCAAGAAAGAAAAAAGCTCTTCTGAAAATACCACTTTTATTCCAGGAGGATAGTTTGTTCCCACTTTAACAAAGAATTATTTTTGAAAATGATAATAATACAGCCTAGTTTATATTGGGTTGGCCATAAGGTCCGTTTAGTTCTTTCTCTGTACGATGGCTCTAGTGGTGCTTTGTTGTCTTTGACTTCATTTGAAACAACTTCGTTAGATCGTATTGTGACAGCTGTTGTATCAACATGCATTTAAGGAAAAACTCATCAAAATTAGTGGGTATTTGTGCAACTTTTAATATTGAAGATGAAAGAAAATATTCAACTCTTTTGTGTATTATGCTTTATTATTTCAAGAAAGGTAAAAACACAACTGGAATGCAAAAAAAAAAAGATTTGTGCAGTGTATGGAGAAGGTGCTGTGACTGACAAAATATGTCGAAAGTGGTTTGTGAAGATTCTTGGCACTGTTGGTATTTTGGCCAAATAGTTGTTGGCTGTGGTCTGTCTTATGCATTGGAAGATGTTTAGTAGCACCCCTGGCCTCTACCCACTAGAAGCCAATAACAGGAGATACCTGAAATGCTCAAAATATCTAAATCAATAAAGTTATTGGTAAAAATGAAAAATGTGTCTTCTTTTTAATAGAAAACTGTAATGGACTTTTTGGCCAACCCCATTGTGCAAAACACCTCAGTTTGATCTCACTTTTGAAGCCAAATGAGAAATACGGGTATGAATTAAAATTCGGTCTTAGCTTGTAGCAAGATTGTGTTTATTTTACAGTGTGAGGTCTTCAGGGTTGTTTCTGGCAACTGGCATTACTTAGGTAATGATGATAGAATATAGTCAGAATATTATAGGCTGGAGGGCCTTGGTCCTTTCTCTCTGGCAAATATCACTAATTATCTCAGAGAGATGCTTGCACTTACTTTTAAAAAAGCTTTATTTGTCTATAGTCTCAATGAAGGTATTTACTAACTGCTTTCTTGGAGTGAACAGCTTGATGTGTGATAAAAATTGAGCCCCTTTCCACAAGCAAATGACTTTTATTATTTGAAAGATTTTTCAACTTTTCGTTTAGCCTCTCTCATCTCTAGTACCTATAAATTAATAAACATTCAAATGAGTTGGATGAGTGTGCATTTTGCCTTTTCCCCTCCTGTTATCTCACACTGGCATAGCCCTTGCAGAGGCGTTGCCATAGTTGTTCTGGCAGCAGCGGAGGCCTGGAGGATTTGCATTTGGTGACACTCCAGCAGCTGGCTGAGCTTCACAGCCTGGCAGCTGCTCCTGTTCACACCTGTACTCAAACCCTGTCTTTATTTTAAATCTCCCCCCGTCCTTCCTTCCCTCCCTCCCTCCCTCCCATCCTCCCTTTCTTCCCTTTTTACCATTTATAACCCCTTTCCATCAGCCCCTACCCACTTTCCCTCTGGTAGTCACCATATTGTGTCTATAAGGTTTTCTTTTTTCTTTCTTTTATTTTTTGCTTAATCCCTTCACCTTTTTCACCCAGCTCCCTAACCTCCTTCCCCTCTGACAGCTGTCAGTCTGTCCTCTGTATCTATATATCTATGTATCTATTTATATTTTGTTCACTGGATTCTATTTATAAGTAAGATCATACGATACTTGTCTTTCTCTGACTTGCTTATTTCACTTAAAATAATGCTCTCCAGGTCCATCCATGTTGTAGCAAAGGGTAAGATTTCCTTCTTTTCTATTGCCAAACAATTTTCCATTGTGTAAATGTACCCCAGCTTTTTTATCTACTCATCTAATGATCAACATTTGGGTTGCTTCCATAGCTCAGCTATTGTAAGTAATGCTGCAGGGAAATGGGGTGCATACGTTCTTTCCAATTGGTGTTTCATGTTTCTTTGGATATATTCCCAGAAGTCAAATTGCTAGGTCATAAGGAAGTTCCATTTTAAGTTTGTGGGGGTAACTCCATGCTGCTTTCCACAGTGGCTGCACCAGTCTGCATTCCTGCCAACAGGGCAGAAGGGTTCCCTCTCACCGTATCCTTGCCAGCACTTGTTCATTGATTTGTTGGTGACCGCCACTCTGGCAGGTGTGAGGTGATATCTTATTTTGGTTTTAATTTGCATTTTTCTCATGACTATAGTGATGTTGAACATCTTTCCATATATCTGTTGGCCATCTATGTATACCCTTTGGAGAAGTGTTTTTTCAGGTGATTTGACTATTTTTTTCATTGGGTTGTTTGGGTTTTTGGTGTTGAGTTTTGTAAGTTCTTTATAAATTTTGGATATTAACCCCTTAACAGATGATCATTGGCAAATATGTGCTCCCCACTCAGTGGGTTTTCTTTTAAGTTTGTTGATGGTTTTCTTTGCTGTGCAAAAGCTTTTTAGTTTGATGTAGTCCCATTTGTTTATTTTTTCTTTTGTTTCCCTTGCCAGAGGAAATATATGAGAAAAAATGCTACAAGAAATGTCTGAAGTTTTACCGTCTATATCTTATTCTAGTTTTTATGGTTTTGAGTCTAACATTTATTTCTTTAATCCATTTTGAGTTCATTCTTGTGTATAGTGTAAGGAGGTCTAGTTTTTTTTCTTTTGCATTGTTCTAAATCTTATAGAGACCTCACTCCCCTCCCCCAGATTCATTTTTTTCTATAAAGCATTTTTATAAATATATACGTATTTCTCCAAGTACTAGGCAGAGAAAGACTTGGTTTGGAATGAGGCTTCGCCACTTTTTAGCTGTAGCCTTTGGGCAAGTGACTTATATCACCTCTTTATCACAAATGTCTCAACTTTTCTTCTAAGATAATAAGGACCTTGAGATTTTCTAAAAGGAATAATATATGTAAAGCATCTGACACAGTTATCGATGCTACAGGTGAATTTAAAAGTAGAGACTAGTATTTCCGAGTTACAAGGAATGAGATGGGGGGGTCTCGAGTAGGAGGAGGGGGATAGGGAAGTATGTGGGGAAGGGTTTTTATCACCATAAAGTTTATGAGGGTAGAAAAATTAGCACTCTCACTGGTCTGTTGTAATGCCCTCACACTCATGTATTTAACACACATAGAGACAGCATTTTCCGTGCATGGCACTGTTTTAGACTCTGGAGGTATATTGATGAACAAAACAGCTTAAGCTCTAACGGTTTAGATAGCCAATTTCCAGTTGTTCTTCCAAGAACAAGTTACATGAGATGAGGCGACAAAGGGCCAGTTCCAGATACCGAAGAAAAGAGCGCAGAGAGTTTAGTCCCCAGCAGAGGTGAGATTCCAGTGCAGTTGCTGGAGATGGAAGGCAGCAGGAATGGGGAGTGAGGTGGAGTGAGGGGAACCACTGCCTGGAATGTACATGTACATGGGAGGTCTGCAGCCAAGGGGATCCTCCGGCCTGAAAGGCAGCCCTGGCCAGGGCTCCCTGCTCAGTTCTTCTCAAGGTCTGTAAGACTAGATGGCTGCTTGGTCATCATTACTCAGGAGCATCCAAACGGCCACGTGAGGGGTGGTTGGGGAGATGTAATTAGAAATATTACCTGGAATCCATCTGTGAGACAACCATGTAAACTCATTATGCTAGAGTTTCCGTACGATGTCTATGTTGGAAAGTATAAAGGGCTCCCTGGCATAACATCACCCTGGAAAAATTACCATCCCAATTACCCTCTTTAGGGAAATTGGAGGTGGAAAGAGAAGCCTCATGGCTTCTGGTACCCTTTGCCGAAATGATCCTTTGAGTCTATCACAGTAAAATGTGATTAATGTGTGTGTGAGCTAATTTTAAAACATTCTCAAACCCAGTTCTCTATGATGTTAATTTAATTTCAGAACCAGAAATACTGTCTCTATTAAGTCCATGAGCTAGAGTGTTAGAATGGAGGGCAAGCAATGAAATGGACAATGGAAATGAAAGGGACTTAATCGAACATGGGTGTGTACATGGAAGGACACCTTGGACTGCCAGATAGACAAATGGGTGTGTTCTTGAGGAAATTAAGCCTGGAACTTTGCTGGAAGATAAAGAACAAAACAAAGCAAAAACAGACTCGTAAAAACAGAGACCAAGGGGATGGCCACCAGAAGGCAAGGGATGAGGGGTAAGGTGAAAACAGGAAGGAGAAAATAGTCAGTGATGTTGTGTTAAGTTTCTATGTCAGCAGATGATTGCTAGGATTAATGGGGTGAGCATGTTGTAAGTTATAAAAATGTCAAATCACTATATTATATACACAAAACTAATATAACCCATATAAGATTATATTCCAACTATACCTAAATATAAAATAAGTTTTAAAAAGGGAAGGGAGACAAAACTGAAGCTGTGTTTCTTTCCATACATCATGAGGACTTGGGGTTCTTTGGCAAAGATGGTAATGCTGGGAGAAATAGAAGGGCACCAGGAAGAGAGGAAGACCAAATACGAGCTAGGCTTCCTCCATGAAAGAAGCCACAGGCGGCCAAGTCTACAGAAGCTGAGCAGGGCTGTTGAGGACACGGCATTGTGAACAGCACAAGTTCATTGGGGCCCAAAGAGTTGGAGCCAACAGAATGATACATTATTACACATGTAGAAATCAACCCTCCTCTATCCTTTTTCACTTCAGTGCCTTCAGTGAAGGGTCTACCCCCAAGAGGAAAAACGGGCTTTTCTCTACAGACAGTGAATAAATCACAGGAAAACACCTTCAGTGTGGGAATTGGCCATCCTGAGCAGTGTCCTGTAAACACTGGCATTTGAGGGGGGTCACCCAGATAAAAGCTATCAAAACTCTGCCCACCCATCTTCAAGTAAAGATCCCAATGCAGACATCTCCTATCCAGCAATTTTTAAAACTTGTTATATGTTGTTTCTCCTTTTCTTCCCTTCTCTGGTTTTAAGTGAGCATATTATGTAATTGAATTTTCTCTCCTGTCTTCTATTAATTATTTTTGAAAATGGTGGTGATCCTAGAGTTTACAGTATATTTTAAACTAATCTAAGTCCACTTGTAAAGAGCAAACTCCTTCCCACGCAGCACAGGAATATTAGAAACAGTATTCCCGATTTCCTCCTCCCCTTTCTTACAACATTTGGTGACATGCATTTCACTTCTCCACAGGCTATAAGTCACCCAATACATTGCTACTATCATTCCTTTAAACAGCTATCTTTTAGGTCAATTAGGGGTAAGAAAACAACATATTTCATTTTACCCTCACTTACTTCATTTTCAAATTCTTCTTGCCTCGGGTAGATTCCAGTTTCTGACTTACATAATTTTCCTTCTTCGATTTCTTCAGGTTTTGCATGCTTCCGTCTCTAGAGTACCCACACTGTGGTTGTTAATACACACTTGCACATTTTAACCATGTGTCTTGCATTGTTCTTTGCTCTTTCAGGATGTAAGTCATGACCCTCCAATAAATTATAAATTCTTTGAGGCAGAGGTCCTTGATGATGATTTTTTTTTGTCCCACCCAGTGCTTGACACAGAGGCGAGCACATAAAAAAACAATGGGTTAACATTGATTGATTATAGACCAGTAGGAATGTCAAGATGGTCAGGTAGGACTATTCTCACGTTGCTTTTTGTCATTTGGATAGCACAAGAGTTTTGACAGAGTGCTTTGAATGCCTTCACCAGTTCCATCAGAGCCTCACTCCATGATGTGGATGTTTGGCGTGTGTTAGTGGGATTATTGTAATGATACCTAATGAGAATTTCAGAAAATAGCTCCTAATCTGGGCTTCAGTATTTACAAGGATGAAAAGGCACATTGGGGATGGTCTGGGGGAGATGATGGCTATTTTAGTCATTACTGCTTGGTACACAAACAGGTCCCGCAGCCAGTTGCTATCTTGTCTTCTTGCCCACACGATCTAGGACCAGGAAGGAGATAGACACAAATCAACATTTGCATTTTATGTCTCTTCCCTTAGACTTATTTATGCTTTTTATGTGAATTTTATGTAAGTTTGCTGAGTAGAGTTTGTAGGTATTTGAAAAACAACCTTATTTTGTCAACTGCGTTGGCTTTCTGAGTGCTCTCTGGATAACTGAGTGGAGATGAAATACCAACGGTTTAGAAAGTAACTACTTTTTCATCCGCAGCTGTGATAACTGAGCTTCATAATGCTTGCAATTCCTTTATCATCTAGTGCCACTTGATGAAGTATTTAATAATCACAGCGATTCTGAAACATCTCCTGAGAATGAGGATGAGTGCTCCTTCCACAGTGTTAAAAGGGTGTGTAGTCAGCAAGTGAGCACCCTCACCGTCCTGCGTTGCTTTATCTTCCCCAATGCGTGCATGGCTCTTTAACTGTCTAAGTCACATTTTCCTGATAATTTTTATTAAAAGGACTTGCTTGGTATCAATTGGTGGTCACATTAAGGATGTATAGTCAGCTTTTAATAAACAGAAAGGGAAATTAATACCATTATAATTAACTTTACAGATGCATTTTAATTTTAGGTTATTTTCTATCAATGTTTCAGAAGGAAATGAACATTCTTAAACATTTGAATTAGTGGAGTTCATGGACTTTCACGGAGTTTTGCATTCCAGTGTCAGTTCTACCACTGACTAGCTTTGCACTTTGTCCAGTTTGAGCTGTAATATTTGCATCCATAAATATATGTCAGAAGAGGGAATTGGTTTAGAATATTATGATCTGGAAAGTCTCTAAATTCAATTTAATATTACATCCCATAAGTACCCATTCTGCTTATACCAACTTACAATTTAGAATACTTAAGAATTTGCAAAAAATTTTGTTTTTTCATTGGATCCTTCAGATAACCTCATACAACAGTCAAGGTGTATTTTATATCCTTTTACTGATGTGAAAACAGGATTGCAGTTCACACAGATCATAGGTTGAGCAGAACATACTCTTTCGAAGTGGAAAAGAGGTGGTCTGCTTGGTTCGAGGGGTGCAAAATCTAAGTCTAGTTGTTTCCTTAAAACTTCTGCCCTTGAACCTCACCAGTGAGCCTTATTTTTACTGATTATATATAAAGAAGAAAATCTTAGCATTGGGGTCATTCTGACTACCTATGGCAGTGTAACAATTCTGTGGGTAAGTCTTTGCCTTGGCTGATCAGGAAGGACAGTTGGGAGGCAGGGCTGGGCGTGGTTACATGGGGGGCTTTATCTCTGTGGTTTGCTTTGTAGAAGCAGTTTGCCCAGCCTGAAGCTGGTATCACATAGGTACACTGTTAGTGAAGACAAACTGAGTTTCTACAAGGATCGTAGATTTGTATTGTGTGTTCAGAAATAAAGAGAACGAGTGGGAAGCGGGTAGATTCTGGTGCCCGACTGATGGAATTCATATTCTATTTGCTAACTGTATGACCTTCGGAAGTCACTTATCCTCCATGTATGTGCATTAGTATTGCATCAGTAAAATGGAAATCGGAGTCTTGAAAACAAAGTTGTTGCAAAGATTGCATTAATAAATATGTAATAAATATGTATCTTTGCCAAGTATACAGAATGTGCTAAAGAGGTATCCACTATTATAATAGTAATAAATATTTATTGGCTATTTTCTGTGTCAGTTCAGTGATTTATATATACTGGGTAGGGCAAAAGTAAGTTTATGGTTGTGAGTATGTGAAACAGAGTTTATTCTTGTTTTATTGTTTAATTATTGTATTATTTTCCATAAAAACAAATGTAAACCTACTTTGGCCCATCCTGTATTTTCTCATTTAACTGTTGACAGTCCCTCAGGAGAAAACTATAGAGGTTAAGTGATTACCCCCAAACTCACACAGCCAGTAAGTGGGGCATTGCATTTGTTAAAATTATGCCCTCAACTTGAATGCTAAAAATGGTTATTTTCTAGTAGAAGTAGCTTAGAAATAGAGAGGGTAGAAGTAAAAAGCCCCACTTCAGAGAATTTTGGGCATTTAAGCTGACACAAGTAACATCTACTTTGCAAATTTTGTCTTGAAAAGAAATGGCTGATATTACTGATATAATCTTAGTCAGTAGTGTATTATTCCAGAAGATTAACTTTCAGGTGTCATTTGTTTTTGAAATGTGGTGACTCTGATTTAATTGTAACTGTATTGCAGAAAAAGGGTACTTGGCACTGATGATCTATGCTTTTAATGTTAACAATAAGTATAGTACAGATGACTGATACAGATGTGGATTGAAATGAGATATGACAATTTAGTTATTGATTCTTTTTATTGTGCTCTTCATGTTAAAATGCTTTACAATCACCAATTGTTTGTTCTTCCATGCCTTGGAGCTTAATATTTCCATCATCTTTTTATCAAGAAGGATAGTTTATTGAAAATACAGATGTTTCAAAGTTTAGCGGAGGTGAGAATTTTAGAGAGCACAGGCTTTAGAAAACTTAGATCCAGGTGTTAATTTGAATATCTTAGATAAAATTACTGGAACTCTCTGAATCTGTTTCTTTATTTATAATAGGAAGGATTGTTTTACCTTCATTGAGGAAGCCTATGTCAAATGCAAACACTGATCCAGGTACTTTATATGCTTCAATAAAGGCCATTTTTGTTAACACAGGTGTATGTAGCAAAACAGAAATTGGTGCCCACTTATCTGTATATTAGTTAGGATTCTCCAGACAAACAGAATCCATGAGATATTTCTTTCTCTTCTCATGCCTGTCTACCCATATTTACCTATCTGTATATCTACATATATATGTACCTATATCAAGAGAGAGATCCATCTTTATCTAGGTATCTCTACGTATCTATATATTGGCATATCTATAGATATGTAATATCTACATCTACCTATAGATCTATAACTAGACTGCTCTCCTGAAACTACTTGTATTAACTAGTTACTGATATTAACTCTTATTATTAATTATTATTAACTATTGACTGTTGTGACAGAGATGGTAGGGGACTAGCAAGGATGAGATTTGTAGTGCTGGCTGGCAGGCTAGAAATTCAGGAAGAGTTGATGTTGCAGTCCCAAGTAGGAAATCTGCAGGTGGGATGGCAGGCTGGGAAAGCACGCAGTGCTTTTATGCTGCAGTGTTCAGGCAAAACCGCTTCTTCTTTGGGAAATCTTGAATTTTCTCTTAATACTTTCGACTGAATGGCTGAGACCCTTGCACATTTTAAAGGGTGATTTGCCTTACCTAAAGTCAGCTGACTGTTAGTTTAATGTCCACAGCAACATGTAGGTTAACATTTGACCAGGCAGCTGGGTGTCATAGCCATTACACCATGGAACGTGTGTGTGTGTGTGTGTGTGTGTGTGTGGTGTGGTGTGTGTTAGGGCCACCATTGCACTAACAATGGTTCTAGTCTGCTATGTTATGCTACTAAGGATGCCATAATCCCATCCCATAGTCGCCTGAAATGGGAGGATTGTTAATGAAAATCAGTCATAGGCAAAAGCACGACTTCGGTGCTGGAGTTCCTACTGATGCCAGAACCTGTAGGTGATAATTGCACCAGAGTGACAGATAGAGTGACATGGAAGTGAAGCCTGGAAAAGCGCACTTCATTCCTTCACAGGCACTTCTGGGATCTTATCTCACCTCAGCTCAAAGCAGATCCCCTTCGGGGATTGGACACTCTTCCCACAGAGGCGTCGTTGTTAATGTCAGGTGAGAGCATTTCCTTCGAGTTAGCACTCTGAACTCTACCATTTTGCCAGAATGATGAGGTTACTTCCCCCTTAACAACTGCTGTGGCTGCTTGTCTCCCAGGAAACGCTGCTGCTGTGCAGATGACAGACCATCATCTTATTTGAATCAAATAAGTTGCTTATTTGAATCACATCTGAAATGTAGCTAGTGCTTTGGAGGGAAATATGGGAGTTATCCACTCTCCATTTCTAATGTAACAATTTAAGACATCCGTCCAAAAAAAGATAATTCCAACACTGCCTTTTAGAAATGAGAGCCTACTAGAGTGTCGTATGTTACTTGTTATATTTGGCCCATGTTCTCAGGGGGCCCAATGCCATTCATTTGGGGATATATATCCTTGAGAGAAAACAAATACCAGCCACCCAAGCCCTATAGAAAAATGTTCTCAGATAGTTCAGTGTGTTGCTGACTGTTAGCATCTCAGATACTCAGAAATGAGGCGATCAGTGGTGTTACAGGTCAGTTTGGGACTAGTATAAAATATTATCTTTATTTTCTTACAGAAAACTTTCTGCAGGCATATTACTCTAGGAGACCAGGGCCTACATGTACATGTAAATAATCTTTCCAAAATAAATACCTGTATGTACAGGATAAGAATATGGTTTAGACACTGGTATGTGGACGTGGGTCTGCCCATGTGAACTATCTCTCTGTAAAGACCTATAAGGAAATAATGTCATTAATGGGGAAGAGGGGAATTCCCATTGAAATACTCCATCTTCCAATTTATCTCTCCCATTCTATGGAGAACTGACGGAGGGCAGCCATGAGGTAGTCGTGTGGACTGGCTGTTAAATATGACCCTTGTTGCAAAGGGCCAGTAGTGAGAAAGATCCTCCCATCCCTGCAGAGGCACAGACAGGCATTGTTAGGAACGATAAGATGTCGAAGTCCTGTGCCTGGTGAGCCAAGTTTCTGTGGCTTGGGACCAGAAGGGCTGCTGCCTGTTCAAGTATTCCATAGGGCTCACATGATAATAAGGTCTTTGGGGGCAGCTTGGAGGACTGCTTCCAAAGCACTTCCTCAGGTCATTTAAATACCCTTTTGTACTGAGGGAGGTAGGGGAAAGTGAGATGAAAGTTTTGTTCCAAACTCTATTCTGTGCACTAGTGTGCCTTTAGGAGTTCCAGCCATGGCCTTTAATTAGACTGGTTTTCTACTCACCTGCTTGTCTTGGTCATTTGTCCTCCTGCTTGAGGAATGTAGAGAAATGGGAGGTGCTATGGAACTTTATTGCTTGTACACATTTTTACTCGTTCCCATGTAACATATTATCGTCTCTCAATATTCAAACAACTGTGAGGTTTATTTTGTCTCTTGTATCTTATCCTTTCAAAGCCCCCTCTAGATGTCTCTGTGTTTATCATCTGAGTTTCCATTTTAATAAATGCCTATTGATGTTCTTTTTGCTAGTTTTTTCCCTCCTTGGAGAAAAAAAATCTCTTATTAAGACAATTGAATTGTCTAATTATTAGACAACATAATTAGGAAACCCTGTTCCAACAGCTGCTGGAAATACTCACTTGGCAGTGGGGACATTGGTGGAGTGAGTGTGGAAACAGGAGAAGTCATACAGGTGTTTAGAGTATTATGTCCTTCTGCATAAGGTCACACCCTAAAATGCATGGAAAAGTCAAAATAATCACACTGAGAAGTGCCAGGAGCAATAAGGCTTTCACCACGTTGTGGAGGTCAGTGAGGTGTAGTAACTCCACAGTCTCTGGGGGAACCTGAGTGTGCTGCCCTGTCCTTTGCTTTTGTTTAAAAATTGCAATAGTCTATTACACAGTTCTCAAATTCTGGAAAACCTGTATTACTTTTTGATATTACATAATTTTCTTATATATCAGCTAGATTTCTATTTGCCTAAGTCTTAATATTTAGCCAGCAAATGGTAGACTACCTTCCCACTTTTAGCTATGGAAAGTTATACTTTAGTTCAAAAGCTTTCTGTATTTTATTTTCAGGCAAAGACGTTGAATACTCTTCTGTGGCTGGAGTGCTTTGAACTAACCTCGTGCCTTTCATCTAAGTGCCTTACACTGACTGCCCTTGCTCTATTTTCTCATTTAGACACGTGACTGCCTTAGGAGATAGCAGTGTAGTGGCAGCAGTCCTTAGATAAAGACTGAGTATAGATTATTTGAAACCACATGAAATCAGCTGGGAGAGATGGTAATAGAAGCTAGGATTCCTACACAATGCTGAGTAATGCACTGGAGTATTTTCTCTACACCAGTCACACAGGCTTCCTGTGGTTGCAGCTCAACATGAGGGTCTCCTGAGCTGTTAACTACACGGAAATCATTCATTCATCATTGTTTATTTTGAAACTCTGAGCTCAGGGTTCCCACTTTTTGCATGCAAACTATGGATATCATAAGGTTCTCAAACCCCCGAGGACTTCAGCTTTTTCCCCACATCAAAACTCTCTATGCCAGAATTGCCCTTGGAGAGTTAGCACCAGTCAAAGGCCTGGTGCCTCCCAGTGATGATCAACCTCCTCCAGAAACCAAAGTTCTGTGTTTTGACCGCCTATACTTCTGTATATTAGTTCCCATACAGTTCAGTGATTTTTACCAATTTCATTGTACTGTTGACTTTTCACAGCACTAACATCACGGCGCCCTGTCGGAACCTTGCTCAATTATAGATTAACTTCCTGCATCCTTAGTATCTTTTTATTACTCAGTAGCGTGCTGGTAAATATTTAACAACCATCTCTCTAAAAAAACATACATGTATACACATAAGTTTTTAATATATTTTACTAAAATAAAGAATGTGTAGTGCACATTTTAACATATTATGTAATACTCTTATAAATTCTATATACCAATTGATTTGCACAGAACATGTCCATTTTTTTTGCTGGACTCTTGTATTGATAACCAATCAGTGGTTACAAATAGATGTAGTTCCAACATGAATGTTGAATAATACTTTTATTTCAATTAAGATGAAAGTGAAACAATGAAAGCACATGTCAGAATAATGCTCATTTTTAATGGTGCGAATGATTTTGCTGAATCAGTGGTGTCAAATACAATGAGAATTTTCTTAAATTTTTCTTTGTGCTATTCACAGTGAAATGTGTGTAGATATAACAACTTTTTAAATTTAACATGAATTATCTTTTTCATTATTTCCTTAAGTCTAAGCCATAATTTGGTAAACTTTTTCTTAATGAGCGAGATAGTAAATATTTCAGATTTAGGGTCATACGGTTTTTGTTGTAATTACTCAAGTTTGTCATTAGAGTGGAGATGTAAACAATACTACTGAGTATTGACTGTATCCCAATAAAACTTTTTACAAATACAGGTACTATGTGGGCAATAGTTTGTCTAGACAATTGACTAAACAATAAATTGAACTCTGATCTGTACCATTTACTGGTTTCCATGGTATATAAACACTATAAGGGCCAATTTCAAGCTACCAATATGATACCATTGACATTGACTGTGCATTTGGAAAGGGATGTACAGCAGCATGCAACTATGTAACATTTCTACCATACAGATAACAATAGTTAGAAGTAACATCAAGATCAGGGATAATAAATTATAGTATAATCATTAGAAAGTGATAGGTTTTGAGTATTAGCTATGGTTTTAATATCACTTAATTGTAAGGTCATATAGTTTAATTTTAAATAATTATGTTTAACAGTTGTTATTTCTGAAAATTTTGTAATTGATTCTTGTAAACTGATGTGAGCTGGCTCTACCACACTACTTTTTTCATGCACGTTTCCCATCAGACTTTTATTACATCATACTCTGTTTGCCAAGGAACTGGGAAGCAAGACCCATTCATTTACCCCACAAACATTTTATTAAATATCTGTGTGTGTCAGGCACTCCTTAGTGTCTCACTCCCATCAGATATTTCTTTTAGATACATTTTCTTCAACTATCCTGAAAAATGTCTGTACCTCGAAATTTTGTTCAACTCCATGATTTTCAAGTCTTTGTATCTCATGGACACTTAAACTAATTACTAAAATTCTGTGACACACCAAAAATATATAGGTATAATTTTGATTCATTTGCACCAGAAACTGTTGTTTGATTTTTCAACCACAATTTTCAACAGAGGCCTGTAGTTGAAAATTGCTGTTCTAACCCATTGACTACACCAGCATTCTGTTAAATTCATTGATTACTTATTTCATGGTCTTCCCCTGACTTCAGCTGCCATGTGGATGATCTTATTAACATTCAAAGTAATTAAAATTTTTTCAATGGTCTTTATTTTTTTAATTTATTTTTTTCATTGTTCAAGTACAGTTTTCTGCCTTTTACTCCCATCCCAGTCCACCCTGCCCCCACCCATCCAGTGCTCCCCACCTCTCTCCCATTTCCACCACCTTAGTTTTTTGTCCATGTGTCCTTTATACTTGTTCCTGTAAACCCTTCCCTTTTTCCCCTGAAATTCCCTCCCCTCTCCCCTCTGGTCCCTGTCAGCTTGTTCTCTGTTTCAGTGTCTTTGGTTATGTTTTGCTTACTTGTTTGTTTTGTTTAGATTCCTGTTAAAGGTGAGATCATATGGTTTTTGTCTTTCACCCCCTGGCTTATTTCATTCAGCATAATGCTGTCCAGTTCCATCCATGCTGTTGCAAAGGGTAGGAGCTCCTTCTTTCTTTCTGCAGCATAGAATGCCATTGTGTAAATGTACCATAGTTTTGGGATCCATTCATTTACTGACGAGCACCTAGGTTGCTTCCAAATACTTGGCTATTGTAAATTGTGCTGCTCTGAACATTGGGGTGCATAGGTTCTTTTGGATTGGTGTTTCAGGCTTCTTAGGATATAATCCTAGCAGTGGTTTTGCTAGGTCAAAAGGCATATCCCCATTAGTTTTCTTAAAAAATTCCATACTGTTTTCCATAGTGATTGTACCAGTCTGCAGTGGTCTTTGTCACTGTTCTAACAACCTACTTTCATTGTTTCCTTAACTTATCTCAATGAATAGTTTCATATCTTGAACTCTGATATCTTACTTAGTGACTTAATCTATAAATTGGATTATCTTTCTAATCTTAGGATACCAAATTTTTAACCACCTTGAAAAATGTGAAGTGCTTGACATTTTTCCTCCCAAGCCACCAGTTCTGATTTAACTTGATTACTCATCAGGGGCACTGACATCATTTTACCACTGCTTTTGATGTGTCATCCTCTTGGTCCTACTGCCAGACTGTGGAAACAGTCCTGGACATACTGGGTTGGCCAACAAGTTCCTTTTTTCCCCCATATGATGGCTCTAGTAGTGCATAGTTATTTTTAACTTATTCAGTTCAAATTAAACAATTTTGTTAGATTGTGTTGTGACAGCTGTCATCTCAACATGCATTTAAAAATGATCAAAGTTGGTGGATTTTTATTTTTTATTTTATTTATTTTTTTTAAAGTTGGTGAATTTTTGTGTAGCCATTTTAATATTGGAAGATGGAAGAAAGTATGCAACATTTTCTGCATATTACGCTTTATTATTTCAAGAAAGGTAAAAATGCAACTGAAATGCAGAGATTTGTGTGGCATGTGGAGAAGGTGCTGTGACTGATCAAATGTGTCAAAATTGGTTTGCAAAGTTCTGTGCTGCAGATTTCTGTCTGGACAGTGGTCCATAGCCAGGTAGACCAGTTGAAGTTTGATAGCAATCAAATCGAGACATTAATTGAGAACATTCAGTGTTACACCACATGGGAGATAGCCAACATGCTAAAAATATCCAAATCAATAGAGTTGTTGGTGGAAATGAAAAACATGACTTTTATTTTGTGGAGAAAAAAATACACAGACTTTCTGGCCAACCCAATATATGACCATCATTTTCTTTCTTTTTGCTTTTCCTATACCTCTGCTATTGATCCCAGGTACCGAGTGATATCAAACTTTATACATTTCCTTTTTAGTTACTCCACTGTCCTCTCTCACCTAATCATTTATTTATTATAATTCACTTTATTTCCCACTGCATGTCCCATTCCCATTAGCCAGAATTCCAAGCCTGAACCTCTATTCTCAAGAAATGATTCAAACCCTGCCTCTCTCATTCTCAGCTGGCAAACTTGTCATTACACCTCAAGGCCTGGTGAGTGGATTGGTGTCACAGAGCATAAGTAAGTCTTCTGGAACAGAATCTTGGGGACTGTGAAGTAAAAAATAGAGCAAAACCTGCCTTTCCCCTGAGGTTCTTCTTGGTCTGCTCATCTTTCACTCTGTGCATTCTTCCTGAGCAGTCACTTTCATGACTTTGGCTCCAACCTCAAGGCTGATGACACACTGATCTTTACTTTCAGTTCACATCCCTCTCTTGGGCTTCAGAATTTTATTTTTGACTACACATCTTCATCTGCAATTTCCAAAAGCAAAATAAACTTAACCTGTCTATTTCCCCCAAACTTTATGTAATTCCACCTCTCCTGACACTGCACTTCCTTCCGAATTTCTTCTCTGGGTGATTGGCCGGGCAGACACCTGAGAGTACACTCTATTCCTCCTTCGCCCTCATTTTCCATGTCCACAGATGTCCAGAAAACTTCACCTCTTAAAATCTTTTTTCATCTTTCTCCTACTTTTTAACATATATCACTTCACCTTTAGTTCAGTAATTCTTCCTTCTTCACATTCCTAGAACTACTCTCATCCACTCCACTAGCCTTTTTCTATGTTGTTACCAGAGTATATTCCAACATGAGAATTCCAAATTTCCCTTGAATAAACCTCTTACAGATTAACCACACCTTCCAAGAGGGCTCTGCCTGCTTTCTGACCTCAGTTCATTCTGCTCTCTTTCCTGTACTCATAGTTTCCTAGGATCAATTCTTTTATGAATTTTCACATTTTTAAAAGATTTTATTTATTTATTTATCTTTAGAGGGGAAGGAGAGAGGGAGAGAAACATCACTGTATGGTTGCCTTTCGTGTGTCCCCTGCTGGGAGTTGGCCTGCAGGGAACCGGCCTGCAACCCAGGCATGTGCCCTGGCTGGGAATCGAACCGCGATCCTCTGTTTCGTAGGCCCGTGCTCAATCCACTGAGCTACACCAGCCAGGTGAATTTTCACATTTTTGTGTATACCATACCTCTATGGGAAAACAGAACAGCAAAGCATTTGTAGTGAGTAGCAAATAAATACTGTACCTGACTAAAGCCCCAAAGTGTGAATTAGGTAGAAAAGTTAGGGTTCTTTATCTATGGCTTTTGAGTTCTCTGTGATGTAGACACCATTTTTTTCATATCTTTCACAGTGCAGGCCAAGATTTTCATCTGAGGGGGAAAAAAGATAGTAGGTGGTAGAGACTAATCGCAATGAATTGCATTTTGAGACTGTCAATTCCAGTTATAATTGATATGTATAAATACAAGTGGAACCCTGGAGCAGAGCATCCTGGGAAGCATATCAGAGAATGAGCTCATAGACGAGGAGAGAGATGCCACCCGCATATAGCAGAGGTAATATAAGTGAAACATTTTGGAAATAGGAAGTGGTACCAGGATTTGGACATACTAATCTGCCTGAGGATCAGAAAAGGGAATTATATAACTACAAAGTAACTGATAGCAGGACCAAAGATAATTTAAATACACTACTAAAAATAAGAAAGAAGGAGGGATTATTTTTAAATTATTTCATACTAAAGGAGGCAGCATTTTGAAGGCCCCCAAAATGACTATTCTTCTGAAAATCATCACCTATAGCCTCTGTAAAATTTGATGAGCATAGCTGCACACAAAAAGACATGATATTAAGAAGAATGAGCAGGAAAAAAAGAGTGTGTGGGCTGAGAGGGACAGATTTCATCAGGATAAAATGCACAATAAGATAGCTGATACATGTCAGAGTTGCTACAAATTAAAAATCACTTAGTGGGAAGCAAAGAATAGACAAGTCTCTGAGGTAGGATGGGAAATGGATTTAATGTGAAGGAGAACCTCCACATTGGTGGAGAAGGAAAGGTCATTTAGATGAAAATGCTGGTAGAGATTAGATATGGAAGAGGAAGAATAAAGTCTTAATTTTCTTGAGTGTGTTTCTGAAGGGGGGACCAAGAACAACAACAAAATAGAAACGATAATCATACCTAGTAGATGGTAATCAATAATTTTCAAGAATGAAATAAAAACAAATGACCATTCTGTAGTACATTCTGGTAAATTTTGAATATCAACAACGTACATATAATCTACAAGCATTTAGGCAGGAGGAAATAAACTTACCTAAAAGGCAGTTGGTCGCACTGTAGACAAGCCACCCCAAATGAAGAAAACATACAAAAATATGTCTGCAGTGTAACCATGGTTTTGAGTCCCCAGCACCTTTCCCAGCAGCCCACCCCTGCTGACCTGTTACACCTGGTGCTCCCTTTCCATGACACCTGCAGCCAGTACGTCTCATAGACGTACTCAACCAAGTGGAAAAGGAAACCACAGGGAACTGAAGGAGGCAGACCATAAGGCAGAAAAATCACCAGTGGTGAATGTTGGCAAATATACATTGAGATTATTCCTTCTGGGGGCATTTATTTAGTGCCTTTTGCAAGAAAGTCACTGTTCTGGGCATAAGGATACAACAAAGAACAAAAGAACAGGTGTCTATTCTCATGTAGGAGACAGGCAGTAAACAAAATGTAGGGGGACTCTATTTTAATAATGTTCTCAGTATGGGACACCTGCATATTTCCAAGAAAACTTTAGTAGGTATAAACAAAGTTTAGTCCCAGTTCATTTCTTTCCCTCACTGTAGACACTCTAGCTATCACAACCTCTGATAGCTATATCGACTATACCTGTGTCGCTGACTGTCAGCTATACTCTTTTAAGGCGTGGCCTATTATATTACGATTCTCCCATAATGTCATATATCTCTATCGCACTGACTGGGCTGGGCTACCTGGCTTGTTTCAGCCAAAGGTTTGAAAGGACATGTGGTAGACACCATGTCTGTGTGGAGACTCTAAATGTGGGGTGCTGGCTGTAAAGGACATAGTTCCTATGCAAAGCATAAATCTGGTTGCTGTTAAGATGTTAACATTTTCTTGGTCTATTAAATTAGCTGATGTCTTTTATAAAGATAATACCCAAATATGTAACTTAATCTAAAAAGATAATACTCAGCACCATTAAGTATATTATAGGAACGTATCTCAATACATTTCTGATAACATTGAAAGTTAAGATAACAACTGGGAAAATAATTTTTTTGTTTTTTTTAATGTTCTACAGTAATTCTTTATTTTTCTGAATTTATCCTTTTTTATTTTAATTTTTATTTAATTCTTGTTCAAGTACAGTTTTCTGTCTTATATTCCCAGCCCTGCCAGTGCTCCCCACCTCCCTCCCATTTCTGCCCCCCACCTTAGTTATTGTCCATGTGTCCTTTATACTTGTTCATGTGACTCCATCCCCTTTTCCCTTGTGATTCTCTCCCCTCTCCCCTCTGGACCCTGTCAGCATGTTCCGTATTTGAGTGTCATTGGTCATATTTTGCTTGCTTGTTTGTTTTGTTGTTTAGATTCCTATTGACGGTGATATCATATGGTATTTGTCTTTCACCGCCTGGCTTATTTCGCTCAGCATAATGCTTTCCAGTTCCATCCTTGTTGTTGCAAAAGGTAGGAGCTCCTTCTTTCTTTCTGCAGCATAGAATTCCATTGTGTAAATGTACCATAGTTTTTTGATCCAGTCATTTACTGATGGGCATCTAGGTTGCTTCTAACTCTTGGCTATTGTAAATTGTGCTAATAATTTGACTCATAAAAATATTCATGAACATTTGTTCATTAATTTTAATTCTGGGAAATGACCTTATATAAACTAATTAGAAACCATATTAATGTTAAATACTCAAGATGTTAAAATATTAAACATCACTAAATGTGCTTCTACATTACTAATGTAAATAAAATTAAAATATGATGTTAATTTGTGTTAATTAATTTAACTTGGAAAATGGTTAGTAGAAAAATGTTACTCCAATCCCATAATTACTGAAAGAATGACGACAATAATAGCAAACATACTGAACACTCTTCAGTACTGGAGAACAACAAGGAACATTCTGTGTTGTCATTCACTGGTACCTATTATATAATAGGTACTGTACTAGGTGCTGGGAATGTATAGTTGCCTAAGACACAAACCTTGTCTTCAAATCAATTAATGATTTAAGCCATCATTCAGCAGTCATTAAATAGGATGGTTATGAACATAGTTACAAAGGGTGATGCAGAGTTACATTAAAAAAACAAAAAGGTAGAATATAGAATATAGAATATATGCAGTTATCTAAATTATATATTAAAATATTTGCATAGAAAAAACATGTAGAATGCTAACAGGTTTTCAAATGGGTGTTTCGTTTTGATTTGCAAATGTGTGTGATGTATACTTTTCAAAGTCTTGATAAAAATGATGACTATCTTATAAATGGTTGAGACATCAGACAGATTGATTTTTTACTCCCTGGCAGAATTCAGTTCCTTGCATTTGCAGGGCTGAGGTTTTCCAGGCCTTTTTTTTTTTTTTGGCTCTTGGTCAAGGGCTGTTCTCAGCTCCTAGATACCGCCCATATTACTAGCTACTTGGTTTCCTCCATCTTCAAGTCAGTAACAGCAGGCCATATATTTCACACTTCAAATCTCTAGGCTTCTGATAAACCAGAGAAGACTGCAGAGGACCAGGAGGTGTTTAATTGCAGTATTTTTCAAATATAATGAGATCATAATAATCACTTCAGTCCTTCTTAAAAATATAGATTCCTGTTTCCTTTCTTGTCATGTAAGTCAGAACCTCTGATAAAAGGTCATGGGAATTTGTACTTGTAACAAGTATCTCAGTAATTCATACAAGGATGGGAATCCTTGCAATGACTCTCAACACTGTACCCTAGAATCAAGCTGGGGAGCTTTAAAAAAAACAGACTTACCCCAGAAAAGGAATTTGTAAAAGCTACCCAGAGTATTGTAATGTACAGCCGGGCTAGAAAACCACTGGCCGTGGACTGAAGCTGCAGTGCCACAATCCCATAGCATGGTTAGGCTGATGCAGGCATCCTTGAGTAGCTGTGTTTATAGACACTTACAAGTGTTGCTGCTGCTCTTTGGAAACCATTATTATACAAGAGTTTTACCATGCTACTATGGTAGGATATTGTTACCACTCAATTTACTCAGAAGACTGGTTTGTAGAATAAGTTACTCCATTCCTCTGATTACTTAGATAATGTTAATAATATTAACAAGAGCAAACATGTGTGGAATACTTACTGTTTGTTAGATGCAGTGCTAAAGCTTTATGAGTGTTCTCTCACTTGGGCCATCTAAATGACCTGGAGCTACTATCCTAATTTTTCAAACGAGGAAACTGAGACATAGGGGGTTTTGGATATTTATCTATGATTCAGCCTGTTAGAGACATGGCCAAGATTCAAACTCAGTCTAGCTCTAGAACCTATAGTTTTAGCCACAATTCTAATTTACTTTCAAAACTAACTTACAATAAAAGTTGTCCTTGCTCACTCATGAATAATCCCAAGACAGCTGAAGGATGTTCTAAGGGCATATGACTTGTGTAAATGTGGCTTTATTTTTGTTTATATTTTCCTTCCACATTTAGAAAACCTTTTTGAGTTTCTATATGTCTTACCTGTGGCAAATTGTTTCCATGAAAACAAGAGCCAGGTAAAATTTAAAAATGATCTGTTTAAAGGGGTCAGAGATCTAATAAAGTAGTAAGTATAAGAACCAAACTTCCAGAGGAGAACTGCTGTGACATGACCTAATATTCTCAGCTTGCCTTTTTTTTTTTCTGGCAACATTTGCTGATTCTGAGCAAGAGTCTGTGAATCCATATTCATCAGTCAGTGAGTTCAGGGACCTCAAAGATACAGTTGATGGTTTCCTCTAAGATATTTACCAAATCTGAAGCTGCAAGGCAGGAGAATGGTGGAGGACATGAGAGAGTGATGGATACGAGTTGTCTTGATTAAAGAATCATTACGCAATGCCTAAAATGGGATTTAGGATGGTGAATCTTTAGATTTACCAGAAAGTGGCTCCTATACTTTGCAGCAGCATGGATGGAACTGGAAAGCATTATGCTGAGTGAAATTAAACCAGGTGGTGAAAGACAAAACCCATATGATCTCACCTTTAACAGGAATCTAATCAACAAAATAAACAAGTCAAATATAACTAAAGACACTGAAATTGAGAACAGACTGACAGGGACCAGAGGAGAGAGGGGAGGGAATTTCAGGGGGAAAGGGGAAGGGATTACAGGAACAAGTATAAAGGACACATGGACAATAACAAGGGGGGTGTGGAAACGGGAGGGAGGTGGGGAGCACTGGGTGGGGTGGGCTGGGATGGGGGTAAAAGGTAGAAAACTGTACTTGAACAACAATTAAAATAAAAGAAAAAAAATATTTTCATGGTGAATCAAGATCTGGACTAAGTGGGATTAAGACAGTGGTATTTAGTTTTATTTAAAAACATGAATTTGTCTTGTCAGTTTGAGATATAATTGACATATAACACTGTATAAGTTTAAGATGTACAGAATAATAATTTAATACATGTACATCTAAATATCTCAAGGCACTTGCTCAGCATTTGCCTTCTGGGGGTGGCCATGCTCCCAAAGCAAAGCAGGCAAAGAGCAAGCATCGTTGTGCAGTCAGCCCTCTGCTCTAAACTGACAACTGGAAGGTGGTGTCGGGATGCTGGCTTAGACTGACCACAGGCTCTGGACTCAGCCGGCCTGAGCCAAACGGCTGCCCTGCCAGTTCCTAGTTACAAGCCATTGGGCACTTTACTTCTGCCTCATTTTTCTTATGTGTAATATGGGCATATTGGGATCTTACACTGTTGTTTTATTGTGCAGTTTTAATAAGTTAGTACATGGAGGGAGGGGCAGGATGCTGTAAGGACTTACATCTTGGACTAAGTTCTTATCTGGAAGCTTGGGAAAAGTAGACTTCTAACCCATTCATAGTTGGCAGAATTCAGTTCCTTGCATTTGCAGGGCTGAGGTTTTCCAGGCCTTTTTTTTTTTTTTGGCTCTTGGTCAAGGGCTGTTCTCAGCTCCTAGATGCTGCCCACATTACTAGCTACTTGGTTTCCTCCATCTTCAAGTCAGTAACAGCAGGCCATATATTTCACACTTCAAATCTCTAATGTCCTCTTCTACCACCAGCCAGAGGTTTCTCCTTGCTTTAAAAGGTTTGTATGATTACATCAGGCCCATTCAGATCATCTCTCTTAAATTCAAATTTCTCGTGTTACATAATGTAATTACAGGATTAAAATGTATTTCATTTACAGTCTCACAGATTCAACTGGATGTGTATGCCAGGGATGGGCGATCAGGGAAGCCACTGCAGAATGCTCACCTACTGCAGGAATGAAATGGGGGTGGGTAATACCTGGGGTCGCCTCAAGAGTTGGGAGTCTTTGGTCGACAGCACCTTGGAACAAGTTCTCATCATTTTAGAAAGGCAGCCTATAGAGAGAGATCGTTCATTACCACATTTCCTAAAATTGTAAAGCTATTTTCTCCAAATTGGCCCATTTTGTGTTTCAAAAATCTTTCCTCATGGAATGCTTATTAAATGCCGTAGTAAATTTGAACAGTGTGGACAAATGAGTTTAACCTATGAGACCAGGCTAGTTCCATTACGTGGTACACGGAGGCCTCCTTTAATCTGCAGTGTGAGTTTCCGTTTCTGAAAATTGGCAGCTCTCTCCTTATCTAAATTTCATGTGTTCTCCCTTCAGGCTGTTATGATCCTAATTTTTCTTAATAGCTTTGTTATTGTTTGATGCCTCTATCAAGCAATGTTAATTGAGTTTTAGCTCATTATTCATTCTTCATTTTTATGTTCCTTTTATGTCAATGAGTTACACATATAACTAAATTTTAGCCTTAGAAAACTTGTACAAGAATTAAGGTTCTTGACGTGACATAAATTGACAAAGCTGCCAGTCATATACACATTAGTTCTTGGTACATATTTTTTTCTGGAAAATGACCAAATGGAGAGACAGTAAACATGGGTTATCTCATGGGTGTCAATTAAATGATGATTAGATAGTCACACTATGGGAATGCTGGTGAATCTTGGTATGAATACCTAAACTTCCTCAATGGGAGATTTAAATCCAACACATGTAATATCAGGACAGCTGTCAATGCAATTATGAATAATCATGAAGGCTGTATTTCTAACACAACTGGGGGTGGCAGAAGTCAGTAGAATGGGGAGTAATCAGTGTTATACTTTGTTGTTAGTACTCTGCATTTCTACAGATGTTTGTTGGAGAAAGCACAGTGCTTGGAGCCCTACTATAATTTTTGGTATATGGCTGTGCATATTGGCTCTCCCTAGGCTTTATTTTTCCCTATAGAAATGAATAATTGTGTAGAAAGAAAACAAAACAAAATATTGAGCAGTGAGCAGTGAGTAAACTATAAGTGATTTAATACAATAATACTCAAATAGAGGTAATAGAAGTATAGTAGAAAATATAAATACATACGATGGTATTCTAAAGGTCTAAAGTTTTCTTTCATGGGAGGAAAGAGGGAAGTAATGGGGAAAAGAAGGGAAATGCTCATCAAAGAACGTGTGTGAAGGACTCAGGGACAAAGCCAAAGGAGGGGAGGATTGCGGGTGGGAGGAGGGAAAGTGGTGGTGGGAAAATGGAGACAACTGTATTCACATGTTAATAAAAATGATAAATAAAAAATAGATGATTTTTAAAATGGATTTTGCTTTTTGGATAGATTTAGATTTACAGAAAAATTGAGATGATAGTATAGAATAACCATATATTGCCAATTCACCCCACTTAGTTTCTCATTATTAAAATTTTACATTATTATGGTACATTTGTTGTAATTGATGAATCACTATCAAGCAGTTGTTAGTAACTAAAGTTCATACTTTATAGTTTTTATTTTTCTGCAACATTTAGTGATGTCACATTATATTTTATCTAGTACTCATATTCACAATTTTAAAAACATCTTCCAATGATGGCATAGTAGTTGCTTAATCAGACTAATGCACCTGCTTACAAAAATAAATTCTGCACATTATTTTAAAAAGGCTATTTGAAGGCTAATTTCTCAACTGTGCAGTGAAGGGCAAGAATCCAAGGAATACAGCAAAGCAACAGCTAGAAGTTGAAGGAATTGAGCAGTGTTAGCAGCAGCTGCCTGGTGCTCACAAGTTGCAGTTTGAATCTGACTGTATTAGAAGGACACCGAAAATGTCTAGCTCTTTATTGAAATGACGGATGAGCCATACACATTTGGAAGAAGGATTATCTGTCCCCCATTACTGTGGCTGTACCTGATGACTAAGGGCAAACATAAATAGACCTCCCGTAATAAGACCTAAAACTAAGCCCCAGAAGATGAAAGGGTTCTACTGGTGATTTACCCATGAAATAGATCATAACCCAGTGCTTTTAAGAAGGTAGTAGAATATATACTGTTGATAAAATATTATCCTGAATGTCCAAGATAATATAAAATTTACTGTATAGGCAGTCATGATAAAAAAAAAGTGAGAAGGTAGAGACCCAGTGATGACTGATATCTTGTAATTAGCATATGAAAAATGTTACAAATGAATCATGACAGTAGGTGGACATAATGAGCAAAGAAATAAAAAGTATATAAACAAATATGAAAACTATTATAAATAGTACAATGGAAGTTCTAGAACTGAAATATATAGTACTTGACATTAAAAAAAATTTCCTATGTTATTAACAGTATTTTTAAACAATAGAATAATTGGTAAACTTGAAAACTGATCATTAGAAATTATTCCAATTAAATCACTGAGGGAATAAAATTTTGAAAAGCAACAAATCTAGCCTCCATGACTTACTGGACAGTATTGAGAGGAGTAACATTTTGCTACTGGAATCTCAGAAGGATAAAAGAGAGGAAATAGGACTGAAAAATATCTCAAGAACTGACAGCCCTAACTTTCCCAAATTTGATTTTAAAAGCCCTTTGGTCCAGAAAAATCAGTGCGCCTCAGAGAAGATAATTCCAAACAAAATTATGCATAGGTGGAGTACAGCAAAATTTCTGAATGCTAAAAAGGGGAGGGAACATCTTAAAAGCAGCCAGAGAAAGAAGACCAGAAGAAAAAAACAGCAGAAAAGCTATCAGAATGACAGCTGCCTTCTCAGTGGAAATAATTATGGACAGAAATTATGGATTGTATATTTAAAGTGTTGGGTAAAAACTGTCTTCTATAATTCTGCACCCAGTGAAAATTGCCTTAAAAATGAAGTTGGTATCAGAGACAGTTGTAGACAGGTGAAAATTGAAAGCGTTTGTTGCCATCAGACCCATTCTAGATGACAGTAATGGTAGTGGGAATTCTTCAGGTAGAACTGAAACAGTGTCACATGGAAATTACTTATTAGAATGAAAAATACATAAAGTAAATGTGTGAGTAAACTCAAAAACCATGTGTTTTCTTTCTTAATTTATTCTAAAACCTAATTGATAATTTAAAGCAAATAATAACAGTGTTTTTTTTTAGAGTTTATAATATACAGGAATAAAATGTATGACACACAGAACCGAAGTAGGGATATAACACAAACAAGAGGGATGTATTTCATTAAGTCTTATCAGATCCTTTTATTAAAAATGTACAAATTGATCTTTCCTATGTCTCTTTTTGGGGAAGTGTCTATTCAGGTCCTTTACCTACTTTTCAACTGGGTCACCTGTATTACTATGATTATTATTATTATTATTTTGCTACTGAGATATATGAACTGTATATATTTTGGGTGTTAACCCCTTATCAGATATCTGCTTGAACCTGTTTTTCCCATTTAGTAGATTGTCATTTCACCTTGCTGCTGGTTTCTCTTGCTGGCAGAGGCTTTTACTTTGATGTAGTCACACTTGTTTATTTTTTTCCATTTTGTTGCTTGTGCTTTAGGCTTCATATCCAAAAATCATTACCAAGACCCATGTTAAAAAGAAACAACTTTAATCATGTTTTCTTTTAGGAGTTTTATGGTTTCAGGTCTTACATTTAAGTCTTTCATTCGTTTTGAGTTAATCTTTGGAAGTGATGTAAGATAGGGGGTCTAGCTTCATTTGTTTTTCTACTTGTGAATATCCAATTACACCAACACCATTTATGAAAAAGACTGTCTTTTCTCCATTGAGAATTCTTGGCTCCCTTGTCAAATATTAGTTCACCATTTATGCTTGGCTTTATTCCTAGGTTTTTGATTCTGTTTCATTTGTCCATTTGTCTGTGTTTAATGCTAGTACACTATTGTTTTGGTGACTATAGCCTTCTAGTAAAACTGAAATCGGGACATGTGGTGTCCCCTGCTTTGTCCTTTTCGGGCTGTTCGGGGATCTTTTGTGATTCCATATAAATTTAGGAGTGTGTTTTTTTTACCTCTAAAAAATGCCATAGGAATCTTGAGAGGAATTGCATCGACTCTATAGATGGCTTTTGGTATTATTGATATCTTAACAATATTGGTTCTTTCCATTTATTGGTGCTTTCTTTTATTTCTTTTGTCAATGTCTTGTAGTTTTTATAGTAGAAATATCTCACCTCCTTAAATGTATTCTTAAGTACTTATTGTTTTCAATTACTGCAATATTTATAAACTCCATTTTATATTATAAAAACCTTCTCTGAATCTCCCTTGTGTTTTTAAGAAAAATATAGTCTTCTGTGTTATTCACTTTGACTCATACTTATCAGAATTTTTGCTTTTCATTTCTGGTGTTGCCTTTAGTTTTTTATTAATTTTGTAATATTGTGAGAAAACCTTGGCCTGCAAGCAAAATAGGCAGCTAAGATAGTACATTGTGTAAAGTGTGGTCCCGTTGTAATTTCCTTAGCTGAGATGCAACAGTGAACCTTCAGGTCATTTTCAAATGTGTTCTTAAAATTTAATTTCCTTTGGTTTTCATGGCAGCATAAAACTAAGATGTCCCATTTAAGTAAGGTCATTTTATTAGTACACGTTGTGTATTTTTCAGCTATACTTAGGTACTTTATGGGGCTTTGAAATGTGCTCAGCTTGAGTGCAGCCTGAGAACTAGAGTAAGTATGAAAAGCAGTGGCTTTTCAAGTGCTGAGAGTGATGGAATCCTGGGCCAGTCCTGATTTGAGGCACAATTTTAATGTTTCTGCAGCCCAAGGAGTTCAGTGCAACCACCTTCCATACACTCTGGGTAGAGTGCACAACACATGCTAAGGCATAAATCTGTCATTGCTGTCAGTCTCATCCTCATGTAATCAGTGAATTGTCCTTTGTATTGGGTTGGCCAAAAAGTCCATTTAGTTTTTTCCATAAAATAAACACACTTCATTTTCACAATAACTTTATTGATTTGGACATTTTGAGTATGTCAGCTATCTCCTGCATGGTATAACATTGATTGTTCTCAATTAATGTCTGGATTTGATCACTGTCAGCTTCTACTGGTCTGCCCAACCATGGAACATCATCCAATGAGAAATCTCCAGCACAAAATTTCACAAACCATTTTTGACACATTTGATCAGTCATCGCACCTTCTCCATACACTGCATAAATTTTTGTTTGTGTTTCAGTTGCATGAAATAAGCATAATGATAAAGCATAATGTGCCAAAAATGGTGTACATTTTATATATTAAAATAAATGTATTAAAATGGCTACACAAAAATGATCAATTTTGATATATTTTTTTAATGTACAAGGTCACTGTAATCAAAAGAGTCTGGTATTGGCATAAGAACAGACACATAGATCAATGGAACAGAATAGAGATCCCAGAAATAAACACATCAATACTATTGTTAATATTTGACAAAGTGAACATAAAATGGAATAAAAACAGTCTCTTCAATAAATGGTGTTGGGATTTCTGGACAAGTACATGCAAAAAAAAAGGAACTAGACCACCAACTTACACCATACACAAAAATAAACTCAAGATGGATTAAAAACTTAAATATAAGTTGTGACACAATAAAAGCCCAAGAGGAGAATATAGGAAAATTTCATATATCCCATGCAGCAATATTTTCACCAATACATCCCCTAGGGCAAGGTATATAAAGGAAGAAATAAGCAGGTTCTGCTACATGGAACTAAAGAGCTGCTGCATGGCTAAAGAAAACAACAAAATGGAAAGGGACCAACTATATGGGAAAATGTATTTGCCAATGATACCTTGGACAAGAGCTTGATCTCCAAAATATATAAAAAACTCATATGATTCCACACCAGGAAGGCAAGCAGTCCAGTTAAAAAATGGGCAAAGGGCCTGAACAGACACTTCTCCATGGAGGACATACACGTGGCCCAGAGACAAATGAAATGATGCTCAGCATCACTAGCCATCAGAGAGATGCAAATTAAAACCTCACTGAGATACCCCTTCACACCAGTCAGAATAGCCATCATTGACAAATCAATAAGCAACAAGGTGCTGGCAAGGCTATGGAGAAAAGGGAAACCTAGCACAGTGTTGGTAGGAATGCAGACTGGTGCCACAATCGTGGAAAATAGTATGGAATTTCTTCACAAAACAAAAAAATGAAGCTGCCTTTTGATCCAATGATTCCATTGCTGGAACTATACTTTAGGAACTCTGAAGAACAATTCAAAAGAACCTCTGCACCCCAATGTTCATAGCAGCATCATTTATAAGAGCCAAGTGCTGGAAACAGCCTAAGTGCCCATCAGTAAATGAGTGGATCAAAAAAACATGATACATTTACACAGTGGAATACTATGCAGCAGAAAGAAAGAAGGAACTCCTACCCTTCATGATAGGATGGATGGAACTGGAGAGCATTACACTAAGTGAAAAAAGCCAGGTGACAGACAAATACCATATAATCTTACCTGTAAGTGGAACCTAATCAACAAAACAAACAAGTGAGCAAAATATAACCAGAGACTTGGAAATAAAGAACAAACTGACAGTGACCAGAAGGGAGGGAAAAGGGGGATAAGGGGAGAAAGGGGAAGGGGAAGGGCAAGCAAAGGTACATGGATAGAAGATTCATGGGAATGGACAATGGGTGGGGATTTACTGTGGGAGTGTGGTGGGAAGGGGTAGAGGTCAGCAATGGGAGAAAAGGTGGGATGACTGTAACTGAACAACAATAAAATAAATGAATGCACACTGATAGTACAGCTGTCACAATACAATCTAACAAAATTGTTTCAAATGAAGTTAAAAACCACTAAGTGCTACAAGAGTAATTTTGTGGGAAAAGAAACAAAACTTTTTGGCAAACCCAATACTTGCTTTGAACTGTGTAATGAAAGTGTTTTGTATATTGATGTCATTGCTACTTTTGAAATTCCAACTAAAAATCAAGAAAAAGGTTTTTCGTGAAAAATTCTGAAATCCATACTACTCATTTTTAAATCATTAATCATGCTCTCAATAGATTTCTTGAATTAAAAAAAAAAGTTTTTTTCTCCTTTCCAGTGGTCGGGGGGACGGGGACATTTCAGGAGTGTGGTCAAGGTAGCGTTGATGAGTGTTTGCTTTTGCAATCCAGAAGACTCTTGTTTTTATTTCTTTTGATATTTACTTGTTAGAGCATAAGGAATCAGGTCCTCAAAACATGTGGAAGAAGAGTTAAGGTGATATGACTTGTCTTTTATTTCCTTGAATCAAGGACTGCTCATAACCAAACCTAAAACCATGCTTTTTTTGCCTAGTGATAAACTGTGCTTGTCTGCTTTGATTTCTAAATTGCCTTGTCCTTCATATCATTACATTTCCCCAATCAAGTTGAAGTTCATCAAGCTCTGTAATATAAGTCAGAAAAACTTCCATGATGTCAGAGCCACAGGCAAACCACCCCCCTGCCATAAACTCTGTGCCCTGCATTTTGTAAGTAACTAGACAGAACATCTAACTTCCCATGGCCATGACCCAATAATATATATACATATGAAACTCAGCAGATCTGCATTACCTCATTATAAGATCCTAGGATCGTATTCAGATATTCAGATTGTTTTCAACTCAGGCCCAGTGAGAAAAATCCCAGTATGTAAATTACTGTTATCTACGGCTCTGTCCTAGGACAGACATGGAATAAAAGAGAAGAAATATAAATACATTCAAACATTACATTTTCTTGATATGATAATTTAAGCGAGAGACTTATAAATGACATTGTAACCAGTAGATAAAATTCAGGTAATTGAATCTCTCAGGGGGTCACTTTCATTTGGACTCTGTATGAGCTTGATATATTTAACCTAAAGAACCAAAGACTTGTGCCCTGGCTGGTGTAGCTCAGTAGATTGAGTGAAGGCTGCTAACCAAGAGGCTGTCAGTTCGATTCCCAGTCAGGGCACATGCCTGGGTTGTGGGCCAGGTCCCCAGTGGGGGCCATGTGAGAGACAACCACACATTGATGTTTCTCTCCCTCTCTTTCTCCCACCCTTTCCCTCTCTCTAAAAATAAAATCTTTAAAAAAAATTAAAAAAAAAACAGATTTGAGAGCCATGTTAATGTTTTCAAATAAATGAAGAATTGCCCACTGGAAGAATGGTTAGATTTATTTGGATTAGATTTATTTTGTTTTGCTTTAGTGGGTAGAACCATGCCCAATGGTAACAGGCTATTGGATGCTGAGTTCAATTTTAAAAAATTGTAAATACTAAAAAATCCAAATACTGTATTTTGCCGTGTATAATGGGTACCCGCATTTTTGTGTGCATTGTACATGGGATTATTATTCCCATTATTATACCCATGCTATATCATCATCAAACCTATGTATAATGAACATCTTATTTTTCCTTAAAAAATTTGGACAAAAAAGTGTGCATTATACATGGGAAAAATGGTATTTAGTGGTAGCTTACAAGCCTTCCTAGATAAGCGGTGAATATTTTAGAGTCTGAATGGCCATCTGACAGGGATGTTGGAAAGAGGACTCTTAATCTGGTAGGGAATTTGGACTTGTCATTTAAAAAGTTCATTCCAATCCTGGTTATTACATTTACCCTGGGGTAATTGTTAGCACCATCTCTTCCTGTCTCTGATCTCTAATTTTCCTTTTGTTCACCACAGTATAACACACAAATGAGGAAAAAAGGAGCCTAAATTTACCTGTTAGTTGCTAGCAGAATTACTAGTGAACTCTTATAAATAATTTTTTCCATATCATGCCTTAGCTGCTTCTGAGACCATCTTTTCAGGACTGTAATTCCCAGATTCTTACCCAGTTTTCACATGGCTTTACTTCAGTTCTTTTCTGTGGCCAAGGGCATTTGCTGTCTCTGCCCTTATGTTGGTCTTACATAATACAACAGTTGGTCATCTGAGAGAGTGAAGTTAGCAACTTGTATTTCCATTTATATAAAAAATTGCTTTTCAAAGCAGCAGATTATGTTTGACTTTTCAGGAGTCTCATCAATGCTCTCAAATTCAAAGCCAGGGATTGAAAGTGTCGTATTTAAGGCATCGAATGAACCAAGGACAAGTGAACACACAATTGTTTCCATGAAATATACCCCTAGTCCCAAACTTTTCAAAATAGGTTTCCATGGTAAAATAAATTTGAGAAATATTTATAATACTGTTTAACATTTGCTATTTACTAAATGTATGTATGTTCAATGTTTTATATTTGATTCTCAGTCTCCCTATGAGACAATTTTTATTATTGATCTCAGTTGGTATCTGAGGCACAGAAAAGTGAAGTGCAAGGTCTTTCCAGTAAGTGTCCAGCTATGTAATATGGAAAATGGAGACATTTATTGAAGTTACAAGATTCGAAAAACATTGTACAAAGGACAATGATGCCTCAGTCCCCTTCAAAGTAGGCACCTTGGGACCTCACACAGTTCTCCCATTTGCCATCAACTGCCCCATGGTTATTTTCCTGAATCTCACTGATGGTCTGAAATCTCTTCCCTTTCAAAGGTGATTTTAGTTTTGGGAAAAACCAGAAGTCACAGGATACCAAATCTGGACTGTAGAGGGGCTGAGTCACCTGAGTGATTTGATGTTTCACAAAAAAACTGGGCACAAGATGCGATATGAGTGGGTGTATTGTTGGGATAAAGCTGCCAATCACCAGTTGCCCATAGCTGAGGCCTTTTGAATCATCTGAATAGTTTTTGTGGAGGAACATTCAAGCTTAACACGAAATTTCATACAGATTCATTTCTGTACTCAGTCATTTTAATGTGATGGCTACACAGTACACATGCTCACTTAGTAGCATTGACTAGTACAGTGAAGTCACCGTTGTTCACATTTGTGCATTCCAGTCCACTCTCCTTGGCTGTCAGGTTATATCAATGTCTTGCAAACCATTCTCATTAAATTAACAATGGCTTGGCTTTTTCTTAACAGACCTCATATTCCCACTACCTATGTAGTATATGGTCATGCCAGGGATTCAGCCAAGCAAGAATAACCTTACTGGAAGACTTCTCATGGACTTCAATGTACTCTTGTGGTTTGTTCATCTTCATGGGAAAAGTATCTGTACTTTATTCCCAAAGTATTTGATTACAGGGCCCATTAGTAGCATATGGTGCGAATTTAGTATTTTGAAAAATACTGCCTTAAGTTATCTTTCAGCTCTCTCACTAGTAATTTTCACCTTTTTGATTAGAAACAATTTCAATAAAGGAAAATGTTCTAATTAGACAAACTTTGATTGTAACTTGTAACAAAATGTTATGAAATACTATTTGAGATTATTACTAAAGTTATCAAATAGGGTAGAAATTATAGTAGGAATAACAGTATGTTCAGATGGAAGTTTTGTATGATAATGAATGACTATTATTTTAGGATGACTTTGGGAATGGTTTGTTAGGCAGCAAGAGTAAATCAATATAGAAAGAATGCATGTGAGTTTTGTAGGAATCTGTAATAGAAGGATGACAGATATCTCATGATTTCAATGGAGGTTACCTGAGCCATGGGTTTGTGACTTTCTCCAGAATCTTTGGTTATTGAGAAAGAGTTCTAGTGCATGGTGATATCGCCATAGAGTGAGGGCATAAGCGCTACCTCTGCAACTTCTGGGTTGCTGAGAGATGCGGAAGATTAATCCTGCCAAGATGACTCAGGCCCCAAATTGGGCTCTAGAAATAGATGAGCTTGGAGGCTACTGGAAACTGCCACGATATGGACAGAAATTATTTGCATCTGAGGATTACAGCATCATACTTTATGCTGAAGATGAAGTTGAATCTCATGTGGGATGAAAAATGCCTTTGAGAGCTACTTAGGATCTAGTAACCCTGCAGACAATAAGCTTAATGAGAGTTGATAACCAATGGAAAGGTGACTCTAGCTCACCATCAGGTACCTATGGTGCTCATACAGGGAACAGCAATTACAACTATAAGAAAGTATAGCAACTTAGGGAGGGCTGTTCCTCCTTCCCTGCTACAGCAGCAGAGAAGCAAGCCCAGGGAACAGGGAGGGAAACTCTAAGAACCCTACCATGTTGACCTACATCTCAGCCCACATTTCATGAGTAAGGTTAGCGATACCAACAACTGGTATGGGTGGCAGGATGAGGTGAGCTCTGCATTCAATATAAAATGAAAACATTGCCAGTGCTAAGCTGTTTTAGTAAGTGATAATACCCAAAAAGGGATGAAAGAGTTCCAAGTTAGTGAAGCTTATTATACAAACTTAAAAGCAACTTTTCAAAGCACTGTTGATAGCAGTTACTAAAAAAATAAAAACAGTTTTGTGTTTATATTTCAATAAATTGAGATTCCTCAGTCAATTTGGTTAATGAATTTTGAGTAAATCTATTTTGTTGTTGTAAACAGAGTTATACTTGAAATGGTTCCGCATAAATTGGGGATTTTGACAAAATGGTCTTTGTTTTTAATTTTATAAAGAAGATCAGTTTGAAGAAGCGAAGTCATGTTTAATCAGTCACACAGAGAGATGTGGAGTAATCTAATTAGGAACAGCTGAGGCATACAGGGTTCTTATTTATTATGAAGGGAAAGGCTTTTAGTTGTAACCAAGGGCCAAACGAAGATGCCAGGGTACATTGCAGAGCAGGTATTAGCTATTTTTTAGCTTGAGGAATTACATTAAATATGCTTCCTTTCAATAGCATTAAACCTAAATGACTCTATGCCAGTTGTGTCTGGTGTTAGGGTAAGGGAGTATAGCAGGTAAAAAGGGGTGAAACATCTCCCAGCTTTCAGTTTCTTAGCTCGGAGATTCCAGCAGTCCCTGTAACACCCTCTGAGCTGGGTAGCAGAGTCTCACACATATGCTGAACAGTGTCATCTGGTTTCTTTGCCTCCTTGTCAGGGTACTGAAGATTCTCCTCCAGGATGCTTCTATGGACCTAGACATTAAGTTGAGCTTTCTCATTTTTTGTGTCTGGGGGCATTACCCTCAGCTTGTCCACCTGCTGGAAGAGCCACACTTTCTCCTCGATCTAGTTAATGGCATGGTCTCACAGCTGGGGTCCTGGCTCTGCACAGTCTCCTGAAGAACCGGAGTCTCTGTCCCCACGCACTGAAGGGAGCAGGTGAGCTGGGTCACCTCTCTGAGGCTTATGAGCTTACCAGTATTGTCCTGGAAAACTAATTTCCCTGAGGAGAAAAAAAGCCATCCATGTGGCTTAATAGTAAATTATTACTCGGAAAAGTGCTACGGTAAAACTGGTAGCTTCTAAATAATTTACTTAACATTGCAGAGTAAATTGAGATTATGTGGGTGAAACATGTTTAAAGACCTGAAGCAAGTTGTAAAACTCTGGGTTCTTGATGAGATACAGCACCTTTTTGTTTAAAATCGTTTGGTGTCTTGTACATAAATATCATTGTGTGGGACCTCAGAGAGAGGCAACTCTCTGAACAATGACTGGTATTGGTAGCAGAAAGAAGATGTGACACAAAGCGTTGAATGGGTTGGAAGGGTGGTGTGGGTCACTACCTGCAGAAAGACAAAGGAACTGCCCATGACAGAAATAGCACAGTATGACCTAATGGGCCTCTGAAGCTCCATCTGACTTCAAAATTGTTTCCAAGTGGTCTTCTGACTCGGGAAACATTTTTATAGACAAATTTTAAATAAATTAGAGGGCTGTTAAAGTTGTAACATGCTTTTAAGGAAAAGGGAAAAAAAATATTGGTCTTGCATTTTCCACCAACTCAATATGCAGGAACATACAATCTAGCAAATATTTAGCTACAGAGCTTCTAGACTAGATCTTTAAAATTGCTTTCTTCTCCTTTGGGGATTATTACTTATAGTCAAGAGGCTTTGAGTCTTTTCTGTCAATGGCTCATTTATAAATAGGAGGCTTGCAAAATGAGACATATGATGTGATTCCTCAAGTTTCCCCTTTACCCAGCACTGACAGTCAGATCATACAGTTATGGAGCCCACACCTTCAAGATTAGGCTGAAGGGCATAACACTTTCCAGTTCTCTGCTTTTAGCGAGCTAAGTCATTTGCCTTGAAGGGAGACATAAAATGTGACTGCAGTTAAGCCTGCGATTGGTGTCTAAAACCCCACATTGCAAAGTCATTTTTTTCCCTAAAAGAAAATGCTCTTTTAAGTGAAAACCTAATGTGATGTTTTGCTCTAATATAGTTAGAAAGGCTTTAAGATGTATTAATCAAAGCCATTCCTGCATGTGACTATTTCCCTAGGGCACTGTTAGTTAAGAACTAGATTTTTCTGAACCTTGAAAATACATGGTTACAAAGATATTTGTAAGTACCTCAGTAAAATAATGAAATACTTGAAGCAAGTGAGGAAAAAAACATTAAGGGATAAGTTCATTCTATGCCTGGGGAGACGCTATTTTAAATCCTCTTACACTGTTTTTTTAGAGTGCTGATACCCAAATATACAAATCCATTGTTAGTTGATCTTATGAAATAAATATTGTGACATTATGGGCAAAACAAAGAAATGATAGGTCTGTATTTTCTATTTATTTGGCAAACATTTAACAAGATGGTATGGTATCATAAATGCCAGTGTGCCATAGTTGAAAGCCATGAAAAATATTGCCACTAATAAGCCATGTAATCTTAGGTAAGTTATTTAACCAAATCTAAATTTTATTTTTCTTATATTTTAAATAGTATACCTTATAAAGTTGTTTTCAGTCTTAAATAATAGTGCGATATGACTGATAGTATTGCTAAGATCCTCCATTTATGAAAGCTCTACCTCCTTCAAGGTCAAGTGCTATTTTTTCCTCTACTCGGCTGAAATCTCCATGGGTTTGTTTTACAAGTGGTGGTTTACAGGTGTTCTTCAATATGCTGACACTTAGTATATGAAGTCAAAGAGCTTGAGCTTGTTTTAGAGACAGAGCTCATATGCAGGAAGGTAGACACGGAGAATCATAGGGTTATAGCTGGTTGGGCATAGATTATAAAACAACAGGCATGCCAAGAAAGTTTGTGGTGAGGTGTGATGGTCAAGGCTGTAGATGATACGGTGGTGTCTGTGAGCAAAGAGAACAGTGAAGGAAACTAGAGTAAGAAGTGAGTGAGCCCTGGCTGGTGTAGCTCAGTGTGGATTGAGCGCTGGTCTGCGAACCAGAGGATCGCAGTTCGATTCCCAGTCAGGGCACATGCCTGGGTTGCAAGCCGGTTCCCTGCAGGCCAACTCCCAGCAGGGGACGCACGAAAGGCAACCATACATTAATGTTTCTCTCCCTCTCTCCTTCCTCTCTAAATATAAATAAATAAAATAAAATCTTAAAAATATATATATAAATAAATAAATACTTAAAAAAAAAGTGAGTGAAAAATATGTCAGAAACAATGACGTGACTCATCTTGCCCGAGGACAGTTGTATCAGTATGCTGGGGCTGTCATGATAGAAACAACCCCCAGACTGGGTGGCTTAAAGGACAGACATTTGTTTTCTCACGATTCTGGAGGCTAGAAGTCCAAGATCGAAGTGCCAGCAGGGTTTGTTTTTTGGTGAGACCTCTCTACCTTCTTGCAGATAGCCACCCCCTCCCTGTGTCCTCACAAGGCCTTTCCTGTGCGTATACACTCTGTTTCTTTTTCTTCTAAGGACAACAGTCCTTTGGGATCAGGGCGCCACCCTTGTAACCTCCTGGAAACTTAATTACTTCCTTAAAGGCTCTGTCTCCAAATGCAGTCACCTCTGGCATTAAAGCTCCAACACACACATTTGGGGAACACTAGTTTATTGCCATTGTAAAAACATAAAAGGTGACTGAGGAACAGACCATCAGGGAACTTAGGCAATATTCCCCATCCAGTTTTTCTTGACTAAACCTCCATAATCAATGGTATTCACATATGAGCCTCAGAAAACTCAGATTAGCTGACTCTCCTTCTCCATTCACTCTCCACCTTCTATAAAAAAATGAGAGTGATATTACAGAGATAAGCTTGATTCTTTCGGATTTACTTAAAACTAGTTCACTTTTAATAGGGACAGAAGTATTAAAAACATTAAAATTCTTTCCCTGACTTTGTAAGGAAGATTACATGGTGAACTCCTGGGCCTTTATTTTGCTGTGATGTTGGGAGGAGAAAATAACTAGAAGGCACTCAGGACGCATAGAATGGATATTGGTTGGCTGTGTTCTCTAGCCAGCTGCTTGGAGCCATCTGAGCAGACGAGTATGTCCCTGTGAATGACCACTAACTAATGGAATTGAAGCAAGAGCACTGAGCACCACTTTAGACCAGGCCAGGAAATCCTTTTATGCTCCCTGATCGAAGGTTCATACAAGGCACAGCTATGGTGCTAGAAGTCAAGAATGGGGTTACCTTTGGGTCAGAAGGAAGATGTAATGATGGAGAAGAAACACGCAGGGACTTCTCGATGCTGTTCTTTGACCCGAATGGTGATTATATGGGTGATAGCACACTTGTGTTTTTATAAACTTATCTGTTTCTATATTATACTTCAATGGGAAAAATTTTAAATGCCCATTTCATTGCCTTATTTAACTTATGGTCTTTCCCCCTTTTGGAGGGCTGTGATAAAGAGAAAGACCACCTTGAGAAGCACATGTTGAAGATGGCTGAGCCCATCTGTTTACGAGTTTCATATGTGTTTCTTGGTTAGAGCCGTTAGCATTACCCTAATACATTTTCCCATCATCCATTCTCCTCCTTCCACTTCCAACAAATTCTCATCTTGTCACGATAACTTACCTAGTCCTTATTTTTAGTCACATTATTCTCTCGTATTGGCCTTACCTCCATTTCAAATCGAAGATCTTCATTAAGTTAATCAATGTACCCTACCGCACTCTCCACTGTGAAGGACTGGGGATAAAATGCAGTGCTATGAGGTACAAGGAGATTTGTGGAAGCTTGCTGAACAAAAGCTGCTTTGGTTCCCAGAGGACCTATGAGAAGAGACGTGCTTCCACTGGACTTTGTGATCTGATGATTTGGGGCTTGGGGCGACGGCAGCATCTTGCCATCAGGATCCTGCCATCATGCCTGGGGGTGAGATTAACGCAGAGAACTTGAGCCCAAAAATAGATCTGGTGATTCAGTTTGAGTTGTGACTGAAGCAGAGGGGAGACCTTTTTGTTTTCACAGTCAAGAGATCTTTTCAGTTGGTAAATAGGTTGATGAATTTGAGTAAATGTTGGTAGTTATTTACTTATAAGTATAGATTAAATAACTCATGCGCTAGCATTTGTTACTTCATCTGTAAAATAGGGTTCCCTGAAAGCTAAAAGCTGAGCGGGAAGATGATATCTTGCAGTCCTTCTAAATCAGGTACCACTGTTCTTATTTTCCATTGGTATTATGTAACATGACTTTTGTCTTTCTGTCCAATAATTTTAATACCCACTTTTGCAGCAAGATTATGCTCTACGTTTCCATTTCTGCCTCTTGAAATCAAAGCATTTTGCCTTTCATTTTATTTTCCTATTATCTCTTTCCTGTAGAAAGTACACAACAATAATGTCACATCATTAATTTTCTGCCACATCATTGTTTTTCAAGTGAGATTTTTCCTCTATCATTTGTAAACATCTGTAAAACTATGGTTTAAAAGTATAGTTTTAATTTTTAAATGCCTTCTTTAATCTCTTCTACACCAGCCCAATTAAAATAGATACTTATTGCAAAGAGATTAATAGGAAGTTAATTCTTTGAAGATGATTATTTCTGTCATAGTATTGTAATTTTGTAGTCCTGAAGCTTCAAGGTTCATCCCTTTGGGTGAACCATACAATTTAGAAGAAATTTCCCTGTGTGGTATGTTTTCATTGCTTAGATTAAAACATTACAGACTGTTCCTTTTCCACTTAAGAGTGATTTTTAAAAAATATTTTATTTTCACTTTTTAAAATTCTCTGAATGAAAAAAGAAGAGAAATTAGGAGAGGTGTCTTACGGGTTAGGCTTTGTCACTCATGTGCAGTATCAGATAATTTGTCCCGCCTGGCTTTCCCCTTACCTGGTGTAGAACCCAGAAGATCCATGGGAATCTTGCCAGGGCTAGCAATGCATTCTCCTAGTTGAAATGTGTACACTCTCTGCAGCTGGGTGCATGGGCTGCACATCATTCAGCCTGAGTGAGTAAACACAGGGAATTCCCTAACTTTCCTGTATTATCTAGTATAGCGTTTGACAATAAGGCATGGCTTTCTCAGGATAAAACACAACTATTGGGAACTATTAAGAAAGCTTTGTTTAGTTAAGTCAGAAAACATGGGTTCATGTCCTTTTTCTGCTGTTTATGAGGTTTGTGACTTTGGACCTATGTTTCTGAATTCAGGACAAATACAACCACCCAGAACTTGATTTCATATCTGAGTACTATTGTTATTCAGTGATAAAAATATGAATATGATAGTACTCTCTTCACTGTTGTAACCTAGTCTTGGGTATTGGCCTATAGCAACAGAGAAGACATAGTAAATAATGTGGTGTCTTCCCCCCCTGGGACCAGATATTCTGCTCATGATGCTTTTCTGTCGTCTCTGAATCCATCAAACGATGGTATATACTTCCCTTTCTTGAAGGCCAAGACGAGCCTGTTATCTTGGAGGTTTTGAATATTTTTATGTACTTAAATTCCCACATCTCCTTAATGCTTCATCCACCATCAGCACTGTACAAAAGCCTCTTGTAATCTATTTAACCAGCAAGTTTCATTTTCTCCATTGAAGAATTTTTACATTTCTTGTGGCAGCCTATATTTTTCTTCGAACTTAAGGAAAGATTAAAGGGCATAATTAAAAAATTGTATTTTGAACTAGACAATACATAAACACTCCTGTTGCTCCTGTGCACGAAAGAAAACATTCTGTTAAATAATTGGAATTGCACTTTTTTTGCCAATTTGAGTACAGACTTACGGGAATGAATTTGTCAGCCCCGGAACAGCCACCTTGGGTTGCCACAGGCTGTTTCTGTAAATGAGCAGCATCCCGAGAAGTAAATATGTTTCCAAATGAAAAGGAAATCTATTTCAAAGATTTTTCTTATTTTCCTTTAGTGTTTTACAGATGGTGACTAAATTAATTGATGTCTTAATATGGAAAGTACTATGTGAAATTATACAAAATAATTTCACATAGTTTATATATTACAGAAATATGAAACAAAGCAAACAATAAAAACATAATTGGTGTAAGCCTGAATTTGTTGACATAAAATAAGTGAAGCCAATAGGTATATGCAGTGAACAAAATGTCTTCTTAAACTAAAACTGTTGCATTAAATTGTTTATATGATGTTGGTTGATGTTTAAAAGATTTGGGGCCATTTTAAAAAGCAAGATGTTGATTCGTTTACCCTGCAACAGCCTGGGAAATTTAATTGAAAGCAGTTGATGCAGTAATAATGCCAGACTTCAGTAAAAATGTCAACAGAGGAGAAATATTGTTTTGATGATATGCTTTTTTGTTTGCTTGCTTGCTTTTTCCCCTACCATGTAGCTCTTTGGACATCCCAACTGAAAGACTTTTGTTCTAAGGGCTTTTTCTTGACATATCTATATCTTCAATTTTTGCTTGTCTAATCTTCTGTGATTATTAAATATTCTGTTCGATTTCTAAATTCCTCAGGAACCATTTTAGAATCAGTCTTTAGTTCAGGTGGCATCAAATGTTAATTTGAAGTCTTGCATTTCTCTTCTCTCTGACTTTCCAGTTCCTTCAAACAGTAGTTTTATATCTTCTATTTATCTTTTTCTTGTTTGTGGTAGAAGCATTGCTCAGATATAAGCTAATCTGTTACAGCAAGAAATAGGCATCCCGTGCTCAGTTTTCAATATAGAGAAACAGATTACAACATATATCACTTTTTTTTGTCACTGTGACACTACATAACACCTTTACTGTCCCTGAAAAAATTCTAGTATAGTAGTATCTCCTTAGTGATAACTTCTTTTATTGCTACTCTTATCTTTCTTGGCTGGTTACAGATCTTTTTGTGAATAATATTTCAGGAATCCAGTGGCTTTTAAGACTGATCCAAAATTAAATATCCTAAATGGAAGGTATATATAATTTATTTTTCCTTAGGTGGAATATAAAATGAGTTTAACAGAATATTTTATACACAAATTTATTGTGATTTGCTTTTGGATCGTACAGCCTTTTTTCTATGTTTCTTGAAAGATCTACATAGCTTTCAAAATTGGAAAGACTGCCACACATCGGATTCCCCCTGCAGCCCCAACCTATCTTTTCTTGCTATTTCCCTATGTAAACCCTTCACTTCCGATAAACTGATTGAAAAGGTCACCCTTTTTGAAATGTACTTTAATTTCTTATGTTCATCCCTCGGCTTTTGGCATCACTTTTCCCAGGAGTATATTCGATTCTTAACGTCACTCAATGGAATAAATCTTCCCCATTGGATAAGAATCACTTTAATTGTATAACCCTCTGAAGACTGTTAAGATCATTTAAGCCCACTTTGAAAGTAGGAAAATGGCCTTTAATTCTATGAAATATGCTTGAACTTTCTGTAGCATAATGTTTTACCTTGCATTTATTATATATATTTGTCATTTCACACATTACTATTATCCTTGAAGACAAGAACCTGGTCCTATCTACAGTAGTTTTGCATTTCCCATCATTTGAGTATTTTGCATGTAGTAGTTTATTTACTTACAATTAAGTAAAATTATGAGAATTAGAGATGTTTAAAATTAGATGCAGCAAATAGTATGATTACATTGATTTTGAAATTTTGTTTAACAATTATATAAGTTTTTAGGAATTCTTTGTAAAGTTTAAGAAAATAATTATATAATGACACAGATAAAATTAAGCATAGAAGTACAAATAGTATGAATGTTGCATATTATAAACTTTATATTCCCAGCATTTTAATGAAAACACTGTGATATTAGCTCTCATTAGAATGTTCATAATAATTTTTAAAAGATTTTTTTACTTATTTTTAGAGAGGGGAAGGAAGAAAGAGAGGGAGAGAAACATCAATGCATGCTTCTCATGGCACCCCCTATTTGGGGACCTGGCACCCCCTATTTGGGGCATGTGCCCTGACTGGGAATTGAACTGGTGACCCTTTGGTTTGCAGGCCTGTGCTGCATCCACTGAGCCACACCAGCCAGGGTCATAATCAATTTTAATGGTCATCTCCCTGTCTTTGTTTTTGTTAGTACTTCTCAGTTTTCCCTACTCACATCAACCAAAAAGATGAGAACTAAAAACTTCACCGGAAATGCCTAAGCCTTTGTACTGAAAGAACTTCCCTGAGGCTGTAAGGTCTGTTGGACATTTTGTAAGAATAAATATTTGAAGCTTCAAGCTGTTATCTCATAGAAATATACAAATTTGTATAACATTTTGGCTTGACAGTCTTTATGTTTGATGACACCAATTTCTATTTTTAATAGTACTTATTTGTATGCTAAGTGAAGTAAGCCAGGTGGTGAAAGACAAATAGCATGTGATCTCACCTATAAGTGGAACCTAGTGAACAAAACAAACAAATGAGCAAAATAGAACTAGAGATACGGAAATAAGGAACAAACTTTCAGTGACCAGAGGGGAGGAGAGAGGGGCATGGGGAAGAGGAAAGGGTCTGTCAAGGAGCAGGTGTAAAGGACTCGTGGTAATGGACTGCATGATGGGGACTGAGTGAGGGTATGGAGGATGGGCAGGGCAGGGGGGAGAATCAGGGCAACTGTAATCGAACAACAATAAAAATGCAAATTCTAAGAATAGAATAAATACTAATTTTTATAAATAGGACAATCATTCCTGTCAAGGACATGTACCAAATGCAGGAGGTCTGTTCTCACAAAGCTAGAAAGCAGTATCCATGTAATGCATTTTATTTGGCATTGACATAATAATGCGTGATGGAGTCTTGCTAAATATCACAGACATTTTCTTTTAACACATTTCCCCACCTGTCAATGCTAACGCTGTCCACATGGTATTTGTTAAACATTGTGTTCTCTCTGCAGCTTGTGGTGGAATCAGTTATAAGATTTCACCAGCCAGATTTAACTGACAATTTCCCAGTGAAACACAGTACAGGACGAAGCCCGGCTTGCCCTTGCCCAGGTGCATGTGTGGTGTCACACCAAAAGGAGCATAAAATAATATGTGATTGTCAGTTACGGAAGGAAGTAGAATTCAGAGGTACCCTGGGGGAGGAAAATGTTGGCTGTTCAAGTAAGAGAAGTTTTATAGTTACATTTTTAACTTGACCAGCTTTAGCTGAAGGGAAGGAGAGCAGCATGGGAGTCACTGTTATGCTAAAGTGCAGATTTACTCGCTGCATATATAATATAGTAGTTTATAAAACCTGAGACCCTCTAAGTAGCTTTAGACAGGCTAAAGAAGAAATTTGCTCCTGTAGGTAATCTGAAAGTGTTTTTAAAATTTTTTGGTAAGATAGTGAATCCCAATCATGTTTATTATTGTGGTCAATTTTTTAATTTCAGTTTATACTTAAACTGAAAATCTTTCATTTTTCTTTCCTGATATTTTATGATTGTTTTATTTATACAATGTCTATAATCTCATTTGTAACCACTGTATTTTATGAATAATAAACTTTATTAATGAAGTTTTATGAAATAAACTTTTTTCTTTTTTCATGAGTAACTAATTTTTATTTTTTGAATATATTTTATCAATTATGCTACTACAGTTGTCTTATTTTCCCCACTTTACTCCCCTCTGCCCTGTACCCCACCTCCCACCTACATTCCCCACCCCTTAGTTCATGTCCATGGGTTGTACATATAAGTTCTTTGGCTTCTCTATGTCCCATACTATTCTTAATCTTCTCCTGTCTATTTTGTATGTACCATCTATGCTTCTTATTCCCTGTACCTTTACCCCTAGGTACAGGGTACCTTTATCCCTGTATCTTCTCTCTTCTCCTCTCCCCTACTGCTAACCCTTCAGGTAATCTCCGTTTCTGTGATTCTGTTCCTGTTCTAGTTGTTTGCTTAGTTTGTTTTTGTTTTAGGTTCAGTTGTTGATAGTTGTGAGTTTGTTATCATTTTACTGTTCATATTTTTGATCTTCTTTTTCCTAGATATGTCCCTTATAACATTTCTTATAATAAGGGCTTGGTGCTGATGAACTCCTTTAACTTGGCCTTATCTGAGAAGCACTTTATCTGCCCTTCCATTCTAAATGATACCTTTGCTGGATAGAGGAATCTTGGATGTGGGTCCTTACTTTTCACGACTTCGGATACTTCTTTCCAGTCTCTTCTTGCCTGCAAGGTCTCTTCTGAGAAATCAGCTGATAGTCTATGGGAAATCCTTTGTAGGTAACTGTCTCTTTATCTCTTGCTGCTTTTAAGATTCTCTCCTTATCTTTAATCTTGGGTAATGTAATTATGATGTGCCTTGGTGTGTAATTCCTAGCATTAAATTTCTAGTAATTTCTTTTAATTTTAATATTTATAAGGCAGCTATATAAAATGTACAATTGAATGAGTTTTGAGAGTTGTGAAAGTACTGAAGCCATGGTCACAATTAAGAAAAAAACCATTGTAGTCACATCACCCCAAATAGAGTCTCTGTGCCCCTTGGCAGCCGAGCCTTCCTTCTGCCCCGGGCATCTGCTCGTCTGCTTGAAGTCCCTACAGATTTGTTTGTATATATGAAAGTGAAACTATGGTGATACTGTTGCATCTGGCTTCTTTTTAACTAGTAAAAATAATTTGATATTCATCCATATGCTTGTATTTTATCAGTCATTCATTGCCTTTTATTACTTGTTATCATTCTATTGTATTTGGGATTTGTTCATCTACTCACCTGCTAATAGACATTGGAGTTATTTCTAATTTTCCATTGTTATTAATAAAACTGATAGGAACGTTCATGTATAAGTCTCTGGGTAGATATATTTTTATTTCCTCAAAAATATGTAGATACAGAAAGGCTGAGTCATACGGTAAATGTATTCTGTTTAAATTTTTACATAACTACCAGAGATTTTTCCAAAGGGTTGCACCATTTTATATTTCTACCAGTAACATTTGAGAGTGCCAGTTTCTCTACATCATGGCCAGAAATTTAATATTGAGATTTTGTTTTTTTTAATTACTACCCTTCATGACAGCATGAATGGACCTGGAGAGCATTATGCTAAATGAAATAAAGCAGGCAGCGAAAGACAAATACCATGTGAATCTCACCTATAAGTGGACCCTAATTAACAAAACAAACAAGTCAGCAAAATATAACCAGAGACATTGAAATAAACAGCAAACAGTAATTAGAGGGGGGAGGAGGGAGGGGGATAATGGGGGTCATAAGGGGAAGGGTTATCAAGGAACATGTGTAAGGGATTCTGTAGACCAAGCCAAAGGAGGGAAGGACTGAGGGTGGGAGGTGGGGGTCAGGGGGGCAGGGGAGGGTGGTGGCAGGAAAATGGAGACAACTGTACATGAAACAATTTTTTAAAAAATTCTGAGGAAAAAATTAGCTATTCTAGTGTATGTAGTACTATCTCATTGTAGTTTTTTCTAATTGAATTATTTTTTATTGTTATTCTATTACAGTTGTCCCAATTTCTTGCCTTTTGCTCTCCTCTGCCCATCCCATCTCCTGCTCCCACAGTCAATTCCCATACTGTTGTCCATGTTAGTGGGAAGATCATACGTGTTACTCATCTAGGTCCTTCCCTTTCTTACCACCATTATCCCCTCCCCCCCACCCCTCTGGTCACTTTCAGTCTGTTCCATGTTTCCATGCCTGTGGTTCTGTTTTGTTCATTAGCTTCCACTTGTAAGTGAGATCATACAGTATTTGTCTTTCACTAACTGACTTACCTCACTTAGCACAATATTCTCCAGTTCCATCCATGGGGACACAAAATATAGGAGCTCCTTCTTTCTTTCTGCTGAGTAGTATTCCACTGTGTAAGTGTGCCTCAGTTTTTTTATCCACTCATCTACTGATGGGCCCATAGGCTGCTGTTTCCAACACCTGGCTACTGTAAATAGTGCCACTATGAACATAGGGGTGCTTACGTTCTTTTGCATTGGTGATTTGGGATTTTTAGGGTTTATTCCCAGCAGCAGAATCAAAAAGCAGTTCCATTCTTAGTTTTTTAAGGAAATTTTCATGCTGTTTTCCACAGTAGCTACAGCAGCCTGCATTCCCACCACCAGTGTACTAGGGTTCCCTTTTCTCTGCATCCTCACCAGCACGTGTTGGTTGTTGATTGATTAATGATGGCCATTCTAACAGCTGTGAGTTGATATCTCATGGTGGTTTTAATTTGTGCCTCTCTGATGGCTAGTGAGGCCGAGCAACTTTTCGCATTTCTATGGGCCCTCTGTATGTCTTCCTGCTAATGTGCATTTTCCTGATGACTAATAATGTTGTGCATCTTTATTTGCCATCTGTATCTTTTTTTGTGAAAACTTGTTCAAATTGTTTGCCAATTTTTATTGAGTTTTTGGTCATCTTGTTAAGTGGTAAATTTCTTTGTATACTCTGCATACAAGTCCATTATCATACACCTGCGCTGTGAATATTTCCCTCCAGTCTGGCTTTGTTTTCTTAATCAAGCGTTTCAAATACTAAATGTTTTTAAATTTGATAAGGCTATTTTTTTCTGAAACCATAATCTTTCTGTAGTAATTTATACTTTTAGTGTCCTAAAATAAACCTTTTCCAGGCCAAGGTCCCTAATCGGCCTGTTGTTTATGCTTCACAGTCCTCTGGCTGTTGCTTTTACATTCTGTCTGGAATGTTTAGTGGGAAAATCATTGCTAGAGAAAGGCTAAGTGGCTTGGGTGCTTATCTTCTAAAAGAAATTTGAGACACTAGAAACAACTACTTAGGTGAAGGAAATCTCTCTTATTTGAGGTCATATTACTTTAGAGATGGAATTTAAAAGTACTCTGGAAGTCTGAAGATAATTTTAGTATATAGAAAGAACTATGTACTATAGAAAGATAGTATGAAATTCTATAGTCTAAGCTACTTTGCATGTCACATTTCTTGAAGTATTCTCTCTCTTTTGTATCATCTGCCAGAGTTGAAACTGTGACCTCTTATACCAAAGGCTCAGAGACTTGGGGGGAGGGAAGGGTGGATTATGCGTCTCACATTTAGGGTAGCGTTTCAGCCCACACAATCTAAAGTAGTTTGTTATGGAAGGCAAGGCCAGTGTTTACTTGTTGCAATGGGGCATTGGTACCATTTGGAGTGAAACTCCAGGGTCTGTTCAACAATCTACCTATCATATTTTGCTGTGTATAAGGTGCATGTTTTTGCAAATTTGCAACGTGCAAATTTTTGAGACAAAAATAAGGATGCACATTATACCTGGTTAGTACTAATTCTGTATCTGTATAAATGTTTTTAATTTTATTTATGCTTATGCATTAAAAGTATAACTCTAGAAAACAATGACCATATCCATATGGAAAATAATACACTGGAATATGATCATTGGTTTTGTTTCTAAATATAAGTAAATAATTGGATTAAAAAATGAAATTGAATGTTTTATTCCCTGAAATTTTGGGCTAAAAATATGGGCATGCATTATATACAGGAATGTATTATATCTGGCAAAATACAGTAATTCCAGGGTCCTTCAGAGATTTGCTTCCTTCAAGACAGAGCATTTCATGGGAGGGTATGCCAGTCCTCAGAGACTCTATTCCATGTTCCAGGGGCATAAATCCATAACAAATGGGTCTTTTTATCATCATCACGTTTGATTTGAGAGGTATGGACTTCATGAGAATGCATTTCTAAGAATGCAAACACTTGGAGACCTGCCCAAGATTTACTGTGCGTGTGTGAACTTTCCCACCGCGGCACAGCAGAAGGATGGTAGTGACACTGTGGTCTGAATGGTTTTGTCGGGTGTCCTCCGCCAGGCACACAGAATGTTCACTTCTGGAGAGAAAGTTGTTAATCTCACCTTAAACTGGTTTTGATTGAAAGGGAGCAGGGGCAAATGTATTACATTCTTCCAAATGTGTGTCAAATTTTAAAATGAAAAAGAACACTTTTAAATATTTGTTTAGAGGTTTAAAGAAAGATATCACACATATTTTATTTTAAGTCATTTTTAAGCTAATGGGAAATTTATATGTGAGAGTAACATAATTTCCAAATGATGACATTTGATTAAGTCTCTGTTGAAGGGTTTGGGGACTGAGAAAATAAGTACAAATATAAATCTCTTATAATACTTTTCTTGATCATGAAATGACTTGTCTGTCCTCTCTCCATCATGCTTCTTATGAGTAATAGCTCTTCCTTCCTCGATGAAGATCAGTGTAATCACCCAGACTGGTAGTCATGTGTTTCGCAATCTCTTTTTGTGATTTTTATCTTCACAAGGGAGAAGAGGCAGGTTGCTTCCCAGAGGCAGAGCTCCACAAAATGCCAAAGTGTGTGGGTGAGTTTAAAAATATATAGATATGTAATGGATTCTATTTCAGGCATGAACAATATTACTGCAGATAAAGCAGGTATTTCATATACCTATGTGGCAAGAAATCCTGAAACAGTGATGTTTCAAGTGCGTCGGAGCCACATAGACACTTTTCTGATGAACTTTCATCTGTCAAAGTGGCCAAGTTTCTCAGTGCCTCATATTATTTGTTTTGCAGGGCTGTAGAGATTGTATCTCACAAAAATACATGATTTTTATGTACTCCATCAATGTGTTTTGAATTTTCTCATTACCTGACTCATGTGGTTAGGGAACGGATGGTTCCTGGAATGATCTAATATTCCCTGCCCTTCCTCTTATAAAGCCCCACAGAGCAAACTCCAGGTATATAATGTTATACCTAATATTAAGTGGAGAAATAATCCCAATATGCAAAACTTGTCAAAACAATAGGGAAAAAAGTAGTCCCATAACAAAGGCTAAAAAGAACAGTATGAGAAAGAAACATTTCCAACCAGTCTCATATTTGGAATACCCAAATTCCTCAACCAAAGAACAAACACAATCTAGCAATGTATTAATTGTAGCATACTCAACTTGGCTTTATTAGGAAAGCAAAGTTTTTACATTTGTTCTACATTAGAAAACCAATTATTGTTATTCATTAAGTTTGTAACTAAGGAGAATACCGTAGATTATTAGTAGATGAGAAAAAGCACTTGTCTAAATTTAACATTATTTATTTTAAAAACCCCTTAGAAACCAATATAAAAGGGGACCTAGATCATGACGATGCAACTCTCCCTCCTTGTATTTGAAAACATCACTGCTCACTACTAGGAGGATGCAGTTTCTGGTGACAGGAACTGGCTTCTCATAATTATTGGGCTGGGTGGGAAGCAGATTGTAGGTGTACAACATTAAAGTATCTGAACTTTGCCTGTTCCCACCCCTCCTACTGACTGCACGGAGGATCGGGAGCAGGTGACTCAAAGTCTGAAACAGGGTTTGTTAAACCTTAGCATGCATTTGGATCTCTCATTGGATTGTCTGAAGAGATGCTTTGTTCCACTCCTGTTGTGTCTCATGTGCATCCAGAGGAGGCCTGAAAAGTGTCATTTTTAACAAGTTCCCAGGTGATATCGATGCTGCCCATTGGGGTGCACAAACTTTGGGAACTGCTGGCCCTGAGCAGTGAGAGTGAGGCTGGGGTTGGAGAGCAATGTGATGACTGCGCCACCCCTCAAAAGCTACTCGGAGCTCTGAAATTCTAGTCTTGGTGACACTTTTGGTTTATCCCTGTTTTCTTTAGTTCAGATTCCAAGAAAACAGAGCTTCAGGTAAAATCTTATTTGCTAATACTCTACTGGAGAACACAATCCCAGTGAGGGGCCCCCAGTGTTGGCTGGCAACAGCAGAATTTATGATAAGCATAAGAAATGGGCACCTCGCATGCACCACTTAGACCTGCACTGTAACTGGCTTCCACTTAGAGCTGGTACCCATCATATGGTGTAAGGCTTTCATTTGTTGTGTCAAAACATATGCCCTCCATTTTTCATCCAAGGAGGGAGGTATATGTTCTCTTTAAGATGATGGTTGTGTACAGTCTTTGAAAAGATTTAATACAGATGATTTAGTGAAACAATCTCAGGTTTGCCAAGAACTCTGTTATTCACACATTTCTTCTTGGTTTAGGAAGGAGTGGCCTCTGGGACTTTCTGGGAACCAGAAACAGTTTGGTGGGTCCTTGAGTCTTACATAATCAATCTGTTCTAATGTTCCTTCCTCCACAGGCCTTCTGACATCTCCTTAACAGTGTTCCACATATATTATAAACATTTCTTCCTCATTTACTGTAAATCATTATTATATCTAAGATTCAATAAATGATTTTAGAAAACTATTAGAATTGACTCCACGTGCCCTTGTCAGGACATTAAGTCTTATGTCATTGGTAAGCAACCCATGTCAGTGAGTTACCCCAGCTGGCATTGCGCTCCAGTGCCCAGCGCAGTACCACACCATCCAGGTCCATTTTCTATGTAAATTACCAAGCCTCTTATTTTAAATGTAACTTAGGTTCTGTAATTTATTTCTTATTAATAATGACTTCCTGATTTATGCACTGTACTTCCTTGTTTGAAATGACCTTGGTTATTGGACCAGAAACAATTAGCAGTGGCAAGGACAAAATTTGCTTTGTTTTTGTTTTGATAGATGATCAAAATGACAGCAAAGGTACAGGCATAGTGCTCTGGTGAATTTGCATGAATCAGCCTAGCTAAACTGGAACTGTGTTTTCAGGAATCCCTTCCCTGTATAGGTCCAGTTTCCTGTGGGTTATGAGGGATATTTTGGGTGACTTTGGAAGATGAACATGAGTAAGAAGCACATTCTTATTTTTTGGCTTAGACTGTGGGAGTCGGGGCATCCAACCTACATTGTTAACTGATGTGCTGGTGGCCTTCTTGCTGTGGGTAACAGAAAAGGCTGCATCCACTTCACCTCCCACAGATCGTTTGCAACTTATGCACAACTGGGGCCGGTGTGAGCAGCTCCTAGCACACACATAAGGTCCCAGCTCCTCCCGCCCCCACCTGATCTCTTCCACCAACCACCAGACAACCTCCTTGAGTTTTTACCAATTCTGGGCTACTGTGTACAATTCCTGGGGTATCAGTGTGTTGTTCACCTCCTCCAGGTCCCACTGGACCGCTTCTTTCAGCTTTTGTAAATCATGAGCCAGCCCAGTGCTAACTGAAGAAGCAACAGCCATATAGAAACTATTTCATCCACTCCCACAATTTAGGTAAGTCATATCTTTATGTTAAATCCTTATTCCCTGTCATTCCTAATGATTCTGTTCCAATGATCAACCACAAAGTGATACAAAATTTAGGACTGGAGATGGTTCCAGAGGTAGAAACTTGGAAAGATGTGACCTTGGAATTGATTATAGTTTTTTGCAATTGATTGTCTGCTTTGATTAGATTTAAGGACACCACTTAACTCATTTCCAGTGGCAAGTACACAGATAGTCTGTAGCATGCAGTGATACAAAGGTACTTAAATTATCATCAGTAGAGACCTACTGTATTTTTTTGGACTATAAGATGCATTCCCCCAGCCAAATTTAGAAGGAATAATGGTTGCTAATGCTGCTGTTGAGTTTTTTTACATTTACATTGGTGAAATATTATGTTATTAAATATTTTACCATATTTCTTGGTTTAAAATTTTTTTCTATTTTCCTCCTCTAAACCCTAGGTGTGTCTTATGGTCCGAAAAATACAGTGTATTTAAATGTTTGTAGAAGAAAAGGCTGTGTGTAGCTAAGTTTCTGCTTTGAGTACTTCAGTGAAAATGAGGAATATTATGGAATTGGTCATTTCCTTTTAATTACACTGAAAAATGGGGACAGAAAATAATGAACTTGGCTTTAAATTTCCAGCTCAAATTCCTTGAAAAGGAACTTGTATATTTTAACCCTTTTTTCTCTTCCTCTCTCTCTCATTTCCCTACCAATTAACATAAGATGTATTTAGAGTATCTTTCATTTTAATATTTAAATTTGGGATATCAGAGGGAAAACAATGGCTTATTTAGAAAAATATGAATATTATCCAAAGATAGATAAAGGCACTTTGTTTAATCTTTTGAGGAGAAATTAACTTATTTGTGGAAATGATAGTAATGTTTGCTGGACGCATGATTTTTCTTTTTTTCTTTATTTGAAAAGTAAATATAAACCCTGGCTGGTGTGGCTCAGTGGATTGAGTGCTGTCCTGGGAACCAAAGGGTTACTGGTTTGGTTCCCAGTCAGGACACATGCCTGGGTTGCGCGAGAGGCAACCACACATTGATGTTTCTCTACCTCTCTCTCTCCCTCTTTTCTCCTCTGTCTAAAAATAAAGAGAATCATTTAAAAAACCTGCTAAAAAAGAAAACTTAGTAAAAAGAGATGCATTTCCCATTGCCCATGATTTGTTTAACATACTTTTTAAAAATCCAAGTGAAATGGACTTTTGATATTTTGTTATTAATTTTTAGTTGTATTGGGTTATTTGAAAATTTTTTTAACTTTATGGTTTTTCTGGTGTTTTCTTTGTCACCTAATATGTAATGATTTTTAATGAATATGCAATATTTATTTGAAAGATTTTTTTCTCTGTCATCAGAGGATAGAGTTCAACATATCTGTAAAATTGACTTTGTTATATAAATTAGATACTATAAATGCTTACTTTTTTGTTTTATCCAGTTGATTTGTGTGGTAAATTAGAAGAGATCATAGTTTTCAAAAAAAATTGCCATTAGTAAGTGGATGCAATTAGTATATCTCCCTTTAATCTGGACTATTCTGTGACTTGCTTTGACCAGCAGAATGGGCAGAAGTGATGTTGGGAGAACTCCCAGCCTGAGGCTGTCTTAAAACTTCTAACACCAGTCAAGATACCATCTGTGTAGTGACAAGTTGAATAATCATCTAGTCGGTGTACAGAATGTGGAAAACTAATAAATCCTTGTTTTAAGTTGCTAAGTTTTAGGGTGTTTTGTTATATAGTAGTTGACAATTGATCTATTTTGATAGCATTTAAGTCCCCCTTTTATAATATGTTGATATATTTTCTATAGTTTCTGATTTATAAAGTTGGTTGCTGTGTTGATAATTGCTAAATATTCACGACTATTGCATCTTCATTGTGAATTATTGCTTTTAGCAACGTAAGGTGTCTTTTTAGTCACATGTAATGTGTTTTGAAATGAATTCCACTTTGACATCCCAAATACAGCACAGAGTTAAATGTATGAACTAAAATAGAAATAATTTTTTAGTAAATGTTACTCTGTTTATATTTTTGAAATGTCTAATTTAAAATTTTATGTTATTTTAGCTAATATTTTTAGTGTTTTAATTTCTGTGTTTCTCCACATGATATATATTTTCTTTGCTTTCTTTAGATTTTCTGGGGGTATTTAGGAGGGTTTGCATTTTTAGTATCTACTCCATTCTATTTTTCCCATTTTTATTGTATTTTTTCCATTACTATTTAGTCCCCTTATACCCCCTACCCTGCAACAACCACCACACTGTTGTCCATGCCCATGAGTCCTTTTTCCTTTTTGCTCAATCCCTTTACCCTCTAACCTCCCCGCAGCTAGCTGTTGTCTGCTTTCCATCTGTGAGTCTCGTCCCCACTTTCCTTGTTAGTTCAGTTCATTTGTCAGATTCCACATATGAGTGAAATTGTATGGTGTTTGTCTTTCTCTGACTGGCTTATTTCACTTAACATAATAGTCTCCAGGTCCATCCATACTGTCATAAAGGGTAAAATTTTCTTTTTTATGGCTCAGTAGTATTCCATTGTGTAAATGTGCCATAGTTGTTTTATCTACTCATCTACTGATGGACACTTGGGCTGCTTCCATATCTTGGAAGTTGAAAATAACCCTGCAGTGAACATAGGGTGCTTATATTCTTTCAAATTAGTGTTTTGGGTTCCTTTGGTTATATTCCCAGAAGTGGGATAGCTGGGTTGAAAGGCAGATTCATTTTTAATATTTTGAAGTATCTTCATCCTGCTTTCTACAGTGCCTGCACCAATCTGCATTCCCACCAACAGTGCAAAAGGGTTCCCCTTTCTCCACGTCCTTGTCAGCAATTGTTGGTTGATCTGTTGATGATAGCCATCCTAACAGGTGTGAGCTGATATCTCATTATGATTTAAATTTGCATCTCTCTGATGATTAGTGACATTGAGCATCTTTTCATATATCTATTGGCCATCTGTATGTCCTTTTTAGAGAATTATCTATGCAGGTCCTTTGCCCATTTTTTAATTGAGTCGTTTGTTTATTTGGTGTTGAGTTTTATAAGTTCTTTTTTAAATTATATTTTATTGATTATGCTATTACAGTTGTCCTGACTTTTCCCCTTTGCTCTCCTCCACCCAGCACCCCCCACTCCCTTGTTATGTCCTTGGCAATCTCCCCACCATTGTTATGTCCATGGGTCACACATGCAAGTTCTTTGGCTACTCCATTTCCTATATTGTACTTTACATCCCCATGGCTGTTCTCTAACTACCCATTTGTACTTCTTTAGAAATTTAGGATATTAACCCCTTATCAGTTATACTGATGAATACATCCTCCCATTCTTTAGGTTGTCTTTTTGTTGAGGTTTTCCTTTGCTCTGCAGAACCATTTTAGTTTGATGTAGTCCCAATTTGCTTATTTCTTCTGTTTCCCTTGCTTGGGGAGATAACTGCTGATAAAATATTGCTACAAGCAGTGTCTGTTATTTTGCTGCTTATGCTTTCTATGATTTTTTATGTTTCGAGTCTAACATTTAAGTCTGTAATCCATTTTGGATTTATTCTTGTGCATGGTGTAAGAAGGTGGTCTAGTTTCATTTTTGTTCACATATCTGTCCAATTTTCCCAACACCATTTATTGGATAAACTTTCTTTAGCTAGTTGTATGTCCTTCCTTCCTCTGTCAAATATTAATTGATTATAATGGTGTGGGTTAACTTGGGGCTCTCTGCTCTGTTCCATTGACGTATGTCTATTTTTATGCTAGTACAATGCTGTTTTGATTACTGTGGCTGTATAGTATAGTTTGATAATAGGTATCATGATTCCTCTAACTTTGTTTTCTTTCTCAGGATCACTGTTGCTATGTGGGGCTTTTGGTGGTTCTATATAATTTTTTGAAATATTCTAGTTCTGTGAAATACATCATTAGAATCTTGGTAGGAATTGTGTTGAATTTATAGATTGCTCTGTGTAGTGTGGATATTTTAATGATGTTAATTCTTCCAGTCCATGAACATGGTATGTGCTTCCACTTATGTGTATTTTCTGTTTCTTTCTTCAGTGTCTTATAATTTTCTCAGTACAGGTCTTTTTCATTCTTGGTTAGGGTTATTCTAGGTATTTTATTCTTTCTGTAGCAATTATGAATGAGATTGCTTTCTTACTTTCCCTTTCTATTAGTTTATTGACATATACAAATACAACTGATTTCTGGATATTAATTTTGTATCCTGCGTCTTTGCTGAATTCATTTATCAGTAGTTTCTTGGTGGAATCTTTGGAGTTTTCTAGTTGCGGTATTATGGCATTTGCAAATGACAGTTTTACTTCTTCCTTTCCAATTTGGATGCCTTTTCTTTTTTGTTCTTGTCTGTTAGCTCTGGATAGGACTTCCAGTACTATATTGAGTAAGAGAGGTGAAAGTGGACATCCCTGTCTTGTTTATGATCTTAAGGGGAATGCTTGTAGTTTTTGCCTGTTCAGTATGATGCTGACAGTGGGTTTGTCATATCTGGCCTTTATTATGTTTTGGTATGTTCCCTCTATTCCCACTTTGCTGAGAGTTTTTGTCATAAATGGGTGCTGGATTTTATTACATGCTTTGTCTGAATCTATTGATAGGATCATGTGTTATTTATTTATTTTATGTATGTGGTGAATCACATTATTGATTTGCAAATGTTGCAAATTGATTACTAAATCACTTTCCTGGAATAAATCCCCCTTGATCATGGAGTGGGATCTTTTTGATGCCTTATATTTGGTTTGAAAATATGTTCTTGAGGATTTTAGAGTCTTTGTTCATCACGGGTATTGGCCTATAATTTTCTTTCTTTGTAGTGTCTTTATATGGCTTCAGAATTAGGATAAAACTGGCCTCGTAAAATGAGTTTGGGAGCCTTCCCTCCTCTTGAATTTTATGAAATAATTTGAGAAGGAGAGGTGTTATTTCTCCTTGGAATGTTTCATAAAATTCTCCTGTGAAGCCATCCAGTCAAGGGTTCAATTACTGGTTCAATTTCACTTGGTATAATCTCTATTCAGATTCTATGATTCTTTCTGATTTAGTTTTGGAAGGTTGTATGTTTCTAGGAATTTATCCATTTCATCAATATTGTCCAGTGTGTTGGCATATAGCTGTTCATATTTTTCTTATAATCATTGTATTTCTTTGGTGTCAGTTGTTATTTCTCCTCTTTCATTTCTGATTTTATTTATTTGCATCTTCTCTCATTTTTTCTTGATGAATCTGGTTAAAAGGTTGTCAATCTTGTTTATCTTTTCAAAGAAACAACTCTTGGATTCATTGATTGTTTTTGTATTTTTTAGATTCTATTTTGTTTATTCCAGTTCTAATATTTATTATTTCCTTCCTTCTACTTAGGCTTTGTCTGTTGTTCTTCTTCAAGTTCCTTTAAGTGTAATGTTAGATTGTATATTTGAGCTTTCTCTTTCTCTTTTTTGAAATAGGTGTATATTTCCAAAAATCTCTCTCTTAGGATTGCTTTCCTAGTGTCCCACAGATTTTGGAAGTTTGTGTCTTCATTCTCAGTTTTTAAAGGTATTTTTTTATTTCTTCCTTGGTATCATTATTGCCCCATTCATTGTTTAATAACACGTTATTTAGCTTCCATATTTTGCACTTTTTTTGTGTGTGTGTTCTTCGTGTGATTGATTTCTTGTTTCATAGCACTGTGGTCAGAGAAAATGTTTGATATGGTTTAAGTCTTCCAAAATTTAATGAGACTTGTGTCCTAACGTGGTGTGTGCCCTAGAAAATGTTCCATGTGCACTTGAAACGTATGTATATTCTTATGCTTTGAGATGAAATGCTCTGAACATATCAGTTAAATTCATTTGATACAGTGTGTTCATTAAGCTTGTGTTTCCTAGTTGATTTTCTGTCTGGAAGATCTATCCATTGAAGTAATGGGGTGTTAAAATCCTCAATTATGACTGTATTTCTGTCATTCTCTCCCTCTATGTCCATCAAGATTTGCTTTACACGTGTAGGTTCTCCTATGTTGGGTGAATAAATGTTTACTAGGTTTATATACTCTTAATGGCTTGTTCCTTTTACCATTATGTAGTGTCCTTGTTTGTCTCTTACTTTAGCCTTTGTTTTAAATTCTACTTTTTCTGATACAAGTATTGCTTCCCCAGATTTTTTTCTCCTTTCCATTAACATGGAATATCTTTTCTCATATCTTTACTTTTAGTATGTATATATCTTTCGACCCGAGGTGGGTCTATTGGAGGCATCATATACATGGATCTTGTCTTCTTATCCATTCAGCTATTCTATGTCTTTTGGTTGGAGTATTTAAACCATTTGCATTTAAGGTGATTATTGATAGATATATATTTAGTGCCATTTTATTTTTAGGCTGTTTTCCTCTGATTTTTTTCTCTTCTTTTTTCTCCCTTCTTCTCCTCCTCTCTCCTCCCCTCCCCCTTGTTCTTCTTTCTTCTTCTTCCTTTTTCTAGCAAGCCCTTTAATTCATTGTGCAGGTGGTGCTAACAAACACCTTTAGCTTTTTGTTCTCTGGAAAGCTCCTAATTTCTCATTCAATTTTAAATGTTCGTCTTGTTGGGTAAAGTAGCCTTGGTTGTAAGTCCTTACTTTTCATTAACTTGAGTATTTCATGCCACTCACTTCTGGCCTGAGATGATTCTGTTGAGAAATCAAATGACAGCCTAATTGGTGTTCCCTTATAGGTAACTACCTGCTTTTCACTTGTAGCTTTTAGGATTCTCTTTGTCTTTAAGCCTTGCCATTTTAATTACGATGTGTCTCATTGTAGGTCTCTTTGGCTCCAACTTGTTAGGGACTCTCTGAGCTTCCTGGACTTACGTGTCTTTTTCCTTTACCAGGTTAGGGAAGTTTATGGGCACTATTTCTTCAAATAGGCTCTTGATCACTTGCTCACTCTCTTTTACTTCTGGTGTTCCCGTGACGCAGATGTTGTTACCCTTCATATTGTCCCAAAGGTTTCTTAAGCTCTCATTTTAAAAAATCTTTTTTTTTCTGCTCTGCTTGGGTGTTTTTTAAGATCTTATCTTCCAAAACACTGGTTCGATCTTCTGCTTCATCTCACCTACTGTTCATTTCTTCCAGTGTATTATTTATTTCAGATATTGCATTCTTTATTTCTGACTAGCCCTCTTTCATGGTTTCTATGTCTTTTTTCATGCTGTTGAGTATTATAATCATTACTCTAAACTCCCTATCTGACAGATTGCTTGCCTCCATGTCATTTAGTTCTTCTGGAGACATCCCCTGTTCTTTTATTTGGGGCCTGGGTCTCTGTCTTCCCATTTTGGCTGCTGCTTTGTGTTTATTTCTGTATATTAGGCAGAGCTGAAGTTACTCTGGTGTGGGCCTATGTCACACCCTACCTGTCACTGGCCCTGGGCAGCCTATTTGGAGCTATCAATGATCCACAGCCTGTGGTTCCCTTTGTTGGGCCTCTTTGTATGCAGAAAGAACCAGGCTGCACACCAAAGCCAGCACTAAGCAGCACTGGGCCCTGTGGAGGGTCAGCTAAAGCCACAGAGTTCCCAGAGTTCCGCCTCTGCCTGCAAGCTTTCTGTCAAGTTAATCAGTGAAAGTCTTCCAGCTCTACTTCTCAGCAGCTGGGCTTACGCTCTGTAGGGTTGAGAGCAGTAATTCCTGTGGGTGGACTTATTGCTTTCCCCTCAGGCTGATGGCATTTGGAGAGGAGTGCTCTGCATGAGAAAGATTGCTCCTGCAGCACGGGGAATGACTTAACCCAGGGATCTTGATGCTCTCTTCCCAGAGCTAATAGCCCCAGGCTCTCCTCATTCATCTCTGCTCCACTCTGTGCCCCACCTCTGCTGGAGCCCAGGGTAAGTGGCTGCAAACAGAATATTGTGCATTGGCCGTTTAAGAATTTCTGCATGTTCAGCCACCTCTTCGTGGTGGACAAACCCTGCTCCTTTTCACAGCTGTATGTTATTTGGATTCCTGTTCTGGTTCTGGTGCTATAGGGTGGAGAACCCAGCTTGGGGTTTAGTCCCAACACTTCTCAGGGGGAACACCCCTGCCCAGGTGTTGAAATACCCTCTGAAATTTCAGCTGCTACCCCTGGGAGCCCAGCCAGCCCTCTTGTGTTTCCTCCACACTCTTCTCCCTGTGTTTTGTGGTGTTTTCTTCTGTCTGTGATTATAAGGCTTTTCTCCAGCCAGTGTTCAGTTGATTATTCAGGATTTTTCGGTAATGTAGCTGTAATTCCTGTTTGGTCCTTGCAGGTGGTTAGTGTAACTTCCGATTATTCCTCTGCCACCTCAGGTCTCTTGGTCTATACGCTTTCATCATTTACTCATTGGGTCTCTTTTTGCCCGTTTTGAATGAGATCCTTTGACTCTCACCTTATTCCCATATAACAAGGAATGGCCTGCTTTCTACTTTTTCCTTTTCTTAACATTAAAAAAAATGCATCGGTTTTACTTAACCAAAATTCAGTTAGGTATGTTTAACAACAAATTATTCTTCCACCGTTGTTCTCACTTTGTTTTTGTTTTTGTTTTAGATTTTATTTATTTATCTTTAGAAGGGAAGGAGAGAGGGAGAGAAACATCAATGTATGGTTGCCTTTTGTGCGTCCCCTGCTGGTAGTTGGCCTGCAAGGAACCTGCCTGCAACCCAGGCATGTGCCCTGACTGGGAATCGAACCTCGATCGTCTGGTTCGCAGGCCCGTGCTCAATCTACTGAGCTATGTCAGCCAGGGCTCACTTTGTTTTTAATCTTACATCCATGGTTCAGGATATAATAATGCTCTCTGTAAGTCTCTTTGCTAAATGGACTCCAGTCACCTCTTTGTTAGACAAAGCTTATTCTCCTATAGATACTTCAAAAAGGATTCATGGGAACAGTATCCCTTGAGTTCTTCTTCAATTTTTTTATAGAATTCATTTTTTAAGGATAAGTTCTGATATTTATAAAAACCTTGCCTCATAATTTATATCTTGGATTTTCTAGATAATGTTCTACTATTGCCTTGCTTTGTATATCACTCTGAGAAATGTAATATGGGCTTCAGTAAATCACAGACTTATTACTCCTTGGTTCACTAGGGAATATTTAGGCAATTAAAATTGGTGTCTCTTTTATATAGTGTTAGGTCCTTTCTGGATCCCACACATAAGCAGTTGCATTTCTTTTTACTGTCCACAGTATGTCCTGGACATTGACTGCTAATGCTTGTCATGGTGGATTCTACAAAAGGCCATTGGCTTCCAAGTCTCCAGCTATAGGACATAAAGTATACATTTTAATATAAGCAGCATCACTGTCTCCAAGACTAGACTTTTACTTTGAAATAATAAAATACACAGAAAAGTTTTAATTCAGGTTTTCATATTGTTGGAACATGGTTCACTGATGCAAAATTGGAAATAAAAGTAGAAGACTGCAACAAATAACAAGAAGACAAAGTGTATATAACTTAATTTTGAAGCTAATATCTTTCTTGCTTAAATCAACTGGCCTATTTGATGTGAATTAAGATTTTGGTAACAATGTAGTCTTTAAGCAAGAAGAAGAACAACATTCAGACTGACAGTTCTCCAAAGGACCCTAAAATTAATGGACTACCTCTCAACACCATCATAAATCTGCAATTTTTTCCCAGAGTGGATGTAAAAGGTACAATAAGTAGATGAATTGAGTGGGGAGATAAAGTAAGATACATAGTATAGCACTGAATCAATACACTGTGTCAGGGAGTGACATTCCAAATGCTGTAGTTAGCCATGTGGATAAACAGAGCATTACAGGTGATATTCTCGTGTTTCATGAGAAAGTTACATTCAAGGAACAGTTCAAAAGGGGCTTGATAAGATTTGTTTTCTATTCCTGGAAAATTACAAAATATTTCTATCACCTTTAGAAAAGTTTATTAAACCAATATTTTCAAAGACAGATTTGAAATAACTGTATTTGGTTGTCTAAAGAGCCATAACTCTTTTTTCATTTGAGCTCCTACAAACATGATGTATTTCTATTATGGCACTCACCATCTTCTATTCCAAATATATTTTATATGTATACCTTATCACTCTATAAATTCTTGAGATCAGGTTTCTTTCTGATTATTTTTAAATCTGTAGTTCTAACACAGTGCATATATCAAATAAATGCACAAATCAGTGCAAGAATGGGTGAATTAATAAATATCTGTCCACATACTTAGCTCTTATGTTTTTGTCTCTTAATATCATGTCTAGCTTCTTCCTGCTTTCCTCATTCCACATTTGCATTTCAAATCAATATAAATCCAATACCTGTTATTTCACGCATCCTGTTTTTCTTGAAACTGTGCATAATGTTTTAGTCTCCACTGGGTAGTTATGTATTTGGGTAGTGAAAGAAAAGCAGAACTTGTTTTTGCACACATTTTGCTCATGCATCAATCAGATTATTTGTCAGAAAAAAATGCCTCTCGAATTTCCCTTTATTTGGCCAATTTGTAACATTTACTATACTAAAACTGAGGGAAAAAATCCCATCAATAGAAATGTCTATGGAAGTAATTTAACATGGAAATAGGGCATAAATCATACCTCTCAAGGGAATAGGAAAGTGGGTCTCTTCTGCCAGTTGGGAAAATTCTAAGCAGCACATGAAATGGGACCATTTAATTTTTCACATGGCAGTATTTGGCAATTGAACAAGAGATAAATGGATAGGCACTCTTTCAGCCTCTGCCAAATGCTATTGACCTGAATCCAGGTCTCACTGAAAGATAAGAGCCAAGGGGGTGAATCCAACCTGATCTTTCAATTTCTGTTTTAAATGAAGTCTCCATGGGACAGATGAGATGGAGCTCTCTCTGTTGCTCCTGCTGTGGGCACCATTTCAAGAACAGTTTTCTGCCTGGGACTGAACCCAGGACTGACTCAGAGGCAGATAGTGAGAGAACGGGTCTTTCTACCATTTTCCCCCCAAAGCGGTAGTTGTTTCCTGCCTCTCTAACCTTAAATTTAGCCACTTCTTTGAACCCTACCCATCTCCACCCCATCTGCCCCCACAGATTCTGTAAACAATTTGTTTGGCAGTTTTATTAAAGTTCAGCATGTTGAAAGTGTTGTTTGTAACTTTTTTTGTGTGAATATCTTAAAGATAGGTTTGGACAGTTGGGAATCACTGATATTTGTTATTTTTAATAACAGATCCAAGTTTCAGAAGTAATTGAAAGTACAAAGTGGAGATACAAAAGTGAAATCATGGGGCTCAACAGGGAGAAGCAGTGGAGAGGCTGCATGCGCTGGGGCAGGAGGAAGATGCGGAGGCTCTGACCTACAGCGGGGTCAGCAAGACGGAAAGCTGTGTGTGTGTGCATGCGTTTGTGCATTCATGCGTGCCTGCTTAGATCGAACAGTCTTTTCAAACAATTGGAGGTGGAGGTGAAAGTTGAGGATTGACTCTAATTTTTGTCACGGACAGCTGATACCATTAATTGAAAAACAGAAGGTAGAAAAAAGGAATTACAGGAATTTTTTGGTAGCATCTAAGAAAAATATGGTTTGGGTAAAGTTAAGACTGACATTCTCAAGATTCCTTTGGAGGAGGGTATCTTTGGGAAGTTAGAATTATGCAATTAGATCTCAGAGAAGAGTGTTGGCTAGATATACAGATTCCAAAATTATTGTAATGAGTTATATGTAGACTGAGAAAAAATCCTGTTTCATATGTTTTGCTGTTTCTTCTTCATTACTATTTGCTGTGGAAGTTGGTGTCATTGTTCTTTATTTTAAAGTGAAAAAATCTGGCACAAAGATGTTGAATATTTTTCCTAAAAGTATCATGAATATGTGGTGGGTGTATTAGAGAAATAAGAAAATCCCATAGACTGGATTGACAGATACTTATTTTCTTACATTTACGAAGGCTAGATGTCCAAGATCAGGATGCCAGCATGGTTGGAATCTGGTGAAAGCCCTCTTCCTGGCTTGCAGAAGACCGGTATGTTCACAGGGCCTTCTCTCTGGGGTGCACATAGAGAAATACTCCTCTTTCTTATTCTTCTTAAAAGGCCATCAGTCCTCTCAGATTAGGCCCCTATCCTTATGACCTCAACTAACTTTAATTACTTCCTAAAAGCTCTGTCTCCAAGTGTCATCACTTTGAGGGTCAGGGCTTCAACATATGAATTTGCGGTGGGGGAGCATAATTTAGTCCATAGCAGTGGGCCTGGGACTTGAACTCACAGAGACTGCAGAGGCCACACCCTTTACTGCTAAATGTATGATGCAAAGCACTAACTGGCTCTAGTTACCAAGAGCCAGCATTCAAAATGCTCTGTGAATGTGGTGAGGGCATAGACGACATGGACCAGCACAGGCAAGGGGTGGTGGTACTGAATGGAAATAACTTTAAATTAACTAGGAATAAAAAAAGCATAGTATATCATTTTGTCCTTAATATTTATGTAATATTTTATATATACTTTATAAATTATATAGATAATACTTTATATATAGCATATATAGTATACTTTATAAATAAAATATATATGCTATATATATCATTAAATATTCCATACGAAAGAAAACTGTCTCTGCAGTATTTGCACAGTGCTTCCAGGCACCAGTCATCGTCAATGATGCATGAGTCCTTGTGTTTCGATTCTGAAGAAATGTTTTTATTCTTTGTAGGGAGTAGAGTATGTCTCAGAAGTTGGTGTCAGTTGTCAGCTCTTATACAAAAGAGAAGGTGCATCTGTTGGAAATACATCTATGTAGAGAGAGGCAAGGGACAAAGCACTCCTTCAAGCTATGTGACTCGCACAAAGAGAATTACACGTTGAGTGTTTATACTTTTCATGAATTTTTCAAAGCACTTTCTAAGTGCTTCAGACTACTTCAGTTACTTTATTAACATCTAACATGCGGCTGGGCTGCAGTGAGATAACCAGAAATGCATATTTTAGAAATAAGCAGCATCCAAACTGATTTTTCCACTGTAGGTTCAAGGATAAAATTTTCTATGGAAAAAAAAAAGATGATTGAATTCCTAGAGAGAAAAAAATCATTTCACAATATTAAGTTCCCCACTCTTTGTTTTGTTTTGCTTTGCTTCTGATGACATAGCAATGTATAATTAGAATGTCATGTTTGTGGTTCTTTAATATGTTTATATTTGCCCCTAAGTAATTACAATATGTGACCTCATGTTCGGATTTCAGAAGAACAGTCATTAGGCTAGTCCAGGCTTCAGGGAAGCTTTGTAAATAGGTGTCAAAAATCATTAGTGTGTCATAGATTTTGATGGGCCTGTACATGTTTTGACCCTGTTTATGGTTATCCGTGTCACCCATCTGCTGCTCCCTTGGCCCATGGTTTTCTCCTGCCCCTGGTGTTAGTAGGCTAAGGGATGTTTATAAACCTTCACCAAATACTTGGGACTCAAAGGGTCACCCCAGAATTTCAGGATCATGAGGGATGGTGAGCAGTGGTATTTACTGAGTGATCAATATTTTAGTCAACTTCATGGGCTTTTCCTTTTGTGTCCATAACACAGTGCCTGGGTGACCATCAGCACTCTACCTGAGAGCTGAGCGAATGAGGCTAGTGTAATGGTTAAGGGCCCTAACTTACCTGGCAGGTGTGAACAGGTTTGAATCCCAGTTCTCTCATTAACAGCTTTGTGATCCTGGGGAAGTTTTTTGCTATTGTTGTTTGTTTTTTAAACCTTTTAACATGTTATTTTCACATTATGTAAAAGAAGTGACAATATCACCTACCTCAGTGATGTTGAAGCTAAAATAAAATGAGCATGTGCTAGAATAAAATGATCAAATCAGTGGGTAGCACTTTTTTTCATGAAAAATAAGTGATTGGGGTGATGTTTGTTAGCCATGCTGTGACTTGTCCAAGGCCCCACAGCAGGGGAAATTGGAGTCAGGACCCAGAATGAGGTTCACTAAGACTGCAATGCCTTTCCCCCATGACATATTTTCTGCTGAGTGTGACAGATATTCCAGATAAACCGCTCTGCTGTTTATTAGGCCCAGACTGATTTTGTTGAGGTGAACTTGTAGGCCAGTGTGTATTTTCGTGCATGCTTTGGGATTTACCTAAGGTTAAATGCAGAAGGGTGGGAGTAAGTAAACCAGCCTTGGATTTGAGTTACGAATAGAGACACTGGCTTCCCTAAGTGCCCGAAGGCGTAGATATCTCTGGCCCAGGGAATCACACCCACCTATAAAAAACTCCGACATTTCTGTCTGTGTCCAACAAGGGACTCTTTCTGCACACACTGCTATTACTTTCTACCTGAGCAGGGAGTGAGTACGTTTCTACCTTCCAATCTTTGTATTGTTACCCAGTTGTAGAAACATTGGTGTTATGGAAATACATCTAGAAATGATATTAACAATGCAGGTCAAATCTGAGTAGTAAATGTCGCAATACAAACATGTTGAAAAAATGAACAAGACTTTTCTGGGGTTAAAAATGGAAATGCATGTGTGTCCATCTGTCCATGTAACAAAGCAGAGGGGAACACACACGGCAGTAGAAAGTTTATACTATGTTTAAATCATGATTTCTGTTCTGTATAAATTTATATGCTAGTATCAACCTGTAAATTCCACACGGCTCCTTGCATTTTTATTTTTATTTGTTTTAATCGTAAAATGTAATACATGAGTAACTTGTAGTCTAGGGTTCATGTTCATTTTCCTTAAAGATAAACCATGAATAATAAAAATGGCTTTTATTAAATAATGTAGAAGAAATCCTGCCACTTCATATTCTAGATGTGTATTTCCTTATTCTTCACTATCCATTGGCTATTTATCCATGTGCTGTTACCAGTTTTTAAGTTTGTCATCTCATATATATTAGTTGTGAATGTGAACACTTGAAAATGAACACTTGAAAATGTACACATTTAATGATCCTGAAGATTTAGGGAACCTAGATTTTTGGCAGCAGCGAGAGGTTTAAGGGTCATGGAGAGAAAACAGGGTCACCCAAGATAGCAAAGCTGACAGAATTGTGGAAAAGAGCAGCTCAGGGGGAGTAGTCATGAGTATGATGAGTAGCTATTATACCGAGAAATTAACTCCCTCAGGTCTAACCTTACGTGTTACAAAAAAGGTGTTCTATGGTGTCGGTATTGGCTGTCTTATGAAAAAAGATACGGGAAAAGAAAAATGAAGTGACTATGGTCCCAAATGCAGAGTTTGTAAAAAAAAAAAAAAAAAAGGTTTTTTTAAACCAACTTCTAAACTCAAAGGAGATGCTACAGGGAACGAGGCAACCTTTGTTTAATGGTGAGCTTGGTGAGTTTGATCACACCACTCCTTTTCTCTGGCCGTCCACAGCTTCTTCAGTGCAATGCTGAAAAGATGAGACAAAATTTATTTCTCCTTGTAGCGCTGAGAAACTTGCATTTCCACTTTCTTGAAAACCAAGAAGTAAGTATTTGTTCTCCTAAGAAGACTGCTCAAGAAATATTTAGAACAAATTCTTCTTCACATGCCCTGTTAGTCAGGGTTCTCATGATAAACAGAACCAATACTTTATCTAGGAAGGGCCTTATTATAAGGTATTGATTCATATACCTATTGGGGCTGATAGTCTCATGATCTACCACTGGAAACCCAGGAGAGTACATGCTACAGTTAGCAAGGCTGAGAGCCGGTGCTGTGGAGCCCAGAGTGAGTCTGGAGGCCTGAGAACTAGCAGGAGAGGACCAGGGTCCCAGCCCAAGTAGTTTATCAAGCAGATAACTGGTTTCAGTGCACACTCTGTATTTTTATATTATAACCTTGGTAGGAAAAGAATTACATACGACATATGAAACCTTGTTTCTTCCCAATATTGTTCTGAGTCTATATAATATGTTTAAACTCTAAATATAATCTTGCATATTTGACAAAGTTCATAGTGAATTGCAGGCTCTCAGGCCTGCTCAGTTTTCTGATGTCTCAATACTGTCTTCTGATACCTTCCCAAATTATACATCAAGTATCTATTGTAAGCGTAATGCCCATTGCAGTTCTTGCACGTGTGATGGGATTCAGCATGGAATAGATTTATTTTTTTAAATGAAAGTAAAGCAGATACATATATGTGTGCCTTGTAGATTAAAATTTATATTATTTATTTTATATATTTATACATGCTATGAATTTATATATATTATAATATTTATACAACTTATATATTACACACTTAGAAAATTAATAAGCTTTAAATAACCAAAGAGAGTGAAGAATTGACAAGAAGGGCAGAAATGTTAGTGAAACAAACATGGTAAATGAACTCTTTGGAAGTATCCCCACCCCCGACATCTATATTCTTGCAGTATGTTCTCTTACCTTCTCAGAGAGCTGAACATGATAGTCCACTTCCCTAGTGAGAGCACTGCACTGCTCCATAGTGTCACGTGGTAACTGTGCACTGAAACGATTGCACGCGCGTGTCTGTGTGTGTGTGTGTTTTACAAACACACATAGGCATGGTCCCTGGGCATAGTTTGAAGTTGCAGAGATGAGGTTATATATATGGGTAAGTATTGGAAGAGGTATACCAAGGTTTTTATTATGGGCAGATGAGAAATCGGAGACAAATGATGGGACAGAGAATTGCATGTGTAAGCAGAGTAAGTTAAGAGAAAATCCTCAACTTTATAATTTGGTGAAGGCTTCATAAAGTAGGAAGGGTTATGGGAGCATCTTATGTTTTCTGCATTAGGTAAATTTCAGGGAAAGTCACGGGCCTAAAGATTTAGGCTCCCTATCATGACATGTTCAGATTGTTTTCCTGGGGCCATGATTTCGTCGTTTTGCCTTCTCTCTGTGCAAGGATGTACAGAGCAGCACACAAGCGGGTTTACAGTTGTTCATATGGAAAACAATACAATAGTTTATTAATAATATAAGAATAACCTCTGTGTTTTGCATACTCACAACTGTAAACCTACTTTTGCCCCGTCCTGTATTATCAGAGAAAATTCCCTATTACGTGGCACCTCTTACTTCACTGGCTAATGAAATAGAAAAGTTACAGCGAGGCTTAACGTTATCCAACGTTTCTATCTCTTTTGAAAATTACTTGATCAAACTCTGTGAAGATTCTCTTGCCCTTTTTTGCTTACCTTCATTGGTCTGGTTTAGAACAGTAAAAAATATTTTAGCAGTGCTATGAACCATTGCTTTAACCAATTCAAAGATGGGTACAGTGAACCAAACAGAGTGTAGGATGCAATGTCACGTCACCATTTATATTTACCTTTATTCCTGAATTAACTATTGATCTTTTACCATGTTTAGTATTGTGCTAGATTTTGTGAGACCTAAAAAGAAAAATTAGAAGTGGCTGCTAACATTCAGAAGACCACGTAAAAGGGTCTATAAAGAAAAAACGCAAATAAAATACTCAAAGATAAAAAGTTAAGAGCAAGGATGAGTCACTTCCCTCTGGGAGACAGTGTAGAGGATGTGAAGAGAGACTTTATTTGAACATAAAGCAATTGATTGGAACCTTTAACCAGGGACAGAATACTGAGTCAGAATCTGGTTTGGAGAACAGGTGAAATGTTGGCATTCCTAGAAGAGAACTGAATCATGTAGGCCAACTGGAAAGACACAGTTCCTGCTGCGTCCAAAATGATGCCCTCACATGAGCCGTCAGCTTTTATCAGCTGGTCACACTGGATAGTGCTCTGAGATTCTCAGTGCTGCAACCCCGGCCACATAGCAGAGACTTCGTGGCCATAACTCTGGAAAGGCTTTTAAGTTGCAAATACTAAATCAGTATTCTCCACCCTACTTTGTGGATTATGACAGGCAAAATGCGCTTTAGCATCTATTCAACTCAAAACTGATTTTTAGTAAGTTTTGAAATATGCTATAAATGTTCTTCTTTCTCTCTAGACACAGGTTTCTATGGAGAGAATTGTTTCCTGATACCACGTCTTTCAGGATTTATGTTTCCAGTGGGAAAAAATGTTAAATTCAGTATATTCTCTGTTGGGCCAGAAATTCAAGTCTAACTTTTTAGTTTTTTTAAAGAATAGTAACATGGAAAATAAGTAGTGTTGACTACACTCCAGTCCACAGTTTGTTCTCCATCTTCAGAAGCAGACAAGTAAAGAATTACATTTAGTTCAAAGGATCTAAAACAAAAATGAATGATGTGTTTGCGAACCACGCTGGGAAAGGTCCAGCTCCCTGCTCTGCATTCAGAGGTCGGTGCCCCCCGCACTGCATGCATGGGGCAAGGCTTGTGTGAGGTACTCACTGCGCATGAATTTGCCCACAGACAGCAAGCTTTCTCTGCATTTGTAGAACATGGATCTGGTTATTTTTAGATTGGCAAGCCTTCCTGCAGGAAGAAACTTTTCTCAACACTGACTATCATATTATATTGGCATTGAAAATTATAGTAAGGTGTCAGGGCAATAGTGACAGCAGATAAAAGTTGTTGAAATCTGGTGTCACTCTCTGTGCAGATCTGGAGAGGTAATACTATTAGCAAAATGCTGTCAAGGTGGTTTGTGAAATGAATAGCATTAATAATTTCAAAGCTGTTATTCCTTTCACCTGAGGAACTTTTAGAATGTTAATATTTTTATCTCCCCTGCAACACACAGACGTCCTTTCGTCTCCCTTCCTCCAGTCCACAGACTATTAGGAAAGCCCTGATGAGGACAGCGGCCTTTGAGGATCTGGAGAGTAGTTAAGGAGATTGAAACAAAGTAAATGTGTTGAAGATACCAGAGTTGAGTCTTGTACTGCCAGAGATGGAAATTACAAATAGGACATCAAAGAAAGTTAGAATGAATACTATAGTGTTGAATTAGTAATATGGGTGTTAACTTGTGGTTTTATATGTATGTATGTATGTAGATAGATAGAAAGGGAAAGGAAAGGAAGAAGAGTGAGTGTGTGTTTGTGTTTCCTCTCTCTGGCCACAGGCTGTGATTGCAATAGGGAAGTGTTCAAATAATGATGGAACCATGTCAAAAATGAACAAACAAGAAACACAAAAGCCTGCAGCTGCCAGCCTAAAGGTGATCTCACTGCAAAGCCGAGGAAAATTTGGTATTGTAGATAAATACTGATAGTAACGGGTAGTATTGGGTTATATCCCACCGAATAAAAGAGGAACATGTAAAGAGAAATTTATGAGTCAATGATGAAATAAGTGAGTGCGTCAATGGGGAGAAGAGAAAGCCTTTACTTACGGGACACCAAACAATAAGTGGAGATGTAATGGCAGAACTGGAAAATCACAATTTGCCACTGGTTGTAGAACAGTAATAATTTGGCCAACACAGAAGAGCAATAGGTGTTAAAACCAGTAAGTGAAACTTTCTTGACAAAGAGGATATTTACATAGTCTCAAAGTATCTTTCCACAAAATGGAACAGTAACTTTAGATTGGAATGACTTTAGAAGACCATAATCAAGACCTCCAATCAGATACAGTGAGAAGAGGCGGTCCCCCTTGGTGAGTTTTCTGTCAAAATGCATAGTCTGAATCTAGCCATGAGAAAACATTACGCAAATCCAACTTGAATATTCTACAAAACAATGAGCATATATTAAAACATATTAAAGTTGGTAAAGACAAAGAACAACTGTGGATCGATCTTCCCTAGATTTAAGGATACTAAAGAGATATAACAGCTAAGTGCAACTTAGATTATTTTTCTAGCTTGGATTATTTTGCTGTTAAGGACATTTTGGGAAAAGTTGGCAAAACCTGAATTGGGATTTCTGAATAAAGGGTATATGGGATTTATTTTTACTTTGCTTGCAGTTTTTCACAAATTTAGAATTATTTTAAAAGAAAATGTGTAAAAGAATGTCTAAGTTTCACTCACACAATATTACATCAGGATTTCTGAGATAGATACATTTTAAAAACATCCTTAAGTGACTCTGACATGTTGCCAAGGTTGAGAACTGACGGGTAAGGAGATCTTTGGGCACCAGTGTTTCCTAAGACCATAGCTTGCAACTGGAAGCATTCTAATTATGAGTTTAAGTTTGTTTCATTCAGGGTGGATTCTAATGATGGATTTATGTCTAACATTTAACTGATGAATGGATACAAATGTTCCAAATGAATCCGTGTTCCAAATGGATTCATTTGTGGAGAGTTTGTAGGGAGCTGTTATAAGTGATCTTTGCTGTACCTCACAGCTTTCACTTGCAGTGTTTCATGTGGCATATATGTATTTTTTATTTGAAAATGAACAGAATTGTACTTTGAGATTTAGTAACCTGTGATAGAATTAGAGATACCTGGTTTTCTAAAACTAGAGTTGCTCTTAGCTTGGGTTGATTGATACTTAATGTTTTATAATTGTGTGATACCTTTCCTTAAATGTGTTTGGGCATTACATACAACATCCACCTGGGGATCTGTTATATTTGTGCATCAGTCAACATATTAAGACCCACTCTGTCCCCTGCATGTGGAATATCTTGCAGTTGAGAAGAGTGTCAGCTGGCCCTCCATGCACCTCCTTTTCCACTTTGTCTAGGTTCCTATCTGTGTGGGTGAAAGCATCATCTTGTTCTGGCTGGGACTGGCAGGTGCAGCAAATGTATGGATTCTGCAGATAGTCCAAGATAGTATTTGCAGATATCAAACCTTCAGATGTTGGATACATTTAAAGTAGGCCAGAGACAACAAGTGAGGAAAATTTTAATGGTGTTGTCATACTTGCCTCAAGGTAAATTGTGAAACATGCCAAGACTGTCCCTGGCGCATACCAGTTTCGCGTTTTTTTTTTTTGCAGTGCCCCATCTATCTTTACTGCCGCTGTTCGCTCAGTGTCTCTCAGATGCACAGTCCACACAATCTCAGCTGTCACAACTTCTGCTAAGTTGTTGCTAGGTAGAGCATTATATGGTAAGGGCTTCAATATTGGTCCTCCCAAAGGTATGAAATTCCTAGGATTATATTTGTTAAAATTGATGTATTAATTTTGTGAAAGAGAATATTTTTAAAATAGTAATAGCACTTATGAGCCCATTTATATCTGTCAAGCATTTTGTTACATACTCCTATCTCATTTAATCCTTAGAAGAGGGGTACTTATTATTTAGGTCCACTTTACACACGAGAACCTAAAGCTTAGAGCTCCAAAACAAATTCCTCAAGATCAGGAAGCTGGTGAGTCACAGACTTAGATCTAAGCTGAGGTCCATCTGATTCTAAATCTATGCACTTAACCATTAAGTTCTCTTGCCTTTCATATTTCCAACCAGGGGTAACAGGCCATCTATTACTGATTTTAGAAAACATCATGCTATATGAGTCTAAAGAAACGACTTCATGATGTCATCTCTCTCAGCAAACTATTCCATACTGCCTTAGAACATAGGGTTTATAAGAGCATACATGCAAATTATGCCTCTAATCAGACCTTTGCTTGGGGAGCAGCCTCGTGCTGAAACTGCTTCGATTTGTGTACTGGTGTCTAAATAAACAGAGGTGTGGGCAGTGCTGCTCTAAAAATTTCACAAACTCTCTCTTAGGTTCATGTAGTAATTCAAAGAGATAATTCAGTAGCGCGTGGCTTCTTGAGGTATCTGAATACATTTGGTGAGCTGTTGAGACCATCAAACTACCGGTCTCAGTTATAGAAAATAGACCTCTCGGATCTCTCCTTGAGATACATATTTAGTTCTGCATTTTCTATAGTTCAGATAAGGCTGTATGTTCCAAAGCAATTAAATCATAACGCAGGAAAAACAGAATAACTGTGAACATCTGACATGTGCGGTGTACTTTAGGATAATTATTTTATCCTAAAGTTAATCATTTTCTTGTTGAAGTAAAGTCATTTCAGTTCAAACTCATTTAACTGAGGTAATCAAGTTCTCAGAAGATACTGCAAAAACATTCTTGTTTTTAAAGTATTATTTAAATATATTTATGACATGTCAACAGTCATTTTTGTATTTGTACACCAAAACATTATTGCCCTGTTTGGGCTGATGAGTTCCAAATTATGTAAAATTGTGAATTGCTTTTATCATTGCTAAATTACTGGAGAAACATGTGAACTAATTATACACTGAGTATAATGCCTAAGCAATGCACTATTATCTTCTATTATAATTCTGAAAAGAGTAATGCGCTGTCCTAAATTATCAAACCAAAAATTATAATTACCATTTATTGTCTTCCAGGTACTGTATTGAAAAATTCACACACATTAGCATGTTTGATACTTACAAGCACACTTGGGGTAGGATTGGGATAAATGTCATTACTGTTACTTACTAGAAGAAATGACTGAAGATCTTGGGGCTAAGCAACTTGACAGCTAGTCGTACACCTAGAAATGAGCATATACCCACATATTTCAAATCCAGGATGATCAAACCTCAACATTTAGCCTTTCAACCAGTAAGTTATATAACTAAGGTAAAATAAAAGCTTAAGGACTCACACTTCCATTAATGGAATCTTTTTGAAATTGGCATTTTTATACATCTATAATAGCATTACAAAACTATATTGAGCTAAAAGGGCCACTTTACCCCAAATGTTCATTTGATAGAAGGAAATGAGGACCAGGAAGTATAAATGTTATTCCTAATGTTGATCTGGAAACATTTTAGGAAAGAAAGCACCTGCCACACAGCAGAAAAATTACTAAATTATATCTAAATGGCTAAATTGCTGTAGCTTGCTATTAAGCCTATTTCTTCAGTCTTGTGCTGTGGTATCTGACTGCTGGGCTGCTGCAGGGATGCAGATGTGTGTCGAGTGCCTGGAACGCGGCAGTGCTCTGTAAGTGGCACGAGTTGTCACCTCGCTGCTTTGTGTTAGTCATTCCGTTGTCTTAGCACCCTGAGAAATGATTTAGCAGATAAGAAAACTTACTAGTATCTTTTATCTTAAAAGTGGTGGGTCAGTAACTATTTAACTGTTGGCTTTTGGAACGGGTGGGAAAGGAAAGACCTTATTTGTAGCACTGGCTAACTTTTATGACCAAATGACTTCAACCAGAAAGGATTTAAAGATTTCAAGCTCCTAATATGTCAGCTGAGGTGAAAAATTCTTGAAAATTTAACAATAGGATTTCCTAAGCAGGCATTGCCTAACTCTGGCATGCATTCATATTCACTCTCTCTCATGTTTATGTCTGTGTGTCTGCATGTCTGTATGAATGTGTGTGTATTATATTTACACAAAAATACATAAAGATGTCTGTATAAACTGGGGCCAAATTATAATCACAAATTTACTTTGTAAGCACAGACTCAGAACAGTGATAATCTATAACAGCAGTCACTGTCACTGAGCTATAATACCAGACCCGAGGTCTAAGACAGCTTCTTCCTCGCATGGTATTGGAGACAGAGGACAAATTATGCTATTGGCGTATACATTATCCCGGGTTACATGCATAGTATTGATTTCTGTGCCCCCATGTACAATCCATGGCAGTGCACACAGCTGCTGTGGAGAGTACCTCCCCTTACATTGCATACGCTTGACCACTGCATGATTTTTAAAAAAATCTTTATTGGCTTCATTATGGTGACATTTGTTTATAAAATATATAGGTTTCAGGTATACAATTCTAGAAAAGATTAGCTGTATATTGTATGGAGTGTTCATCACCCCAAATCAAGTCTCCTTCCATCATCATTTATACTCTTTACTCTCCCCTCTCTCTTCCCATTCCACTTTCTCTCTGGCAATCACCACACTGTTGTCTGTGCCTATGAGGTTTCTCCCCTCCCCTCCCCTCTTCTTTTGCTTAATCCCTGAACTCTTTTCCCCCAGACCTCCAATGCCCCTACACTCTGACAGCTGTCATTCTCTTCTCTGTATCAATGAATCTGTTTTCATTGTTAGTTTATTTTGTCCATTAGATTGCACATATAAATGAAATCATACGGTATTTGTCTCTCTCTGACTGGCTTGTTTTAATTAGCATAGTCATCTCTAGGTCCATCCATGATGTTACAAAAGGTAAGAGCTCCTTCTTTTTTTATAGCTGAGTGGTATTCCATTGTGTAAATGTACCATGACTTTTTATCCACTCACATACTGATGGGCACTTGGGTTGCTTCCATAGCTTGGCTATTGTAAATAACATTGCAGTGGTCATAGGGGTGCATATATGCTTTCAAATTAGTGTTTAATGTTTCTTTGGGTGTATTCCCAGAAGTGAAATTGCTGGGTTATAAGGCAGTTTCATTTTTAATTTTTTAGCAAGTTCCATAATGTTTTCCACAGTGACTGCACCAGTCTGCATTCCCACCCATCATACACAAGGGTTTCTTTTATTTTACATCCTTGCCAACACTTGTTGATTTATTGATGATAACCATTCTGACTAGTATGTGGTGTTATCTTACAGTGATTTTACATTTCTCTGATGACTAGAGTCTTTGAGCATCTTTTCATGTTTATTAGCCATCTATATGTCCTCTTTGGAAAAGTGTCTATTCAGGTCCTTTGCCCATTTTTTTCATTGGAGTGTTTGTTTTCTTGGTGTTGAGCTTTGTAAGTTTCTAATAAATTTAACCCCTTATCAGATGTATCATTGGTGAATATGGTCTTCCATTCAGTTGGTTGTTTTTTCATTTTGCTTGTGCAAAAGCTTTTTAGTGTGATGTAGTCCCGTTTATTTTTTCTTTTGTTTTTCTTACCCAAGGAGATATATGAGAAATTATTGCTATAGGAATTGCCTGGGATTTTACTACCTATTTTTTCTTCTATAATTTTTATGGTTTCTTGACTTACATTTAAATCTTTAATCCATTTTTGAGATTGAGATTATTTTTGTTTATGGTGTAAGAAGGTGATCTAACTTCATTATTTTGCGAATATCTGACTAATTTTCCCAACCATTTATTGAATGGATTATTTTTACCCCATTGTATGTTCTTGCCTCCTTTGTCAAATATTAATTGATCAATAAGTATGGGTTTTTCTGAGTTCTCTATTCCACTCCATTGATTTATATATGTCCTTTTATGCTAGTACCAGGCTCTTTTGATTGCTATAGCTTTTTAGTATAGTTTGATATCAGGTGGTATGGTTTCTCCAACTTTATTCGTCTTTCTTAAGGTTGCTGAAGCTATTTGGGGTCTTCTGTGGTTCCATATAAATTTTTGGAATATTTACTCTAGTTCTGTAAAATTCACCATTGGTATCTTGATAGGATCTGTACTGAATCTGTAGATTGCTTTGGGTATTATAGGTATTTTAGTGATATTAATATTTCCTATCCAAGAACATGGTATGTGCTTTCACTCATTTGTATTTTCTTCAGTTTCTTTCCTCAGTGTCTTATAATTTTCGAGTACAGGCCATTTTTATCCTTAGTTACATTTATTTATAGGTATTTAATTTTAATTTTGTTTATTTGGGTGACTTTGGTTAATAAGATTCCATAGGTTTCAGATGTGTAATTCCATAGTATGTCATCTATATAATTGTATTGTGTGTTCACCACCCCGAGTCAAGTCTCATCTCATCACCACTTACTCCACCACGCCCTCCTACTCCTCTCCCCCCATTTCTATCTGATAGATAAAGGTGACTTCATTAAAATTAAATATCTTTTTTGCAGCTAAAGAAATCATACTGGACAGGGACCAAAGGGGAGAGGGGAGGGAATTTCAGGGGGAAAGGGGAAGGGTTCACAGGAATAGTATAAAGGACACATGGACAAAAACTAATGGGTAGAAATGGGAGGGAGGTGGGGAGCACTGGAAGGGTGGGCTGGGATGGGAGTAAAAGACAAAACTGTATGTGAACAATAATTTAAAAAATTGAAGTTAAAAAAACATACTGAGAAGACAATACACAGAATAAGAGAAAATATTATTTTAATAACAAAAAGTAAAATTCTTTTTATTCATAAATTACATAATCATATATACATGCTTGTATGTAGACATATACAACATGCACATATATATATATGACAAAGGTTTAGTGTCCAAAATATATGAAAAACGTCTCTATGTCAACAATACAAGAGAAGCCAATTTAACAACAGAAATAGAATTTGAATAGATAATTTTCTAAGAAGGAGAAGAACAACAAGAATATGGAGAAATTTGAACTCTTACACATTGATTGCTAGTGGGAACATAAAATGATGCAGCCTCAGTGGGAAACCACCCGGTGGATCCTTAAGTTAAATCTAGAATTACCATATTGCCCAGCAATTATACTTACATTCAGTATCATTGAAAACAGGGACTAAAAAAGATACTAGTACACCAGTGCTCAAAGCAGCAGCATTCACACCAGCCAAAAGGTGGAAACAGTCTGTGTATCCTTAAAAATATAAATGGATAAACCAAATGTAGTATGTGTAACAGAATAACTTTGAGCCATGAAAAGGAATGATGTCTGATATATTCTATAACATAGATGAACATTGAAAACTGTACTAAATTAAATAAGCCAGACACAAAAGAAAACTTTATGATTCCACTTATTCCTGTACTTCTAAATATCTAGAGTAGACTAATTAATAGAGACACAAAGTAAATTAAAGGTTCAGGGGCTGGGGAAGGAAGGAAAGGGAAGTTATTGTGTAATTGGTACAGAGTCTCTGTTGGCAGTAATGAGAAAAACTGGAAATATATAGTAGTGATAGTTGCACAACACTGTGAATATAATTAATGTCACCTAGTTGTACACCTAAAAATAGTTGAACTGTCATATTTTATTTTATACACATTTTACCACAATTAAAAATACCACAAACAGACTTATCAGTTGAAGATGGCAAATTGAACATGTTTTAGTTTTGTCTCTCCTCAACCTTTACCAAAATTACAGTAAATAGATTATGTAGAAACCATACAGCCACAAGACTAATGGGAGAGGAGAAAACAGCAACAAAATTTTGAATACTGAGGAACAGAATGATGTGCAGTTATTAAAACAACAAAAAAACACACAGTGGGATTTACTGTTCTACCAAGAGAATGAATGTGGAAGAAAGGAGAAAATCATAGAATTGAGTGCATAAGCTGCTCTTTCTCAAAAGCACACGATTTGGCAAAAAGAGGGGGATAGAGAAAGGAAGACACAAAAAACCAGATTCCTAAACACATAACTGCAGAATACTACTCTGTATGCTCAACTACCTTAGGTTGTTCAGTTTCAGTGCTGACAATTAGATCAGCGTCCCAAATTTATTAATGATGCCCTGAAATCTTATAGGCATTGTATCTGTCCTGTTGACATTAATGATGGGGATGAGAATATGTCCTCTGAATTAGGCCCTCTCTCTCAGAAACATTTGGCCCTAAACATTATTTAGAGTGTGAATAGAGCAATACGTAGGGGGGAAACATGGAGAGTTCTTGGTAAATATTAATTTGGGGCTGCACAGATGTTTAGTTATTAACCATAGACCTGTTGTTCTCTGCAAGGTGATCCTTTCTTATTTGATTATTTATTTACTAGATATTTTTGAGTTTCTACTGTCTTAGCTTCAGTACTAATCAAAGCATAACTCTTCAGAGATTTATGGCTTTTTTTAAAAAATATTTATTTATTTATATTTAGAGGGGAAGGGAAGGAGAGAGGAAGAGAAACATCAATGTATGGTTGCTTCTCGTGCGTCCCCTGCTGGGAACTGGCTCCTGCCGGGAACTGGCCTGCAACCCAGGCATGTGCCCTGACTGGGAATCGAACTGCGATCCTCTGGTTCGCAGGCCCGTGTTCAATCCACTGAGCTACACCAGCCAGGGCAGAGATGTATGGCTTTTTATGGATATTAGTCTTGTTCACAATAAGTACAATCCAGATTGGGATCCTTTTAAACAAAGTAGTTTAAAAAGTCTGTGGAACTTCAGGAAAGAGAGAGTCCCGATTTTGCTGGAGCAGTCAGGGGAGACTTCATGGATGGAAGGAGAAATTCGAGGGGTTTTGAAGAATGAGGGGAAATGGATACCCATGGGGGAAAGGCAGTGTGGACAAGGGTGCACAATTTAAGGCAGTTATGTCCACATGTTGTATTTATAACTTATTCTTAAAAACTGCAATTTTGGTGTTGTATTTGCAGGGTTTACACTGATCCACAAGTACTTCGTCCATGAATCAGTCTGTAGCACTTTGCCGCCGTTGAGTAGAGCTTTCTTTACCCTGAATGTGCTCTCACATAGCCATGTGTTGGCGTGATTTAGTAAGTGTGTCATCTTGGGATGATGCCATTTGTTTTTTTACTTCTTACTCTCGGCTTTCTATACTAAGTGGCACCAGATGTTCCATCTTATAAGACTTTATGGAAAATCACTTATCCTCACTTAAGAAAAAGATAAATTTTGTGCATTAATGAACATTTTATGGCACAGGCTGAAGATCGCTGGTTACCACACATCACTCTGGCCCAACTGTGAAGTGTTCTGGCATTAGAGAAGGCAACAAGAGCATAAACCACAGGGAAGTTTTGGTAATAATGTCTCTTCCAGCACACAGTGTAGGATCCATCAAATGAAAAACTTGAAGGCCCTGGCCAAGTAGCTCAGTTGGTTAGAATGTCATCCTGATAGTACAAGGTTGCAGGTTGGATCCCAGGTCAGGGCACATATGAGGTCTGTCCAGAGAAAGTCCAGCCATTGTTAATAGAATGAGAACAGTTTGCATGACTTCAATGCAACCTGGCAGTCAAGGAGAGTGAACTGGAATGCACATGCATGAATGATGACAACTTTGTTGTAATACTCAGTGGGGATGGTAGATGCCGTTAAGTGTGCACGTGTACTGTGTGGTCATCACCTTCAAAGTGAACGAGTGAGTAGAGCAACAAATCTGCATCATATTTTGTGTTAAGCTTGAACATTCCTCAGCAAAAACTATCTGGATGATTCAGAAAGCTGCAGAAGCTATGGTCAACTGGTGATTGGCAGCTTCATGATAATGCACCTATTCTCGTATCATATCTTCTGCAGAGTTTTTTTGTGAAACATAAATCATCCAGGTGACCCAGTGGCACTACAGCCCAGATTTGGTGCCCGGAGACGTCTGGCTTTTCCCAAAATAAAATTGCCTTTGAAAGGGAAGAGATTTTGCACTGTCAATGAGATTCAGGAAAATATGATGAGGCAGCTGATGGCAAATGGGAGAACTGTGTGGGGTCCCAAGGTGCCTACTTTGAAGAGGGCTGAGGCATCATTGTCCTGTGTACACTGTTTCTTCTATGTTGTGTCTTCGTCAATAAGTGTTTCTGTTTTACAAGTACATGGCTGGATACTTCCTGGACAAACCTGGTGCAAAAATCAACTAACAAATGCATGAATAAGTGGAAGAACAAATCAGTGTTTCTCTTTCTCTCCCTCTCTCCTTCCATCCATCTCCCCTCCCCTCCTTCCCTCCCTCCCTCATTAAAATCAGTCAATGAAAATAAATAATGAAATGCTGAGAAATAACATTTGGAAGGAGAAGTGTGACCCAATTGCCAAAGCAAGTCTCCGTTATCCTGCAGGTCAGATTAAACTCTGTAGAGCCAGAGGGCTCCACAGTGTTACTCCAGAAATTGTTAAGGTGGGGGAATTAGCAACTTCCCCCACCTTAGGTAGCTCAGGCTTTTTATTTTGTTTGCATTTTAAAGAAACAGTGGTTTTGGTAAGAAAACTTTAAATAATGAGCAGGCTGTGAAGAACCATGAACATTTTCAGAAAGTTGAGTACAAACTCGGATTAGGAGAGGGAGAAGGGGAGAGTGCGATTTATTGTGTAGATGATGCATGGGGAGTAAGTTTCGGATGTCTTACTTGGCATCATTGTTAGGCCACTGTATGTCCACATCTGTAGTTCTTAGGCCTCATCTATGAGTATAGCCATGAGTACTTACACAGATGCGTAGAATAAACATGGAGAAATAGCCAAAAATCACATAAAAGGAAAAGGGTTTGAGGAAAAACTATAGTGAGTACAGTGTAGATAGTTATGGAGGGGGGCTTGAAACTATAAAAAAAAATAAAAAAATTTACATGGCATGTTTGAAGCCTTATTTAAAACCAAATAACAAGAATTTGTAATAGAATAATAAATACAGACTGAGGTTCTCAAAAGTGGAAGTGGAAAACCCTCCAGTGAGTTCAGGTCTCTGCGTTTATCCACAACCAGATCTGTTTGTCATCCTGAGTTGCACACAGGACCGGTGCCCCGTCCTTGCCTCCTGTAGGCCGTGTGCTGGTTAAAATTCTGCCCACTGCTGACCTCTGCCCAGAGTCATAGGATGTCGATGGCATGTTACTGTGTGAGCAGCGTACTGACAAACTAATCCTGTGGCTTCTTTCCCTGTGTAGTTGGAGGTGAGAAGTTAATAATTACTACTAAAACTGTGTGTCCGGAAAGGTAGGCACATGGTTGAGGGCGTGGAGGCATATTATTTTTTCCTGTTTCACGGTCTGTAACTTTTCAAATAAAAAGTCATACGTATTAAGCCTGAGAGAGTTTTCCTACAAAATGTTTGTACATTTTTGCTCATAAGTATCTTGCTGTCTCTCAAAACCATCCCATAAATTTATTGACCTAGATTTTCAGTTGCTATATCTTTAATCTGTTTCTGGATTTGTACTATCCATGCCACTGAGTTGCAGGTACTTTGAAAAGTAAATAGCTGTTTTCTGCATGAAGTGAGCAGTAAATATTTTCAGATTTGACAGTATGTATTGTCTTTATCTAGAAATTTAATTCAAGTTTTTTTTTCCAGGCAGGTATTATTAAAAATGCTATATTTGTGAAAAACAATCAGGATGATAGGTATCTATGTCATCATGTATTTTTATAAAACTTTTCTTTTAATTTGTTTATAATTAAATCTTTTTATAGATCTATTTCCAGATCATGAGTGTGCTAAAATGAATATTTTCTGATAAGATTTTTACAGCGTAGTCTTCTTACTCTTTCTCATTTGCTGTAGTCATCATTTGGAGAAATATCAATGAGTTAGCTAATATTGGACTTACAAATATTGAGACCAAATATTTAGCTCTTGTTATTAATGTGTGTATTGTTTCCCCCAAAGTTTTTACTTTTTCTTTTAAGATTTTCCTGCATGCTTATTAATAAACAATTCAGTCTAATCTGACCAAGTAGTTCTGCTCAAATTTCCACATTCCATGTCAAGTGGACACACTAGTATTCTTTTTCTCTGCTTATGTCTTTACAGCTTTTCTTTCGCTAAAACTTTTTCCGGGACCCTTAGTTTCTTGCCTTTCTTTCTCCCTACTTAATTCCTTCCTTCACATTGCTGCCCACTCCCTGTTAGCAGAATTCCATTCAGCCTTTCTTATTGATGTTTGAGCACAGGAGCCATGTTGCATTTGCAGCCGCCTTTAGACAGAAATACACACACACACACACACACACACACACACACACACACACACAGCAGGAACAAAAACCAGTGATGGTGTGGGTTTCAGCAAGTGACCTGACATTTGACTACTACTGGCATAAGAACAGTTTGGTTAGTTGTATTAACGACCCAGATCTTCAGCCCTCCTTGCACTAATGTCTACTGTGGTGCGATGTGGTGATTTGAGCCTTAGCTTTAAGGCTTAGTGTTTGCTTGTCAGATGAGTCATGGCATCACAGAGACAAGGGTGTGCCTGGAATAGTCCACTAATTCCAGGATGAAAATAGGGGCGCACAGGGCAGAGCTGCCACAGGTAAGGTTCCCCAGCCAAGCCTAGGCCAGACTCCAGCCACCAGCAGATGCACAACTGAACAGAGATGAGATCAGCTGATACCCAGCCAATGCATAGGTGAGTGGATTATAATAATATATTATTGCTGTTATAACTTTGGGGTGGGTTTCTTTTACCACAATATCTAACCAATGTAGATAGCATATGAAAAACTGCAAGATGGCAAAATGTTCTCAAACAAAACAGTTTAACTGGGGCTTTGATATAAAAGGCTGTGGTGCTAGGAGTGAGGCGATAGAGATACATTATCATCAGTTCATTAAATACCTTAATATGCATCTATAGACACGAGCAACAAAACAGTTTTAACCTGTGTATTGGCCATCTGTACTTTGCAGAAGAGTCTGTTCAGGCCTTTGGCCCAATTTTTAATTGAGTTATTCTTTCTAGTTGTTGAGTTGTGTAAATTCGTTATAAACTTTTAATATTACCCCCTTATCAGATCTATCATTAATGACTATATCCTCCTTTTCAGTGGGCTGTCTTTTCATTTTGCGGTGATTTCCTTAGCTGTATAAAAGCTTTTTAGTTTGATGTAGTTCCATTTGTTTATTTTTCCTTTTGTTTTCCTCACCTAAGTAGATATAACAAAAAAAATTCTATGAGAAACATCAGAGATTTTTCTGTTTATGTAAATTGAGAAATGTAAATTAAAAACCACAATGAGAAATCACCTCACACCTGTCAGAATGTCAATACAAGAACAAACAAGTGTTGGTGAGAATGTGGAGAAAAGGGAACCCTCATATGCTTTTGGTGGGAATGCAAATTGGAGTAGTCACTGTGGGAAACGCAATGGAGTTTCCTCAAAAAATTAAAAGTTGTATGCTTGGTTTTTTTGTTGATTAGGTCCCACTTATAGGTGAGATCATATGGTATTTGTCTTTCACCACCTGGCTTATTTCACTTAGCATAAGTGAAATAATCTCTTCTGACAATGCTCTCCAGAAACCCAATCAATAAAACAAGCAAGCAAAATATAACTAGAGACATTGAAATAAAGAACAAATGAATAGTGACCAGAGGAGAGGGGGAAGCAAATAATGGAGTGGGAGGGGAGAGGAAGGGTCATCAAGGAACAGGAATAAAGAACACATGGACAAAGCCAAAGGAAGGTAGGGTCAAAGGTGGGATGTGGGGATGGGAGAGGCCGAGGGACAGTGGTGGAGGAAGATGGAGACAACTGTATTTGAATATCAATAAAAAATAAAAATAAAATAAAATGAAAGTGGGACTGCCTTATGGCCCAGTAAGTCCACTTCTGGGAAGATATTGAAAGAAACCTGAAACACTGATTTGAAACTATATATGCAATCCAATGTTCATTTTTTTGGTGTGTGTATTGGCTGTGGTCATTTTTCTAAAGTATATATTATTGATTATATTCTTATAGTTGTCCCATTTTCCCTCCCCTTTATTCCCTTTTACCTTCCCACCAGCATCCCTCGCCCCTCTGCCTTAGCTCATGTCTATGGGACATATACATAAGTTCTTTGGCTTCTCCATTTATCATGCTATTCTTAACCTCCTTCTCTATTTTGTACCTACCATTTATGTTTTTTATTCCCTGTACTTTCCCCCCATTCTTCCCCATCCCCATTGATAACACTCCATGTGATTTCCATTTCTGTGATTCTGTTCCTGTTCTAATTGTTTGCTTAGTTTATTTTTGTTTTTTTAGGTTCAGTTGTTGATAGTTGTGACTTTGTTGTCATTTTACTGTTCATATTTTTGATCATTTTTTTCTTAAATCAGTCAGTTTAACATTTCATATAATAAGGGCTTGGTGATGATGAACGCCTTTAACATGACCTTATCTGGGAAGCACTTTTCCATTCTAAATGAAAGCTTTGCTAGATAGACTAATCTTGGATGTAGGTCCTTGCCTTTCATGACTTTGAATACTTCTTTCCAGCCCCTTCTTGCCTGCAAGGTTTCGTTTGAGAAATCAGCTGATAGTCTTATGGAAACTCCTTTGTAGGTAACTGTCTCTTTTTCTCTTGCTGCTTTTAAGATTCTTCTCTTATCTTTGATCTTGGATGATGTAATTATGATGTGCTTTGGTGTATGCTTCCTTGGGTCCAACTTCTTTGGGACTCTCTGGCCTTCCTGGACTTCCTAGAAATCTATTTCCTGTGTCAGATTGGGAAAATTCTTCATTACTTATTCAAATAAGTTTTCGATTTCTTGCTCTTCCTCTTCTCCTTCTGGCACCCCTATGATTCAGATTTTGGAACATTTAAAGTTGTCCTGGAGGTTCCTAAGCCTCTTCTCATTCTTTTGAATCTTGTTTCTTCATTCTGTTCTGGGTGAATGTTTATTTCTTCCTTCTGCTCCAAATCATTAATTTGAATCCTGGTTCCCTTCCCTTCACTCTTAGTTCCCTGTATATTTTTCTTAATTTCACTTTTCATAGCCTTCACTTTTTCCTCTATTTTATGACTATACTCAACCATTTCTGTGAGCATCCTGATTACCAGTGGTTTGAACTGTGCATCTGATAGGTTGGCTATCTCTTCATCACTATGTTCTATTTTTGGAGTTTTGCTCTCTTCTTTCATTTGGGCCATATTTCTTTGTCTCAGCACAGCCATTACATAATAAGGGGTGGAGCTTTAGGTATTCACCAGGGAGGGGCAACCCTTGATGCTGTACTGTGATGCTGTATGTGGGGAGGGAGTCAGAGAGGGAACAGTGCTACTTGCTCAGCTCTTGCCCAGCTTTCAGTCACTTCCCCCCTACTCACAAGCAAATTGGGCCTTTCTGGTGCTGATTCCTGGGTGGGTGGGCTTGTGTACATTTTAGGACCCTGTGGGTCTCTCCAACAACCTCTCCTTTGAGGCCGGGAGTTTCTCCTGCTACTGCAGCCCCCACAGATTTTTGCAGCCAGAGGTTTTGAGGCTTTATTTCCTCACTTTGGAGCCTTGGATTGCGTGGTCTGTCTTGCATGCCAATGTGGGATCCCCTGGTCTGCCAGCCTCCACCCTGCCTGCTCCAGTCCACCAGCTAGCTGCCCCCTTGATGCCCTGGCTGCCCGTCTCTGCCCCTCCTACTGATCTGAATGAATGTTCTTCTTTAACTCCTTGGTTTTCAGACTTCCATACAATTCAATTTTCTTGCAGTTCTGGTTATTTTTCATTTCTAAACTTGTTGTTGTCTTTCTTTTGGTTATGCAAGGAGGTGAAGTGTATCTACCTACACCTCCATCTTTGCTGGAAGTCCGCACTTGTATGTTGATTGCAGCATTATTTACAATAGCCAAGATTTAGAAGCAGCTCAAGTGCCCATCATTACATGAGTGAAAAAAAGGTATGGTACATTTACACAATGGAATACTACTAAACTATAAAAAAAGTAGATTTTATCTTTTGTGACATCATGGATGGGCCTGGAGAATTACGCTACGTGAAATAACAGGTCAGAGAAAGACAAATACCATATAATTTCACTTATATGTAGAATCTAATGAACAAAATAGAAGAAGATTCATAGAGAAAACAGACTGACAGCTGTCAGACAGGATGGGTAGTGAGGCACTGGGTGAAAAAGGTGAAGGGATAAGTAAGAATAAAATAAGATAAGATAAAATAAAATGACAGACAACCGTATGGTGACTTTGGTTGGTGAGCACTGATATGGTATTCAGATGATGTGTTATAGATTTGCACATTTGAAACCTTTATGGTTTTACTAACTAATATCAACCCAGTAATACTCATTTAAAAAACAATTTTCACCTATTCCAAGCAGGATTAGTCAAAGGAACAATCAGAGAGAGAAGATTTATACTGCTTAGCCCCATTTTTCTGTCCAACAATTTCTCCCTAATCTAATTCTGGAAGAATTTTTTTCTGGGTTTGGCAAATGGTGTGTGCCAGCACTCCTCCTCCGTCCCGTGGGGACACCGTCAGTCAACCAAACTCTCTTCTTTGCTGAGTCAGAAAGTCTTCATTTTCTTGCCTCAAAATCACCTTTTCTTTCATCTCAGAGTTTCAAACTGTATCCATCAATGACCAGCTCAAAAGTTTTCTCCTCATTGAGACTTTCATGATTTCTTCCACCAGTTCTACCATTTTCTTCTTGAATCAGCTGTCATGCTTTATTTATCGATTTGTGAAATATCATATAACATTTATTTACCTCTCATTTTCCATACAAAACCTAAGCTTATAGAGAGCCATCTTACATTTTTTAAACCCACACAGCATCTGGATTGGTGCACCAAATATATTAGATAACCCACAAATGTTTGTTAGAAGCATAAATTACAAACTTTAAAATGTTACAACTATTTCTTAACTCTTGCTCTTGGCAAGAACAGTTTCAGATACTTTCTAATTTGTATGCAAATGTATGATATGATTCTGCCTATGTTTAGATGCTTCCTAAATGGTGACTAATTAATTTCTCTTCTAAAATGTACCTGACAAGAATTTAGAAGGAAGAGAGAAAAGCATGAGAAAATTCCCTCTTTGCACTATGTAAAAAAGCAGATGTTAATCTTTGCAGGTGGATAGTTTTTTTTTCACTCTGATCCAAGGAAGTGAAAGTATTGATGCCAGAGACCCAGATTTTGGGGTCAATTCTGTTTTTATTAATGGGCCCTAGAAATACATTAGCCTAGAATTCTGAATGTGAGTTTCCTGTGAAACCCATTATTTTTATTTGTTCAGCTTAAAATGGAGGAATTAGTAACCTTACCGCTTTCACACCAACTCAGACTATTTTGCTGAATCAGAAAGGAACATTAAAATTTAACAATCACAATTCTAATACCAAGTACACTCGATAAAATAAATTAGATGGGTACGCTGATATCTGGGTGATCACTTTATTACTTGAGTACCTCATATATACAAAGAATAATTTGTATTAAAGGAAGCAAGGTATCATTGGCAAATATTTTCTCCTATTCAGTGGGTTGTTTTTTCATTTTGTTGATGGTTTCCTTTGCTGTGCAAAAGCTTTTCAGTTTGAAGTAGTCCCATTTGTTCATTTTTTTCTTTTTGTTCCCTTGCCTGGGGAGATATATCATAAAAAATATTTCTACAAGAAATGTCTGATGTTCTGCCTATCTTTTCTTCTAGAGTTTTTATGATTTTGAGTGTAACATTTAAGCCTTTAATCCATTTTGAGTCTGTTCTTGTGTATGATGTAAAAAGGTAGTCTAGTTTCATTTTTGCATGTCTGTGGAATTTTTCCAACACCATTTATTTAATAAGACTGTTTTTAGCCCATTGTATGTTCTCAAGTGAAATAAGCCAGAGAAAAACATCATATGATTTCACTCATATGCATAATCCAATGAACAAAATAACCTAACAAACAAAATAGAAACAGCCTCATAGATACAGAGAACAATATGGCAGCTGTTGGAGTGGAGGAGGTATAGGGATGCTGGGAGAGAATCAACCAAAAAAAAACCCCAAACCTCATACGCAAGAGTATGGTGACCTTCAGAGGGAAAGGGGGTGGGGGAGGTAATCATAAATGGCGATGGAAGAAGACATAACTTGGAATGGTAAACAAATGAGCCCTGACTTGAGACATCAAGAGAATTGTGTTTGATTTTGAGATTCTTTCAGAAATTTTCAACTATTTCTTAATTATGTGAATTGCTTATTACCAAGTCAACCGTAAGAAGAACTGTGGGTTTTACTAAGAAATGTTTGTGGTAGGAATTATGTTCTCCCTTCCAAGTTCCGTACATCTTCACTCACCAATAGTATACACCCAAGTAATACTGTGACTTTCAGGAATATAATTTCAGTAATTCAGATCTTCTAATGTGTAATAATCGATATGTTATCTCTATAATATTAGGAATATTGAAAGTCACATTAACTATTCCTTTGTTATTATTTTAATAATATTTAAATCTCTAAAGAAAGCAATGACATTTCCCTAGGGTTATCTCATAAACTAAAAAATGTATTACTTACCTCATGGATATTTAAGTTTCTTTTGGTGTCATTTTTTTATTGTAGAGATGACTTCATTATGAGTAAACTGTCAAAACATTGACCAAGCTCTTTAAATTATTTTATTCTTGAGGATGTCTCACAGAAATGATAGATTTGTGTAGCTTGGCTCTGACTGGCACATTCACCCTGAACCTTGTCTCCTATCTAATTTTCAAGCCAATACCTCAGTGGTCTTGGACATTTTCAGTTTTCACTGTGTAAAATTTTACATAAGGAATGAAATATTCTTTATATATAAATGTACTGAAGACTCCAATTCTCTAAATTCTTTCCATGTTTAGGGGAATTGCTGATAGATTATAAAAGGCAGTCAGAAATATTGAAAGAAGTACTGAAATAGAGAATTCCCTTAAAAAAGTAAAAACAAAGTAGTTTTCAAAAATGTTCATCAGAGATTTCTTTTTTGGAAATCTTAAGGCAGCTATTGCCAATGGAAGTTTTTTTAAAAAGTTCATTTAAAATAACATCTTTTTTAAAAAATTGTTTCTTTTTTATTTTTATTTATTTTTTTGTTGTTCACATACAGTTGTCTGCCTTTTCTCCCCACCTCTCCCCCTGCATCTCAGCCATCCCCACCTGTCCCCTGATTCCACCCACCTTGGTTTTGTCAATGTGTCCTTTATAATTGTTCCTGTGAACCCTTCACCCTTTCCCCTGCATTATCCCATCTCACCTCCCCTCTAGTTACTGTGAGTTTTCTCTTTGTCTCAATGTCTCTGGTTATATTTTGCTTGCTCGTTTGTTTTGTTGATTACGTTCCACTTATAGGTGAGATCATATGGTATTTGTCTTTCACCGCCTGGCTTCTTTCACTTGCTAATAACATCTTAGAGTGTAAGGATCTTCTTTTCTTCCCAAAACATATTTGTGTCAATTCTTATTCATTTGGGCACAATATTAGTAAAAACTTGTTAATGTAAGAGGCCTAACTATGAAGAAAGGACTCAGTACGTTGGGCACAGTTACAAGATGTCTTTGGCACTGGAAAACAACAAGATCAGAGTTCTTTATAGTGAAATGATGTATTTCAAAGACTTTGAACAACGCCAGTACAGTGTGCCTGAGGCCAGCGAGCAAAGGCCTTGTTTGCCTGGGGCTGCTAAAACATCTGGGTTATGCGTATATGATCCTTGGCTAATCTCTTCACCTTCTTCCGTTCAGTACCCCCTTCCTCTCCCTCTGGTAGCTGTCAGTCTGTCCCGTGTATCCATGTTCGGTTTCTCTCTAATGTTTGCTTCCTGATCTGGGAGCTGACCGAAGATCCCACCGTGCTTTTCATCATCGTGTGTCCTCAGTTTCCTCCACTGCAGTCTGCAACAGCTTTCTCGTTGTGCCTTCTCTTGCATGACCTTGATGTTTTTGAAGAGTATTGTTCAGTTTGTGGACTTTACCTAGTTATGGTTTCCCTACTGCTTTCTTTGGCTAGGTCGAGCTTATGAATTATGTTGAAGGATACTGCAGAGTGGTGTTCCATTTCCGGAGTACATAGTATCAGTGCATATATATTACTGGCAAGGCTGACTTTTATCCTTTGGTTAGGGTGGTTTCTCACAGGGTTCTCCATGGTAAAATGACTATCCGAGGAGAGACACATTTGAAACTGTGCAATATCCCGAAAGTGGAGTCACTTACATTCTAATTTCTTTTCAACATTGCCTCATCAACTGACAGAGAAATGTGATCCTAAAGGTACCTCGGACAAGGACATAGAAGCAGCCTTGCCCCTTGACCATCCCCTGCCAGATATGGCCATGGTGTTTTCTTCTGTGTTCTCCTGTATTTGAACAGACACTTAAATCGTTTTGTAAGCTATTTGAACTTGCTGTGAACCTTAATCAATAAAGCTGTCATTTAAATTGAGAACACTGAATATCCAGCAGATGGGTGTGTGAATAACAGGAACAGACAATCCATAGAAAAGCAAAATTCATTTGGATTTAAATATACATGAATACTTTTCTTAGCTTTAAATATACATGAATACTTTTCTTAGCTCTGCCAATTGTAAGAAGTACGTTAGCCACAACGAAAAACCACAACATGTAACTAAAAACGTCTCTATTTTTACATTCCACATTTTATAAATTTTAAGATGCAAAATTGTTACATGCTCACATCTTTTAAATTACCTTGTATCTTACCATTATAGCAGCAAAGATACAGTGAAATATTGTAGATGGAGTCTTTGGTTTACGTAGCAATACTTCAATGAAATTAGCAAGTTGGTGAGGCTGATTGTCATCAGTATTAAAAGATCCTTGTTTGTTTTTGCCATTGAATTGATGAAAATGGAGTAGTCATGCTGAGCCACAACCCACCCCAAATCTCAGTGTTGAACACAGACAGAATGTGTTTATTTTTCCCAGTCCTATGTGTTCCTTTTAGGTCATCAAGGATCTCTCTGCTTACCAGGTTTCTAAGGACCCAGAGAGATGCATGCCATCCGGGCATCTGGGCAGGAACTTCTGCCACACATTGGCTGTTACCATAGGCTGCATTGAACACAGGTCGCATATGCCTGTAAACCCTCCTTCCTCTGACTCAGGGAGGTAATGAAAGTGGGGAAGCCTGCCGTGAGTAGATGTGACCGGGGAGAGGGGTGGCCTGGAGAGAAGACACTGCCCTGGAGGGCGCTCGAACGAGTCTAGCAGATTGTTACCTTGAGAAACAGGGTTCAGTGGATGTTCATTGTGATTTTTCAGAGTAAACCTAAGATATCTGTGTTTATGAAAAATGTCTTGATTTCAAAATGTTAACAAGTAATTTAAAAGTGTTTATAGACCATACATAATGTGTGAATGCCAAATCTAGTATTTGGCCTGTAGCAAGAAGAGAATTCAGTGGAGACCAGAATTTGAAACAAAAAAAAAATGATCATAAGACCTTAAGACCCTAGAGATTTTCAGAAAACAGATGGTCCTGGACATTCTATAGGGTGTGCAGTGGGATCTGAAGGTAATCTGAGCTTGACAATAAATAAAAGAAGAATCCCAAGAAATATACGGATTCACACTTAATGGTGCCTACAAGTTTTTTACATATCTTTTTGTCTGATAGAAGATACTTAGTTATTGAGTAATTTTCTATGAGACATTTAAGTGTGGATCAGTGTCTGAAACAGTAGTCCCTATTCTCCATCAACTCTGGATGTATAATGGGACTTGGGGGCAAGCATTTGATACATGACTAGATTAACAGATACATCATCATATTCCATAGATGTGGCATATATTTTCAGTGAACAGGGGCTTTAAAATCTCAAAAACCTGTATGTATGAACTTTGGTTCATAAGGATGACTAGGATACCCTTCTTTGACATCCAGTGTGTTGTGTTGGAATGATATACCAGCGATCACTTTGCACAGCCTCTGACAGAAGTCTTAGATTTCCATTGTCAGCTTCAGTAAGATCAGATGTGAGTGCAGGCGATGAATGGCTCCCGTCCCTCGGAGAGCGCGATGCCTCACAAGTCATTGCTCTTCAGAGAATGTTGACAGCACAGGGAGGAGAGAATCGGAGATGAATGTTGTTACAAGTTTTGAACTTTTTAGAAACGCTTTCTGAGTTAAATTTAATTTAACATTATAGAATGATTTCTAGGACATACAGATAATATCTTTGTATATGCTTCAAGTTTTTCGCCTGCCGAGAGGAGTTTGAATAAGCAGCCTCTCACAGCTTCCCCATCATTTATCAATGTGGGGAAATCAGCGCTGTTTTTCTCTCTGAGAGTCCTGGCTTGTATTACTTCCGAGTGGTTTGGGAAGAATTAAAATTTGATTTAAAGTATTCAGCTTTCTTGAGATGTATGCGATTTGAATATGACCAGCGTAGTTATTTTATCATCATTATTACTATGCTACTACTATTGTTAATTACCTGACTTTTTAGTTGACCTTTGACTATTCAGTTGCATTTACTCACCAGGTTACAAACCTCCTTGGCTGTTCTTTCTGTCCTATTTGCCCCTGAGGACTTTTGTGTTCCTAGTGATTGAAGGTTGAGGAAAGGAAATTCATATGACAAGTATTATTAAAACTGTCATATACACTAGTAGCCAAAGGAAAAAATCACAATAAATAGCCATCTTTGTATACACACATAAGTCAAAAGGAATTCTAAGCTTGACTAAAAAAGAAATGCCATTGGATGCAGGCATAGCCAACTTACTTGTCTGTTAGGAATCCAACCATATTGCCAAAGGGTTTCATCATGTATTTGTGACGAGATTAGTTCTTCTGTGTACATTTCTGAAGTTTATCAGCAGATCTGGCTTTCATTATTATAAGCATAATTATAGTATGATAATTATATAAAATAGCTAAACACATGCAAAATACATGGTATGTTTGATTTCTAATCATAAGTTGTATTTTATTTAAGTGATAATTGTTTACTTAAGTGATATTTTAAAATATGAGTGAATACATATGATGGTATTTTTTGGTAGTAGGTATTCTCTGATATATTATTGGCCCATTTAATGTTTTAATCAATATTTTCAGTTAAGCCTAACAGTCCAAAATAACATGCAGGCACACACACATGGCTGAACCATATGAAGTTACCAATATTTAACTGTTCTTTACCTGGAAATGGGCAATTTCATGTGGTTCAAGCTGATATGCAAATATCTGCCAGATGAGAATTATATAACCGTTTTGTCACAGCCTGAGAGATTGGCTCTTGAGAAAGCCAGTCATTCCTCAAACAGGGAATGAGTTCTTTAGATGCTGCAAAAACTAAACTCTCTTGAAGAAAAGGACTTCTGATAGTTCATTGAAATACTGCAATTGTTCCAGTGTGCTTTAGAAAAAGTAGAGGTGATTGTGAGGGGACATTTTTTAATTTGATACGAAAAATGTGCAGTTGATGTTGAAATTCTTGTGAGAATTCCTTTGAAATTGTTTTTAAAATCCCGCTCCATGGAAACAACTGCTTATCAGTCCCTCCCCCGTCCCAGTTCAACACTGAACTGAAGGCAACGTCTCATTACTGTGCCCGCTGGTAACTTTCAAAACACTCCTCTGAAGCCTTTTCCAAGAAACATCACTAAAGATTCAGTACATAAATAAGTCGTCTCATTTGTCCCCAAGTGGGGTGTTTGCATCTGGAACTCCGAGTAAACTGCTCGGATCACACTTCAAAAAGCAAATGTGAAAGATGTAGCACCAACTGGCCAGTCTAAAAAATTCAACTTTGGTTTAGGGAAATAACCAGAAAACCAAATACCTTGCCCTGCTTCAAATCACCATACTCAGATGGTGGTAATATATACAGAGTACTTGTAAATAGAAAGAGGCAGGAAGCACTTATTAATAAATCCTCTTCTTTTGTATTCTTTTCAGATGTGGTTTCTTATCCTTTATCTGGCCTTTTAAGTAAGTTGATTGTAATGATTCCTGTGTGCCCTTCGGTGATGCAGTGATGAGCCGATGAATGCATGCTCACAGAATTATAAAAAAGATAGTGAATTGAAAAGTAATTACAAAATAGGCAGAACAACACATGGGAAAGTAAGGATAATGAGAGGCTAAACATACTCAAAACAAAACAAACAAGCCAAATCCCTTCCTAGCTGGTAGCGTTCAAAATCCACCCTTGTAATTTAAAACTCAGTACCATATAGACTCATGAAAAAGCTTTGGTCATGCTAAATGATTGCTGTGCATACCAAAGAATGTTTTGCTTACCGTGTCAAATGGCGTACTCTGGAGCTCTTGGGCGTACAGTGCAGCCTAATGTGTCACAGAGCCGTACAGATAGTTCTGGTTAGGCGGAACACTGTGGCAGAGGCATTGAATTAGTGGGAAATAAAGCATTAAAAATAAAAACTTTTTAGAAGGAAAGAGCTTGATGAAGGCAGTATAATAAAGAAAAAACAAATTTTTAGGGGAATCTTATTTGGGTTTTCCAAAATTTAAAAACCTATACTATAAACTTCACTGGAAGCAGTCTCAGACTAAATGCAGCTATTAGGAAATTAGATTAGATGAATTATAATTAGACTTAGGTAAATATATGTATACGGAAATGCCTATGGGAAAAATATGTGCAACAATTTTGACTTGATTACTGTTACTGGGATTAATTTTCAGTTAATTGAAATTTTATTGTATTGCTATAAGCAGAGCTGAAAATTGGTTAATCTTAATGACATGAAACTCAACCAACTTGAACCTTCACTGAACCCTCAATTCTGCATTCTTTCATAAACAAGAGATAAAAGTAAAAGATGAAACAGTCTCCTCACAGATTTATTCAGAAGGTCAGGGTTTATGTGTGGTCAATTATGCCTGGTTTGTAAAGATGTTAATATGTATATTTGCAGAGGGAAATAAAGTTAATTAGTTTTGCTAATGATGACTTTGCACTGTTGTGAAATTTTAGTAATGAAAGGTTATATTTCATTTAATTATGACACAAAGATAAAGTATGATGCTACGGAAGACTGAATCTTGTGTATATGTATTTTCTTGTTCTTAAAGACTACCAGTCCAAAGTGATTCTTCCACCTAAGTTCTTATTATATCGTTTTTCTGTTTAGTATACTACTTACTATATGCTAGACAAATGTTTGATATTAACACAATGCACATAATGTAACATAATATAACATAACATAATTTGCAACATATTTTTCAAGTAAGACAACTGAGACCCAAATAATTTGAGTAACTTGACTTAAAACAATTAGCTGGCTGGAAAATAGTGAGTCTGGGATAGAAACCCAGGCAGCCTGGCTTGAGTCTGTGCTCTTACTACTCAGAAATATATTATGCAATAATAGAGACATATCTTATACTGAGAAAGGTTAAAAGATACATTTTCAGGAAAACGCACCAGGAGATATCAGGTTGCGGGTTGCTGGGTGAGCACACCTTCTTGAGTTCTCCATATTTCCTCAGAGAGACATTGGTGTTGATGGCAATTTGTCTAAATACGGTGAGTTCCCTCCAGATTGGCAAATCCATGGGTGAGAGCTTACCAAACTTTTAACTTCAAAACACCTCACTGGAAAATCCCAAGAAAGTTATTTTATATGGTTGCTAAACTTGGCACTGGGAAATTCAACCTCTGCTTCTAATACTTGTATTCTGGGTACAATTTTATTTTAGGTACCAAATGCGATTTTTGTATTATGTACTTTGTTCATTTACCCTAGATGATATTTGTTGTAAAATATTTTATATACTACTAAGGACAAAGAAATGTAACCTTCATTTCTTCCCTTATATTTTTCCCTACTCAGTGAGTTCTTTAAGCATCCTTATCACCAGTGTTTTAAATTCTGCATCTGATAGGTTGTGACTCAGACACTGGTCTACAGTGTCTGCAGTGTTATGGATGAGAAACCAGACAAATTCACATGGACTACCAAGTCCTGGGGAGGAAAAGGGACAACACAGCCACTCTCTCAAGAGGAGAGCATGCCAGCCCTTGCCTTGACAAGCTTTCGTTAGGTTTCAGTTTACATAGGAATACAGGTAAAGTTCATTAATCATTGTCAGGCAGTAAGGATCAAACAATAGATAGCATACAAAGAACTACAAGGGCCTATTCTGAGTCAGGGTCTGTTGGCTAAAAGGCTGCGAAACGTTGGGAAACAAACTCATTTCCTACTCAGACCCTTGTCATTTTATCAAAGCAGGTTTCACAGGATTTTATATATTCTTAGGCCTATATTTCTTAGGCCTATATTTCTTAGGCTTGCTCACCTGGGGAACCCTCCCTTTCCAGCGCAGGGCTGCACTGCCCTCTGTCATTGTTTCAGGCTTAAGTCAGGCAGCCAAGAGATTAGGAGACTTCTCACAGACAGAATTGAGGACTTGGGTTATGTTAAAGCCAAAGAGCAAGGGTCCATCACCCCCTTTTGCTATAGCCCCCCCCAAGCCCTTCCCTGGGGGCTGCGCAAGATTGCCCATGAATGACCTGTCTTAGGTCATTCCCCCGTTGGGGAATCTTACCCATCATTGGCTAATCAATCAAGCACAGGGGGCCAGGCAGGGTGAAGTAAAAGGAGCAGAAGCACTCCTGCCAGGGAGATAAGCTTTGTCTCCTTAGTGGCTTATTGTCCGGAAGTCTCTCACTCAGCCATAGCCATGGCGGGGGATTACAGCTTCTGAAACCAGGCAGGGTGGTTCCCAAGAAGGTTGGTTATCTAAGTGAGATAAAGAAAAATCTACAGGGAACCAAGAGTGCAGAGGGTGAAGTTGAGATTCAAATCAACGATTCTGAACATAAGGAAGGAAACAGCATTCAATCAGAACAGCAAGAAGAAAAAATATTTAAAAAAATAATGATAAGCTTATGAACCTCTGGGACAACTTTAAATGTACCAACATCCCAATCATAGTAGTACCAGAAGGAAAAGAGGAAGAAAAAGAAATTGTAAACTTACTTGAAAAAATGATGAAAGGTGAAGGAAATAGACATACAAGTCCAGGAAGCACAGAGAGTCCCAAATAAGATGGACCCAAAGAGGACCACACCAAGACACATTATAATTAAAATGCCAGATGTTAAAGATAAGGAGAGACTCTTAAAAGCAGCGAGAGAAAAGCAGACAATTACCTAGAAAGGAGTTCCCATACAACTGTCAGCTGATTTCTCAAAAGAATCTTTGTAGGCTAGAAGGTAAAGGTGATCAGTATTCAGAGTGATGAAAAGCAAGGACCTATATCCAAGATTACTCTAGCCAGTGTAGCTATCATTCAGAATCAAAGTGCAAATAAAGTGCTTCCCAGACAAGGCAAAGCTAAAGGAATTCATCATCACCAAGCCATTATTATATAAAATGCTAAAGGGAATTATATTAGAAAAATAAGAACATCAAAATGATAAACATTGAAATGGCAATATATTCACAACTATTAATCAAATCCAAATAAACTAAGCAAACAAACAGAACAGGAACAGAATCATTGATATGGAAATCGTTTGAAGGGTTATCAGCTGGGAAAGGGAATAATGGGAGAAAAAGTGCAAAGATTGAGAATCATAATTGGTAGGTACAAAATAGATAGGGGGATGTTAAGAATAGTATAAATGGAGAAGTCAAAGAATTTACATGCACAACCCATGGACATGAACTAAGGCGGGGTATTGTTGGAAGGGAGTGTGGCACCAGGCAGAGTGGGGCAAAGGGTGCAAAATTGGGACAACTGTAACAGCATAATTAATAAAATACATATTTTTAAAAAGGAAATGTTGCCAACTAAATAATAGTACATTTTAGTCTTACCACTTACAATTTTTACATTATACTTACAGAAAAAAGAAAAAGGTTACCACATCTGTGCATACATAAAACAAGAATATTCTAATCAAGATATTTCTAAAACTTGTACATTTTGAACCTAAATCCTTAGAGCCACTTTCTTTCTTGCAATTTTATTTTGTATCAGTTTCAGGTGTACAGTTTAGACAATTATACACTTCATATATTGTTCCCCCTGATATTTCTAGTACCCCAGTTGGCACCATACGTTGCTATTGCAATATTTAAAGTCAATGACAACATATTTGTGCACACAGAATCATTCTCTGTGCCACTAAGAACATTGAAGATTTAGCATTTTCAAAAGGTAGCCAATTTGACTGTTGCCTGGCAGTTACAAAACAGCAATTTTACTATGAGATCTGGCCAGAATGTATCCATCCATGTTATATGAAAAGCAGAGACATTTGTTGAAGATACAAGATACAAGAAACATCATACATAGGACAATGACTCATAAGCCCATAAGCCCCCTTCAAAGTAGGTACCTTGGGACCTCATATAGTTCTTCCAGTTGCCATCATCTGCCCTGTTGTATTTTCCTGAATATCATTGACCATCTGAATTTCTTACCTCTCAAAGGTGACTTTAGTTTTGGGAAAAGCCAGAAGTTTCAGGGCACCAAATCTGAGCTATAGAGGCTGATTTGATGTTTCACAAACAAACTGGGCATGAGATGTGATGCGTGATTAGGCATATTGCCCTGATGAAGCTGCCAATCACCAGTTGCCCATTGCTGCAGCCTTCTGAACCATCCAAATAGTTTCTGCAGAGGAATGTGCAAGCTTAACGCAAAATTTGATGCAGGATTGCTGCTCTGCTCTCTGTCATTTTGAATGCGACAGCCACACAGCACACACACGCTCACTCAACAGTGTCTACCACCCCCACTGACTAGTACAGTGAAGTCATCACTGTTCACCCATGCACACTCCAGTCCACTCTCCTTGGCTGCCAGGTTACATCAATGTTGCAAAAACTGTTCTCGTTATATTAACAATAGCTGGACTTTTTCTGGCCAGACCTCATCATACATCCCAACCTCAGAGATACTAAAATGTGAGATAAAATGAGTATCTTGGAGTAATTAAAATGCAGCACTTGGAGTTGACTGGGCCTAACGCATGAGCAGACACTTAACAACTCTGTAATGATGGCCAGTCTGTGGGCAAGTACAACAAGCTGTTTATGAGACCAGAGGACTGGAACACGGCCATTGAGCTAGAGTCTGCCCAGCACAAGGCCATGGCATAGCACGACAGCTTTCCCTTTGAACTTTACTGACTGCCATAGTTCTAAAACTATAGCTTGGTATGCAGTGATGATCCTTGGTCTATCTGCTAATATTTGGTTTTATGAATATGATTTGATCCCAAATCTATCAGTGCTCATATATTGATTTACTAAAGTAATAAATGTCAAGACACTGGCTGTGCCTAGACTGGACGACAGCCACAGTGGACCTGCCTTTTGAGTAAATGTGATTAGAGGAGAATAACCTAGAATATGGAGGATTAAGAGTTGTATCATCTGTAGAATTGCAGGACAGACCCTGGAATGTTTAGTTTTTTTTTTTAAGGCAAAGTGGAGAGGAGAGGAAATACTTGCTAAGTGGTTTATAGTGTACAGTGCGGCCTGTGCTACCTTTGGATGGCTCTTTCAGCATAGGATGGGCTGCTTTAGGTAATGGTGACTTTCCAGTGCCTTGAGATAGTCCTGGGATGGACAACTGTCGTCCCGAATGTCATCAGGGCAACTCCAGCGTGACTAGGTGCATTGACTAGAGGACTCATACGCTCCCGGCTGCTGCGGAGCCTCTGTGATGCTCAGGAGATAACTGGGGCGGTGCTCTGTGTAGCGAAGACAATACATCTTGGCTTACCGAGGCTAAAATGAATAATATTTGCAAATGCTTTGTGATGTGTACTAAGACAAAGTTTCTGAGAAACTTTGTTCTTTTAATTATGTGCTCTCTCCCCTGAATCTTCATCATCTGCATCCTTTGCCATAACTCTGCTTATATCATTACTTGTGAAGTCTAAGTGGATCTTTTTTGTAGCAGTATTCATACTGGATCATTACCTGTATATTTAATTACTTCTTTACTTACATTACTATGGTCTTTTATATATAACTGGAACAGAATAGTGTATGATTTCTGTTTACTGTTTTTCTAATTCCTACCAAAATGCAAGTTCGCTTACTCAACAAATATTCATTTAACTCATTATATTCTAGACAACGATCTTGATTGTCGGGAGAAAAATTCTTCATGGATTTCTTGTGTTCCCACATGGCCCAGGCCTTGTGAGCACAGGGCATACTTGAGTAAGAAACAGGTTTGGAGTCTAGAGACGGCGTGTCCTACCAGAGAGATGGAGAACCAGCTCCCTCCTTGGGGAGGTTGCAGGGGGGCATTCGCTTCTCTTTCTCTTCTGCTGTCGTTTCGCCTTCTCCTTGAAGCCAGGGAACCTTTTAAAATCAGAACCAAAAACCATTTTCTACTACAGAGCTGTGAGAACGATACAGAACAGTGTACAAAAAGTAGAGGAAAAGTGGAGGGGTTTATACACGATGTCAGATACCACAAGAGCTAATTTAGTAGCAGACGACAATTTGCCACGCCAGAGTGTGCGACTTCAATGAACTAGACTGTTGACGGCAGATACTGTACCTAAGTGAGTCACTGCGCATATTCTTAAACGTATCTAACAAAACCACGTAGATGTTCTCACTGGGTGTGGAACTTTCAGATAGTTGAAATTATATATAGTTAGGAAACTGTTTCATATATTTTTATTTTTCTAACGCTGGGATTTTAACGGTTGTCTCAGGAGCTCATGTGGCCGCATTGATAAATGTAGTGCTTGTTTTATTATTGCAGTGGAGCAAAGCACCCCGCAAATTAGTGGCTTAGAGAGAATGTAAAATGGTGCAGCTAATGTGTAAAACTGTGTGGACAGTCAAGGGAATGGAAAGAACAGAGTAGGAAATGTAGTCGATGATATTGTAGTGACTCTGTGTGATGCCAGTGGGTACTGGAAATACCAGGGGAGACACTTTGTAAAGTATGTGATTGTCTAACCACTGTGTTGGACACCTGAAAGTAATACAAAATAATTTAGATGTAAACTGTACTTAAAATTTTTTCATGTTAAATATAGCCCAGCATTTTCGCTTCTAGGTATACACTAAAATGAGTTGAAAAAAGAGACTGTAACAGATACTTGTATGCCATTGTTAATTGCAACATTATTCCCAATAGCCAAAAGGTAGAAACAACCCAAGTGTCCATCAACAGATGAATGGATAATAACATCACAGTGTATATATATTATGGAATACTATTCAGTCAAAAATAAAGCTCTGATACATGCTGCAGCATAGATGAACCTTAAAATTGTTCTAAGGATGAACATTGTACAAGGTTTGTCCAGAAAAAGTCCAGCCATTGTTAATATAATGAGAATAGTTTGCACAACATCAATACAACCTGTTAGCCAAGGAAGGTGGGCTGAAATGTGCATGCATGAACTACGATGATTTCACTGTGCTAGTCAGTGGGGACAGTAGACACTATTGAGTGAGTATGTGCACTGTGTGGCCATTGCATTCAAAATGAGTGAGCAAGTAGAGCAACAAATCTGCATCAAATTTTGAGTTAAGCTGGCACATTCCTCTGCAGAAACAATTTGGATGATTCAGAAGGCTGCAGGTATGGGCAACTGGTGACTGGCAGCTTCATCAGGACAATGTGTTTTCTCTTATGCATTTCATTTTATGCAGAGTTTTTTGGTGAAACATAAAATCATCCAGGTGACTCAGCCCCATTACAGCCCAAATTTGGCACCCTAGGACTTCTGGCTTTTCCCAAAACTAAAATCACCTTTGAGAGGTAAAGGATTCAGATAGTCAAAGAATTTCAGGAAAATATGACAGGGTAGCTGATGGCAATTGGGAGACCAGTGTGAGGTCCCAAGGTACCTACTTTGAAGGGGGCTGATGAGTCATTGTCCTATGTACAATGTTTCTTGTATCTTGTACCTTCTTCAACAAATGTCTCTATTTTTCATATAACATGGCTGGATACCTTCTGGACAGACCTCATGATTCTTATAAGAAACATCTAGAACAGGGAAATTCATAGAGACAGAAAGCAGCTTACGGAATACCAGGACCTGGGGATAGAGTGCAATGGGGAAATTACTTAAGGGATTCAGAGTTTTTATTTGGGCTAACGAAAATATTTGTAAATCGATTTTGGTATAATTGGACAAAATTGCTGTGACCGCATTCCACACTTGTAAAGGTTAAAATGGCAATTTTCGTTATACAGATTTTACCATGATAAAAACATTTAAAAATAAAAGAAATTAGTGGCTTAAAAGAACAACCATTTCATATGCTCATGATTCTCAGAGCTGAGAATTTCAGCCTGTGTTTAGCTGGGGAGTTCTGCTCCTCACAGTGTCCCCTGGCATGGCTCAGGAGTCAGATGGTAGCCGTGACCACAGCATGCAAAATGGCCTCACGTGTCCACTGAAAAATGATACTGGCTGCCAGCGAGGGGACTGGCTGAGACTTCAGACAACCACTTGACATGGCTACTTGGACGTGCCAAGTGGTGGCTGGGTTCCAGGAAGTGGGGTTCTGAGGTTAAAAGGCAGAATCTGGGGTTCACTGAAAGCCCAGGTTGGAAGTTAACACTTTTACCCTATTGCAGTTTATTTGTCAAAACAGACCACAGCCCCAGTACAGATTACAGGGACAGAGAGAGACTTCCTCTCTTGATGGTGACTGGAAAGACCCATGAATAAGGCCCTGTGTACACTGGATGATAATGTCACAGCCATTTTTGGAAACAAAATCTACCAGTGTATTGTATGTGTTTTAAAGGATAGTGTCTGTCTGTTTTTGACCTTCAATCCTGGAAAATGACCTGAGAGAAATAACATTTGCAAACTTCTTTTACCATCTTTGGGGGAAAAAGGCGCAAGTGTAAAAGTGGCTTCTGTGTAAAGAGTGTCTGTGATGAGACTAGAAATCTGTCCTATTACGTAGCGTTGCCCTAGTTTTCACCAGTTTTTTTAATGTTTATTTCATCTTGTGTAAGTATTCATACTAGTTTTTCCCTCGTCTGTACAGATGAATGCCACTTTTGGTATTGTAGCTATAGTGCAATATGAAATGAGGTATTTATAGTGGTTTAAATAAGACAAGCATGTGAATCGAGAGTTCAGAACCACAGAATATTTATAAACTATACTAAATATACAAACATTTGTCACAAAAGCAATGGATAAAATTGCTCATCTGTTCATCATGAAATATTTTAGTTTTATACAGTTAATTGTCTCAGTTCCCCAAGAACACTTTAACATAAATTTTTCACATCTCAATTCCTTGTCAAAATGATTTATATACACACTTACAGACACACAATGCTCTGTGCAGCTCGGCATTGCTCACAGGTAAGAGGACATGGCCCTTACCATCTAGTTATTTTTATTCAGTCTGGTAACATTCTCTTAGCTTGAGAATTTGTCATCTCTAAAATTCCCCAGCTCCAGCCTGGCACACCTAGCTTCACCTCACAGTAATCATTCTTGCAGTTTTTCTTTTCTTTCATCATGTGACAGTTTTGGGGCTAATTGTTTGTTGTGTTGCATAATATTTGAGGTGAGAGACCCACTATTAACATGTTTTTGCCATATTCTTTGACTCTTTAAAGAGCTAGAGTTCCCCTCTTTTGTTTAGTTGTCAAAGTTCTAGTGCTGGTATCAGGCTTTTATTTATTTTAACGATAATAAAACAGCGTTAACCTACAAAGAATTAGGTGAATGCTTACTGAATACTTCGTATGTGTGAGGCATTCAGGCACCTTCTGAGCATTCTGTCATGTAATATTCAAAATAGCATATAAATTAGTTACAATTCCAACCCTGCTTTTTACAGACAAGAACAGTGAGGCTTGTCGTGTGTCTGAAGGCATCCACTAGCAAGAGCCTGACGGCTGTGGAGCCCATGCATTTCATTGTGTCTTGTTGCCACAGAAGTTTCCAGTGTGTGCTCAAGGCTTTACTCCCCCGGTCTTCCTCTGCGCGAAAGGTTCGGCGTGGCTGTGGTACAGAGCTGCTGCTTAAATAGCAGGTGACTGCACTATCGCTGAAAGCAAAGCATCTCTGCCGTCCCTCTCAGAGTAAACGGGCCTTATTTTGCAATAAGGACATTTGACAGTGACACACATCACTTCTACTTGGGTTATGCTAGCTTAAGAAAGTCACATGGCCACCGCTGAGTTTGGAGGGCTGGGTAATTATAATACTATTATGTGACTGGAAGACGAGAGAGGCACTATTTTTAACCACCTTACTAGCAAATACAGCATGTCTGACGAAAGTGTATTTTTTACCTAATACGGCTTCGCCCTCTATATTGTAATATATAACGTGTCTCTCAGATTTAAACAAGAAACAAAAAATACTGTGCGGTGACATGTCAACATTACCTATCCAATCTACCGTCATGTTGCGTGCTCAGGAAAAGCAGGAAGAGAGGCAGAAATGCCATCATAATTCCTTTTGCTAAGATGGGCCTGATAGGCAGCCGTGCTGTGCGTTGCCTTCGATGGAAGCAGATACTTGTACAGGAGCACCAGAACGATGTGCTTCAGGACTCTAGGTATTTCACACAGTAAAAACGTTGAGAAATAAGTCATCTTTTAGTGACTTAAGGTAATGGAAAGCTATATGTAAGAAAAACCATAGGAAATTATAATTGACCCTACCACTCCCAGAAGAAGAAAGTAATGTGCATTTCCCAGTGGGTGGGGAGGGGAACGTGGTGAGAACAAGCAGAGAAGCTCACCTTGAGTTCCCAAAAGCCCTGCTTTCTGTCCTCGCCCTGGGCACCTCGCCTGCCACCCAGCAATCAGGAGATGGCTCTTAGTGTACAATCAGCCCTAGACAGCCGGGATTTAAAAAGAAAGAAAACCTTCTACACTTCTCTGACTTTTATGTCAGTTACCTCATTTTGCTAAAGAATAACAAAATGGGAATCATATCTGCATTCAATAGAGCAAAAAACTCATTGAAAGATAGGAATATAAGACTAGTATTTGAGGGTGGGGGGAGAGATGTTCTCAGTTCTCCTGGAAAAGGGCTGCCTGATATTAGCCCTGACAAAATAGACCATGTTATCTATTTCACGCCTTTGTAAGGCCAAAAATGGCTTGTAGCTTAGGCAGATTCTCTCTTCTAAACATTCTGGGGCCAAATCATGGTGTGAGACTTTGGCAGGGGTGTTAAGATCAACCCAAATAATAAATTTTCAGTCAGCGATCAAAAGGCATTATATGGCCACTTACGCTCACCTCTCTGTGCAGGGCAATTATGGCAAACCACTTCCGACGCAGCCAGTTGTAATGTTGTGAATCCACATTTGTCTGTTAAGTCCGACCGGGTTTATTATGGAGCTCCATCAGCACGTGGTGTACACCTGAGAAGGCGCAGATGGTATCACACAGGGGCTGCTGTTTTTATTGAGTTTAAAGCATATCCAATCAGTCAGTGCATTGCAGCATGTGTAATTTTGCTGAAGAACATCTCCCCAGAGCTAAAGCTCCAAGCAGTGAGTGAAGAAAAAGGAAGGAAAATCACAAATTCTTTAAGATACCCTTGGCTTTCACACACACAAAAAAAAACCCCAAACATTTTAACTCTTAAATCTGCTTAAGTATCAAAACTGGATTAGCAAAAAACTTAGCAAAGTGGCTGTGGCCTAACTATAAAATTGGAAACACATTGGGAATGTTCATTGAATTCAAACTTGAAGTTTTATTTCTCCTGTATTAATTTAAAAGTATTTCTGTTGATTCTTACCACATGCTTATGAGGCTATGACTTTTGCAGGAGCCAGACTATAGCGAAGTCTCAGCAAGCACTCCCAGCCCAACTCAGGGTCCAGAGTTTCTCCCACTAAATTAAATGTCCATTCTCTCTGCTACTTAATACCAGGTACAGACATGCTTTGTTAAATTAGTTTCATGAGCATATTTTGAGAAAAAAAATAGCCAGCCATGTAAGAGTAGAACAAAGTAAGTGATTTCATTTATGTGACATTCAAGAGCAGGCAAACATATTATGGAGATACATATATGAAAAGTGGTTACTTCTCATGAGAAGATTATTGACTGGACAGCATGAGGGCTATTTCTGGAGTGATGGAATGATTGGGTTTTGATGTAAATGGTGGGTACATTAGCATATGCACTTGTACAGAGACATCTAAATATTCGGTTAGGATTTGTGCATTTTACTGTAGATACAGTATACTTCAATAAAAAGCACAGTGCCCAAATAAAACAATGAGAGTTTTGATTCTTAAAGTCAGTGTCCTCTAAGATAAGCTATTTAACAGTTACTAGAGAAATTATACTGAGTTTTTATACAGTTGTAAAAACACTTTTTTCAGAACGAATGAATTTTCCATTCTGTTTCATTGGTCTGCGTGTCCGTTTTCATGCCAGTATAATGCCACATTGATTCCTGTAACTTTGTAATATGTTTTGAAATCAGGAAGTGTGATACCTTCAGCTTTTTCTTTTTTTCTTAGAAATGCTTTGGCTATTTGAGAGTTTTTGGTTTTGTGTGTGTGTGTGTGTGTTTGTGGTTCTGTGTGAACTTTAAGATTGGTTTTCCTTTTGTGTAAAAATGTTACTGGAATTTTTATAGAGGTAGAATTGAATCTGTAGATGTCTTAGGGTAGTATAGGTGTTTTAACAATTACTTCTTCTGTCCATGAACATGGGATATTTTCCCACTTATTTGTCTTTTTCAATTTCTTTGATCAATGTCTTAATGGTTTTCAAGTGTGCAGACCTTCCACTTTGTTGGTTAAGTTGCAAAAGAAAATTAATGAACTATCCTATTAAGTATATGTATATTACCCTAACATAAGCCTGTTTATCCAGTTACATAGCAGCAACAACCTATTTTTCTCTGTGTCTTTTTAGCCTACATGTCTTAGAAAGGAATATTTATTTTATTTTATTTTTTATTGTTATTATTATTTTTAGCGGAGACTGGGAATATTTATTTTATTTTGGTGAGCACAAAACTCATTCTGGCTGTTAAAATCATTTCCTTACTGGAGTAGTAGCCAAAAATGAACCCTAGGCAGAAGCATGAATAGTATATTTCATGTGCAAAGGGAATATCTAAAACTCTATCCGACTTCAGGCTTATTTCATTATTATGTTTGTGCTTATCTTAAAAGATAAGCTGAAATTGGTTGGCAATATCTAAGATAGTATTATTACAGATAGTTTTAAAAATATGAACCTTTCTACAGAAATTTACATAAGAATATCTTGAAATCAAATTGCTTTAAAGAACAGACTGACTGACCGCAGGGAAGGGGTAGGGGAATAACAGGGGAAATAAGGAGAAGGGGCAAGGAATGTGTATAGAGGACCCACGGGCATGGACAACAGGGTGGGGATTGACCGTGGGAGCAGAGGGAGGGGTGGGCAGGGCAGGGGACAGCAACAGGGGTGAAAGTGGGACAACTGTAATTTAACAATAAAAAATGTTTTCATATATTTTATTTTGTTTCAAAAAAACCATATTAAGATGGACAAAATTACTTTAATACCATTCTTGCTAATTATTATGAAGAATTATCAACCTCTACTATTCCTTTACTTAGTCAAGAGATTCAAGGTAAAATTCTTAGGGAAAAAAAATGACTCCCTGGCCAGTGTGGCTTCCTTGGTTATAGGCATTGCCCTGCAAACTGAAAGGTCACACAGGTTCAATTCCTTGTCTGGGCAACTGATGGATGTTTCTTTCTCACAGGGAACTTTGTTTCTCTCTTTCTCTTTCTCCCTTCCTTGCCCTTTGTCTCTTAAAAGAAATTTTAAGACTAAAGTAAATGCTTTTATAGTTTCCATAATGGTGTTAACAATACCAAAGGTTTATATACCACCATCAGAGTATAGAAATATAAGACTGGGAGAGATAATAAGTTTTATTAACTTTACATATTAATGGTGATTTCAACAAGAAATCTAGTTTCACTTCACAGAATTCAGTCTGTAAATAATACTTTGCAAATCAGAACACTTCAAAATAAAATTCCACTTTATTATGGCTTAATCTGATCCTTCAGAGCTGAACAAAAGATCAAAAGCAGTATCAAAAGCTGAATGGAATTCAGATGGTCTGGATGAAGTACTCTTCAAGTGTTCTAATGATTTGCAGATCTCTGAGATTAAAGTGAACATTCTAAACAAAGTTTTAAAGAACTGGGGGTCTGGATATTTAAGTTTATTATGAATATGTAAAATGCTTAAATATCTGTTATTGCACAAAAGTCAAAACAGGAATTATTTTGTAAAGAATAAAGAGAAAAATACTTTAACTACCAGAAAGTCTTTCCACAATTAAAAATCTCCTTAATTTACTTCCTTGGGAAAAAGCAAGGGCAGCATTGAAGCTGCTGACGTAACCCAGGTTTGAACAGAGATAAAAGCAGATTGAATAGAACCTCTGATATGAGAAATTTTGTTTTGCTTTGTATTATGAGACTACAAAATTCCCAGATTGAAAATAACTAGTTAATAGTCTTTGTTTTTTCCGCTTTCAATCTGCTATTTGGCACTGATAAATATCACATGTAACTGAATTTCTTAGTGCTATGACTTGAAAAGTGCCCAAACTTCATAAATTAGAAAAGTTTTCAAATTTATCAGAATTACATGTGAGTGTACTATCTCTTACAGTTGAGATGTGTGTATTTATATATATTTTAAACTTTATCTTATTGTATATTTAAGGTCTGTTTCAAAGGAAACATCACTGGCAGGAAGCTCTCTGTGTTGCTTCAGATATTTGAACCTTATTTATTTATTTACTTATTTTTAGAGAGGCAGGGAGAGAGAGAGAAACATCAGTGTGTGATTGCCCCTCATGTGTCCCCTACTGGGGGCCTGGCCCCCAACCCAGGCATGTGCCCTGACTGGGAATCGAACTGGCGACCCTTTGGTTCACAGGCCTGCACTCAGTCCACTGAGCTACACCAGCCAGGGCCTTGTTTTCCAAATTACACTACAATTTAAAAATGTATCACTTCTTTATATTCCATTTAAAATAACTCTTCAAGTTCCATCATCTCTCCTAAGGTCAAACCTCTATTAACATAGAACCATCGTAAAAGAGTCATACTCATAATATCAGCAATGTACTGTTTTATATAGTTGAATATAGTTTCTTCCAAGGTGTTTTTTCTTACAGTGTGAGCTTATAGATCATCCATTATATTCCTGTTAGCCACCTAGTTTCTATCATGGCATTAGGAACATCAATAGTATCCAAAATATTTACTGAATAATTGAGCATCTTTAGACTAAGTTGCATTTGTTTTATTGCTGCTATTGAATTTTGTTTTGTTTTATTTGGACACTATATATATATATATAAAGTAATTTATTTGTATTTGTTATTATTTATTTTTTTGTGGTAAGAGCACATGGGATTTACCCTGTAAGTTTTTTAGTGGACCATGTATTACTGTTAACTGTAGGAACAACATTGTACAGCAGATCTTTAGAGACTGATCATCTTTCTAATTGAAACTTTGTAGCTTGTGGGCACCACTACCCCAGTCCCCCTAGTCCATCCAGCTCCTGGCAGCTAACACTGTATTGTCTGCTTCTGTGAGTTTGACCTAAGATACTTCATGTAAGTGTAATCATGACATATGTGTGCTTTTGTGACTAGCTTTTTTCAGTAGATAAATGTCCTTAAGTCTCATCTATGTTACATATTACAGAGTTTGCTTCTTTTTAAAGTCTGAATAATATCCCAATGTATATGTAGAATGCAGTTTCTCTACCCATTCATCAGCCGATGGACATTTAGTTTGTTTCCACATTTTGGATATTTGTGAACATGCTGCAATAAACGTGGAAGTTCATATGTGAGATCCTGATATCAACTCTTTTGGATACATACCCTGAAGTGGGATTGCTGGATCATATGCAATTTGTAATTTAATAATTTTTAATGTTTTGAGGAATGTCTGTACTGTTTTTCATAGCAGGTGAACCATTTTATAGTCCCCCAGACAGTGTGCAAGTGTCCCCTTTTCTACACACTCAGCAGTGTCATCCTTTCTTTTTCAAAGCCATGCCAACAAGTGTGGGTTGGTATCTCATCATAGTTTGATATGCATTTCCCTCATGATTAGTGCTGTTCAGCATCTTTTCATGTACCTGTGGGTGATTTGTATGTCTTTTTTTGGAGAAATGCCTATCAGGTTGTTTGATCCTTTTGAAATCAGATTATTAGTTTTTTAACTATTAAGTTGTATCAGTTCCTTATATATTTTTGATATCAACCTGTTGTTAGCTTTGAGGTTTTCAAATATTTTCTTCCATTTTACTCTGTTGACTGTTTATTGCAAATTTTTTGTTTGATGGAGGTTAATTCATCTGCTTTGCTTTTGTTGTTTATGCTTTTGATGTTTTATCCAAGAAATTATTATGATGCCCTATGTCATACAGCTTTCCCTTTATGTTTAGTTACTGGAGTTTTATGGTCTCCAGCATTATATTTAAGTCTCTCCTCCATTGTTGTTTTATTTTAGTGCATGGTACAAGATAAAGACCTAATTTCATTCTTTTACATGTGGATATCCAGTTTTCCCAACACCATTTGTGGAAGAGACTATTTTTTCCATTATGTATTCTTGGCACCCTCACTGAAGAGTGAGTTGACCATATATGCATGGGTTTATTTCTGGGCTCTTTATTCTGTTCCATTGGGCTATAGGTTTGTCTGTATGCCATTGCTGTATTGTTTGGTATGTGGTAACTTTGTTGTGTATTTTGAAGTCAAGAAATATGATGCTTCTGGCTTTTTCCTTCTTTCTAAAGATTGCTTTGGCTTATCTGAGTCTTTGGTGGTTTTATATAAATTTTAGGAAAAAAATTTCTATATTAAAAATATTAGAATTTTAATAAGAATTGTTTTGATTTGAATCTTGTAAATTGCATTTGGTTTATGGATATCTTAACAATATTAATTCTTTAACCCAAGAATATGGGATTATTTCCATTTATCTGTGTCATTTTAATTTCTTTCATTAATATTTTGTAATTTTAAGTGTACAAGTCTTTCACTTCATTAGGTTCATTCCTAAGGATTTTGTTTTTTTATGTTATTGTAAATGGGATTGTGTTCCTGATTTATTTTTTAGGTAGCTCATTGTTAGTGTATAGAAATACAACTAATTTTTACATGTTTGCATATCCTGTAACTTTACTAAATTTCTGGATTAATTTTTGTGGCACATTCAGTGTTTTCTATATATAATATCAAGTAATTTGCAAAGAAATAATTTTACTTCTTTTTTGATTTGTATGGCTTTTATTTCTTTTTTCTTGCATAACTGCTTTGCATAGGACTTCTGGTATTATGTTGAATAGAAATGGTGAAAGTGGGCATCTTTGTCTTGTTCTTGACATTAAAGAAAAAGCTTTCAATTTTCCTCTGTTGAATATAATATTATATGTGGGATTTTCATATAGAACCTTTATTATGTTGAGGTAAATTCCTTTTATACCCAATTTGTTGAGATTTTTTTGTCATGAAATGGTGTTAAATTTTCTCAAGGGCCTTTTCTGCAACTGTTGAGATAACGTTTTTATGTTTGGTGTTGTTTCACATGAGTTGATTTGTGTATCTTGCATCCCAGAGATAAATTTTTCCTTGATCAGAATATATGATTCTTCCAATAGCTGTTAAATTCAGTTTGCTGGTATTTTGTTTAAGATTTTCACACCTAGGTTTATCAGGGGTACTTGGACATTTTAAAGCCAGAGAACATTCATTGCCCTTCAGGTGAAACAGCGCACCATTTATTTATTCAATAAACACATCATTGGTTTCAATTCTGCTTAGTAGCTTTTTTTAAGTTAAGAAGGCAAGTAGAAACCTTAATTATTTGGTTTGCCTTCTTCTCTTCTCATATCCTAAGATAGGGCATGAAAATTAGTCATAAAATTACCCCGCTAGCATCTCTATCATAAACATTTGATTGACTTACTTGATACTTTTTTCCTAGATTTCAGAGCATTTAGTCACATGGCATATATTTAACAGGGCAAAGTTGAGAGGTTCAGGTGGTACAGCTGAGCACCAGGCCCGAGGGATCATCTTCCTGCTCAGGCCCAGTATCTGGAGTTCATTCCTATCAGTGCTGTTTCTATTGTTCAGTAAGATGAAAATTTGTCATTATGATCATTACACTGACAGAGAAATGCACACTAGGTTTTGTATAGCGAGGTAAAAAAGGAAATGGTTATACAGTGTGGCAAAGCAAGAGCAAGTAACTATTAAAGTAACATTCCTTTGTCCAGTAAGTGCTTCGGTCTCACTTATACGATCAGCCAATGAAAAACAACTTTAAAAATCCTACTCAGCGAGCATTTGTACTGGCTGAATTTGATCCATTTTGTTTGTCTGTGTACAGCATGGCTTTGAGAGATTGAAGCTAAGTAATCTTTGTTGTTTTGTGAAGGAGAGGCTTGGTTCTTAGTTACGGTTGAATTCTGAGTGGCAACGTTTATGTAGCTGGTCTTTTCTGCACTGATCTCTATGAACCTGAGTCCCTTTCTTGTAGCTTCCCTAGCACATGGGCTGAGGTATCGCTTCTGTTTGATATGAAACCTGACAGTAGTTCTGTGCCAGCAGAAATGACTTACACCACGAAAATTCCATCGGGGCATTGATTCGGGGCGTTGCTCCTAAATCATCATTCCCTTCGCCTTCTGTATGTGGAATTCCCAGAGCAAATCTTCCTGGTATAAACTCAATTAATAACCTCAGTTGCCTGAATGCACCAGAATGTACTTACCATGGAGCATTTAATTTACTTCTCTTAACAGTCTTTGACAAACAGGTTTTGGTATATGTGTATTGAAGATCTAGTTTGTACACAGTACTTCAGAAAGCATTATCTTCCAATTAATAAACATGGGGACACATTTAAATGGAAGTTACTGGTTCTTAGTTCTGAAAATATAGCAGTTTGGGTCAACTGAAATTCTTTAGTAAAGCTTCATAGAAACATTGGCTTAAAAAATAATTAAGTATTTTTTTCCATATACTGGTGGACTCACCAGAAAGAAGAAAAAAAAGCCAGGTGTCAGAAACTAAAAGGAACTAATAATCATAGCGGCCAGTGGAAAAAATGACACTGAATCTGCTGCCGCCAGGGCGGTAATAGCTGCCTGTGGTAGTGGTTGGTCTTGGTGCCGAGAGTCTTGCCGAGCAGGACTGCTTATGCAGAGATGGGATGGGGGCCAGGCATCCACTGATTGTGGGAAACAGGAGCAGAGACCCCACACAAAGCCTGGATTCTTACAGGACAGCAAACTTGTTAAAGAGTGAACTAAAAAAATTTTATTCCACTCATATAGGAATAATAAAGGAACTTGTGGGGTTTTTTTCAAAGATTTTATTTATTTATCTTTAGCGAGGAAAGGAAGGTGAGAAGGAGAGAAACATCAGTGTGTGGTTGCCTCTCGTGAGTCCCCTGCTGGGAACTGGCCCGCAACCCAGGCATGTGCCCTAACTGGGAATCGAACCGCGATCCTCTGGTTTGCAGGCCCGTGCTCAATCCACTGAGCTACACCAGCCAGGGCAGGAACTTGTGGAATTTAAGTAACAATTTAAAAGGAACAAACTCATGATACAGAGGAAAAATTGATAATCTCCAGATGGAAGGGAGTTTGGGGTGATAGGTGAAAAAGGTAAAGGTAAAGGGATGAAGAAGTACAAATTGGCAATTATGAGAATTGTCATGGGGATGTAAAATTCAGCATAAAAATATAATCAATAATGTAGCAGTATCTCTGTGTGGTGTCAGATGGATACTAGATGTGTTGAGGTGATCATGTCATAAGGTACATAAATGTCTAATCACTATGTTGTACACCTGAAAGTAATATGATATTTTATGTCAACTGTAGTTGGAGAATTAACTGAATTAAAAAATAATGATCCTCCTTCAGTACAGAGATAGGAGTCCTAAAACAAAACAAGACAAAAATGCTGAGGAAAAGACACTAAAATTCAATAAAGCACTGTCAGTTAAAAACACAAAGTCATGAGTCATCTAGAAACAATAAGAAGTATTGTAGGTATATAAGTGTTTTTAATTATTTTATATTGATTATGCTGTTACAGTTGTCCTGATTTTTCTCCCTTTGCCCTGGTCCGCCCAGCGCCACCCACTGCCTTGGGCAGTTTCCCCACCATTGCTCATGTCCATGGGTCAAGTGTGTAAGTTCTTTACTCCGTTTCCTATACTGTAATTTACAGCTCTGTGGCTATTCTGTAACTGCCAATCTGTACTTCTTAATCCCTTCACCTCTTCACTCATTCTCCTCCTCCCCCCCCTCCCATCTGACAATCTTCTGGTAACTAACTTCTTTTCTTTTGCTTGTAAGAGTCTCTCTTTTATCTTTAACCTTAAGAACAAAGTATTCTTAAACAGAGAAAGGCAACTATACATAATCAAAAATCTTCACCTTTTAAGAGCATTCATTATTGGCACACCAAAATATATATAACATAATAGGGTTATATTATTCTTGAGTAGAAAGATTGTGGTTTTTTCCATACTGTGCAATTTTTGAAAGATACACGTGAATGCAAATTTTTAAAACTGGAGACCACTTTTCAAATCAGTGTTAATACTATTTAATGAGAAATTCCACAAACACAAAACACAACAAATGGTCAAGATATACTTAAATATTAAATCTTACTATTAATTTACTAATATAAAAGTATAGGAAAAAGTACAAAAAATACAAATGAAGTGCAAATAAATGCTGTTTTTATTTATCAATAAATAAATTTTAAGAAAATCATATCTATTGTTGGAATTGATGAGGAAATGGTCACTTGCTCATTATATCATAGACTCCTGGAAAGAATATGTTTTTGGAAGTGTGTATGTGTGTGTCAGTCAACCAACAATCAGAGGAAATGAGCAACATTGTTACTCTTTTAAATGAAATCGTAAATGGATTTTTGGTATTACCTGAATAGAAACACTGGACATATCCATCAAATTATAATAGTTATCTTTGAAAATTAGAGGTTGTTATCTATATTTAAAATGTCAAAAAGTGGTTCCATTCTTGTTAAGCTTCATTTATTACTACATTTCCCTGAGGTGATAACTAGGGAAGAGTTCAATTGTTAGTGTAGGCTGAAAAACAGTTCATAAAAATGTAATACAAGTGAATTTTCCAATTTCTACCTTGGAATAAGATGTCTGGAAACATATTCCTTTCACATTTACTGTTTAAAATATTATGACATAAAATGAAAAATATTAATATCTGAGAAATGACTATATTAGAAAAACAAAAGTTAATGACATTTAGAATATATGAATCCCAATTAGGACACTAACAATAAATAATTGAGGTGCTATTAAGATGAAGTCAATATTACTATGGTACATATTAGATTAAAAAACAAAGCAAAATAAAGTAGTTCTCTAACCATAGATTTCAGTTATTTGCTGCTGCATAACAAACCATCTCAAAATTCACTGGCTAAAAACAACACAATTATTTGGGTTGACTAGAGTCAGCTGGGTGGTTCTTGCTTGGGGTGTCTCACGTGGTTGCCATACAGTGTTGTTTGGGCCACAGTCATCTGAGGGTCCACCTGGGCTGGCTGTCCACTGGGAGCTCAGCAGCGGCCATCAGCTGAAGTGCCACAGGTAGCCTTTCTTCATGACTGGACTTTTCATACCAAGACCAAGTTTTGATAGAATGTCCTAAGAAGAAATGTTTTTGAAAGCCCAGAACATTACTTTTATTTAAGTCTATTGTTCATCCAGGTCACTAAGACAGCCCAGATTGAAGGGGAATGAATTAGGTTCCATGTCTTGACTGGGAATGGCAAGGTCACAATTCAGCAGGATGTGTAAGATGGGAGGTATTGTTCTGGCCATCTTTGTAAAACGTGCTGTACAACTCTTTTTCTCAACATCAAGTAATCTCAGGAAACTTTGTGTTATGTATCTTATCAGTTAAGTTCATCTTCTGAATTAACTCAATACTAATCTAGGACTATATAATATTTTTCTATTAATCAGCATACATTTGAGCTCTTCATATATTGGGAGCTAAGTCTAGTTCTCTATGTCTAGGTCTAAGCATTTTAGAAGCTACTTAAAATTTCTTCTTCATTCCAGTCACTTGCTAGCTGATGACAACAAAAAGCTGTTGGTGTTATTAGACTGGAGTGATTCACTTGCTTACTAAATTGGCTCTTTTTCATTGACATTGCGACTTAACAATCATTAACAAGTGCCCTAAATCCAGTGACCAGGGTCTAAATCAGATGCTTCATCTGTACTGTCAGTGAAGTTACGAATCTCAGCAGTTGAGAGCTTCATTTTTGTCAAATGCTCCCTTAGCAAATACCTCTAATAACTATGCCATTGCTCTACATGAGATGTCAGTATTACTTAATTTCCCTGTGTGGAGGGACATGGAGAATGCCGGAAGGGCAACCACAGGCAGAATTGCATGGTGGAGCGACTCCAATTTTCTAGCTTAGTGGCAAGACAGAGAACACTTAGAGATAATGAATGATAGATATTTTTTTTTACCTGCAACTGTTATTAAAATGGAAGAATTTATATTGGTTACCATTCTTGGCACTATCATGTCACATCATTCTGTCACCATGTAATACAATAATTCATTGTGGGTTTTTTTGTGGTTAACCACCTGCTAATCTGTGAAAATATAGAGATAGTAGTTATTTAATGATCCTGGATGTGAACATACCCTAAATTTGTCAAAAACTATTCTAGCCAATATATGTGTCTTCTTGATGAATTCTTCCCTTGAGTATTATGAAGTGACCTTCTGGGTCTCTCTTTATGGCCCGTTTTTTGAAGTGTATTTTGTCTGATATCAGAAAAATAGACAAGCAGAATAGTGATAAGTTTGCTTGTACTGAAAGATGTCACTCAAGGAGTCCTGAGCTCCTGGTGGTTGCATTATGAACTCAGGTGACATTTAACAACCCCTGAAGTTTGATGTTTCTCTTAAATGTGTCAATCACTGATTTATTGGTCAGGTATGTTTTCAAGTTTGTCTTGGAAAAAAGACCTGCCATCACATTAGTGACTTATAACATGGGGAATTACTAAGAATGTCAAAAGCAGAGTAGAACACACGTAAACAGCCGACGGAGATGGTTTCTAGTTACAGTGAACTGGGAAGAGTGAAGAAACAGAAACACTTTGGCCTCACTGTTTGCTTGCTTTCTATTGTTTACTTTTCTGCTCATTAATTTTTAAAAAATTTGTTTACTGTCCTGGCTGTTATGGCTGAGTGGATTGAGTCTCAGCCTGGGAACCAAAGAGTTGCTAGTTGATTCCCAGTCGGGACACAGGCCTGGGTTTCTGGCTAGGTCCCCATCAGGGGGCACTCAAGAGGCAACCACACACTGATGTTTCTCTCCCTCTCTTACTCCTCCCCTTCCCCTCTGTAAAAACAAATAACTAAAATATTTTTTAAATAAACTTGTATTTACTGATTTGAGAAGGAGAGAGAGGAGTGAGGAGAAGGAAGGAGGGAGGAATAAAAGGGAGGAGAGAGAGAGAATGAGAGGGTTTGTTGTTCCACTTATGTATGCACTCATTGGTTGTTTCTTGCATGTGCCCTGACTGGGGGTGGAACCTGCTATCTTGCCTATCTGGGTGATGCTCTAACAAGCTGAGCTAGGTGACCAGGTCTGCTCATCAAATCCTTTTCCTGTATTTATATTTTGTTTTTCTCTGGTGCCAGGCATATTCTTTAGCACCTATGTAGACATTCTGCGTACACACATTGTAGATCTCAGCTAGAGCAATCCAGTTTCACGCGCACGCGCACGCATGTGTGTGTGTGTTTGCTTGGTGGGAAGGTGATGAAGGAAGAGAATGTAGTGTTTCACAGTATACTTCTAGTCTTCCCAGCTCAAGAAAATCATAACAGTTATAGAGACAATCTAGAAAAGAACAACAAAGGCATAGAGATTGAAGGAATCCATTTAAGGAGAGAGCAGAAAGATTATGAGTAAAATAATAATAATAACAACAACATGACAGGACATGATCAAACTATGTAAATGAAGATATTAAACAATACAGTGAATGTGTGCTTTTTCAAAAAGAGCCGAATATGAGAGGAGGAGCGTGACGACCTGGCCATAATTTATTGTGCCAGATCTTGTGCTCCCTCCACTTCCAGACGCCACGTCCGACTCTCAGAGCAGGTCCTTCCAGACCCCTGTCTCAACTGGAAGAGGGAGAGGGAGAAGCCTGTCGCTGTCCCTTCTTTCCCCTGGGAGGGTAAGAATGCCCAGAATTCCAACATTTCTCTTCAAGGAGCTCTTTCCCTCCCTATTAGTCATTTATTAATTTCTCAAGGTTAATGAGAAGCTGAATGTCACAAGGCCAGTTTTCAATGGCCTTGTAAATCCTAATCAGGTGGTCACACACCTTGCCTTAGAATTCGAGAACAGCTGGCATATATTGTTTTGTTTTTAGCCTTTGGTTCTTCAACTGGAACAGGGACAGAGTCCAATTTACCATCCAATTACATAGATATTGCTCTCTATATTTTAATAATAATTAAGCTAAGGTTAAGCAGCATTAAGGTAAATTTTTCAAGGTCAGACAGCTATTGGGGAAAGAGCTGGGATTCAAAACCATGCATATTTGATTCTGAAACATTTAAAAATTTATAATATAATTTTTGAGGAAAAGATTAAGCCTTAAAATAAATTTTCTTCTCATTTCCAACTGTGCTGCATATTCTCCATTTTTCATTTTCATGTCTACTTCCTACTATTTTCTATCCTGATTTGTTTTGAATATGATGACCATAATAGAGAGTATCAGTTAACTCTGGGTTCTGGTTGGCCTTGGCTACTGACTGGCACCAGCAGGAGTTGAAAGAAGGCAGAAAGAGAATGAATTATGGCTATTTAGTCCTCTGGCTCCCTCCGTACCCAGGCTGTGATTTAGCAGTAGCCAAATTTTTCTTCTGGAAGCTCCCATGTGATGGATCCCTACATGTGCTAAATCCTTTTTCAGGATTCCAGTAATTATGTCCTCCACTTGGATGTCAGGGCTAGTGGTGGTAATGTCTGTTGCTGATTCTGTAGCGCTCTTGGTTGGTTTCCCTGGATACTTGCAACGGCTTTGTAAATTGTGCTTTCATTAAACTCTTCTGAAGTGCCCATTTGTGGATGCCATCTGTTACCTACTGGGAGCTTGACAAGTACACCTACAAATTGGTAGGCCCGTGTATTCATGGTATCTTTCTGCAAAAAAAAAAACACTGCTTTTCCAATTCTCGGTCCAATTGTTAGAATCAGAGGTCAAAGGAGAGGTTTAGGGGATGGACAGAGATTACCCACGTGAAAGAAATTGCATGAAAATGGAATATATAAATAGTAAAATTAAATCTTGATACTCCCAATGTGTTATTATATAGGAGACTTGCAAATACACCAAGATAGATGGAAAAATATAGTTCTTATAGTTGAAAAATCTCATGGCCTTATAGGTACAACTGAACTCACCAGTTGAAAGTATTTCAGGCTTTCCCAATAAAACAGATCCTATTAAGTTTAAGCAGTCACTTAATGTATTTTTATCAGGATTAATTTATGTAGCTTCATTTGGATCAATCAGCCAATTTAAATATATTGTCTGCTTTTCTGTTTTGGTTTTCTACTCCTTGGTATGTGGGTATATAGAAGGCTCTCTGTGTCGTATACTAGCCAGGAAAAAGAAGCCCTAGAAACTATATATAAAAATATTCAAATTTAATTACTTGAGGAACTCCTTGAAATTAAGAAGGCCTTGTATGACCTGGATGGTGTAGCTCAGTGGATTGAGCACAAGCCAGTGAAGTGCAAGGGGTTGTTGGTTCGATTCCCAGTCAGGGCGCATGCCTGGGTTGCAGGCCAGGTCCCTAGTAGGGGACACATGGGAGGCAACCATACATTGATGTTTCTCTCCAGATCTCTTTCCTTCCCTTCCCCTCTCTCTAAAAATAAATAAATAAAATATTTAAAAAAAGAAATTAAGAAGGGCTTGTAGAGCAAAATCTGTAATCTAATAGTTGCATCCTTTGCTGGCTGTGATAGGTAGACACTTTGTCAATATGGTCATTCCGAGTCTCCCATTACTATGTGACTATCTGGATAAATCTGTTTAATTTTACTGACTCTATAACACAGCGGCATACAGATGAAAAATTATTTGTTAAGTAGAAAACAGCACAAAACAACGACTATGCACTCATTATTTTATAACACATTGTGTCTATTTTTTGTACTTAATTCTTTCCTGGACAAATTACATGTTTGATTCCTGAGGAACATAGTCTATATAAATTTTAAGGAAGCCTTTGGTAAGGTTATCCCATTATAAATCACTACTTCACTCCTTATTAACTTGAAGAGAAATTTGTCAAGGAAAACATAAGATTATTCTGAGCTTTTAATGATTTCCTTTTCCCTCAGCCTTTTTAGAAAGGAATAAATTACAGATTAAGCTATTTGAATTCGCTCTGAAGTTCCAGTAGATAATGCTTGAATCTTGAATCTTATCACTCAGAGTCCAGTTCCACAAAAATTGCCTGCCTATCGACCAGATGATAAATCATAGGAATAAAAAATGGGATGGGGTTCTTCTCTCTCTACATCCAATTTACTTTACTTTCTCATTTTAAAGAACTTAAAATGATTTCAAATGATCTGGATGCATGTCTCCTTTCTTTAAGTATTAGAAAATCATATATCCTTGTAAGAAAAGGTGGTAAGTTATTATGGTGAACCAGAAGTTGCCTAAACTGGTTTCGAGTTCAAATAATTTTCAGTGTTTCCAAAAGTGAAGTCATACTTTTGATAATAGTCCTTTAAATTTTAATTAGTTATTGGTTGAGGAAATAGCAATCTAAATCTGAATTATGTACACATACTTTCCAAATACTATTCCTGAGTTTGGATGGGAGAAGAAAGCAAGACAAACTTCAAATTGCCTCTAGTGGAGCTATTTCTTGCTCCTAGCCCTTAGGGAGGGTTCGGTCTGTCAAGAAAAAATTGTGCAAAACATACAGCAGCTAAAATCACTGTGAAAGAGAAAATCCTGAAAAATCCTCGTAGACCAAATGCTATTTAGCATTTTATGAGGAACGGATGTAAAAGGAAAGGGGACTCCAGGTGTTAGTGTTGACAAGGCGCTGCTTCTGAAGTAGGAGAGGGTGAAAAGAAAAGGATACCGTTGGGGGGCCAGGAGGTGAGGGGAAAATGAAGCAAGAGAGGAAAATTAAGATTATGAAGACAACACAGGCAAAAAAAGGAGCTATGTGGATGGGTAGATATTAAATTAGATAGATTTTACATAAAGTAGTAAAGGAGAAAAGAAGCAAGAGAAGAAAATTTGGGGTCCTGAAATACACACAAAAATTTAGGTACATTTATACACTAGTAATATAGAACATACATTGTTATGAGGATATAGGGAAGATTCATAAAAATTGATCAAATATCACTTTGTTTTGGAACTAAATAAGTCTGCTAAACATACAAGACTAAGTTAAAAATCAGACTAAAGCTTTTATTTAGTGTGTTGTGTGAACACACACACAATGGAATGCTGTGTAGATGTGAACAAGGAATGAGGTAGATCTCTAATAAACTAATATGTAGTATTTTTTTAAGATTTTATTTATCCTTAGAGAGGAAGGGAAGGAGAGAAGGAGAGAAACATCAATGTATGGTTGCCTCTCATGAGTCCCCTGCTGGGAACTGGCTTGCAAGACAGGCATGTGCCCTGACTGGGAATTGAACTGCGATCCTTTGGTTTGCAGGCCCACGCTCAATCCACTGAGCTACACCAGCCAGGGCCTAATATGTATTATTTTGAAGTGAGGAAAAAGCAAAAGTTACAAAATAGTATACAGCAAATGCCACGTTTGGGGAGAATAATGCAGGAGGAAGTTTATCTCGGCCTTTTACTTTAGCAAAAAGAAACACAGAAGAATAAACCAAAAATAATGCTGCTGATTTTCTATTGAGGGAGATACCAGACATCTTCCAGTATGATAGTTATCGTGCTTCTCTGGTTTTAGCTTTGTGTACACAGTTTGATTTCTTAAACCATGCTATTTGCATACAAAATAAAATATGGGAAATTGCTTAAAAGAAAGAGAAATAAATTGATTGTATTTTAAATTAATAACCTAACAACATTGAAGGAGAAACATAAATTACCCTGAGTAACTTCTGTAGTATTTTGACTTAGTAGTCTCAGTATAAAGAGAAACTATAAAAAATAAGGTCTAGTTTGTAATTTTTTTATAGTAGTGTGGTTTAACAGCTCTGAAAATACTTTCTATGTATCGTAGAATTAAGTGTATGGATGAATATGTTAAGGATAATGGAAGGTACATTGTTCATTGTTGGGTAAAGAAGTTGCCATATAGAAAGAAGAGAAGATTAGAATTAACAGTGTAGTATTAGAATAAAGAGTTGTCAGTATGCTTTTTTAAGATAGCTTTATTGAGCTATAATTCACATACCATAAAATTCACCCATTTAAAGTGTACAATTTAGTGTACTGTTTTTTGCTATATAGGTTATAGTTAGATGATTGATAGAATTAGATAGAATACACAATCAAGATATACACATGCATATTCCTCACCTATATGTTGAGGGAGAGTAGAAGAAATTGTATGAAAGTGACAGTGACTATACCGAATATCAAGATCTTCATTTCTAAACATCATTCTCCTGTAGAAGAAATCAGGGCTTGTTGAAGAAATGACAGATTGTAGGTATGGGGAGGACAGTATAATGACATGGGAGCATTTCACTGTGCCAGGGAAAGGAGAATCATAGGGTCGGGAGAACACAGAAGTTGGTATGAAAGAGCTCCACCTGGCAACATCTAGGGAGACTGGAGCATCAAATGAAGAACAGTAACAGATGATAATATAATGAATAAAATAGAATCCATGCTTATTCAAATAAAATAAGAAAAAACTCCTTTTTACACTTGAATACAAACTTATACAAGTGCTAAAAATGATTGAGTTAGCAAAGGAGCTTTTGGCAGTTAGAAATAATTCAATGAAGAATTGTCATTGCTGGCTCAAAGCAGTGGGTAAATATTTGATTAGGGATAGAATATACATTCATCATCAAAGTATCTTCCAAAAAATTTCTATTAATTACAAAAATAGTAACATTCCAGTAGAGAAAACTAGAAGACAACATACTAAACAAGTGATCAAAATTAACATCACTAATAATGGGACAAAGTACATGATGTGTGTTCCCGCCACCCCCAATATAATGTTAATTATATTGGGAAGATATAATAAGATATACTAAGGAAGATATACCACGTCCCTGGTATTTCAACCTAAAATATACTAGATAATTTAGATCTAATTGTGAGAAAGATTAGATTAATCCAAATTGAGGGATAGTAAAAAAAAAAATAACTGTCCTCAGAAAACTACACAACACCAAAGAAAGAAATTAAGGAAGACACAAATAAATGGAAGCATATACCATGTTCATGGATTGGAAGAATTGACATCATCAAAATGTCCATATTATCCAAAGCAATTTATAGATTCAACACAAGTCCTAGGAAAATACCAATGACAAATTTCACAGATACAGAACAAACATTTCAAAAATTTATATGGAACCATAAATGACCCTGATGGTCACAGCAATTTTGAGAAAGAAAAACAAAGGAGGGATCACAATACCTGACTATATATCAAACTATATTACAAGGTCACTGTCATGAAAGCAGTCCGATACTGGCATAAGAACAGATGTATAGATCAATGGAACAGAGTAGAGAGCCCAGAAATAAACCCGTGTCGCTATGGTCAATTAATATTTGACGAAGGGGGCAAAAATATGAAATGGAGTAAAGATAGCTTCTTCAACAAATGATGTTGGGAGATCCGAATAGCTACCTGCAAAAAAATGAAAATTAACCACCAACTTACAAGATACTAAAAAATAACTGCAAGATAAATAAGAGCCTTAAATATAAGTGGCAATACTATTAAGTGCTAGAGGACAACATAGGCAGGAAAATCTCAGATATTCCATGCAGCAGTATTTTCACCAATATGTTCCCTAGAGCAAGGGACATAAAGGAAAGAATAAATGAATGGGACTTCATCAAAATAAAAAGCTTCTGTATGGCTAAAGAAAACATCAGCAAAATGAAAATGGAACCAACCATATGGGAAAATATATTTGCCAATGATACATTGGACAAGGTTTTGATTTCCAAAATATATGAAGATCTCACATGACTCCACTCCAGGAAGAGAATAAAAAAGTTGACAAAGGACATGAACAGATACTTCTCCAAGGAGGACATATAGAAGCCCCAGAGACATGTGAAAGGGTGCTCAGGACCACTAGCCATCAGAGAGGTACAAATTAAAACCACAATGAGATACCACTTCACACCAGTCAGAATGGTCATCATAAATGAATCAGCAAACAAGTGCTCTTGAGGTCATGAAGAAAAGGGAACCCCAGTATGTGATTGGTGGGAATGCAGACTGGTGCAGCCACTGTGGAAAACAGTATAGAATTCCCTCAGAAAACTAAAAATGGAACTGCCCTTGAATCCAGTAATCCCACTTCTGGGATTATACCCTAAGAATCCTAAAACATCAGTTCAAAAGAACTTATGCACCCCAAAGTTCATAGCAGCACAATTTACAACACCCAAGTGCTGAAAACAGCCTAAGTGCCTACTAGTAAATGAGTAGATCAAAAGAACTGTGGTACATGTACACAAGGGAATACTATGCAACAGGAAGAAAAAAGGAACACCTACCCTTCACAGTAGCATAGGTGGAACTGGAGAGCATTAGGCTAAGTGAAATAAGCCAGGTGGTGAAAGGCAAATACAGTATGATCTCACCTATAAGTGGGGTGTAATCAACAAAACAAACAAACAAGCAAAATGTAAGCAGAGACATTGAAATGAAGAACAAACTGACAATAGCCAGAGGGGAGGGCCGTGAAGAATAATGGGGGAAAGAAGGGAATAGGACATCAAGGAACGTGTATAAAGGACCCATGGACAAAACCAAAGGGGAGTAGGATTGAGGATGGGAGGTGGGGATGGGTAGGGGGAAAAAGGAGACAACTGTACTTGAACAGCAATAAAATAAATAAAACATTTATACCTTACAATAAAAAAGTTATATACCATTTTATTATCTCTCTTAAATAAAAGTCCTGGTGATTCCAACAGAGGGTGATATAAAGGGGCTGGGGCTCTCTTTATAAAACTTAAGGAAACATACTTAAAATATTTAAGAATAGAAAGTTAATATTTTTAAAATTAAGTTGATTGGAGTGACATTGGTTAACAAAGTGATATAGGTTTCAAGCATACAGTTCTGTGATACAGCACTTGTGTATTGCATTGTGCACCCACCACCATCACCATGTATTTGACTCCCATTACCCTTATTATTTATACCCAACCCTTTTCCCTCTGGTAAGCCTCATACTGTCTTTTGTGTCTATGATATTTTGTTACTTGTTTTTCTCATTTGTTCACTTGTTGCTTCCAGTTTTATGTCAAATATATGAGTGAAATTATATGACTCTTAACTTTTTCTAACTAACTTACTTCACTTAGCATGCTATTGTCAAGATCCATTCCTGTTGTTGCAAGTGGTAGTATTTCATATTTTTATGGTTAATAGCATTCCATTATTTTCTTTATTCAATCATATGTCAAAAGACACTTTTTTATTTCCATGTTTTGGTTCCCATAAATAATGCTGCAGTGATAGGAATGCACATATCTTTGTGAATAAATATTTTCAATTTTTTGCATAGATGCCCAGAAGAGGTGTTTCTGTGTGATATGGTAATTCTATTCTTAATTTGCTGAGGAATCTCCATACTGTTTTCCATAGTGGCTGAACCATTTTACGTTCTCACCAGCAGCGCATGAGAGTTTCCTTTTCTCCACAAAGTCTCCAACACTTGCTATTACTTGTCTTGTTGATAGCAGCTGTTTTAGCAGGTGTGAGGTGGCATCTCATTGTAGTTCTGATTTGTATTTCCTTAACAACTAGTAAAGTAGAGCATCTTTTCATATAGCTGTTGGCCATTTGTACATATTCTTGAGAGAATTGTCTGTGCAGTTCCCTTGCCCATTTATCTATTGGATTGTTTGGTGTTCAGTTTGTATGAGTTTTTAATCATATTTTTAATATCCCCTTGTCAGAGCTGTTGTTTGCAAATATCTTCTTTCATTTTGTTGGTTGCCTTTTTGTTCTGTTGGTGATTTCTTTTGCTGTGAAGAAACTTTTTGATTTAATGCAATCCTTATTATTTTTAAAATAAATAGAACAAAATATTATCAGATTTATATGGAACTACAAAAGACCCCAAATAGCTAAAGCAATCCTGAGAAAAAGAAATGAAGCCTGAGGTATCACACTCCCTCATTTCAAATTATATTACAACGTGACAGTAATTAAAACAGCATGGTATTGACAGGAAAACAGACACACTGACTAATGGAACAGAATTGAGAACCCAGAAACACATATATATGGGCAAATAATTTTTGACAAAGGAGGCAAAACATGCAATAGAGAAAAGAAAGCCTCTTAAATAATCAGTGCTGAAAAATTGGAAATCCACATACAAAAGAATAAAACTAGATTACAGTTTGTCCTCTATGCAAAATTAACTCAAAATGGTTGAAAGACCTAAATGTAACACCTGAAACAATAAATTTCATAGAAGAGCCATAGGTATTAAACTTTTGAACCTTGGTCTTAGGGAGAATTTTATTAATTTCACAAGGAAAATAAAGTCCAAAATAAATGGACTATTTCAAAGAAAAATTAATATTTTTACTCAACGTTTGGTATTTGAGCTCTGATTTAAGGTACTATGGTCCACTTTTTTGGTTTGATCAAAGTGTGGAAATCAGTTTTTAATTCTGAATTAATTTAATACACCCACTCTGATTTGTCTGACTAAATGATTTTGATCAAAAAATGATGTGTTCCTCTTGTGGTGAGGTTTAGGTTGGCTTGTTTGAAATCAGATGTAAATTTAGATTATCTTTATGTTCAAATTAAAGAGATCTTTCAAGATCTTTGCGTACCTTAGAAAACTTCATTATGGATACAGTTAAAAACAGTTAATGATGATGTGTTATTTATTTATTTGTAGGTGTGTAACTTGTAATACATATTACCACAGAAATGTCATTATGAAACATTTATGAGATTACTCCAATTGATAATTTTCTTGTCATGGACATTTTAACCATATTATGTCTTCTAATCCAGGAAAACAAGACTTTTTTATTTGTACTTTCCTCAGTTTCTTTCACCAGTGTCTTATAATTTCAGTGTGCAGATATTTCACTTGACTGGTTCAATTTATTTCTAAGTACTTTATTGTTTTTGGATGCTACTATATATAGGATTGTTTTCTTAATTTCTCTTCATTATTAGTATATAGAAACACCACTGACTTTTGTATGTGTATTTTGTATCCTGAAACTTTACTGAAAACATTTATTAGTTCTAACAATTTTTGATGGAGTTTTAGGGCTTTCTATATATAAGATCATGTCATCTGCAAACAATTTTATTTCCTTTTTTACAATTTGGATACCCTTTATTACACCCTTATCTAATTGCTTTGCCTAGGGATTCCACTACTATGTTGTCTAGAAGTAGAAAGAGGAAGTACCATTGGTTTGTTTCTGATCTGAGAGGAAAAGCTTTCAGCTTTTCACCATTGAGTATGATTTTATCTGTGGTCTTGTCATAGATAGCCTTTATCATGTTGAGCTATGTTCCTTCTACACCCAGTTTGTTGAGAATTTTAGTATGAACCACGTTGATTTCTTTAAGTGTGTTTTCTACATCTATTGATATGAATGCAGGATTTTTATCCTTTATTCATTTAATGTCTATTTATTGATATGCACATGTTGAACCATCATTTCCATCCCAGGGATAAATCCCTCTTGATCATGGTATATGATCTTTTTAATGTATTGTTGAATTTGGTTTGCTGATACTTTGTCGAGAATGGATTTCGAATTTATATTCATCAAGGATTTTGCCCTGTAATTTTTTTATTGCAGTGTCCATAATACCCAAAGCAATCTATAAATTCAATACAATCACTATGAAAATTTCATTTGCATTTTTACAGATATAGAAAAATAGTCATAAATTTGAATGAAGGCACAAATGATTGTAAGTAGCCAAAACAATCTTTACAAAGAAGAGCAAAGATGGTGGCATTACATTTTTTTATTTCAGACTATATTACAGAACTATAATAATTAAAACAGCATGATACTAGTATAAAAACAAATGCAGAACAATGGTGCAGAATAGAGATAAGAAAGATAATATTCTAAATATAATATAGATAATAAAACCATGCATATCTGACAAAAATACTAAGAACACACAATGGTGAAAGTATAGTCTCGTCAATAAATGATGTTAGGAAAGTTGTATATCAACATATAAAAAATGAAACCAGACCTCTGTCTTACACTACTCATAAAAGTTATCTCAACATTGAATGAAGACTCAAATGTGACGCCTGATACCATTAAACTCCTAGAAGCAAACATAGGGAAAAAGCTCCCTGATATTGGGCTTAATAATGACTTTTGGGTATGATACAAAAGGCAGAGGCAACAAGAACAAAGATAACAAAGTAAATTACATCACACTAAAAAGATTGAACACAGCAGTCATCAAAATAAAAAGACAACCTACAGAATAGGAAAAAAATATTTGCTAACCATGTATTGAATAAGGGGTCAGTCTCCAAAGTATATAAGGAACTCACACAACTTGATAGCAGAAAACAAAACCAAAACCAAAACAACCCTATTTAAAGATGGGCAAAGGGCTTGAATAGATTTTCTTCCAAAGTACACATGGAAAGGGCAAGTACATGAAAAAAAGTGCTCAACATCACTTATCAGGGAAGTGTAAATCAAAACCACAATGAGATATCAGCTCAGATGGGGGCTGTTATCAAATAGACTAAGGCTAAGTGTTGATAAGGACAAGGATGTGGAGGAAAAGGAACTTTTGTGCACTAAGGTGTGGAAAAAATAAAGGTTGTGAAAAAGAGTTACAGCCAAGAGGGAGGTGTAGGTAGAAACGCTTCACTTCCTCACTCAACCAAAAGAAGGGTAACAACCAATTTCAAAACAATAAACAGCCAGAACTGCTAGAATATAAAACTGCATGGAACTCTGACAACCAAGGAGTTAAAGAAACAGTCATCCAGACTAGTGCACTGAGACAAAGATGGCACAGTGAAAGAAAAGATCAAAACTCGAGAAAAAGAGCTAAGTGACGGGGAAGAGATAGACAGCCTGTCTGATGCAGAGTTCAAAACACTGGTGATTAGGATGCTCACATATTTGATTGAGCTCGGTCTCACAATGAAGGAGGAAATGAAGGCTACCCAAAGTGAAGTAAAGCAAAATACATAGGGAACCAATAATGAAGGGAAGGAAACCTGGACTCAAATCAATGATTTGGAACAAAAGAAAGAGATGAACGTCCAACTAGAACAGAATGAAGAAACAAGAATTTAAAAAAAAATGAGCAGAGGCTTAGGAACCTCCGGGACAACGTGTGAATCACAGGGCTGCCAGAAGGAGAAAAGGAAGAGCAAGAAATTGAAAACTTACTTGAACAAATAATGAAGGAAAACTTCCCCAATCTGGTGAGGGAAATAGACTTCCAGTAAGTTTAGGAAGCTCAGAGTCCCAAAGAAATTAGACCCAAGGAGGAACACACCAAGGCACATCATAATTCCCCAAGAATAAAAATAAGGAGAGAATCATAAAAGCAAGAGAAAAGGAGACAGCTACCTACAAAGGAGTGCCTATAAGACTGTCAGCTGACTTCTCAAAAGAAATCTTGCAGGCAAGAAGGGGCTGGACAGAAGCATTCAAAGTCATGAAAGGCAAGGACCTACATCCAAGATTACCGTATCCAGCAAACTTATCATTTAGAACGAAAGAGAAGATAAAGTGCTTCCCAGATAAGGTCAAGTTAAAGGAGTTCATCATCACCAAGCCCCTATTATACGAAATATTAAAGGCACTTATCTAAGAAAATAGAAGATCAAAAACTATGAACAATAAAATGACAAATTCATAACAATCAACAACTGAACCTCAAAAACAAAGACTAAGCAAGGGACTACAACAGGAACAAAATCACAGAAATGGAGATGACATTGTAGGGGCAAAGAGAAAGGAAACGTACAGGGAATAAGAAGCATAATTTGGTAGGCATAAAATAGACAGGGGGCATTAAGAATAGTATAGTAAATGAAGAAGCCAAAAATTTATATGTACAACCCATGGATATGAACTAAGGTGGGGGGAATGCTGGAGGGTTGGGGGTATAGGGTGGAGTGGGGGATAAGGGGGTGAAAAAAATTGGGATAACTGTAAAAGCATAAGAAGAGAAAAAAAGATGTGAAAAAGACTCAGGGGTCTGCAGTATCAAATTAGAGTTCATGGGAAGCTTCATCATCGGGGAGGGTGGATGGATCTCACCCAAGGTTTGAAAAATCATTTTCAGATACAAAATACTGGACAAATCACCAGGAATGGATCTGGGCTAGGTCTTGCACTGAACTTCAGTAATGATTGTCTGTTTTGGTGACTGTTCTCTCCTGGTAAAACATGCTTGGCATATTATAAGAAATCAGAAAATACTTGCTGACTAAATGCATGTGTGAACAAATCATAACTCAGTAGATACCATCCAGTACAAAATGGAACTGGAAAGGGGAGAAACCATGATGTGTAAATCCAGTCTTTAGCTAAGACAGAAGCTGAAAAGGGAGTTGAAGGACATGAGACACTGAGTTAAAACTAAGAAGAACACTTAGATTATTGGTTGAGAGTAAGGCCGTATTTTTATTTTATTTAACCATGTGGACTAAATTCAGTTTTATTTGTTTTATCTTTGCTTCACTAGGCATGAAGATTCATGGGGAAAAACAAATCCATTTTAGATTCAATTAAGATTATATTTTCATTTCAAATCTGAAGTTAGTGTTCCTAGTTACAAAAACAAAATGACAGTTTATTTGCCAATTATTGAAAATATCTCAGGGCATCTCAAAGAACCCCAAGAAACATGCGTACATTGAGTTTCAGTACTGAATACATAATACCTTGTTTGTGTATTCAGATTGTTGTCCCATTTTCCTAGGGACAGGCATTATGCTTTTCTTCTCAGACCAGGAACATTGATCTCTGCTTGTTACTGAAGGGTGTAAGTCACTGCCTTGTGTTTGCAGTTCTGAGGTCTGATTTGTCCGTAAATGTACACTACTATTTTGCATGTCTTGTTTATGTTTAGGTTCCAATCAAGTTGTGCTGGTAAGGTCCAAACAAGCCAGTAACTGATCAGTAAAGTACAGGGAACATTTCATAATCCTAACCTCTCATCCCACTTTTTTATACCATAGATTCTGTGGGTAATTCTCATCTTTGTTCCTAAAGTGGCACATTATTATTGAAGCTACATGGGACTATGGAAAGAGTATGGAATTTAAATTAAAACACTAAGAAAACTAGCTTCCTGTCGTGCGTCTGCTGCTCATTACCTGGTTACAGCTAAGCCTTAGTTTCTTCTATAGTAGTAAGAGAATAATATAACTGACTTTGCATGACTAATACAAAGATTAAAAATAATTAATGTAAAGAGCCTGAACATGGTAGTCATTCAATAAAGGGAAAAACTATTTTACTCTTGGAGCAACCTTAATATTATATGAGCAGCTTAACTTACTATCTTTTCATTTTATTTATACCCGCAGACCCAAAATAGGGAATTTATCAGTAGAATTTTTGAAATTCATCAATTAGGAATCACAAAGATATTTATGCCATGACCTTACCATTCGGAGATTATTTTAAAAACTATTATTTTGTATTATGTGCTGTGGGGAACTCCAGCCAGCAGAGTCCCCCTGTTGTGACTGAAAACGAGAATAAATGTACAGGCAACAGCAATGCTTTGGAGAAAAGGGGACAGCATGGCTACTCTCTCAAGGGGAGAGTGTCTGTGGGTGCCTTGGCCACTCCCTCAAGAGGAGAGTGCCTCGACCTTTGCCTAGACAGGCTTTTATTGGTTTTTCTCAGCTCTTACATCAGAGAAGGATTTGTTATCTATTACATAGAATATTATTGTCTACGTTTTAGGTACAACCAAGGAAATGAAAATAACATGCAGAGGGGAATGTCAGTGAGCTGATTAGCTCTATCCTTGGGAAAGTTTATACAGGCTTTGGAAATTACCTTGAAGATAGACAATACACATTTGTTGTTTTAGACCAGGGTGATGGAGTTTTAGCAAGAGCAAGCCATAACAGTCTGTATGCATTTTCTAGGCCTGTTTCCCATGGGAAAACTCGGTTTGAAGGTCTGGCTCCTGCCCACCACTTCACTTCTGTAGGTTTTCCATACAGAGCTGAGTCACATTTGCCAGCCTAAAACAAACCGGTCCCCTACAGTGTGCTCATTAACAGTATGTATGTCATCACTACACTGAAATTAGGAACATCTATCCATTAAAGGATACCATTGAATTGAACACTTTAAATGAGCAAACAGCATGATACATGAATTGTAGTTCCACAATACTGCTATATTTTAAAAACCTACTGTTTAGGAATGTGTGCTTAGGCAGTAAACTCTAAAGGAAATTGAGAAATGAATACTATAATACTCAGGATAGTGGTTTCCCATGGGAGAGAGAAGGAATTAAGTCAGGGAGGTAGCAGGGTGAGGAGGTGGGTGATTTTGGGGTGCTACTGTGTCTGCCTCTTTACCCAACTGGTGGGTACATGTGTCTTTATTTTATAATAATATATTAAACTGCCCATTTGCATTTAAAAACATGTCATATTATAATAATTAACTAGACTAGACACCACACCAGAAGTTGAATTTTGAAAAATACATTGTGTAATGAAAACAGCTTTAATAAGATTTTAATAATTCCTGTATGGTAGAGCTTCCTATCATGAATACCATAGGGGATTAAAATAGTTGATGGCTTTCCCACAATATTAATCCAAGCCCCTCGAACCTAGTAGAGCAGTGATACATGTTGAAGTAAATGACGAAGTTTGTGACTTTCAATGTAAAAACTATTTCCATAACTAATTTTAACAATATATTTGTCTCATAATATACGTCTTATTCTTGCTGATAGCTGATATTCTTAAAATTCTTATATTTTTAAATATAAAATCCATAAAAAGATGATGGATTTTATTTTTAAAAGGTTCAAGAATCAGGTATGCTCTCACAGTTTTGTAGAGTGCTTACTTGTACACCTTTGCTAAGAATATAGTGTTAAAAAAAAAGAATTCGGGCAAACTGAGAAATCTTCCCTTCCCTTGTCACCACCCTGACCCACGGCAGGAAACAGCAACACTTACAGTACTTTAATGAAAATGCTGGGTTGGCCAAAAAGTTCATTTGTTTCTTTCCATAAAAGATGGCTCTAGTAGTGTTGAGTTGTCTTGAACTTCATTGTAAACAATTTTGTTAGATTGTATTGTGACAACTGTCATATCAGTGTGCATTTAAAAAAAACACATCAAAATTGGTGAATTTTTGTATAGCCATTTCAATATTGAAGATCGAAGAAAATACTCAACACATGTCTTGTGTAAGAAATTATTTTCTATCCCAGTGTCATAAAATATCTTTCCATATTTTATTCTAAGTAATTTACATCTTTATTTCTATATTTAGGCTGTTTGTTCATATGAAGTTTATATTAAGAAATAACACTTTTTCAATATGAATAACCAATTATTTTATACCATTTGACAATATATTTCATCCCATTTATTAAAATCACATCCATATAAAATGTCTACATGTATAAGTCTACATCTAGACTCTTTTTTGTGGTTCCAATTGTAGAATGTATCAATAATACATTTATTTAAAATCTAGAGCATTGAATCTGTTCTTCTGAGTGCCTGTTGAGTATTTCCAGCTTTTAGATATTAAAGATAAAGCTGTTATAAACATTTATGTGAAAATCTTTTTATAGACATATGCTTTCATTTCTCTAGGAGTGGAACGCTTGAATCAGAGGATAAAAGATGTCCATCACCTCCAAAGCCTAAGATGATATGGTGAGTATTCTTATTTCTGTTCACTCAGATGTGTAGTACATCTCATTGTGGTTTGATTTGCATTTTCCACAAGACTGATGAGCTTGTTTCATTGCACGTATTTGCCACCGATTTATCTTTGGTGAAATTTCGTTCAAATCATTTGACCATTTTTAATTGAGTTTTTAGTTTTCTTGTATTGAGGCTTAAGAGGCCTTTATATACTCTGAATATGAGTTTTTCATAAGATACGATTTGCAAATATTTTCTCTTGGTGTATATCTTCATTGTCTTAATAGTGTTATTTTGGAGAACAAAAGCTTTTATTTATGATGGACTACAATTTATCAGTTTCTTCTTTCATAAATCATGTCTTTGATGATTCATATAAGAAATTTTCACCCTACTCAGAGCCACACTTTTATTTTCCATGTTCATATATTTTAGTCTAGAGCATTTATAGTTTTAGGTTTTATATTGAGATCTATGATCTATTTTGAGTTAATGTCTCTGTATGGTGTGAGATCTGAAACAAGATTCATATGCAATATGAATATTTCCAATATTCAGTCATTTTTGTTAAAAACAACTACTCTTCTTCCACTAAAGTACCCTTGTAATTTTGTAAAAATCAATTGTTGGTGCTATTCCTGGGCTCTTCATTAATCTACTGTTTTATCTTGACACCGGCACTGCATTGTAGCTTTATAAGTGTGGAAATCAGGCGATACTACCCCTTAACTCTGTCCTCTCTCTAAGTTTTTTAATGGTATTCTAGGTCTTTGAGGTATGAATTTTGAGAATTAGTTTGTTTGCTAATTTCAAAAAAAAGCCAAACAGGAACTTACTTGGGATTGTGTTGAAATTATAGATCACCTTGGGGGAAACTGACATCTTAGCATTGGTTCTTCCAATGTAGGAGCACTCTTTCTCTCTCTCGTTTTTAGTTTCTAAAATTTCTCTCCACAGTACTTAATAGTTTCACACATTTGTCAGATTTATCCCAAAGTACTTCGTATTCTTGGGTGTGACAACAAGTAATATTTTCATTTCAAGTTATTTGACAACACTGGAACAGCAGTCATAGGACAGAAACTGTATGATCTGAAGTATATGACCTAGGAGTGCGCTATTGGAACGTGAGTGAAGTGAAGGAAGGAAAATGAAAATACAATATGAAAGAGAGAACAAGGGACACCAGTCAAACAATGCAATGAAACCAATAAAATGAAGAAAACTAAACAGAAAGAAGAGAAATTTTAAAATACTAACAAAATAAAAGAAGTAAAAATAATGAAAAATAATAACAGACAAACAATAACAGACAAGCTCTCTGGAACAGCAAAGTGTAATTTGTCTCAGCTTCTCAGTTGTTGGGATTAGCCTTGTGATCCCTCTTTGGGTCTGACTATGTTCCTTTCACAGCTCCAGGTCTTACTGTTTCCCTTGGGTAGGGGGTGGCGGGGGAGGCCTCCTGGTGACTTTAAATGGGCCAAGAGAGTTCTGCTTGTCCTCCTGGCTGCAGCAGGCTGAAGGCGGTTGGGCTTCACTTTTCTCCCTTGCTGTGGTTTTGCCAGGATGGGGGCCAGGTCAGACTGCAGTCTTCACGGTTGCCCAGCCTCCAGCCCAGTTCCTCCTTTGGCTGCTGGGCCCCCACTGCCCATCTGCGCCAGACCAGCGCCATCAGTCCACCAGTTGTGCTGTCCTTGAGGTGCACTAATTAGGGGCAACTCACATACCACCTTCTCACTCTTTGCTGTCCTAGGTGCCGTTTTGTTTTTAGTATATAGAAAAGCAGTTGATTTTTACATTGATCTTATTGAATTCACTTATTAGTCCAATAATTTTTTTATTTCATCAGTTTTTCCACACAGATAATTACATCATCCATGAATAAAGGTAGCTTTACTTCTTTTACAGCATGGGTCCTATTAAATCTTTTTGCCTTATTGCACCAACTAGATTCTCCAGTGTAATAATGTTGAGTAGATTTTTTGAGAATGGATAACCTTGACTCATTCTCAACCTTAGGGGGGAAGCGTTCATTTTCACCATGAATTATTGTGTTAGCTGTGGGCTTTTTATAGACTCCCTTTGTCAGGTTGAGAGAATCCCTTCTATTGTTAGCTTCTAGAGAGATTTTATCAGGAATAAATATTGAATTTTGCCAAATGCTTTTCTTCCGCATAGATTGAGATAACATATGGGTTTTCTTTTTAAATTTGCTAACATGGTGAATTTCAATGAATAGTGGTGAAAGATGAAATTAACCTTGCATTCCTGGAATAAACCTATGACGTAGTATAGTTGTTTTATATATTTTATTCTGTACATATTGTTGAATCTAATTTTCCAAAAATTTAGTTAGAATATTTCTATGTTCATGAAAGATAATGTTTTACACTGTTTCTTTCTTACAAGTCTTTGTTCAGTTTCTGTGCTAGTATGAGACTGGCTTCCTAGAATGTCCCCAGAATTTTTATTTCTTTTTATTTTCCTAAAAGGGTTTGTATATTTTTTCCTAAATGGTTGGTAACATTCACCTGTAAGTCTATTGAAATCTAAAGTTTTCTTTGTGGGAAAGTTTTTAATCTATGAATTCAGTTTATTTAACAGATGTAGGGTTATTCATTTTAACTATTGCTTCTTAAGTGAAATTTATTAGTTTGTATCTTTCAAAAAATTTATTTCAACTAAGATCAAATTTCTTGTCGAATTTGTTTCTAGCATTTATTATTATCCTCCAATGTCTGTATGGTCTTCAGTGATGTCACAACTCTAATTCCTGATATTGGCAATTTGTGTTTTAGTGTCTGTATAATCTTCAGGGATGTCACAACTCCGATTCCTAATGCTGGCAATTTGTGTGTTACTGTGTTCTGATCTGTCTGGCTGGAAGTTCATCAGTTTTATTGTTCCTCTCAAATAATAATCTTTGGTTCTTTACAGGTTTTTCAGGTTCATTTATTTTCCTTCTGACCATTACTATTTCCTTTTATCTATTTATTTTATATTAAATTTATTCTTCCTTCTTTAGTTTCTTCAGGTGTTGTCCAAAGTCATTGATCTGAGGCCCTCCCTGTGTTCAGATATAAGCACTTCAGGCTGTAAATCCCACCACTGACCCCACGGACTGCGTTAGTGGCATCCCATAATTTTCCACATGTATTCTGTTCTTTTTTCTGGTTCAAAAAACTTTATTTTTATTTTCATTTATTTTTTAACTCATGAATTATATAAATGTGTATTATTATATTTCTTTAAAATTTTTTATTGTTTAATTACAGTTGCCCCCATTTTTCCCTCGTTACTCTCCCCTGCCCACCTCCCCCCCCACCTCTCAGATTCTGTCCTCTCCCCATTGTCCTTGTCCATGGGTCCTCCATCCGTGTTCCTTGACTTGACCCTTCCCCTTCTTTCCCCCATTAACCCTCTTTTCTGGTTACTGTCACTTTGTTATTTCCATGTCTCTGGTTCTGTTTTGCTTGCTTGTTTGTTGATTAGGTTCCATTTGTAGGTGATCTCATATGGTATTTGTCTTTCATAGCCTGACTTATTTTACTTAGCATAATACTAAATATTAGGAGATTTTCTAATGATCCTTCTTCTTTCAAAAATTAATCTCTGATTTAATCCCATTGTAATTACTAACATACTTTTTATGACTCAAATAATTTTAAATTTGTTGAGATTTATTTTATAGCCAGAATGTAGCCTATCTTGGTAGATATTACCGGGTATATTGGAAAAGGCGTGTGCTCTGCTATCTGGGTGTATTGTTCTACAGAGATCAGCTATGAAAAGCTGGCTGATAGTTTTGTTCAGATCTTTTCTGTCCTTTCTAGTTTTCTGAGCACCTGTTCTAGCAACTGAGAGAACAGTATTAAAATCACTGGCAGTAGTACATTTGTCTGCATCTTTTCATCAATTTTTGCTTTGGCATTTCAATATTCTGTTCAGCATATAAACATTTGTGATTGTTGTATCTATTTAATAAACTAGCCTCTTTTTTACTATGAAATAACCTTCCTTCTCCCTGCTATGGGATAACACCCCAAATGGATGCTTTTCTCACATTATTTGGCATCTGACATCTCCTCCCAGGGCGTTCTCTCCTGGGTGGATGTCCTTCTTGCTCCTTTTGGTATCTGCTGCTTCGTGCCAGGCTAGTCACCCACCTATTTCCATTCCACCCCAGCATGGATGTCTTTTCCTAACCCTTCCTGTGGCTTCAGCGTTCCATTCTGGGCCGCCTTCCACACACAGACCCTTTCGTCTCACTTTGTCCTTGACACCCATTGTGGAGAGGTCCCTTACCCAAACACCGTCCTTGCCCTGATCAGCCCACCTGGGGCTGCTCTCTTATGCAGACATCTACCTCAGCACACCTGGGTTCCAATCTCTACCCCTACCCCTCCAAAGGGAGAGACCGTGGAAAATGGAGATTTACCTTATAAATGTACATTTCTTTTACAAAAAGGTCAATTTTACTCTGCTTTTAGAACTCCTCCTGTGTCTGCTTTTCCTCAAAAATAATCAACTCAAACATATTTTGGAGGGGCATATTCTGCTTCTCTTCATATGCAGCAATATCATACATGTAACATATATTATAAATATACATATCTGCGTATCATATAAAGTTATATAGGGTATATAAGCATATATGAGTTATTAAACCTCATAAACACAACATGATTTTTTCTTTTGATAATCTTTGTATTTACAAAAGAGCTTCAGATAACAGTAGTTGGGGTTCTAAAACCTTATTTGTAAACTAGTGAGTTAGGCAAGCTTGGGATGGTTACCCACGAGAAATGAAACCTAAACTCTCAAGAATGGAAAGTTAGAGTTGGAAAAGGTTTGCTGGAAGTAGGACAAAGGGTCAATGGATGTGTAAATGAATTTATTTCTCTGTTTTTTATGGATTTGAAGCTTCCGTCCACAAACAGGTTAATGTGGTGCTTCCAACATCAGTGCCTATAAGACAGGCCACTGAGTAGAATCATCTGTTTTCCACACTTTAAACCACCGGAAGTAGTTTTGATTGAAGGGGAAAGGCATAGTGGGCAACACAAAATAAAATTTAACGGGCGGAGGGGGTGTGTTTCTGGTTAGGACTGCTTGCAAAAGCACTGTGTTGGCCAAAACAACAATAGAAATCTTGTGATTTCAGAAACAGCACATTGAACTCTGCTAATTCTGATGGAATATTAAAACTTGAGCTCAAAAGCAAATAGCTCCTCTCCCCACTCAGCCTCTTTGGTCTGTGTTTCCGTCACTTGGAAATAAGATACTAATCCCTCCCTAGGTTTAAAATAGTATGACTTTGTAAGAGTTTTGGTGAAATACAGTAGAGTTTTAGACACATTGCAAGCCCTCGTGAACTCACAGGGAGGTTGGAGAGTAGGAGGAAGAAAAGATAAATAACTAAAATATCAAATATCATGTGAGTAGTTGGCCCTTAGGCCCTATTATTATTGTCGCTTTGACATTCTCTGATCTCTAATGGCCTCAGAATATACCTAATGTCACAAAGATGAAGAACGGCTAACAGCATCAGTAACCCGAAAGTCCCAAGATCATTCTTTCACAGTGTACATCAGGAATTCATTGGCTGAAATGACAGGCTTTGCTGCACTGGGAAGATGCAGCCAAGGTTAGAGAAAGCTGGGGTTTTAGCCTTGCTCTGACTCATTCAATTCTATATCACACATGTGTGTTTCATGTTAACATGCTGTAGCACCTGTGAACTGTCTCCTCATCCTGAAGGATCTCTTTCTAAGGAGTAAGAGGGCTTCTGCATGTCTGCTGCCAAAGAAGGCAGCATCAGCCTTTGTCCGTTTCCTTTCAACTGGCTCTCTAAGTGTTCTAAGCCCCTCCATGTCTACTGTTTTCAAAGTTCTGTTGTGATCAAGTGTTGACATTTGCATCATCTCCACACCAGTTGTCAGATCCGTGCTGTCTTTACACTCCCCCTTTCAAACCAGTCTGTAAGGCACACCTAATGAAATGCTGACTCTCAAAGGTGTTTCAGAAAGAATTCTCAGAGGAAGAATGCTGGCTTTCTGGTGCAGTTGATTTCTTCCAAGTTGTGTTTAATGGAGTGGTGTATAGGGTCAGGAAGGAGTGAAATATTGGTTCTGCCGTGCACTGCAGCGGCCTGCGTGTTTCTGAATAAAGCGAGAATGTGCATTTGCAAACCCAAGTATAATGACTTGTGGAACCAAGTAGAAAGACAAGAGGTAGAGTGGAACCAGTGAGCCCACATCCTTTCCAGGACGTACTGGCTGGGTCTCTTGTGTTTAACAGCATGTGAAATGAGGCCTCCTCTGGCCACCATAGGGAGGAAGTCATCCACATTTATTTCCTCTTAGTCTATACCTAATTACCCCCTGCAATCTACCTTTTATTCCCATTGCTCTACTAATAATCTAAGATATAACCAGTAACGCCTTTTTCCTGTTTCTCACATTTCTTGATATATCTGCAGCCTTTGTCCCCATTGCTGATTGCTTTGTCTCTTTTGTCATGTAAAAAAGAATCTTACTATAATGATCTGCATGATGTTACATTGGAGTTTTTGACTGATTATTGTGTCTTTACATGAAGACACACTATTGGTAAGACATTCTAAAATGAGGTGCCTGGACAAAACACAAATTTTTTAAAATTAAAAACAATTTAAATGACTTCTAAATCTTTTACACACATCAGGAGTTTAAATGGTTCAGGTTGCTAGAGATTAGAGGAAGATTTGAGAAGAATAATGTTGGGGAGAAGACCTTTTATTCTTTGAATCCAGTCCTCCATAATGGGTGCACAGAATTCAGCAGAAAAGGGGTTACCAAAGTGCCTGATTTCTGGCTGAGAGCGGAAATGAGAGTCAAGAAATCCTCCAAGAAGGAAATTCTCCAAAAGACTCAAAGAATCTATGAAAAGAACTTAGCTTAAGCCTCTTCCAAGTCCAGAGATTCAGTGCTAATTTACTCATAGTTATCTCTCAAGCGTGATTTTTCTTCCTCTCTTTCCTCCCTGTACTTCATCTCCAAAGGATAAGAAACCTTAGTGACCCAGCTGGGGAAGGCAATGTGGAAACACTAGGAAAGAAGTTGTCGGGCATGCTCCCTCCATTCCTGTCATAGGACTCCCAGCCTATAGCAGTTCTTGGCAAGGGGAAAGGAAATACACAACTTTAAATAATTTCAGAATTTTGATGTTTCAGTTACTGAATTGAAATGGTGGCTTGGTTTGGGTCATGAGAGTGACAGAAGAATCATAGGACATGACCACTGCAATGAGTATGTGCTGCTGACCATATTTTAAAAAGCAGTGGCAGATAAAAATTACTCTATGACAACATCCTGCAAGTCACGTTAATTCAGGGTATTAGGTTCACATGTTTAATACTGACAGTCACAGAAACACAGATAAACAAAAATCTTAACTGACAATTCCATCAAGTTTCATTAATTACAATAAATATTTCTACACATATTTCTATGCATGTATGCATATACACATGCACATGCATAATCATTCTATTGATACTATTTTGTAATATGCTTCTTTTCCCTAATAATATATCAGGAGTATATTCTCAAAGCTCCCCAAACTAAGTTAGGTCTTTGCACTTTATATTGTCTTAGTACCCTGTACTTACTAACCCTTGATGATTTGATGTTGAATTGTCTGTTAAATTTTTGTGTTCCATTTTGGTAAGCAGAATTCTAAGATGACCCTCCTCCCCACCTCACCCCCCCACTCCGGCCACTGCTCAGTGACTCTGGGCCTTGTGTAACTCCCCTTTTAGAATGGGTGCAATTTGTGAGCCTGATAAGGTATCATTACTATGACTGTGTTACATTCCAGGCCAAAGGAAGATTACCCAAATGGGTCTCAATCCTATAGCCTCAATTCTAACAACTTGAAAAGTCTTCTGAGCAGATTCTTCCCTAAAGCTTCCAAATCAGAAAGCAGCTTGCCTGCAGCTCTATTTGGGCCTTGTGAGACCCTAAGTAGGGAACCTAATTAAGTCTTGCCTGGATTTCTAACCCACAGAACTGTGGGCTAACAAATATGTGCTGTTCCAGGCTGCTAATTCTGTGGTTATTTTTTTAAACAGTAATAGAAAACTAATACCCTGTCCTTAAAAAGTGACATTATAAATTCCTGAAGAGCAGGGACAATCTTGTTCTCAATCATAATCCCAGCACCCAGCACAGTGCTCGAATATATATTTGTGGAATATATTAATTAATTAACTTCATGGACTTTTTGGATTAAAAGCAATAGTATGTAAATTTTGCAAGTATAAATGACAGTATACATGTGAACAGTTACTTTTGTCTAGTTCCAAGATGGCACATCCTTTTCATTTGTGGCCCAAGTTATACAAATTGGCAGTGAGGTCCTGCAACCCTGGCCTGACTCGGGGGAGGTCTCTGAGGCGGAAGATCAGAAAGGGGATATGCCCGCGTCTTCACTTCTGCTCATGAGGTGCATGTAGCCTTTTCAACTGGGGCTTATAGTAGATGGAAAGTACAAAGCTGGGTCTCATTTACTTCTCATGTAAGCTTTCCATAAGATAAACAAATGGGAGTTAAGAGTAGCTTGGTGGCAGTTTTACAGCCCCAGAATACCAATCTGCAAGTTTTATTAGATAAAGAAATAGCAATGTTTGATGCTTTTTATTTGCGTATTTGCGCTAAGCATTCTTTTTGAAGAAAATAGAGGTTAAAATTATAAAAATATATAGAATGTTTGATTTAGACATGATTACAATATTTAACAGATTTTATTTGAGTAATTACATGAAAATTTCTTAAGCATTGTCCCGTTATGCCTTAATATTATTCTCATATATGAAAAATCTTAATTTTAAAACAAGTTATGTTTAGTCACACAGTCGTGCACCCTTATCCACAGGGGGTGTGTTCCAAGACCCCGAGTTGATGCCTGAACCTGGCATAATGCCAAACCCCGTGTAAACTATGGTTTTTCCTAGACATACATACACATGATAAAGTTTAATTTATAAATTAGGCAATTTCACAGATAGAAGATGTGTCCTTACTATGGATCTTAGCAACCTCAGCATGTAAAGTTTTGTTTTCTTATTGACAACTTTCACCTTTTCACTTAAAGGAAGCACCTTACTGCTTCACCTTGGCGTATTCAAATCGCCAGAATCACTACTCTTGTGCCTTGGGGTCATTACTAAGTAAAAGAAGGGGGGAACACAAGCCCTGTGATACTGTGAATCTGATAACCCAGATGACTACTAGATGGCTGGGGCGCAGCAGTGCAGAGGGTGTGGATTTGCTGGACAAAGAGATGACTCGCATCCCAGGCAGGATGGAACAGGAAGGCACAAGATTTCATCATGCTATTCAGAATGATGAATTTAAAACTTACAAATTGTTTATTTCTGAAAATTTCCATTTAATATTTTCGACTTCAGTTGACTGCAATTAGCTGAAATCATTGAAAGCAAAACCACAGGTCGGGGTGGTACTACTGTAATTCAGGAGCCAAGTAACTGCATGGTTATTATTTTGGCATTGGTGTTTTCTGAAGGACTGGGGTAGTTTCACTCAGACTGCTCACAGATCTTGGGGAGTGCCACATTTTTTCTGGAACTGGGGAATAGGAGAAAAGGAAAAAGCTAAATCAAAGATTTTTATTTTTAAAGCAGTTCCTCAATATAGCTAACAAATTGGATTAACCAGTAAAAATGAACACAGTTTGCCTTACAGCTTCAATTTCTAGGAAGAATATTATCACTTTTTATTTATAATTTGAAATACATTTTTAAAATTCTAGTTTAAATTATAGAATGCAATGAGTGTAAGTGAAATAAAACATTTCAAAAGTCTAATTTAATTGGTCTGAGGCATTTATCCCCTCCACTGCTTTTCCTGTTTCTTTGAATTTATAATTATGTGAAGTGAATGACTAATGATACAGTTGGAAAAAGGGAAGCTGTTAAATCCTAAAACATGCAGAGTTATAGTGTTTAGATTGTACCACCCGGTTCTGATGACACATAGTGAGAATTCAAAAGGTGTAGAAATAACATTTGCTGAGGACTGAATAGGGAGATTTAAAATCAAGTGCCTTTTATATTTGAATAATGATTTATATTATTTGCAAAAAGGAAAAGTATATTCTGAATACCTACTAAATACAAGATATTTCACTTCATAGTATACTTTAAGTTTTTAAATAACTCTCTGAAGTGAGGCAATGTTATTTCTACTTCAAAGAAAATGAACATGAGAGACAGAGGAATTAAGTGATTTGTTCAATGGGCAAAGATGGTCTTTTCCCCCATCTTCAACTTTTTAGGCTTCTGTGAAGACAGCATGCAGAGTAAAGACATGTGGCATCTAGGGTCCCTGACTTTGCTCCATGCTGGGCCCATCTGGGAGTTTTGGAAAAAGACTGATGCCCAAATCCCACCCTCAGGATTTCAGATTTAATTAGACCAGGGTACATCCCAGACAGCAGAATCTCTAAAAGCAAACAGAGCAAACTCTAAAAAGGAATCCTTAAGACTGAAGATAAAGGATCACTTATAAAAGTGATGGATGGAAAATTTGCGAACATATTGAACACTAGCATGTACAAACTATTTGGTGTGTGTAGAAGAGGAAGACTGAGAAGTCAGCGTAGAATACTTCCAGCACGATTAATTCCATTTCAAGGCTGCACAGTCACTGTAGATTGGGAAGCCACTGTGGCACCTGTGACGAGGGAATGTGTCTACAAACTTTTACAGTTGGGTCTGCTACAATAATGACACAGTACTGAAAAGGTGTCAGATTGGACAACATGTGAAGACCAGTCATAGGTACAGCTTAGATGTGTGGAAGGGCAGCTTCTAGATGGAATAACCTTCTCAAAGTGGTGAAGACCTGGGGCATTTGTTTAAACAGTGACTCACACAGTATTGGAAATGGGACGCAATAGAATTTGGACAAGTGTCTTAGGAACGTAATTTGAAGTGTTCCCTAAGTGTCTGGGTCCAAAAGAGAAAACACAGTAAGGTAGACAATATTATCCTTTGAAAATGTAGGACCTGCCTGTTAAAGAGAAAGGCTTAGAATGGGTTTATTTATATAATTCATCTGAGTTTTCTTGAAAGGAGTAAGGAAACAATAGAGAAAAAAAGCCCACAATTATAAGAATATCATGTGACAGAAATGAATTTCCACACTTGCCACTGAAGTATCTCCAGTTAATCAGAAGCTGGAAAATTCATATTTGTTTTTTATAAGATTTTATTTATTTTTAGAGAGAGGGGAAGGGAGGGAGGCAGAGAGGGAGAGAAACATCCATATGTTATTGCCTCTCATGTGCCCCCCACTGGGGATCTAGCCTGCAACCAACGCCTGTGCCCTGACTGGGAGTTGAACTGGAAGCGCTTTCCTTCACAATCTGGTGCTCAGTCCACTGAGCCACACCAGCCAGGGCAAAAAATTCCCATTTCTAGGAAAAGGAAATGTTTCGGTGTACTCACTGGATATAGAACGTAACAGTCGTCTCCAGGTGTCCAAAACTGAGAGCAGACAGGGTCTGAAGCCTTGAATGCTGCTTCAGGTCAAGGTTTGCTGTGGGTGATTCTCCAACTGAGTTGACAGAGTAGTAGCTCAAACATTTCTTAAAATGTTTCAAAGATAATATAACCATAAAAATCTCTAGACTTTTTGAACTTAGAATTGTATGAGGAAACAAACAGGCAAAAGATCTCTTGTGATTATCTAACCATTCACATGGTTTTGTGTTCCACACTATGGAACAAGCCATATAGAGAGTTTACAGTTAGTAAAGAATACCAATTCATAAAAAGTAAATATTACTTCCTGTCATTGTGATGAAATTTATATTCTTCCTCATGAAGCAGCCACCAGTCTCTCCTCAAAAATCCTGTGGGTGTTTTCTCTCATCCTGGTGATGACACCTCGTGCTTTGATGTCACTGACTCATTCTGCAGTCCACATCACCTTCTCAGTGGGTATTCGTTTTCTAACACGGATCCTCAAACTAGAGAATTTCTGATCTCTCTGCCTACCATTACTCAGATATCAACCTTGATGACAAAGTGATGACTAATTACATTGATATAGCTAAGAGCCTGAATTGCCTTTAATGTGTCACCACCCACCCAAGCTTCACTGAAGTGCACTACTAAAATTTGAAGGACTTCACTGGACCTCAGAGTGTTCTCTATGGAATGTCTGCCTGCAGAAATGGCTTTACTTCAGATAGTGATATTTCAAATACATAAAAGTATTCTCTAGCCATCTGATCTCTCCTGTATCTGTGGGAGAGATTTGGATTCCCTCCCATTTGAGCTGATGAGTTTAATTAGAGTCACACATTCTGATGAACTTAACATCCAATATCCAATACCCACCCTGTGCTGGCCCCACTGGATGCTGGCAGCTTGGGGAGGTTGTAATTTAACTATTTCCCATAGATACATGTAATAACAGAAATTTCTCTACAATTTTAAGCAAACTGACTCTTCAATTAATTCAGTAACTTGTCAGTAGCCCAGAAGTTCCACTGAAATACTGAAAATGGTTTGAGGATATAGATTCAGAACTAAGAATGGTATATTAGGGGTGACATCCCCCCACCAAATGGCAGAATTATCTTCCAGAGTGTGGGGCCCTTGTAGTACAGGCTTCCCCCGCTAGGTGTGTTCTAGGAACCCATCAGTATCAGTGTGCTAGCTGGTGGTGGTGTGGGAGGCTGCATTCGGCTTCAGTGAATTTTTTTGAGGACTTTCAAAAACGCATTTGCCCATTTCGTGATGGGTGATATATATGCACACCAACCCACACTGAGCTGAGTGTTGAGCAGTTTTTCGCCAAAAACAGTATGACCTCTGTGCCCCACCCTCCCTACTTACCCAGTTTTCGTTTCTCCAGATGAAAAAAGTCCTCAAGGGGCAACATTTTGCCAATGTGGAAGAGGTGAAACAGAAATGGCAGAAGCGCTACAAGACATCTCAATCAACAAGTTCAAAAACTGTTTGAGCAGCAGAAAAAATGTCTCAATAGGCATGTTGCATCAAACGAAGAAGCCTTTGAAGGTGACTAAAGTTTAAGCATGTAAAAATAAATACCCAATTTTTTATAAATAAATTCTGGGTTTTTTAGGGGTTTCCCCCCAGGTATACTCAGATGAATGGGATGCACACCATGAATGGCCAAACTTTCATGTTCTTATTTAACCAAATTAAAGGGCATCTCCCGGTTGCTAGCGAAGCAGCCTTTGTCCTGTAATTCCAAATATCTGGGTTAGTTCATAGTAATTATCAGCTCTTACATGATTAAAGCTTGTAGAACTTCCATGAGCCCAGAACAGCACTCCAGAACTCCAGAACAACTTACTAGCATTGAAGCTAACAATCGTCCCATTTTACTCTCCATCTCAACTAAGCCTTACTCGGTAGCAAATAATGAAAGACAAATACAGCTACTGGAAAACAACAGGATTATTCCCTGCATAATTAATGACCTCACCTATATAATTAGTTACTTCTACCAAATAACTTTGATAGGCTTCATCTGTGGGCCAGAGACTTAGCAATGAGAGAAAAAATGCAGAGGTGACTTCCTGAAATTTCCTTTTGGTCATTGACTCAACCTTTGCTGGTGCCACACTTTACAGGTGTTAATACCGAGTGACCTAAGTTATCGAACGTAATTTTTTATTTTGCCCACCTATACTACAGCAGGTAGGACAAGGCCAAAAGGAAGATGCACAGAGCAAAGGAAAATGATTCATTTTCAAATTAAAAAGTCTTAATCAGGAATGAGGCCAACCTTCAGATGGCCTCACAGGGTTAATTTTATATATTTTTCAATCTTCAGGATTTGCTTTTGGACATAAGTATAAAATGTACAGGTTCCAAGAATGACAGGATTGCGCTTACACAGTGATGCACCATGTGCTGGTGGCTGCTGTCACACGGAGTGAGCACGACAGGTCTAAAGGGTCTGGGAGTGAGCTTCCCGCAGTTCCCCGACCTCCTTGTAGGTGGACGCGTGGGTTGTGTGTGTCGGGATGAACTGCTGCAGTAAATGGGTGAAACATCGAGGGCCGGGACCCACACTTGGAGCTAGAAAAATCCAAGGTCTGTGTGTCAGTGTTCCAGCGGCTTCACTTCGAGGTTTCCCGAGAAACGTGGAGCTTCTTTCAGTTTTGTTGGTTCTGGTGTCAGTGTGACTCGGGGAGGAGGGGCGCGTGCGGAGCACCGTGACCTTGAACACAGTGTGTTTGTTCTACACTGAAATCCTCTGTTGTAGACTTACATAAGAATGAATCCTCTTTTTGGAAATGTATAAATATTTATGTCCTGTAAAATGTGTTATAATTTAATAGTTAATGGTAGCTAATAATTATCACAAGATCTGATTGTAAGGATGCTCATTGAATTATTTATAATAGCAAATATTTGGAAACAATCCAAATGTTGAAAAATGGCCAGTTGAAAATTGTGCTGTTTCCATCTAAGTGAATATATACATGTGTAGATATTACAAAAGGCAATGTGATAGATACATGTTGAAATACTTACGATAAATTATTTCTAAGAACTGGCACCTTGCCCTGCCAGCCATTATGGTGTTTGCACATCATATTCTGTAATTGGGGGGGGGGTGAGCCTAAGGGGGAAGCACTTTAAACTTTAAGATAAATGAAAAATAAGAATAAAAACAAATAAAAAGTCATTAGGATCCTTATTTCTACTTTCGATTCAAGGCAACCTAGGTTTTTCCTGCCATTCTTATCAAAATCCTTCCTCTGAGTTCTGTCCGTTGTCTAGTTACAAGGCCACTTGCACACTTTTAGGTATTTGTTACAGTAGCGCTCGACCATCAGCACCGAAGTTTGTATATAGTTTCTACTGTTGACGGAATAGACTTCACAGAAGTTGGGTCATAAAACAAATTTCTCATCCAACAGTCCTGACATCAAAAGTCCTAAAATCAAGGCGTGAGCAGGGCTGTGTCTCTCCTGGAGGCTCAGCAGCAAGTTTGCTGTGCATTTTACAGCTTCAACGAGATGGCTGCATTCTTTGGCTCGTGGGCCCTTTTTCTCATCACTTTGGCCTCTGCTTCCATCATCTTACATCTTTTACAACGCTGATCCTTCTGCTTTCCTCTGGTAAAGGCCCCTATGATTACAGTGGGCCCACCATGCAATCCAGGATAATCATCCCATCTCAAGATCCTGAATTTAATTGTACCTGCAAAGTCCCTTTGACCACACATGGTCCCATATATATAGTTTTCAGAGGTTAGAGCTTGGACATCTTTAAGGGGATAATTCTGCTTATTATAGATTAAAACAAAAAATCGTTGTTTTCCTGTGTCTGTTTTTAAATGTGTCCTCAGTCATACTTCCCCCGTTTTTGAAGCTATCTCAGATCCCAGATTATTTGTTTGGTCACTTTCAAGTATCAGATCTATTTCATTTTTGGTAATGTAGTTGGGTATTTAAATGTTCAAATCACTCTAGTTGAGAACTTAACATTTTACATCCAGCTTGACTCTCTTTGCATCCCCCAGTGAAGATTTGCCCTTCCCTGCAGCTTGTGAAACCAGTGTGGGAGGAAGAATACGGTCTGTCATTCACTCTGTTTATTTGACCTCTTCATTCCCAACATCATCTGGCCCTTTTTAGAATCATTGTGGTATGAAGCAGATTTTAAGGCAAAGAACTGAAGATTTATTTGGTAGCTGGTGTCACCTGTACCTTTTCTTCATTGACAGTCCTATTCGTTGAGTGTTGTGATCATTAGAGGGAGTCGATTTTGACAAATGTTTTTCTTGTGTCTATTTAAGTAGTGATGTGGGGTTTTTTTCTTTTACCTACTTATAAGAAATATTATATTGACAATTTTCCTATGTTGGACCTTGCACTCCTGGAATAAATCCCACTCAATCACAGTGCATAATCCTTTCTATATTTCTGTTTTGGGTCTGCTAGTATTTTCTTGAGGATTTTTGTGTCTGTATTCATATTGGTCTGTAGTTTTCTTTAAGGACCTTGTCTGACGTTGGTATCAGGGCTTCATAGAATAAATGAGTTGGAAAGTGTTCTCACCTCTTCTATTTTTTGGAAGTTTTTTTAATGATTGGTATTAAATCTTCTTTAAAGATTTTGTAATTCAACAGAAGGACATCTGGTTGTGGGTTTTCTTTATAGGAAGTTTTTTGGTTACTAATTCAACCCTTTATTGTTATAGTTCTATTCCAATTTTGTACCTCTTCTTGAGGAAGTTTTTGTTGTTTTTTCTTTGAAAGTTTGTATATTCCATCTGGTTTACCTATTTCCTGGATTATAATTACCCACAGTATTTGCTTATAATTATTTTTACTTCTCTAAGGTCAAAATTAATATCCCCTGTTTAATTTATAATTTTCATATTTTGAGTCTTTGCTGTCCACCTTCCAGTTGAGAGTCTTAAAAACTCCTTGTGATTCCCTGTGGCAGACTTGTCCTACCCCTGTTTGGATCACTACCCAAACAGGGTATCAGTGCTTATTATTCCTTTGAAAACTCAACTTGTTGTTGCCATTCTGTTACCTAGATCTCCTTAAGCCCTGGTAGGATTTCTGGAACAGGCCAAGTGCAATTCTGCTATGTCAGATGTGCACACACCTTGGAGTATTGATTATGATAAAATGCAAAGTGCTCTTTTGCTTCTGCCATTACCCTATGCTTAAGGTTGTATACTTGTGGGTTTGACCTCAAAGAAAAACAAGAGATTCTCCTTTCTCCTCTCTTTTCAACTCCAACTTTTTCACACACGAAAATCAAACAGAATACCTAAAGCTCCCTCATTCCTGGATTCCCATCTGATCATAACACCTCCAGCCAGTGGTGACTCAAGTTCAACTCTCGATTATGACTTCAGTTGTCATCATTCTCTTCTTAATTTGAGCTTGTCTCGATCTAGCCTAGTTATAAGGAAAGATTTAACTCTCATCTAGTTCTCAGTTTTTACTCCTAGATTATAAGTACTTCATGCCCTTTCTTATTTCTTTGAATATGAAGTCTCCTTAGGGTCTTGGCGACTAGAGAGAATTTTCCTTTTTACAATATGGTCCTCCCTCTGCCGTCCATTTGTACAGCATACATCTGCATTTTTATCTATTGCTTTCTGAAAGCAATAGATAAACAATAGCTTAACTTTTCTATTAGTTAAGCATTGAGCCATTTAGCATACCCAAGCGCATTCATCACCCATCTTTGTCATTGTCATCATCATCAGTCATTCATTCATATCAACACCAGTCATTCACTGTTGTTGCCTCCCTGCTCTGTTGCAGGCACTGGGTCTTCACCAGAAGTAACACTGATCCTGGAAGTCTCCACCCCATTAATGGATATGGAGAGCATGAGCTGAGGTTCAAAATAAAAATAGAGAATGACTTCTAACTTTAGTTCTTCGCATTTTTGTCTCTTTTGTGTGATATTCTAGAGGAAAAGTTCAAAGAAAAGGTGAAGGCTAAATCATAAAAATTCACAAAACTACCAAACTTCATTCACATCTCAAGTTCTTTGCCGTATGTCATATCCTATTAAACTTTGTGCCAGAAAGAAGTTTACTTTCTGAAAACGTTTCCAATGTACTCCCTAAAACACATATCTAACATTATTAACAATCAGAAATTCATTGTGAATCTCATTCTGCACAGATGGGAGATGAACATAGTTCAGCAAAATTCTGACTTTGACAGCTTTGGGGTTGCAATTTAATAATAAAAAAAATACCTGACTTGACCCAAGTCAGAATATTACATTTCAGCTTTGGTGAGTCAGTGTGCCTGAGGGATCAACACGACTGGTGACACACGCTTAGAAACCACACCAAAAACATCGACACTTTTCCTGTCTGTCTGCACAGCCTTAGCCCTTTCTCCAAAGGCAGGAATGCTCCCTGACAGGCCTCTGATGACCTTGCCCGGCAGTGCTGGCTGGAAGGTTAAGTAGCTTTGAGAACTCATGGCACTACACAGTCACTCAAATATTTAAGAAGCGGCAACGCTAGACCAGGCTCTGGAAACATAGAGGTGAACAAGACAGGCCTATAGAGTGTAGGGGAGGAAGGAAATAGTATCTAAGTCAATAGACATGCAAAAAACATGCCAAATGGTGATATGACTGCAGAATTAACAAAGGTCTGAAAAGCAAGCAGTGGGGTTACACGAGGTAGGGGAGTCAGAGAAGGCCTCTCACAGCAGGACTTAGTAAGCAAAGGCGGGAGGATCACACGCAAGGGCCTAAAGCACCACATTTAGAATTTTTTTTAATTTAAGTTGAAGCTTTTGTTTTACATGCCTAACTCAGTAGAAATAACTATAAAATAGTTTCGAAACTTATAGAATTAAGATGGGAAGATAGATGGCATTGGTATTTTGGAAAGAGCACAGGAGTTGGAAACAAATTTGGGGCTTCTATTTAATTGCTTCAATTAATATGTTGACCCTACCAAGAAATGCATATAATTAGGGACAAGTCACTTTGTCTCTACATCTTAGTGTCTTTAACTGTAGATCAAGGTAAGTTCGTAATCAAATGAGGCAGTAATTGTAAACTTCTCCATAAATTACGGAATCTTAATGTAAGGTGATAATATTGTTATTTTTAAAACATAGGTGAGACAGGCCTAAAATATTCACAATTTTCCCAGTGCCAATACCAACATCTAGCCTCAGTTCTGGGTACCACCGATAGGAAGAATGCCAGCATGACTACAGTGATGTCTCGTTCATTCACAGGCTCTGATCATCACTGGCCATTTTCTTTTCTTTAAATAAATCTGACTGGGGACTAATACCTAGTAGCATTCTGTCTTTGCTGAGAAATTTTGCCTTAGTCACCAAAACATGAAAGAGAAGTTGTGTTTAGTACATTGAGAATCAGAGATGACATTTGTACACAGTAACTTCTTTCCTTATACTCATCTGCAATGACGGTCTCTACAGTGTGAAAGACGTTTCCCAAGTTTAAGGACATGTGACTACTTTCTGTTGGTGGTGGTGTTACGCTAAAAGGCTGGGTAGAAGTGGGAAATGTGGGTAGACCAGCATCCAAGCTGCCAGGCCTCAGCCAGGTTGTACATGTGGGAGGTTCATGTATAGCGTTGACCCTCTTAACGGTTCCAGCTTTCAGAATACATATTCCCTTCCTGTAGGGAAACTATCGTTAGAAAGGATTTGAAATTCTTTCACACTGATGTGTAAGTGCTTGATAAATTATGTTTGGTTGGAGGTCTAGAAATTGGGGTTCTTGTCCTGGTTTTGAGATGACTTACCAATTTTCACTGCCTGCCTCAACTTTTCCTCAGATATAAAATAAAGGAATTGGCTATTGTGATAATTCCCACTCAGTTACACGTAGGGAATACCTAGAGAAGTTTTGGACATACTGATGCCAAAGTAAGAGCCACAGAAAGTGTGATTCAATAGAACTGAAGTGGAGCCCAAGTGATTTAAATTCAAGTTTAAATTGGGAATTGCAAGGCTAGATAGATTCCAAGACTCCTTCTAGCATAAAAATTCTGGAATTCAAAGACTTACCTGGGGGAAACATCTGACATCATAACATAATCACAGATTTTTTTTTGTGGTCCAAGCTATATGAGCTATCTGTTGGCAGAGGCAGAAAAACACAAAAATAAGATGGAAAAGTATTGTGTTCTCCATTAGGTTCTCATGTTCCATCTTCCAAGTGGTTTCTGTGTTTTTCTTCTAACCCTGCAGCTACTAAGTATAACTGAAAGGATTTATCAAAAAATCTTCCTCTAATGCTGAATATAACTGCTCTATAAAAGGAAAGATTGGGTTTTATTGAGTATCTACTCTGTGTCCAGCGTAACGTTATATCCATGGTTCTAAACGTTTTGATCTCAGGACTTTTTGCTTAAAAATTATTGAAGATTGCAAGGAGTTTTTGTTTGTTAGGGTTACATAGCAACAGATTATTATATAAAATTTAAAATATGTATTCATTTAAAATAACCTATTACATTATCTATAACAATTTTATGAAAAGTAATGACACTTTCAAAAATGAATAATTATTTTCTATTAGTGGGAAAAATGGCAATGTTTTACATCTTTAAAATATTTTAATACCTGGCTTAGCACAATTCAACTGGACTCTCATACCAGCTCAGGCATCTAAGCTGTTATAATAACACACATATATAGTCACTGAAAAATCCACTGTACACTGGTGAAGTGAAAATAGTTTTGACCCCATGGACCTTCTGAAGTCTGAAGGAACAACAGAGTCCTAAGTCACACTCTGAGAGACACTGTACAAGATTCTCTATGTCAGTTGTAATGAAAGAGGAGGTATTGCAGTTATAAAGAAGTCTTAGAAATAAAAAGAAAAAAATTAAAATGGGCAAATAATTTGAATAGGCATCTCTCCAATGAATATATGCACATGTCTGATAAGGGCATGAAAAGATGTTAAGCATCATTAGTTATTATGCCAATGCAATTCAGAATTACAGTGAGATAACACTTCATACCCCCTAAGGTAGGTAAAGTAAAAACACAGAAAATACAAAGTTTTGGTAAGGGTGTGAAGGAATTGGAACTCTTATATGTTGCTGGTGGGTTTTTTATATGGGGAAGCTACTTTGGAAAATAATAGGTTCATGGTACGTATGGTGAGGATTTGTGAGCTTTTTGGACCTGGAATTTACATTTCTCTTTAAATTTAAAGAAACATGATTCGCTTTTTTTTTCAAGTTTTTCTCTGCCTTCCTTATTCATTTGGGGGGTATGATAAGTAGAAAATATTTTAGGCTGTTTGCTGTTCCAGAACTCACTGACATGCTTCATTTTTTTCATTCTTTTTTCTTTGTTTCAGTATGGAGAGTTAAACTGATATTTCTTCAAGTTCACTAATGTATTCTTCTTTCATGTCTAATTCTTGGCATTTCCATTCAACACTTTTCTTCATCTCATATATTGTATTTTACATTTCCAGCAGCTTGATAATTCTTCATGCCTTTTAACATTTTATGTTTTTTATATTTCTTGAGTATATAAACTACATCAAACTTTAAAATTTTATTTTCTACTAATTCTGTCATTTTTGCCATTTCATTGATTTTGTTCCCCTCCTCATTACAAGTCTTCTTTTCCTGCTTCTTTGCATATTTGCTAATTTTATTGGATGCCAGACATGGTGGGATTTTTATTGTTAAGTCCTTTATATTTTGTATCCCTGAAATAGACTTCATTCCAGGACCCAGTTAAGTTATTCGAAAAGAGTTTGATCATTTTTTGCTTTGCTACGTAGAACCAGAGCAGCCATTAGTCAGGGCTAAATTGTCCTTATTGGGAGTAAATGTCTTTGGAATACTTTTTTTTCACTCTTACTAGTAGCAGTGTGAACTATTCTTACCTTTGCATAAACTCCAGGCATTTTGCCTATGGCTTCTTTCTCCTGTTCCTCCCCGCCCTGCCAGCCTCAGGCAGTTTTCTCACCTGTTTTTGTGTATCAGTACCGAGCCTCACACTATTGAGGAGCCATCTTCAGATTCCTGGGTCCTTGTGCAGCCGTCTCCTGTCCAGTAGCGTGCACTGCAAACTTGAGTCTCTTGGATTTCTCGGAATTTCCGAACATCCTCCTCAAGTTAGACTGAGGGCCAGGCCACTTGAGTCGTCCCCCCTGGGCTTTGTTGTGCTGTGCTGTGCTGTGGAGACTCGCTCCAGGCAGGAAGCTGGAGTCACCTTGGCACTCCCTTCACTACCTGTCCTTCTCTAGTGCTGTTGTCCTGTACTGGTTCTTGTCTAATGTCTGAAAATCATTGTTTTTGTTTATTTTCTGATTGTTTAGTTATTTGCGGTGGGAAGGCAAATCTCTGCTCTGTTACTCTGTCATCACTGAAAGTAGAAATTCTAGTGAGTTGTTCAGTAGAGTTGTTTACAATGCTGACATATTTTAGATTTTAAAAAGTAATTCAACCTTGTAAGATGTTCTGTTAGGTTTTCATACTATTTGGCCAAATTCAAATACCACTTACAGTTTACCTTTTAATTTCCATAATAATCAGTTTACACATTAACAAGTTTTAAAGAAGCATGGACTACAACCTTGGCAGGGTCCTCATTTGAGGAATGTAGCAGTGAGTTGACTTACCAAGCCTCTGACTCCATGGAACTTACATTGTAGCTGAAAGATGCAGATAACAAGTATATGTAAAAACACTAAGTATAATAATGTCTCATGATATATACAATAGTGTATTAGTTCATAAGATAAGTAGCACTAGTTGTGGGGAAGGCTCCACTTCAGTTAGCATGAGGCGATAGCTAACCCAAGGGGATTTAAACTAAGAACTAAAGGATGAGTGGTGAGCTCTTTGAATAGGAAAGGAAGAAGTTAAAAGGCCTTCAATGGAAAAAAAGAGTTGGTGTTTTGTTTTTTTAAAAAAAAGTACTGAAGGAGGTAGCCAGGGACTAAATTTTGAAGTGCCTTGTAGGTTGTGATTTATGTTTTTAAAGGTGATAGTATTATATAGAATAGATTCCAGGGGCCCAAAATGGAAATGCATGGACTAGTTAGGAAGCCATTGCAGGAGTCCGCATGGGAGGTCATCTGTGGGTTAGCTCTGATGGGTAATAGACAAAGGGCAGCCTTTGGAGACACAGATCATAAGATGTATAAATAAACTTCATATGAAGAAAGTGGTGCTTTGAGGTAAAGAGATTAATTAAGAAATATGTGCCGGTCTTTGGCTTGAGAGAGTAGGTTCATGGTGGAACTTGTTACTGAAATGAGACCTGTAAATGAAGTTTAAAAGGAAGGTAACAAATGTGCTATTTTGAATGTGTTAAGTTCAGAGGTGTTAAATTTCCAAGCAGAAATGTCAAGTAGGTTGTCAAATATATCTTTGAACCTCAAGGAAAAAGTCAAGACTGCAAATAAGAAACTGTTCATTTGACATTATATAATTTCATTTGCTCTTATTCAGTGACATTATGTTATTTGAAAAATATTTGGCTTCTCTAAGGACACCAATGACTCCCTTTTAGAGGTCTTATGGGACCTTCAGTTTCCCAGCTAACACCCAACACAGGCGGGGATGGAGTGCCCTCTAGTGGATGACTGACTAGGTTGAGGACACTGGGGTACAGACACACTAAGATAGAGACCAGGAACTTCCCGAGCAGATTATTCAGTAGTGACAGCCACAGGAACATAATACACAATTGGTTGAGCTCTTACAGAGAACATGAAATAGTAGGGGATCGGTACAGAGCAGAGAATGCATGTAGTGTAATAAAAATGCATCTCTGCTCCTCGGTTTCCACCTAACACTGTGGACAATGCAGGCTCGGTTTTGAAATTTGATTTTAGTCCATGTTATATAAAGTCTTCTAATTTGTAAACATTGGCTACTATTCAGATTTACAACACCATATGGGTTACAGTTATGCAATACAACATGTCTGTAGATAAATTCTGTGGCTTTTTGGCAAAGTCAATGTCATGGTTGTGGTACTTTACTGTTGTTTTGTAAGAGATGATTATTGGGGTAAACTGGGTAAAGAGCTCATAGGATCTCTCTCTCTCTTATTTATTATGCCTGAAGGTTTGCCTATAATTAGTTCAAGATAAAAGGCACAATTTAAAAAAATTAATGATACTTTCTGTGAGCCAAATTTACCCCAGGATCCATTAGTTCATAGTTTATGTCTCAAGGAGAGAAGATGCAGAAAGTGGTGCCATGTATGAAGGTGGCCCCTAAAATCCTACTAGAGAAAACAATAGAGTATTTGGGTGTTGGCCTGAAAGCAACCTAAATCTTAGGCATCGCTGTGATGAAAGAAGGGACTCCTCCCCATTGCCCCCAAACATTCATGCTGTCTTGACTGCCTGGGAAGTGTTCAAGAAAGCCAAACATGTGCCGTTTGGGGGAAGCCAGAGGAATGGTAATGCTCAATTCCAACAAAGCATATTGTTCTCTGATTCTGCCCAGCAGTTTTTGAAATGATACCTTAAGGGAAAATTCCGTAATCCAGAAGGAGTATAAAAAATAATGGCCAATACTTGGGAATAATTAAGGTTGTTAATTTAAGGAATTCATCCTATTTCCCATTAAATAGATTGTGTGCTATCCATTGCTCAGATGGCTTGAACTTCTCCCCACTCCCTACATGAATACTTATGCCCTTCTATATGTGAAAGGTGGAAAAGACGAGGAAAGGAAGAACAATTTGCAGAGGAATTGGTCAACTGGTCTTGGTAATGGGAGCTAACGTACTAGAAACCGTACTAGTTTCATTATTTTAACCGTACTAGTTTCATTATTTTAACGTACTAGTTTCATTATTTGAAACTGCCGTCCTCAACAGCACTTCTCCCAACCCCACACCACTGTGCATAGATACTGGGATTTCGGGTCGATAATTAATTACACCTTTTCTTCACTGCTTGACGTGGGGTGAGTGGAGAAGTAGACACATGGAGACCAAAATATCAGCATTACTACTACTGAGGCTAAACTAGAGATTTGATCTTAGATGAGAGTTCACATACTTTCTCCCAAGGCTAGCTATTGAAGTTCTCTATTAAGAGGGAGAATTTGGGTCTGCAATTTTGACACCTAAAATTGGAAACATTTGTAACCACTTAAGGCCCAGTGGTAGAGAAAGATGAGGAGAGGGAATAAGGAAGATAAGAAGGGAGAGGAAGAGGGGGGAGGGGAGAGGCAATGAGAACCATCAAGAGCCAATCCAAGACATAAAAAACAAGACAAACTATAAAATATATAGTACTGATCTTGGAATGTTGAATTTAAATAGTAGTGCTTTAAATTTTTATGTAAACCATGATCCAGAATTGTTCTTGGCTCCAAGATCTAATGATAAATGACAAACAGTCCTTTTACAAAAGGATTCAACAGTATAGAAATTAAAACATCATTATAATTTGAAATAATAATATGAATAATGTATTTTGATAAAGGTGTTATGCAAATGATACTATAACATGAAAATAAATATTTTAAATATTCAGATAAGAATAACTTATTTTATAAATATGAACATATGCATGCCAGTGTATATGGTAGAAAATAGTCTCAGAATTGTTGAAGCTAGAAAGCTGTTATGCTCGAGTCTGCTAGATATGTCTGCATTCTGTGGAGGACACTGGAATTTCTTTTTGAGGTAGGTAGATCTTTTACTCTAAAAGAGAAACTTTTTAATCTTTTTTTACCCATATAGGTATGAAGAGAGGTTGAAAAACTGGCAGCGGATAAGCTGAATCCAAATGCCAAGGCTCTGTTCACAGCAGCGTTAGAGCAGTTTTCCTTCGACATATTATCCAGGCGTTTGCAGCCCCGTTACTCCACTTCGCCGTGCGCCTGCTGCTGCACATACCCTTCTGTTTATCTGGGTGCCAGAGGCACTGGCGTGGTGGCCGTTTCTCTCAGTGCTTCCGTTTGTGAGGATGTCCTGAGCAAGCGGTGGCGTCCCTTCAGGCTTAAAGCATGCATTCTGTTTAATAAGGAGAATGAGGATACATTTAGAATAAACCTTCCCCTAAAAAGTTAGTTATGTTGTACTTAATTCTAGATTCCTAAAAACCTTTTTTTATGATTACTGGTGCCCATAAGCCTAAAAAACTGTTCTTTACAATCAAATCCTGTCTGTTTGAATTGGGAATTTAAGTAGGATCTCCATCAAAAAACTATTCTATCCATCTTATTTTGTTATTTTTCCCCCTCTATCTTCAGAATTTTTCTTTTTAAAGAAAAGGCCCTTCCCCTACTGTCCTTTACAAAAAGCGTATTTTTCTCCAATGACAAAGTCTATTGCTTAGATACTATTTGAAGTTAAGCGTATTAATTGTTCTGCTTTTGCAACAAAAATGAGCTTAAACTGCAGTCCTAACACATAAGTTGCTAGTAACAAAAGCCAACATATCGCAGTCTAAATTATGAATCTGGAGCAGAATTGAAACCCACCTACATTTTACATAATTGTACATGGGAAAGTCCACCTAAAAAATGAGGAAGTAAGGAAGTAAGGGGACATGTTTTGGGAAGTAAGATTTAGGCCACAGTACTAAATCTTAGTCTCTTAAGAATGTGAAGAAAGTAAGTTATATAATCAGGACACACAGTCAGGGTTTTTTTTTGGTCTTTAAACCCATTTCTTACTTTGCTCTGTTTGTTGATTGGGACGTGTCCTGATGAATTCCTTTGGCTCACCTACGCTGTGCCCTCCTGAATGAAGGGAAAACAAAGCAACTGAGATCACATCAAAGTTTGTATCTGTCTTGGCAGTTCAGGGTTGTAGGGGGGAACCTGAGCAGAGGAAATGTTTAACCTAAATTGTGGTTTTGATACAGGCTGGTTAACATTCCAAGCTTAGCTGCAGGTAACCCTTCTACCCACTGCTGGCACTGGGGTGGTTAGTACCAGCTGCATCCCACCAGCAGACACCACTGCATTGCCAGTTTCTTCCCAGCAAATGTCATCTATCCCAGTACTAAAGATTACCTACAGACTTGAGGTACGTTAAAGACAGAAGTGTCGTTTGGTCATCTGTGTTCAAGGACAGAAATGCACATTAGTGAGCATCAGAAGATGTGCAAACTCCAGCCCCAGCACACAAGTCACACTGTGCCACTGGAATCTTCCATCATTACAGAAAGTCAATCGACAGAGATCCTCTGACCAGTTGGATCATTTTGGAAAACTCAGAGTGCTAACTTACATTCTCAGTTCATAAAGCACCTTTTAAGATTAAGCAAGAAGAGGATATTAAATGACATCGAACTTTTCAAAAATTTCCTTGAAGTCAGTATTCAAATATTATGACTGACATTGAAATCAAAACGTTACCCCTTTACCATGGGCCAACTTTCTTCCCACCCCAACGTGGAGATGACATCATTAATTCAGAAATGGCCAAACTACAAAGCAACTTTGTAACCACTGGCCAAATAGTTTTTGGTTAAATCCTCTGTAGCTAAAGATTTTAAATAGTTTCTAAAAGAACTATTATTGGGCAGTTCTTCCATCTTTGAGAGGAGGATTTTCTCTGTATCCATGAACAATTCACTCGTTTTTGTTTCGGGTGTATAAAGTCAGTAACATTGAAAGTTTTGAAGGCATTTTTTCTTCTTCTCTGATAAAAAGGCCTAAACTAAGGTAGACATGTCAGGTTGGCCCCCAGAGAATCCTTAAATATTCAATAATCTGCTTGGATTTCATATCACCAAACAAGTACAGATCCTTACTGAACTAGAACCATAATTTCAGCCTCTTGCTGGGGCAACCTGGGAAATCATTAAGAAAACATAAGCAAATTGAGTTATTTCTCCTTGAAAGGGGCGGTGCGGTTGTGCTGAAAGGGCGGTTGTATTCAGTGATACAGCATTGGTGGCCAGGCCACTCACCAGAAGAAGATGCCAGCTTATAGCACCAGCTCCCAGTGCTTTGACATCTGTAACCATGCTACGTGTGAGTGGGTGTTCAACTGCCAATAAGCAGTGTACGGACAAAATAGATACGCTGTTTCTGAGTTGCATCGTGAATAAGAACTGATTCTTTCCTTGGCTAAAAACACTCTACTGAGACATGGGTTTCTAAAAACCCTAGCTATCTTTTCCTGGATCCCACATCTCTTCCACACTTGAAACTGCCACTTGACATCCCAAGGCCGTTTGTCTGAGGAGTAGCTGATAAGGGTTAAAAGTGGATGAAGCAGGAGGCTTTGGCCTAGAAAGAGTGAAAGCAGGATTCCCAGTTCTTGCCTGACATTTTAATTAATGCTAGGAATAATTATCAATAATACAACACAGTGTGTTATTATAATATTGCTGTTTATTATAATTATCGCTGTTATTCTTTTAGCTCTGTGAAGAAGTAACCATTTTAGTTGTCACAATCACAGAGAATATTTCTTGTCTCACAGCATATAGTGTTGAGCTGAGTATCCTGCTGCTCCATAAGGAGTGAACAGGGCTCACATATTTACATTTTCTGTGTTTGGATTACAGATCAAAGGAAATAATTGTGCTGAATCTTACATTATAGGTCATAAGCGATTGTTTCAGTGTCTGTAATTGGAGCTGCAGACAGTGGCATCGAGGTGCAGGACACGATGCCCAGCCAATCACTTGTCCTTTTGCCCTAAGTGAACTTGTCATTTTGGTGTTACTTTTTTGCTCCCCACTTGTCTACATTTTTGTCATACATAATGGAAATCATTTCCATTTTGCTTTGCAATTATAAAACGAATTCTTGAAAATGTATCCAGAAATTGATATCATTATAAATTAATGTAGGAACTGACAGGAGTTTAATAACAAAACTGCAAGATGCTCTTGTGCAAGGAATAGAGACTCGCTTTGCAGACTCATAAACGTAGGACAAAGTCACACGAAGGAAGTATTGTTCCCAATTATATTTGCTTTTTACTGAAAGTTAACTCCTCTTCCTCGGATTCCTTAAGCATGCTGTTGTTCAGTAGGATAAGCTAACTTCATATAGAATAAGAACAAACTGAGTTTTAGGCACAGAGTTGGCAAAACTTGAGCAAACTCGGAAACTAAATTGGTGATTGCGTAAAGCAGATATATCCTGTAGTTACATTCAAGTGTTCAGTTATTAAAGCTGATAAAACATATCGTATTTCTGAAGTCCTGAGTGAATGCAAGAACTAGATCAGCCTAGCACACACAGTGATTTTAGTTCCCCTTGCTGCACCGGGGTTTCCAGCCTGTAGTCCTCAGGCTGCATGCAGCCCAGGATGGCTGCAAATGTGGCCCAACACAAACTCGTAAATTTACTTACAACATTATGAGATGTTTGTGTGATTATGCATTGCAGTGTGTTTGCTAGGTGGCCCAAGACAGCTCTTCTTCTTCCAGTGTGGCCCAGAGATGTCAAAAAGTCAGACACCCCTGTGACCTAGAGAATTTTAGGGCTACAAGATGATGGGCTGCGTGTGTAGTTTGCTAGGATAGAACTTTCTCGTTCTGATTCAATTTCTCATTTCTTGCAGAAACCAGGGAGAGCAACTGGTTTGCAGGGAAGCATTGAAGGGAGATCAGACACACTTTCCCCTTTAACCTAGTCAACAGACATAGAAAGAAATGCATGGAGAATAAAAGTAATTAAAATCATGAGACAAATCTGTCAATTCTCCTCCCCCAAGAAGATCAGATAAAAATGAAATTGAATTGGAAGAGGAAGTTCTACCAATATGTTTTTGAGTTTAAAGGATGGTACTTGCATCCCTGCCCATGCAGAGGCTTCTGCAGTGAGTTACAGGTGGCTGAGCCTGGAACAGCAAGGTAATAGGCCGTGAAGGGAAGAGCAACCACGAGGTGAGACGGCTGATAAGTCAGCAACCTTGGGGTTGGAAACAAGGAATGACTAGCACCTCTTACCTTCTAGGATGCTATGAACCTCCAAATTGTAAAAGGGAAAAACTTCACTGTAACAGTGTAGAGCACAGGCGGCAAACTCAAGGCCCTCAGGCCGAATCCAGCCTCCACCTCATTTTATCCAGCCCGGCACCTTGTTTCTACCTGGCGGCAGCACCCAGCTCCTTGCCCCTAGTTAAGGAGTAGTTACATTTACATTCCGCCCTTTGAATGCAACCGCGAGGCTGATGTGTCCCCAGTGAAAATGAGTTTGACACCCCTGGTAGATGGACGAAGAGACATCTCTTAGAGCAATTCCTGTGATATCCTTCACTTCAGTGGGGACACGGGGAGAGCAGAAAAGGATAATAGAGGGAAGCAGTACTTTGGTTCTGTTTTCTGATGTGTTTGGGAGAGCTTCATTTCTGTTTGAAGCACTGTTACATATTGCCTTTCTAAATACAGGAAAATTCACTTTAGGAAAATAAATTTAGAAATTTGAGGCTAAGCCTTTGACAATACTTCGACTAAAATTAAACTAACCCAAATTGTCTCCAAGGCATATGGGTATTGGGAAAAAGTAGAGGCGTGCCCCCAGTCTTCCTTTATTCAGCAATCTAACATCTGCAGACTCCGGCGTCTGCACCGGAAAGAACTGAAACCAGTCGTGCTGCGTCATGCTTGCTCCCAACTCTATTTCTAGAAACGGCGTGGGTCCTGACCTAGAACTTCTCCAAGTTCAGTGTGTGTGAGGAGCCGAGTGATTTAGAACGCTCGGTCGGGGTTTCCCTGTAGCACCTAGGGGTGCCAGGGAACAGTGGGTGGGTGTGTGTTTACTCGTTCCTCAAGGGAAAGCGCGTACCCCATGACATTGAGTCCCGAGGAAAATACAGTTTCCCTTCGTGGCAAAAGTATTAGAGAACAGACTTCACTGTAGTGTGTACTTCAAACTTTGTTTCTCAAGAGGGTAGAACTAGTGTTAAGTGTTCTTGCTATTGAAAAAAGAAAAAGGATCCCGAGGAACCTTTGGGAGGTGTTCAGTGTGTCAGCACGATCGCAGTGGTGGTATCATGAGTGTTTGCGCATGTCAAGAGTCACCAAATTGTACGTATTAAATGTGTGTGGTTCTTTGTATGTCAACTATGCCACAATAACACAACTTTAAAACCTTCAGTGAGACTAAAGTAAAACCATGATAACAAGATAGAATGAAAGTATCCCAGACTTAGATAGTGCTGGGCGGGGGAAGGTGAGAGAAGATGGTGGATTGGTCACAAAAATACAGCCTCGGTTTCTCAGTCTCCTGGGATCCCTGTCACTGCCGTGTGACTTCTCGGGGCCCTCACCTATGGCTTGGCATTCTGCCCTCTATCTCTGATCTGGCCAGGCTAGATTACATGTTTTGGCCAAAGGCATTATATATGTAATTTATGGGATAGATAGATAATTGTGTTTGGGGTTGAAAAATTAGAGTAGGTAAAGACAGGCTGCAGAATGGGATACATACAGTTATCTTTCCTTGTTAATTCATTATGTGTAGTACTCAGTAGCCAAAGAAATAAAGCAGTTCCCTTAAAATTCCCCTTTTACAAAATTGTAATGTGGAATGAAATATTTCTCTCCAGACCTAAGTTAGAGTTTAGACTGGTATCTAAACTGAGGAGGGGCGTGTCACTAATTTCTTTGCTGGACAACTACACAACCTCCATTTGCAGTTACACAATAAACAGATTATTCTCTTTCTCAATTAACAATGGAATTAAGAAAACTCGTCTCCTTCTAGTGCCCATGACAGAGTAGATTCAAAGTTGCACATGGAAAAATTAAAGTACAGGTGAAATTTCAGCAAGTCAGGTATATACAGGGGTGGGCAAATGAGGTGTACAGTTGTAAGTACACAAAACAGTTTATTCTTATTTATTGATTGATTATTGTATCATTTGTCTTCTTTCCATTCGAACAACTGTAAACCTCCTTTTTCCCACTCCTGAATATAGTGTGCTTTATTGAAGAAAATTATAACTTATAGCAAAAATATATAAGAAGAATTTGTTTCAAAAATTTTGTAAACAGAAACAATAGCACTTTGCCTTCAAAGTGCTATTGTTTACAAAATCACATCTTTGAGTTTATAGAATTAATACTTGCCTTCAAGCTGAAGAATTATTAAGATAATAATTCCCATTTATAATCTCCTTTCTCTCGCTGCTTACCCAAACCATACTCACGTATACCCCTTGAGAAAACTGTTAAAGTTATTTATTATTGGTGAAAAAGGGAAAGATTGTTAATGATATAGCAGGTTCACAGTTTTTGTAAGAGTAAATATGTATGTAATTTTCTTAGTAATTCAGCAATGTATTCTATTATACACCATACCACTGTCTCCTGCCTTAGTTGATTCAAGCAGAAGTTAGATTAGTACCCACATGACTAGTGCACTCACGCCAGGAATATGAGGGAATCATGTCTCCAGTTGGCACAAGCTGCTGTAATGGAGAGACCCCAAAATACAATGGCTCCATTAAAATAGATCTTCTTTTGTTCATGGAATAACCCCAGGACACAAAGTTCAGGGCTGATAGGTGCATTCTTCTGTCACCCACATGGGGCTTCCAGGCTCGTGGAAACAGGGTCAGAGAAGTCCATGGCAGGCAAGCAGATCCACTCTTAAGAAGGGGTTGGAAGGTGCACATCTCTCTTCCACTCACATTCCTTGAGTAGAACTTGATCTACTGTATAGGCAGCTTTAAAACAAAACAAAACAAAAAGCTGGATCACTTACAACTGATCAGTACTCTTTACAAGTAGCAAGGCCAAGAAAGACTAAAGAGACTCAGGAGAAATGACTCAATGCAACGTAAAATCTTTCCTCGGATTCTAGAATGAAAGTAGAATGTCGGTAGGAAATGTGGCTGAGATCTGTGGCTGAGTTAATATTGTACCAGTGTTAATTCCCTGCTCTTGGTCATCGTACTGTTAACATCAAGGGAAATAGGGTGCAGGACACAAGGAAATTCTCTGTGTCATGGTTGCACCTTCTCTCCATACCTCAAATTTGTTTAAAAATTCTAAAAAGAAAAAAGCTGGAAAATATAGCTTCTAGCGAAATAACTATGGGCCCATCATTATAGAATGGAATCCACTTTTTTTAAGTAATGAGACCATTGAAATTGTGAAACAAAGAGCGGTCTTGTCATAGAGGATGTGGAAATTGCACCTTCCTAAGATAATGTATAAATATATCTCATCCGATATGTTCATTGCAGTGCCATTTGCCACTCTAACATCAAAATGTAGAGTCTAAAGCTAACCTTGCTTCTGGGATACTTGACCGATAGAATGTGGCAAAAGTCACATTCTGTGACTTCTGAGGCTAAGTCATAGGAAGCAGTACAGCTTCTTCCTGGGTCTTGGAAATACTCGTTCTTGGGGCCCTGCTTGGAGAATCGAGCCATCTGTCTGGCTGTGAGACGTCCAAGGCACAGAGAGGGACATGTGTAGGCTCTTCAGTCAACAAACCCCCCTGGGCTCCTAGCGGCCAGTCAGCCTCCATCACCAGCCATGTTAGTGACCTATTTTGGACAGAATCACCCACATGTGCCCAGTCGACCACAGAACCATGAAAAATAATAAATCATTTTAAACTTCTAAGTTTCAAGGCAGTTTGTTAGACAACAATCAGTGATAAGGTAATACATATTTATTGTGGACAGTGAGTAAAATCTGTCTTTGTTCCCCTCAGTTAAATAAGTAATAGGCTAACAAAAGACGCTCCCTTCCTTTGCTCTTGCTTTCATATTTAAAGTGATTATTTAAACCTGTGCTGGATCAGAGCAACTGCAGGGTCCTTGGTGGCAATGCCTTCCTTCCATTTCACTCTGGATCTTAGTCACTATGAAAATTCAAGTATCCCCGGGAGAGGAAGATTTTTAGATATTAAGATTTTTAAATATTTTAGATTTTTAGACATTTTTGCTTTGATTAGAATAAAGAACTTGAGAGTTTGTGTTTAAAAAATGGGTGAGATTAGACTTCAAGCTTTGAATCCGTGAAGAAAGCAAGAAATGAGCATCTCATGGGGGAGCAGGGGGGGCAGTCAGATGCAAGTTTCACTTCATCAGTTTGGTCAGAGTCTGTCCTGTATTCAGTAGTTGCCTACATGGAAGCAGAGATATGAGGAGGACGTAATAAGAATCAACAAACTATTCTATTTTGTGTCTTACAGTGTTTTGTGCTTCTAGCATGTGTTTTCATTCTTCCTTTTGCATTATTTCTGCTTGTGCTGACTCTGTTGAGGTGCCCATAGTTACCAGCTGTGAAGTAAGATGTGGGAAATGCAGTAAGTAATTACTCCCTGCAGCAGCGTTTGATCCCAGGAGTTTGGGATTGAAGTGGCTGAATTTGCTAACTGGTTGAATTTTCTTGTCATTAATATATCAGTTATTTTCCAGAAACTTTATGGTTAGAGCATCCTTCCCAAGTTGAATAAGACTTACTTTCCATTCATCTTTAAGAAATTCATATGAAGATCACCATCTCTAAATTACATAGACATTTAATGAGCCACATACTTGAATGATGGACAGTGTAATTACTTTCAGGGATGTAGTAAAATGCATAGGAGTACCTTTGCATAGCAATACATTATTTTTAAAAATCGGTTATAGTCACTTTTGAGCTATTAGAATCAGCATATGCCCTTTGGGAATATTTATGAGTGCAGAAGTCAAGATACGTATTTTTTCACCAGCCAGTGTTCATGGCTCATTTCCCTGGGTTTGTGCCACTGAACATACATGAACTATTTAGTGAGGAAACAAAGCAGTATCACAAACAGAGGAGTTGTCTGTATTAAAAAAGCGTAAGTACATTAATACATATGTGTGTTTCGGAGGCTTATTAATTTGAATTACCAAACTGGGGAAATTGACAGCCTGTTGCCCTTTCTTCCCTTCTCTCGCTTCCCTGTCTCACTCTGGAGTTCATTAAGATGGGTATCTCTGAGGACTCAGTTCTAGCCAGAGAGTGACTTGGGCCCTGGAAGGACAGAAGCCCAACACACCTGGGAGTAGGATGTACTTAGATAGACCTGACACTCTCTATGCCATGTATATTGTCAAAATTTTTTGTGACATGATTAGTTGCAGAAGGAAAGAGGAAAACAGACCCAGTTCTCTATATGTGCATTGTTTAGTAATCCAAAGTCTCCACTTAAACTCTTAAAATAGAATATTTTAACCTTGAAATTGATTGGTGGAAAAAGTTGTTGTCCTGACACAAAGTACAATTACAGAGGCCAGCTCTTCGGGATCTGTGAACTCCTTTAGTATCGCATTCATGTGCCTATAGGAGAAAACCACGTAAATTCCAGTGCCTTAAATGTAATAGGAAACAGTTTTTCTCACTTAAGAAGTTCAGAGGTAACCAGACCACAGCTGATAGCTTGGCTCTGAGAAATGCCATAGGGACCTAGCCATCAGCAACTTTACTGAGGACTTCCATGGTCATATCCATAAAATCACTGTTCCTCTACCGTATGTCCTGTTCACATACCAGAAGGAAAAGCCCAGCTATGGCCAGTGGGAAAAAAACAGAGTAATTGATTTGTCCTTTTTAAATAAGAAAATCACTTTTCTGTAAGCTCCAGGGAAGACAGCACTTCCATTATATGGGTCAGAATTAGATCACAAAGCTACTGATAATCTATGACGTGGCTTGGGAAATTAAATGTGATGATGGGTGTCTTACAATCCTAAACAAAGGAGGGGTTTCCTTTGGTAACAGAGGAGGGGGGAAGGTATGTCAGGTAGCAAAAGCAGCATCTGCTACAGTACGAGATGCCCCTACTTCTATGCAATCAGAATTTGCTCAGGAAAAGCATAAAGGGGACTTTTAATTTTCAAAGCACTATTGAGAACTTTGCCTATGACAGGGCAACAGGGAAATCCTTTGGGTGGCAAAAGTGATCAGTCATGGAAAAGGAGTTGGACAGGTCAATAAATATAACACTGGCAATCAGACTTTGATGTATGAGGGAATAACAAACTCTAACTTCCTGTAATGCTGTACTAGTTGCCTTGATGGGAAACCAATGCATCATTCAATAGGCTCCCGAGCCTGGAATTGCCATACCTAACAGGTACGGCCACTCTTCATTACTGATGGCGGTCAAAGATGCCGTGGCCAGTGATGGGAGTGCCCTTGTGGGGGAACATGTGACCTTTATTATTCCTGTTTTGTTGTTGTTCATAGAATGATAATTAGCTGCTATAACTGGCTCTGACCTGCTAGAGGTAATAGCCTTTTAAAATACTGAAGGTGGGATGGTGGGTATTTATTGTATTGTTTACTTCCTGTGTAAAAATGTAAGCAAAGGACGAATACCACAACAGAAGCCCTACAGGAAGCAATACGTAGTAGGAGTAGTTGAGCAAAGGAAACTGATTTTTATCTCTAAGACACTTCTTGCAATATTAATAGTTTTCATTTGCTACAAAATACACTAATAGACATGAAAATTTAAAATTCTTTTTTTACATATTTGTAAATCTTCCTGTGTTGTTAGTCTTAAATCACTGCCGTTTTTACTTTCATATTATTGTAGCACAGTAATTACATATTACTGTGTACTTAAGCAGAAATAGTATTGAGACCACTTTAGCTGTTTTGTTACATTCAAAATAGTGCAGTCATTCACTATTATGAAGCAGTCATGTTCTGTGTTCAGACACTGGATTAAAATGAGGAAAATAAAGTGAAATCTAAAGATACTCTCTTTCAATTCTCGGTTACTTTGCTTATTCTATAGACTGGCTTATGCTTTTCTGTCTGTATTAGTCTGTGCAGGCTGCCATAACAAAACACCAAACTGGGTCGTATAAACAGCATAAACGTCATGTCTCACAGTCCTGGAGGCTAGAAGTCAGAAATCAAGGTGTCTGCAGGATTGCTTCCTTCTGAGGACTGTGAGAGGGGTCTGTTACATCTTTTTTTCCCTTTTAAATTGAACTTATTGGGGTGACATCTATTGATAAAATTATAGAGGTTTCAGGGGTATAATTCTATCCTATACCATCTGTATATTGTATTGTGTGTTCACCACCAAAGTCAAGTCTTCCCTGCATCACAATTTACTCCTCTTTACCCTCTGGTTACCCCATCCTGCTGTTGTCTGTCACCTTGGTTTGTAGATGGCCATCTTCTCCCTGTGTATGTCTGCCTCTGTGCCAAATTTTCCTTTTTCATAGAGACAGCAGTCATTTTGGATTAGGGCCTCACCTTCTCCAGTATGACTTCATCTTAACTAATTAAATAACAACCCTATTTACAAATGAGATCACGACCTGAAGTAATGAAGAGGACTTCGGTGTATGAATTTTGGGAGGACGCAGTTCAACCCGTAACAACATCCTAGAAGATGTTCTCATTCCTTGAGCTTTCAGCCCAGCTCTCACTTTTCCACCGGTGCCAGACTTCTTGAAGGTACGTACAATTAGTTCTGTGAAGTTCAAGACGTGTTCCTAACCAATTGTCCCCTTTATCTCTGTTATCGTTGGGGCAATACTCAGGTAGTACCCAGTGAATGTCACATCTTCAATGAATGTGTGAAGTAGCAAAGGCTCAGAAGTTTTATGTAATTAGACTAAAACCACTGAGCAAGTGGTTAAGACAAGACACAAATGCATGTTTTTTGAACCCGGATTCAAAAATATTTTCAGTGTATCATTCTGCCTCTACTTCCAGTGTGTGCACACTGATTTCAGATCAGGCCGTCTTTTGGTCTTTTTCTGCCTCAAATCTTAATTCACATATTTCTTTATCAAATTGTTTGGTCTACAATACTGTGTCTTAAAAACAGTGAGTTAACAGAAGTTTAAAAGAATCTTAGGTAAAATTCCCATCAGTCCATGTAATGGGTTTTAGGCCAGAAAGGATTGCAATAAATTGCTTACCACGCAACCTCTTCACTTTTCCAATTCCTTCCAACCATCCCTGACAAATAGCTTTTAATTTTATGGTCTCTTAAAGGAAATGTCTTAATTTTTTTATCTATGTAAATTGTAAATAACAATTGTAAATTGTTATTTTAAAGCCATTACGACCCCTTGCTCTAAAGGAAGATATGGAGTATATTCCTTTAAAATATTCAATAAAGTATATTCCATCTCATATACTGCTCTTCAGAGATCATCTACATTGGATAGGAAATGATGAATTCATCTACTTTATCTGCTACTGCTGTAATTTTGCAGAAAATTAGTAATGTCTGTCTGTAGCATTGGAAACATTATTTTTATTTCTATTCTTGGGGAGAAGGTAGCCTCTGTAGAATCTTCAAAACTTATGGTAAATATTATAATTGCAAGGTGACTGAAAATACCACTAGGCCCCAAAACTTTAAGGAACAGTGAGCAATTGAGGAGCTGAGTGTGAGGGAGGATTTCCTTATATAGCAGCCCAAGTGAACATTCTCTTTTATATTTTTTGGAAATGAAATATTAAAATAAACTTTGGGTCAAGGACATGTCCTGGAGGACAACACTATGATAACAAGGCAGTTTTTATTTCTACTACTGTATTCCCTTTAGCAGACTACATTGACTATAGTACTTATTTTAAAATATTCATTGAGTGAAGAAACAAATGTGACTGCTGTGAAAAGTCTTCTAAACATAATGTTAGAGAAAAGTGACTATAACATAAATGTGCCATGACATTGCCAAATTCATCCTCGTTTCTCAGCTGTTCAGAGTTTTGCCTAAACATTTCACCCATGTGCCCAATCATTTGTGCAATCACTAATTCTTTTATTCACCTGAAACAAATTTGACTCAGTGTAAACCCAGTGTTGGGTTATTACAGAAAGATAAGTAAGAGCTTACAAAGTGATGGTAAAGGCAAAGCATGTTAACATATATGTATAGTACAGTGTGTGTGCTATAGAATGTAGTGTATATACACACATACATATATACTTATGTGTGTGTGCATGCATAATATATATGAACACACGTTTACACACAATGATGATGTAAAGTAACGTAAGAGAGACACCAACATGGTGCTATAGGAGATAAACACAACAGAAAAATATCAACAGGAAGTGCTGGTCAAGGAGCCTCATGCTGTTTTCACTCTCTTAATTCTGATTTAAATAGTGCTACTGATTCAAATGAATGAGCAGGTTGGTATGAAAAATGCTGTTCAGCTGAGGTCTTCCCATTTCTCTTTGGACAGGCTCCAGAGAGAAAAAAAATCAGAAAACTGATCTACTCCAGGCACATTAGCTACAAAGCGTTAGGCATGCCTTGACCAGTGTAGCATTGAGAAGAATAAACAAGCTTGATAAAGGGAGATTATCCTTGCTACCACAGTCCTTAGCTGATGCTAAATTTTCCAGCCACGTTATGTCTAAAAAGAATGGCTTGGTTGAATTTGTTCATTATTTTTATTTTGGTTTAGTTTGCATACATATAAATATACTTTTGTGTGTATATGATTATATAATGTAAATACATAATAGTTATATATTATATAATTATTACCAATTATTGCCAATAAAATGTTCAGAACAATGAAAATCAACTTAACATTACAAAGTTATGGTCCTACTTGGATATGACATTATATCGAGCAACAACAGGAAAATTAAAACATATAGTTACCAAAACTTTAACTTCCATCCAATGGCACTTTCTATCTCTTCTGACCATCAGGAAAACATTGTGGAGGTGTGAGTGGTCAGATGGTGTTTTCAAGGTCACGCAGATGAATCTGGGTTCCACTCCATGTTCTTACGAATGTACTCTGACTTCGCCCTTATTTCATGAGTGCTCCATAGTCTGCTGGGGAACTAATGGTCGCTTTGGTGGGATTAATTGATCTGAATAATCTTATGAATATATAAAAGTCTAAGTATTTTGTTTGTTCTAGTTTCTCCAATTCCCAAGCCAGGGATCATTTTTTTCCCCGTCCCCCGCATTAAGTTTCCTTGGCTGCAACAGCCGCCTCACTGCCACCATGTCAGCACACATCTTTTTTTTTTGCCATATACTAGGTGAATTTATTTTTTTAATAATTTTTTTATTTAGTTCTTGTTCAAGTACAGCTTTCTGTCTTATATTCCCAACCCTGCCTGCCCCCCGCCCCATGCTCCCCGCCTCCCTCCCATTTCCGCCCCCCACCCTTAGTTATTGTCCATGTGTCCTTTATACTTGTTCATGTGAGTCCTTCCCCTTTTTCCCTGATTCTCTCCCCTCTCCCCTCTGGACCCTGTCAGCCTGTTCCATATTTGAGTGTCATTGGTCATGTTTTGCTTTTTTGCTTGCTTGTTTGTTTTGTTTAGATTCCTGTTAATGGTGAGATCATATGGTATTTGTCTTTCACCACCTGGCTTATTTCGCTCAGCATAATGCTTTCCAGTTTCATCCATGATGTTGCAAAGGGTAGTAGTTCCTTCTTCCTTTCTGCAGCATAGAATTCCATTGTGTAAATGTACCATAGTTTTTTGATCCAGTCATTGACCGATGGGCATCTAGGTTGCTTCCAACTCTTGGCTATTGTAAATTGTGCTGCTATGAACATCGGAGTGCATAGGTTCTTTTGGATTGGTGTTTCAGGGTTCTTAGGATATACTCCTAAGAGTGGAATTGCTGGGTCAAAAGGCACGTTCATTTTTAGTTTTCTTAGAAAATTCCATACTGTTTTCCATAGTAGTTGTACCAGTCTGCAATCCCACCAACAGTGAACTAGGGTCCCCTTTTCCCCACAACCTCTCCAACACTTGTTGTTTGTTTCTTTGTTTATGATAGCCAATCTGACTGGTGTAAAGTGGTATCTCATTGTGGTTTTAATTTGCATCTCTCTGATAGCTAGCGATACCAAGCATCTTTTCATGTGTCTGTGGATCCTCTGTATGTCCTCCTTGGAGAAATGTCTGTTCAAGTCCTTTGCCCATTTTTTAATCGGGTTGCTTGTCTTCTTTGAGTGGAGTCGAGTGAGTTCTTTGTATATTTTGGAGATTAAACCTTTGTCTGAGGTATCATTGGCAAATATGTTTTCCCAAGCTGTTGCTTCTCTTTGTATCTTGATACTGTTTTCCTTAGCCATGCAGAAGCTTTTAATTTTGATGAGATCCCATTTGTTTATTCTTTCCTTTATATCCCTTGCTCTAGGGGCCGTATCAGTAAAAATATTGCTGCGCGGAATATCTGAGATTTTCTTGCCAATGTTCTCCTCTAGGGCTTTAATGGTTTCACGTCAGCACACATCTTAGGCCTGGTCGCCATCCTCTCTTGCCTGGATTCCTGTCTCCCTGTGTTCACTCTGCTGCTTTTTTCTGTGAAGAGAGAAGCATGCGGAACTAAATTATTTTTTAAAGCCATAACCCTAATTTCTACAAACAGAATATTTTAATGCTTTCCTTTGACAAAAGGCATACATTTATAAGAAACAGGATATTTTCAAAACATTAATATTATATATAGTAAAGGAACTAAAGTAAAAGAATTGATGTATCCTCCACATATTAGGAAAGCATTACTATATTCCCAGGAAGCACTAAGTTTTAAACTAGATCAGTTTGGATGTGTTTTAAGTTTTTTCAATTGGGAGGGTATGGGCCAGGTGGCTAAAGGTACGATTGAACTTTACTACATGTGTAGTTTGTGCTGTAGTTTTGTTGAATAGAATTGCCAGGCAATTCAAGATGGAGGGTAAGGTACGAGACCAGTGTTATCTCTGTGATTGTACTACTATCTCCTAATAAATGAAAAGAGGGAAAAGATGAGGTCTGCACTGCGCTTACCTGCCAGCGGCTGTGTGGGTGCCGACCCATTCTGGCACAATGTTGTGTATAAAAATGAGCATTGTTCTTCTTAGGCTGCTCTCTACCAGTTCTCAGTCTGTTGCATTTGGGCAAAAGCAGACTCTGTGTCAACAGTTAGTAGGTGCTACTGAACATGAGATTAGATTGTATATTACTCTCTAGCTCTGTAATTCCAGTTATTTCTCCAACACTCTGCCTTCTCAATATGGGGAAGTAGAGTTTCGTAATCCCCCTATCATTTATGGATAGGGGGTGTTTAGCCTGCAAGTTTGTTGAAACTCATAATAGACATCTCAGAATATAAAGAAATGAAGAAGGAAAGTTTGATATCAGTGAATGAAGTAAGTTTTATGTTAAGTTTGCATCCTATTTCCAAGAATTGTCCTAGTCACTGGTTACCATCAAGAAACAGCAAAACAGTTTAGTTCATAAAACACATCAAGACGACTATTCTCTGAAATATATGTGGAAGAAATCTAAGGTAAACAAACACTAGTTTGCCCTTAAAATATGATCGGGAGATTACAAAACCTGACAGAAGCATTAAGGAATCCATGCATAAGCAGTTAAATAAAAGGTATTTGTCTTTCACCTTTTGACTCCCCAGAAAAGAATTGTAGGGAGTAGGAATTTGAAATAGACCACAGCGGCCTACAACAATTATTACCAAGCCTATTTCCTGAGAACCAGCACCTTAGATTGGGAAAATTCAAAGAATTTTCTCCCAACTCTAAGTGGAATTAGGTTGAGTAAAGAAACAATATGTTTTTTATTATTAACAAATGGAGTTTCTTAGCAGCTATCATAAAAATATATAGTAAATAATAATGCAATTTTTTCAATTGCATCAGAGTGAATTTTTTGGTTACACAGCAAGAAATTTCAAGAGATATACAAATGTCAGAGACTAAAAATATGTTTTCTGCTGTAAATTAGTAGTACCTAGAAGTTGAGCAAAATCCAAGTTGAGACCTGTGTGTATCTCAAAATATTTAAATGTGCCATAAGTACAAATTTTGAATATAAACCAGCAGGTCTCAGAAAAGCCTTCAAAGAATGTGTTAGTTTGACTATCTTTTATCTAACCATAAGTAATGTTTTATTAAGATAAATTACTCAAAATTTTTTGTAATATTAAAGTTACAATGAAAGTCTATTGACTGATTCAGAATAATAAAAAATAAACTTCATTAAATTTTAGAGCCACACCTCAAATACTTCCCCAAAAAACCTGCTTAATTTTAGAGATGCTTAAAACAATTCAGACAAGAAGCTTAACATATTTCTGAAGTCTACAATGATCATTCTTATTTATATTCCTAGAGTTTACAGACTTATGATCTGACACTTCCAGGGTTTGTGTTAGACACCATATGATAATTACTTCTATTTCTCATTTCTGGTTTTTACTAATACTTGAGTTATACTTTATAACCAGTAGCAAGCACAAATCTTGAGTGTAAAGCTTGAAGAATTTTGAAAACTGCCACCTCAAACAAGAGAAGGAATATTTCTATCTCCCCAGAGAGCAGCCTTGTTACCTTGTCCAACAGATCCTAATTGCTAGCATAATAAGTTTTGTCCATTACTGAATTTGTGATACATAAAATCATCTATGTACTCTTCTATGACTTCTTTCACCTGAGAAAGTTTTTGAAGCTCATCTATGCATTCATGTGTGTCTGTAGCTTGTTTTGGGTTTTTATTTTTTTGGTATTTCTGAGTGGCATTCCTTTGCTGTGAGATCCATTGTTATGTATCCTTTGGACTGGATCCAGTAGAGGCGACTGTGATCGAGCTGCCGTGAATATTCTTGAACACATCTGTCTGTAGACTTACAGGGCTATTTCTCCAGTTTCTAGAAGTGGATTTGCTGTCATAGAACATGTTTATGTGTAAACTTTAAGAAATCACCAGTTTATCAAAATAACTTTTATAAGACTACCAGCATTCCACATTTTTGTCAACATAGAGACTCATCAAATTTTTAATATCACACATTCTCTAAGACATGTAACATTATCTCATGTAGCTTTAATTTGTTTTACTCTGATGAGTAAGTAATGTTAACTAAATTTTCATATGCCTGTTGGCCATTTGGAAATCTCCTTTTTGTCAATGTTTTGCCCTTTTTAAAATTAGGTTGTGTATTTTCTCCTAATTATGCTAGTACCATATTGTTTTGGTGAGTTTAGCTTTAGAATATAGCTTGAAATAAGGAATTGCATAGAGTTAAGTTGTTCATTTGGGACACTTATGCTTTTCAGTGTGATTATTGCTATGAAATTCCCTCTTAGAAGTGCTTTTGCTTACATCCCATAAGTTTTATATTGTGTTTACAGTTTTCTTTGTTTCAAGGTACTTTTTTATTTCCCCTCTAGTTTCTTCTTTGGTCCACTGATTGTTCAGGAGAGAGAGTTAATTTCCATGTACTTACAAGTTTTACTTTTCTCTCTTGTTACTGATCTCTATTTCCATACCATTGTGGTCAGTGAAGATACCTGGTATTATCTCAGTCTCCTTGAATTTTCTAAGACTTGTTTTGTGGCCTTAAAATATGGTCAATCCTAGAAAATGTTCTGAGTGCCCCTGAGAAGATGAGTTTTGCTATTGTTGAATAGAATGTTCTGTATTATGTCTGTTAGGTTCAATCTATAGTGTTGTTCAAAGTACTGTTTCTTTATTGATTCTCTGGATCATCTGTCCATTGTTGAGAAAAGGGGTTATTAAGTCCCCATTGTGTTTATTTCTGCTGTTAGCTCTGTGAGTTCTTGCTTCATGTATTTAGGTGCACCAATGCTGATTGCATAAATAGTTACAATCGTTACAACTTTTGGATGTATCAGCCCTTTATCATGGTATAATAACTCTATTTGCATGTTTTATTCTTTTTAGTTTATACTTATGTCTGTTAGTATAGCTCCCCATTATTTGTTTGTTTGGTTTTTGGTTACCATTTGCCTGAAATATCTTTTTCTATCCCTTCATTCTCAGTCTACATTTGTCTTTAAAACTAAAGTGAGTCTCTTGTAGACAGCATGTCATGGATCTTGTTTTTTTAAATCCATTCAGTCATTCTCTGTCAGCTTGTTTACATTTAAAGTAAGTATTGATAAGTAAGGACTTAACTATTGCCATTTGGTTAATGTTTTCTGATTTTTTAAAACCCTCTGTTCCTTGTTTTTTATTCTGTCTTTTTTGTGTGTTTGATATCTGGAGGTATCAGTATGCTTCAAATTCTTCATTATGTGAGACTATATTATATGTACCAGAGAAAGTGGTAAAAATCAGAGGTGAAAATGTGGTTACTCAAGAAACAAGCCAGAGCAATACATTTCTATTATAAATGTATGACTGAAAACATGCCCAATTTACTGTGTATATGATGTATACCTAAATATGAAAAAAGAAAACCTTCATAATATTTTAGCAGGGAGGGTTTTCCTTGAAATAGACCTAAATCATAAAAAGATTAATAATTCTGAAAAAAATATTAATAAAAACATAAAACTTCTATAGTAAAAATGGACCACAAAGTTAAGAGGAAAGAAAGAAAATGGAAAATCCGACAAACACTACCCAAATAGAATACATTCAAATAATTCCTATTAATTAATAAGTATGTTGTAAGCAGTCCAACAGAAACACCGCAAGGGATATGTGTAGATAATGCAAAAGACAGAGAAAACATGATTACCCAAATAAGGATGAAAATAGACACAGTATCATTACTGGTTAGAAAAATTGCAAAATAAAACAAGATTATTTCAAAACCATTATAGTGACAAAATGTATAAGTATTCCAAATAATAAGAGGAAATCTCACACACAGGTGTTGGGGGTATAGCTGGCTTTGGGGTCCAGTTTGGTAATACCACTTGAGGCTGAAAATAGGCACTTTCTACAACCCAAACGTTCCATTTCTCGGGACACTCTCACGCATGTAAGATACATGTACAGGGACATCCATCAGTATCATTAGTAGGTGCATTGTTTCTGTGTTGCCCTATCAAAAAATGGCGAGAGAATTAAACCATAGTACATGTACACAATGGAATACTGTATAGCATCAAAGTAAATCCATTAGAATTGCTAGATCTTAATGGTTTAATTTACTTGAAGTCATTAGAAAACAATGTTGAAAAAATATTAAAAACAAAAATAATCCATAATCTAGCCATGACTCTGGTCTCTTCCCAGGTTAACTAGCATTTCCATCTATAACGTTCTCATGACAAAGATAGCTTTGTTTCTGTACACTGCCATCAAACACTTGGCCAGCGACCCTCTGCATCTGTTCGTTTCTCCTGCTGAAGTGTCATTCTGGAAACATCTCCCGTGTTGGCAGAGGGAAATGTTTCATCCTGTTTTCTGCAAACTTTGGGTATAGGTCATGATGGGTTAATTGCAACAAAGATTATAATTAATTTACAGCTATGCTCAAACTTCAGAATCCAATCCCTAAATCACAGGTAAGAAATAGAATCCTGTTTACACTGGAGTGACTTGTGTTTCATTGTCTGACTATGAGCATAATTTTTAAATTGGTTTTAAGTAAAAGCAAACTTTACAATTACTGAAACATCATTTTGAGAAGACATGGGTCTAAGTGTTGATTTTTATTTTTACTTTGGAATTAGAACCCAGCTTTTTTCTTGTTCAGTGTGACGGCCAGCAAAAGACACAAGTTCATGTTAGCTCTTTCTGAGAGGACGATGTGAAACTACAGTATTTCAGATGTGTATGGACTGCATTATGTTATTAGCCAACCTGCATGTGCCACACTCAAGAAGGGTCACAGCGGAAATGTAGACCCAGACTTCCTAAATGCACAAGACCTGATTCTTTACTTTCCCATTGTTCATTCTTGTGTGTTTTTATTCTAAAAAACCCCTATATTATCATATGTTACTACAGTCAGCATTTATTCCTAAAGATGTTATCAGGCTATTGAGTCGTTTTGCTTAAGATTATTCCAGTAATAAAAATTAGCACTACAGTCCAGTTTTTTCCAAACCATGAAAGTCTGTATACATTTTAACCTAATACAGCAACTTTTAGGAATTTGTCCTGAGGACTCAACCACTGCTATGCATATGGAAATGCAAAAAATAAAAATAAAAAAAAACTAAACAAGGGTTTAAACCCTCAAGGCAGGGGTCAAATGTAATTTCAACTCCTTAACAGTTAAGGAGCGGTTGCATTTAGAGAGTCCTAAAATGATTTCTGCGCTTTGAAGGCAACCCCGAGGCTGATGTGGCCCCTGGTGAAAATGAGTTTGACACCCCTGCCTTAAGGGGATGTCTTGGCTCACAGAACTCAAAGTCCTAAGGAAGCCTAAGGATACCCAGCAATGCTTTGGCAGAGGCCCCAGCTCCATTGCTCTGTCACTTTCTCAGCATGTTGGCTTCATGTTCTTACTGACTTTCCTCGTGGCTGTACCCACTGGGGATATGGAAAGTTTGTATCAGAACCTGATGGGCGAGAGGAGCAGCCACGGAGAGGTTGCAATGACAGAAAGAAATCGCCCTTCCAGATAGGCAGACAAAATCCATTACATGTATGTTCTCCAAGTAAACAGTAACTAGTTCTCAAATAAGAGGACTTAGTCCAGTTTGCCACAGACAGTTCATCCAAAATCCACTTGGTAATTGGGGTGGTAATCTGAGTTAGCTAAGGGAGAAGTAAACATATATTTATGATAAGAGGTAGTTTTGCAACTTAGAGGTGGCCTGCCAAAATCAGGTCCTACTCTCTCACAGAAACTAAAAGAGATGCTATCATTTTTAGTATTTACATCTCAGAAAGATGGCCCTTGGATCCTTGAACAAGACATTCTATTTTTTTCATCAGTTTCTTTTGCTTGTTGATTCCATGTCTGAGATCACATGGTATTTGTCTTTTTCTGATTGGCTTATTTCACAGATACAAGGAACAGACTGACAGCTGTCAGAGGGGAGGCGGGACTGTGTGAAAGAAGGTGAAGAGATTAGCCAAAAATAGTGTGCACATAGCCCATAGACACAAACTACAGTGTGGTAAAGACCAGAGAAAAGGAGGAGGCAGGGGCCAGTGCAGGTGGGCAAAGGGTGAGGGATGGGGACATCTGTAATAATGCCAACAAAAATTTTTCAAAAACCACACACAAAATTCAAGGAAGAAAATGTAAAAAAACAAATAAAGATGTTCTGGGTCATAGAGCTGGCCTAAGACTTATTTAGCTTTTAAAAACTTACACACTTTCAAAGAGATGGAGAAGGAACTTACAAGTTTTCTAAAGTAAATGCTCTATTAAAAAGGAAGGAGGAGAATCACTTCCCTGATTTTCAACAGGGAGAATTAAGCCTCAAAGTTTTAATTTGCATTTGTCCTTATATAACAAAGCTGCCTGCCATGTACTTCTTCATCCAGATCTGGAGAGGAGAGAAGTAAGAGAAAAGGTATCTTTCCCATTATAAAGTGAAAGTCCTCTTCTTTAGGGTTATTAGAGGTGGTTAGACAAATTAGAATTACTTCACTTGGAGTCTTTCAGAACAAACACACTCTTGGGGCTAGAGGTGTGTCAGTTCAGCTGCAGCCCTGCAGGTATTGATAAGGGGGAGGTGGGGGAAAGAGAGACAGGGCATCAGTCTTGCAGGGAAATCAGTAGCAGAGCTGAAAATCACATTCTCAGGTCTCATTCCAATCAATGTTCCTTTCTTTTCCCCCACTTGCCTTGGAGCTGGTGTTGAGGGGCTACACGTTTATTTCAGTGGTGCAGCTTTTGGCCAGTTCCATCTCAGAAGGCCTCTTGGTTTACCTTAAAAGCTGTGGTTCATTATTTTGATAAACCCTGTGTAAGGTTAAATTATCTTTTGTGGGTGAATTATATATCAATTAAAGGCCACCAGTTACTAGAACCAAGACAAGTAGAAAAAAATTACATTGAAAAATTCTGTTGGTTTCAGAAGTGAGATAAATTGTTAAACAGAAATATTTTCTTGTATGATTTATGAACCTCCTCTGAACAATAGCAGCATTGTTCAATTGGGTACATTTTCTCCAAAAGTGCTGCTTTGAATGGGGAACATATGTATTTGAATATAACTGTTACAAAATCTCAATTAATTATAAAAATATCTTGATTCTTTACAGTAAAAGAAATTGCTACTTTTGGTATGTTAATCATTAATACACAGATGTCCTCAGTTTAATATTATAAACTAGTGATCTGTTTTGGTAAATAGTCTGAAAAATATTCAATGTGATCTACTACAGCCCTTTATAAATCTAAACATTTCTCATTTCCTGGAAGGCTAGCTGAATCATGAAATACCACCTCTTGTGAATATCACAGCTATAAAATGTTCTTTGGATGGATTACTGCATTTTACTTAGCCAGAGGTGATGGCATATAAACATTTTAGTGCATCACAGGGCACTCATTTTAAAGGTACACTATTCATTCCAAAACTGCAAGATTGCATTGTAAAGCTGGTCAGATTAAAGTGGGTTTTAGTAATTTTCTTTATGCATCTATAGACAAAGGTGTGTGGGGTTAATTTTATGTGCCAACTGGACCATAAGATGGCTATATGTCTAGTTAAATATTGTTCTGAGGGTGTCTGTGGGGGTGTTTCTAGATGAAAATAGCATTTGAATTGGGAGACTTAGTAAAGGAAATGGCCCTCCCCAATATAGGTGAACCTCATCCATTCTTTTTTAATTTAATTTTTTATAATTATCATATGATCGGCACACTATTTTATTAGTGTCAGATATACATCAGTGATTTGATGTTTATATACATTATGAAATGATCCCTACAATAAATCTGTTATCTGTCATCATATATGTTTATTACAATATTATTGTCAATATTTCCTGTGCTATGCACTATATTATCATGACTTATTTTATAACTGGAATTTTGTGCCTTCTAATCCACTCCACCTATTTCATCACCTCTCCACCCCCTCTCAAACTTTTAACCAGTTTCCTTTCTCTACGAATGTTTGTATTTTAGATTACACCTGGGAAATCATTTGATGTTTCATCATTTGACTTATTTTACATAACATTTTCTAGGTCAGTCCATGTTGTCACAGATAGCAAGACTTATTTCTTTTTATGAGTGCATAATATATATCATATACCCAGGGTTTGGCAACAGTAGGTTTACAGTTGTGAGTATCCAAAACAGGATGCATTGTTATATTACTATTTCATAATCATTGCTTTATCTTCCATATGGACAACTATAAACCTGCTTTTGCCACACTCTGTATATGTACCATTTCTTCTTTATAATTTCATCTTCTGAGGGAAAACTAGGTGGCTTCCTTATGTTAGCTATTGGAAACAATGCTTCAATAATATAGGGTTGCACATATCTCTTGGATTAGTGTTTTTGTTTTCTTCAGATAAATACCCAGAAGTGGAATTACTGGTACATATGGTAGTTTTGTTCTTTTAATTTTTTTGTTTTTCAATCACAGTTGGCATACAGCATTATAATAGTTTCAGGTGTACAACCTAGTGGTGAGATATTTACATTCCTTATGAAGTGATCACCCCAGTAAGTCTAGTACTCGTTGGAAACCATACATAGTTATTACAAATCATTGACTCTGTTCCCTATCCTGTACTTTACGTCCCCATGACCTTCTGTGACAGGCAGAAGGTACTTCTGTACTTGTACTTCTTAGTCCCTTCACCTTTTCCACCCATCCCCTCAACACCTTTCATCTGTAAACTATCAATTTGTTCTCTGTTTGCTCATTTATTTTATTTTTTTAGAATCCAATATAATTGAAATATGGTATTTGTCTTTCTCTGTGTGACTTATTTGATTTATCATAATACTCTCCAGGCTTACTCTTTTTATGACTGATATTCTGTTATGTATATGTGCCACATCTTTATCCATTTGTCTATTTATGGACACTTAGGTTACTTCTGAATCATGGCTATTGTAAATAATGCTGTAATGAACATAGGGGTGCATATGTTTTTTGAATTAGTGTTTTGGGTTTTTTGGATAAATACCTAGAAGTGAAATTGCTAAATCATGTGGTAGGTCTATTATAATTTTTTGAAAACCCCCCATACTGTTTTCCATTGTGGCGGTGCCAATTGACAATCCTACCAACAGTGCACAGGGATCTCTCTTCTCCACGTCCTCTCCAGCACTTGTTTGTTGATTTACTGGTGATGGCCATTCTGACAGGTGTGAGGTGATATCTCACTGTGGTTTTAATTTGCATTTCCCTGATAAGTGACGTCCAGCATCTTTTCATGTCTAATTGTCCATCTGTATATGTTCTTTGGAGAAATGCGTAGTCAGGTCCTCTTCCCATTTTTTAAATTGTATTGAGTTTTTATGTTGATTGTGCATGTTCTTCATACATTTTGAGTATTAGTCAGTTATTGGATGTGTGAGTTGCAAATATCTTTTTCAGTAGGTTATCTGTTTGTTTTGTTGATGGCTTCCTTCAGTGTGCAAATGTTTTTTAGTTTGATATAAGCCAATGTGTATTTCTGTTGCCTTTGCCTGAAGAGACTGGTCTAAAAACAATATCACTAAGATCAGTGTCAAAGAGCTTACTCCCTATGTTTTCTCCTAGAATTTAAGGTCTTACATTCAAGTCTTTAGTTTTTAATTCATTATTACATATGGCATAAAACAGTGGTCCAGTTTTTAAACAAAATGTTTATTGAGGAGACTCTCTTCCCATTGCACATTCTTACTTCCTTTGTCATAGGTTAATTGACCGTATAGGCAGGGATTTATTTCTAGGCTCTTATTCTATTCAATTGATGTGTGTGTCTCTGTGCCAGCACCGTACTGTTTAGATTGTTCTATTTAAGTCTTCAACAGGCAAAGGGGGAATGAGCTCTTTCTGCCTGTCTTCACATTGGAACATAGGTCTTCTCTTGCCTTTGGACTGAAATTTACACAACCAGGTCTCCAGTTTGCTGACTGCAGGTACTGGGACTCTGCCATAACCACATAAACCAATTCCTTAAAAATAAATAAATAGCTAGTCCATTCACCCTATTTATTCTTTCTATGGAGAACTCTAATAGAGTTGTGAATGAAGGAAAAGGAAGAATCAGCACATGAAGAATCAGTGTTGTTCAGTGTTACTCACTCACAGCCCACACCATTGACACATACAAACCTGCTCTCCTTCATTGCTTAAACAATTCACTAAACAATCCCTAAGGTATAATTTTGAAAAACTTTCTATACACCTTCTTCAATTCTATATAGAACTTTTTGATTTGGTCATTTTAATGCAGACACATTTATTAAATCCTTTGGTATGTGCAATACATGGGCTCAGCAGAGCTGCTACTTTAAACACTCCAACTGACCCCCTGAAGAATAGGTTCCCAGTTCCTTGCCTCCTTTTACCTGTTTCTGCATGTTCTTAGCTCCCTAAACAGTTTCCTGTAACCATTGCTTACAAATTTTCTAAGGGTTTCAGTTTTTCAGACACTTCTCTGAGGTCTTCACATGTTTGGGTGGGAGCAGATGCTTCTCATTTTCTTCTGCCTGGACCTTTCCCCTCCCTCCGGCAGCGAAGTACTGCCGGGACTTAGGGGGGCCGGGTCTGGAGGGCCAGACTCCCCTCCCCCTCTCCAGAGCCAATAGTGTCTTACCGCATATTAATTACTACTCTGTTCAGTCGATTGATATCGGGTTGGCCAAAAGCCCATTCGGTTTTTTTCTGTAAAATAAAAGACACATTTTTATTTTCCCCAATAACTTTGATTTGGATATTTTCAGTATGTCAGCTGTCTCCTGATATTGGCTTCTAGTGGGTAGAGTCCAGGGGTGCTGCTAAACACTCACAATGCATAGGACGGCCCCACAGCAAAGAATTTGGCCAAAACATGAATAGTACCAAGAAACTTCTCACACCACTTTTGATAAATTTGGTCAGTCACAGCACCTTCTCCATACACTGTATAAATATTTTTTGTGCATTTCAGTTGCACTTTTACATTTCTGGAAACAATAAAGCATAATGTGCCAAAAATGTTGCATATTTTCTTCCATCTTCATTATTAAAATGGTTGCACAAAAATTTTCTAATTTCGATAAATTTTTTAAATGCATGCTGATATGACAGCTGTTACAAAACAGTCTAACAACACAGTCTAACAAAATAAAGTTAAGACATCAAAGCACTACTAGAGCCATTGTATGGAAAGAACTAAATGAGCTTCCTATCTAACCCAATATTATAATATCCCTTTGCTGGCCAGAGAGAGCACAGTGTGGTAATCAAAAAAGATAACTGATCCAATAGAGCTTAAGGTCCAATGGAAGATTCAGATATTAAACAAAGAGAGAAATTAATTATAGAATTGAAGCAATTGCATTTGTGGCATGTGCTAGAAAGGCAAAACAAATACAGTGGACTCCTTTACCCTTTTGAACTCCCTGGTTATTGATCTGAGTGTCTATCACAGCTAAATAGGATAAAATTAAGAAGCTGAGCGATGAAATGATGCTGTAATTTATTTCCCCAGGTTCCTCTCACCAAAGATGCCATTAGGCTACAGTAAAATAGGAGGAAATCCTCTCTCCTCTGAGTGCATAGGACTAAAGCTTTCTCACACAGCTAGAAAATCTGATTGTTGACTCACTTCATGACCATCTTTTGTAGCTTTATTGGCTTCATCTTACAACTGCCATCCTTTTCTGATTATGTTCTTTACTACTTTATTAACTTGGCCAACATTCCATTCTGTGAGCCAGTCAGTGATTGGACTTTAAAGTCATGCTCCTATAATCACTTGTCTTACAGGAACAGTAGATATTCCACGTACTTATTTAACTCTCTTTTTTCCCTCATCTGTGCCATTGGACTCTAAAATTGTCCCACTGGGGACAGTACCATATGCATGGGGTGTATTCTGCTCTATGCAAAATACTGCGCCCCTTACCCATTTCCCGTTCACCCTTACTGACCCTCAACCGGTTTATGGACTTTATCTTCCCTTAAATGAATGATTTGTACCTGGTTCGGGCAGGGTGAAAGTTACGATGGCATCTTTACAAAACTGGGGCCAGTTCTTGGGCCCAAAGCACTCTTTATCTGGCCTTTACCTCAAATCAATGAGGTACTCACACACCTCCATGAATACCTAACGTATTATGCCTGCTGCATTTATTTTACTCTGCAGCTGACACAGTTGAAGCCGTCAAACTGAGATGCTCATTTATCAGTGCTTACTGTTCTATGGTTTATAAAACATTCTCAACAAGGTTATCTTATACTTAAACCTTCACCCATCTTTACCCTCCAGACAATCCTCGGGAAAAGGATGACTGAATGAAAAGCAGTAACGGGAAAATGATGACTGAATGAAAAGCAGTAAAACATACTGTGATGTTTAAAGTGGGAAATAATAATATTGATAGAGTTGCTGATACTGTATACTGGGTCCTTATAATTATTTTTTGTTATTAAATAAGACATGTTCATTGCAAAAATACAAAGTTATAGAAAGTGTAATAAAGACAACTGATTCATAATTCACTTTCTCTTTCCCCTACATTTGAATTTGTAGGTACTTGACTTTTTTTTACTATTAAGCAACAATGCCTAAGTGGACATATTTTATACATAGAAGCCTTGGGTACTTTGTGGTGTTTTCTTTAGAATAGACTTCCAGATGAGAAATCACTAGGCAAAGGGATAAGCATGTTTCAGACTCAGGAGACATAACACCATCCTAAGTGGTTATATTCATTTATATTCCTTAGATAACTGTTTAATTGTGCCTGTTTCAATGTAAACATATATGCTTGGAGGTTTTAAAAATAACATGGTTATTTAAAAGTAAAGACATGAACAAAAACTCTGAGTGAGTAGGTACCTCAAAAAGCTAAGTGGTCTCTGAACACCTTTTTCTAAAAAATAAAGACAGGGTTGGGGAAAGCTGAGAAGGCATTTCACACCTGAACCCCCCCAAATGACAGTCTATGAACCAAATTGTGAGGAACACTCAGTTGCCCTGAAGTCTATTCAGTCTTAATACCCAAGGACCACGTTTAGCGGTGTTTAGTCCTCTCTGCACCCCTGTCTTGGCCTGAGCTCCCATCACATCTTTGATGTTTGCAATGATGTGTAACTCCTTTCTTGGCTTCCATTTTGCTCCTCTCAAATTCATTTTCCTTACTGTGTCTGGAATAATCTTTTTTTAAACAAATGAAATTCAAATTAGTCATTTTCCTGATCATACCTCTCCATGAGCTTCACATTACTCTTAGGATACTCTAGAGATTTCATCTCCTTTCCACTTCTAACAACTCTGCCTTCTTCCTGGATAACGACTGAATGACCCACAGTCTCTCCTGTTGCACCCCAGAAAAGAGTATTATGTTGTGTCTGCCTGATTTTCCTTCTCTGCTTCTGACCTCGTCTTTTACTTTGCACCTTTTACATGTTGTACCCTCACTCCCTAGCCAAAAGAGGACCTGCACTTTTTCTTCAAAATGCACATCACAATTAACAATTACTTATTCCTGAGATTTGATTGTCCACATCAAACTGCAGCTCTTGATCAGATGTGTTTTGCTTACCTTTGAGTCCCTGGCAGAGTGCCTGGCAAATAGCTGGAATTCAGCATTATTTATTTATGGTTTAAAAAATATTGTTTGTGGAATGAATGCAGGAGCGTGGTGTGCAAGTTGGGGGAATGGATAAGAAATGAGAGGGATTCCAGGTTATAAACCATGGAAAGCTCTAGTCACTTGAAAGTGCATCAAAGTAAATGTATAAATGTTTTCAAACTGGGCTAAGTGAATTGAGAAATGTGGGATGTTACAACTTACGTTGTGATTTTGGACAAGTAATTTGACCTCTTTGCTCAGGAAATACTACATTTATATAATATGAGTGATTCAATCTCTTTTACATATTTTCTAATGTCAAAACTATGCAAGGTTTATCCTGAATTTGATTCAAACTACAGCAAGATAATTGTGCACTTTGAAACACTGTGCAGGTTGTATTATAACGGATGAGCCAAGCAGGTAATGGTAAAAGAAAGAAAAGAACTAATCAGTATGAATCTCAGCAGGATGGACTTTGAAGGAAATATTTTTAGCCCTTTTACCTGTGAAGCAGGCTTCAGTTTGAGGTATTTTATCGCAATGAATACAAGCTGATTCAATGCTAACTGTACAGTTCTGAGTTTGAACAGGCCTTAGTTAAGGCTGTGTGAAGTAAAGTAGTAAAACAGCCCATAGTTAGAAAGTGTTCAGAGCTATGTTCTTGCTGCTTTTTATAACAGATGGAGAATAAATAAAAACAAAGACAAATAACTTTTCAAGTTTCTATTTGAACAACAGTTTCTCTATACATAATTCTAACTTTTCTATACCCTAGTTATTGGTTTCTTTGTAGAAAATCAGGCTTTCCTACTTTTCTCTATTTCTGTAAATAACCAGGTATTATAACCCTGAGTCAAACTCATAACTTTAGGAGGGGAAAGCAATTATGGTCCACAAGAGAATACAGATCTGTAAAAAGCCACAGTTAAGGGCTGAGAAAATTCTGAATTTTACATAATTTACACTAGAAAAATATTTAACTGACAGGTTTCAAGCAGGGAAGCATTTCAGAACTATCTTTCAACCTAAAGTGTGAAAAAGCAGATCCACTGTGGAGCAATGTCATTGTGAATACAGTGAAATTAAATGAAGGGGTGCAGAGAACATTCCTGGAGACTGGAATGCTCAGTCCTTAGACAGGTGATACAAAACTGTGAGGTTCAAGTGGTGTCTAACTTGAGCATGTGTGAGAAGCCTTGTGTGGAGATCATTCTGATTTCTCCAGTGATAAAGTCCTTCAGATGAAATCCAACGTGTTAAATTCCATGTTATAGCAAGCAAAATCTGAACAGAGTTCTCACTATAAAAGAAAAAAAATCTGTCAATACCACTTAATTCTAATACTGGGTTTAGAACCCATCATTCTTCTCCACCAATTGCTTGCCCTGACTCGTGGGCTCCTACATTTTTAGACAAATGTTCACAAGGTCTTTTATAAATTAAATGGAAAAGAAAATCAGTTTACAGAAATTACAATTAAGCTAAAATTATGCTTCCAGTTGTCCCATTTAAAATTGCTTTTTAACATAGGTGAGCTTTTTCTACAAACGTTCTGACACATGGGAAAAAAAGTCACATGATATATGCAGGTCAAAAGTAACAAGCGTTTTTAAAAGAAAAACTCAGGTGGTTGTTTTCTTCAGGTATTAAAGGTATCTGTTCCACATTCTTCTTTCACGTACACGGTAGAGATGGGGACTGCGTGCTTTAGCAGTGGTGTAGCAACTGTAAGGTAAAGAAGGTAGGGACATGGAAAGCAGGGCGAGAGGAAATTTCAGGAAAGCCTCAATTACATTTTTAATATAAGTGCCCACAAATGCTAGAGGGGCCTTTGTGCTCCGTGGGTATCAGAACGTATTTATATCGCTTTCTGAGGTTCTTATGAGTTCTCTAGGAGTGAGGATTGCTCCCTTTGCCTGGCAGATAGCGGCTTTTCTCATTTTCAGACTGCAGAAATGTTTTCAAAATAAAGACATTTTCCCCTGATCTCCTGAGTGCTTGCACCTGCATGTATAAATGATTTAAACGCTTTCAAAATGTGATTTCTCGTCTTGGAAAAATTTATGAAGTTGCTCATCGTTTCTAGGAGAGTTTCTCTAACTTTCAGAGCTTCCCAGATTAACTCATCAGTTCCTTGTAGGCTGAGTGTGTTTATTTTTGTTTTCAGACACATCTCTAAACCTTTCTGGATATTAAATTTTCTACTTAGAAAATCACCGAATTGATGTGGATCATCTCCATAATCCACCTTAGCTTAATATTTGATCACTCTACCTCTGAATTTGCATTTAAAATCAGTAATTACCTAATGATTCTAAGTATCACTCACATACTTCAAAGTTTAATTAAAATCTGTTTTTATTGGATCAATCATAATAAGAATAACCTGCATTTTTTTCCCAAAGTGAAAATTTTTTGAGAAAAAAATACGAAATGTGTTGACTCTACTGCTCCAATTTGAATGAAGAAATAGCCACAGGGGTCTTTTGGCAGGAGAGTAGTTCGTGTGTTATCCGAGCCTTCACTTTCAGTCCCTAGCTTGTCTTTACCTCTGGGCAACTGTGGGCACTCTGATTGGATCATCACTGACCTTCGAGTGATGAAGGTCACTTTTCATTAATGAATAACTAACATTTTTTATGATTTTTTCTTTGTCCCAATTATTGTCCTCACTTTAAAATTTAGGAATTGAAGTTTGTAAATAGCTACCTATAATACAAAGGGGCTATGATAGAATGGAAGAAGAGAAAACTGTTACAGAAACAGAAAAATGAGTTTACTGTTCCTCAGATGTAGTATTGCAATTTCAAAAAAGGAGGCATTACTTTAGTTGAACTTGGAAGGGAGAGTTGGCTTTCAATCCATGAGCCTTTCAGGAGAAGGACGAGGAACAGCAGAGGCCAAGGCATGCTCCGTTCTTCCCTTCCAGCCAGAATGTGTTACTGTGTCCAAAGTACAATACCAGATGGCTAAGAAGGTCATCAATTTATAAGAGCAAAGAACAACAAAGGGAACCACAGAACAATTGCTAAAATGGCAATATCCACAATAACCACAAGCCTATCAAGAATTATTTTAAATACAACTGGACTAAATGCTCCAATCAAAAAGATATAGGGTGGTTAAGTGGTTAGGGGGGAAAATGCAAGAACCATACTGCCTGCAAGATACTTCAGATTGCAAGACACACTGGCAGAGAAGGTATAGAAAAAGATATTTTATACAAGTGGAAACAAACTAGTGTAGCAATCAATAGCCTTTAAAACAAAAGCTGTACCAAGAGACAAAGAAGGGCATTTCATAATGATAAAGGCATCAATCCACGCAGAGGCTGTAAGTCTTGTAAGTATCTATATACCCCAGCATAGGAGCACTTTAATGCACACAGCTAATATTAACAGAAATAAAGAGAGAGATCAACAGTATTGCAAAAATATAAGGGGACCTTGACACCCCTCTTACATCAATGGATAGATCATCTAAACAGAAAATCAAAGAAACAATGGCCTTAAATGATGCATTAGGTCATTCAGACTTAATGGATATTTACAGATCATGTCATCCAAAAAGAGCAGAATTATATGTTCTTTTTAAGCACACATGGAACAGTTTCCTGGATACCACATGGCAGGCCACTAAACAAGACTCAATAAATTTAAGAAGATTGATATCATATCAAGCATCTTCTCTGATGAAATGTTTAATTGTAAAACACAAATATGTGGAGGCTAAACAACATGCTAATAAGAAAATCCAAATAAATCAGGGAGGAATGCAAAGATACCTGGAGACAAGTGAAAATGGAAACATAATGACCCAAAGTGTATGGGACACAACAAAAGCTGTTTTAAGATGAAAATTAATTGTTATATAGGCCTACCTCAAGAAACATCTCAAATAAACAATCTAACCTTATACCTAAAGGAACTAGAAAAAAGAACAGAGGCCAAGGGGAATAGAAGGAAGGAAATAATAAAGATTAGAGTGGGAATAGTGAGAGACTAAAAAACACTAGAAAAAAATTAATGAATTAAGGGCTGATTTTTTAGAAGATAAACAAAATTGATAAACCATACATGAAACTGGACTCATCAAGAAAAAAATAGGGCCAAAGTAAATAAAATCATAAATGAAAGGAGAGAGGTAACAATCAAAACCACAGAAATAATAGGATTATAAGAAAATGCAAGAATAATTATATGCCAACAAATTGGACAACCTTGAAAAACACAACCTTCCAAGACAGAGTCAGGAAGAAACAGCAAATCTGAACAGACCCATTACTTGTAACAAAATCTAATCAGTAATCAAACTCTCAGCAAAACAAAGTGCTAGGCCAGGTGGCTTCACAAGTTAATTCTATCAATCAAATAGTCAAAGAAGAATTAATACCTACACTTCAAATTATTCCAAAAAATTGAAGAGGAAGGAAAGCTTCCAAACTCATTTTATGAGGCCAGCATTACCCTCAAAAAAGCAAACAAAGATTCTTCCAAAGCCCTGAAGAACACAGATGCAAAAATTCTCAACTAGTATTAGCATGATGAATTCATCAATATGTTTTAAAAAGTATCACGCACCGTGATCAAGTGGGATTATTCCTTGGATGCAAGTTTGACTCAATATCCGTAAATCAATCAACATAATATACCACAAACAAAATTAAGGATAAAAACCACATGGTCACATCAATAGATGTAGAAAAAGCAATTGACAAAATCCAACACCTTTTATAATAAATACTCTCAGCAAATTGGGGATAGTAGGAACATACCTCAACAAAGAGTTCTGCAAGTCATAGGCATAAGACAAGTGACAGAAATAAAAGCATCCAGATAGAGAAAGAAGTAACATGGTAACTATTTGTAGATGATCAGATATTATATATAGAGAACCTTATAGCACCACCAAAGAAAAAATATTAAAACTAATAAATGAATTCAGTAAAGTTGCAGAATACAAAATTAATATTCAGAAATTGATTGCATTTTGTACACTCATAATAAGCTATCAAAAAGATGAAGAAAATCCCATTTACAATTGCATTAAAAAGAATAAAACATCTAGGAATAAATTTAACCAAGGAAGTAAAAGAGCTGTACTCAGCAAACTATAGAACAATAAAAAAATTGAAGACAATACAATTAAATAGAAAGACACATTGTGCTCAGGGATTGGAAGAAGTGATATTGTTAAAATGTCCACATTTCCTAAACAAATCTACATATTTAACAGAGTACCAAAATACCAATGGCATTTTTCACAGAACTAGAGCAAATATTCTACAATAAAATTTATATAGAACCACAAAACACTGAATACCCAAAACAATATTAAAAAAGAAGCAAAAAGTTGGGTGTAACATGCCCCCTAATTTCAAACCATATTACAAGACTATGGTAACCAAAACGCTATGGTCCTGGCACAAAAACAGACACACAGATCAACAGAACAGAATAACCATATCTATATGGCCAATTAATCTATGAAAGAAGGCAAGACTATTCAGTGGAGTAATGAATGTCTTTAATAAATGATGTTGGGAAAGCTGAACACATGTGCAAAAAACTAGACTACCATATACAAAAATAACTTGAAAATGGATGAAAGATTTTAATATAAGATTTGAAACACCTAGAAGAAAATATAGGAAATAAAGTCTTAGGCCTTGGTCTAAGTACTTGGGTTTTTTTTAATGTTTTTTTTAAGGCAAAGGAAACAAAAGCAGAAATAAACAAATGGAACTACATCAAACTAAAAAGTTTTTATACCATGAAGGGAACTATCAACAAAACCAAAAGGCACTATTCCTACTGAATAGAAGAAGATATTTGCAAATAAAGTGTCCAGTAAGGAGCTAATATCCAAAATATATAAAGAATTTATGCAATTCTATATAAGAAAACTAACAAACAATCCAATTTAAAAAATGTCAGAGGACTTGGATAGACATATCTCCATAGAGGACACACAGAGGTCAGCAGGCACGTGAAAAAATGCTCAAAATCACTAATCATTGGGGAATGCAAATCAAAATCTCAGTGAGATTATAACCTTATGGTTTAATGATAACCACAATAACAAGCATAACAATGGTTATTATTAAAAAGACAACAAAGGACAAGTGATGATGCCCAACGAAAGGAACTCTCCTGCACTGTCAGTAGGATTGTGAGCTGATGTGGCCACTATGGAAATAGCATGGAGGTTCCTAAAATAAAAGTACAACTACCACACAGTCCAGCAATGTCACTTCTGGGTATTTATCTGAAGAAAATAAAAATGCTTGAATTGAGAAAATGCATGCCTATGTTCGTGCAGAATTACTTACAATAGCCAAGATACGGGATCAAACTAAGTATCCATTGACAAATTGATAAAGAAGATGTGACATATAATACAATAGAATATGATTCAGCTATAAAAAGAATAAAATCTTGCCATTTATGGCAAGAATAGTCCTAGAGGTTAGTATGCTATTTGTGATACGAATAGACCTACAGCAGGAGTGTCAAATTCATTTTCACCGGGGGCCACATCTGCCTCGCGGTTGCTTTCAAAGAGCCGAAATCATGTTAGGACTGTGTAAATGTAACTACTGCTTAACTGTTAAGGAGTTGAAATTACATTCAGCTCTTCTAGGGCAACTGCAAGGCTGAGGTGGCCCCCAGTGAAGTGAGTTTGACACACGTGACCTAGAGAGTATTATGCTAAATTAAATAAGAGACAAATACTATATGATTTTACTTACATATGGGATCTAAATAACAAAAAAAAACCCCACAAGAAACAAATTAATAGCTACAGAGAACAAGGTGATGGCTTCCAGATTGGAGGAGGGAGGGGGATGGACAAAGAAGGTGAAACGGGTTAAGAAATACAAGTTGCCATTTACAAAAATAGTCACAGTGATGTTAAGTAACAGCACAGAAGACAGAATCAGTAATATTGTAATAAGCACATGCAGTGCCAGACGGGTACTAGATAATGGTGATGACTGTAAAGTGTAAATGTCTAGTGGCTATGTTGTAAAACTAAAGCATAATATTGTATGGCACCTCTACCTGGTAATACATTTAAAGCAACAAAAAATCTCATTAGATTTAGTGACACCCTGGTGACAGGGTGGAGCCGAGTACAGCCTGGAATATCAGCACTTTAAGGGGCTGGCCAGCCTGTGGACTGCTGCATGCATGGCCTGACTCCTCGCACTGCCATCCCTCGGAGCAGATCCGGGGCTCACCTGAGTCCCCTGTAATAAGAGAGCTTCATTTCTAAGGGCGCTGGCTGAAGATACACAGAAGTAATGGTGAAGTTCAGATAAAACCTAAGTACATCTGAATATGAAGTCCATATTTTCACGCACTTTACCATCAGAACCCTAAGGCATATTTTTAAAATAAATACTTTGTTTTAAAAAAGACAGGTCACTATTTGAACGTCATGCTTATCCTAGCTGAACCTGAACACAAAGTCATATTTATTATCACAAAATAAGAGCCATAAAACTGCTTGTCAGAATTAACAAACAAATTAAAATCTATCATCTGTGACATTGTCCTAAAGTCATTTTACAGACGTCGAAATTGAAGATGAGAGAGTATTATTGATGTGTCCATGTACCTATTAATGTCAAGGCATGAGTGTACTTATGTTTTTGACCAAGTCTGTGCTTCAAGAACTAGTCCATCTGATGTTTATCGAACACTTGCTGTCTGCCAGATTAGGCACTACATAGCGTGTTACACATTTGAAATAGCCATTATTAAAAATGGCCATGGCTATTAAAAACTGCATCAATGGAATAACTTTAAGCTTTTCTGATTAAATAATGGAAATATTTAAATACAAAATAGTTATGAATTTACACATCTCTACTCAGTTTTGATGAAAATACCTTGTAAATTTTTCAAAAACTACCATAAAGAAGATATTAATGGATGCTCAATTGATGTTTATTTTTGCCAGCCTGCTATGTTTATGTAGGTCAAATTTGCACAACACTAAAACACTGTGCTTTTACATAGTGTAGTATTGTATGTAGCCCTAATGCATTGAACTTCCTGAATACTTACTGTGCTGTATACACTCCTGAAGTTATGAAAAATTTAAACTAGGAATCAAAGGAACAGAATCAATAGATTCTTTACCACTAATTACTTGTGTGCCGTTGGTTGAAAAAAATTGACCTTTCTGAAGCCTCAAAGGACCTAGCAAAATGAAAGAAGTGCAAAAAAATTAAAGATTATTTTTAATAACTAAAAGTTAATATTTCAAATAATCTTTGTTTCATAGCTCTTGCGTTTTCAATTAGTAAATTCTCTGTTTATATCCACCCTTCTGTGTCTGAACTAGTTTATTTACGAACAAAATTAAATCAGCAAAGAGCAAAGTCAATATATAACATTTGAATAATCCAAATTAAACTTCTAGGAGTGAAAAATATGTTTATTTAAATTAGAATTTCAATAGATCAAACACTAATTTAGGCACAGCTGCAGGAAAATATAAATAAGATAAACCTGAAGAAAATGTACAAAAAAACACACAGTTTGTGATATTTTCATTTAAACTAATTCACAGACATTTTACATATTAGTATAGTTTTATTATATTGCTTTTCTTTTATATTGATTTAACAGTCATAAAACAAACAAGGAATTTTATGTTTATATAAAATAATGTACTTAACTGATTCTCTATTCATGTGCACTTACATTGTTTTAATTATTTTTTCTCATGGTATTCTAACATTCAGTATTGTGAAACAGATAGCTAACAACATTATGATTTGTTTTTCCAATGTGAAATAACTTTTTCTTCCTAGATTCTTGTATGATCTGTATTTTACTTTTTAATATCAGGATTTTTCCCAGGCAATCTGCCTGCAATTTTTTTTCCTTGTAAGCCATGGGGTCATTCTGATATTCAAATTAAAGTTTTTCTCCACTAATAAAGCTTCTCAGGGAATCTTTATTAGTATTATATCCTGTTTGAATTCTCTTTCTGTTCACTCCTGAGACGGCCCTTGTTTTTTATAGCACCTATTCAGTCCTCCATCTCTCTTATTCCCCTGGATCCCTCTCACCGCATCCTAGATGCACCCCCAGCTCATTCATGCAAAATCTAGATACAATTTTCTGCAAAACCAATACCGTTTTTCTTTTTACTGGCTCTAAAACAGTTTCTGATTTTTTTGTGACTTCTTCTGAAGTTTCACAGTTTTACTCTACTGCTGGATGTATGGCCAATTACAATTTCATGCAACTGTGTTGCACACTTTGTACAAGTAAGAAGTTTGCTAGAATTTCTGAGTGTTTCTTTAATAAATGTGGTCACCATTTAATTGGTCTGTTTTTTTTTTTTTGTATGTAAGCAGTATAAATCATCCTTCCCTATGGAATTCTGGTACTGATTTTGACTGCTCCACAAAATCAATTTGTGCCAAATTCCCCAAGGTCTGAGGTTAAACCCCACCTGCCAACTATCAAGTAGTACAGCCACTTTATGGATGCAGCTAGAAGACTCGAGAGTCCTGGGTGTGAGATAAAGTACTTTTCACTTTTCACTTGGACCAGTAACAGTATTCAGAGTGTTAACATTTTACCAGATATCCTAACCTCAGTTCTTACAGAACACTATGAATAAGGCCAGGTGCTATGGACTCAATGTGTCTTTGAAATTCTTGTATGAAAGCGCTACCCCACAATGTGATGGAATTTGGAGGTGGAACCTTTGGAAAGTAATTAGGTTCAGGTAAGGTCATAAGAACACAATTCCAAGATTGAATCAGTGCCCTTGTGAGAAGTGTTGGAGACCACCTGGACTCTCCCTCTCCACCACGTGAGGCTGCATGCAGGGAGCACGTAGGTATTTTCAGGGAGGCGGCTACCTGCAGATCAGGAAGAGGGCCCTCTGCAGACACTGAATCTGTGGTCCTTTGTTATGGCAGCCAATCGAAGACAACAGGTGACACCTGCATGCACAGTGGATTGTGTGACAAGAAACCAACCTCAGGCTTAGAAAACCCGAATCTCTTATAATATTTTGTGCCAAGAGGAAGCATTATTGGTGCTACACTGAATAGTAAGCAAACTTTTCTTTGCTCTGGGGGGAACACTGTGTTTACTTTCCAAGGCTATTTGCTATACACCATCCTAGAAAAAGATGGTCTGGAATAAAAGCAGTCAGTGCCTCTGCTCTCAAGACACACAGAAATGAGCCTCCTTATATACACGACTTAGAAATACAGTTGATTATACATAACAGAAAACTTGACTAATGACAACTTATATAGCAACTATTTGCCTCATTGCTCATGCACAAAAAAAGTGTCCAGGGGCAAATGGTCAAGGTTTGGTTCGGTAGCTCAGAAACACCATCAAGGACCAAGACAGCCCCTCTATTTCCTTGGACTTTATCCACAAACTTGCTGCCCCATCATGGAAACATGCATGTTATACTCCATACATCCTGTCCACATTCAAGACAAGAAGAAAATAGAAGGGCAGTACCTGAATCAAAGTCAATAGCTTTTCCTAAATCCCTCAGCTTACACCCAATTCATGTCACATAGTTGCCATGACTGCAAAGCAGTTTGGGGAAGCAAGTATTTTTATCTGGCATTGTAGTGTTGACTGTTGTGTGATACTCCCTCCTCTTGGACAGCCTTTACTATGCTATTCAAGTTCAGATCTCCATCCAGTGCAGTGAGGAAGGTCTCTAAGAGCCTCTGTAAGTGGAAACCCCACTGCTGTCATTTTGTCTTGCCAGGTACAGTACCTGCTGCCCCTGGCGAATCAATAAAGTGGGACAAAGCAGCTTGTTTTCCTCTTAATGCCAAGGGTAGTATATTGCTGCATTGGGGACATTTGCGAGGTTGAGAATCACTCTTAATCTCGTAACTATTGGAACACGGACTAATAAAGTTTAAATGGTTTTCAAAATAAAGGTCAATTATAGAAACAGACCTAGAATGCAAGGGTGTAGAATGACAGTTTTGCATTTTATATTGTTTCCATGGTTACTCATTAGAAATTATCATTAGTCTTTTACCAAACAGTCTTAAAACACTATTCAGTTATATCTTCTTGGCAGATATCTCTAAGTCTTAACTGGAGCATAGAAATAAATGTGAAAATATTCTCCACATTTTTCTTCTTGCCTGTGGAGCTGAATAGGTAATACTGCTACCAGTAATGAGGGGAAGGCATGGGTATCCTTTTCCAGCCCACCAGACTTCTGTTATATTCTTCATGTGGAAGCTTGATTTTTGCCCAGTGCATATAAAAACAGAAGAAAGAATTCAGCCTGACTCTCAGCCTTCTCTACAATTTTAACATGCCTACAAAAATAGCATACAACTGAGAGATAACCCAGAGAAGACATCTGTATCTTAGGCACAAATTTTTCCTAAATACAGGATAGGACAGCAGTAGGATTACAGTTGTTTGTAAAAGAACGCCATAATTAATAAGTAAAAATATCAGAAAATGTTTGTTTTGTGTGCTGAAACTGTAGCCTTACTTCTGCCCCATTCTGTACATTCCATGTTATAATTCAGTGGTGCGAAGCCGAATCTTTGGAGTATGAAAGACCTGTGTTTGAATGACCACTCTGGCACTTACTTGTTTTCGCAACTATGAACCAGTTACTTAGCATCCAGACTAACATGATTCGCATACATTGCAGTGCTTGTCTTGTTGGACTATCATAAGAATCAAATGAGATTATGCAGCAAAAATTTAATAGTTCTTGGCATTAGTATACACTTACTAAGTGACAGCTATTACTATAGCTCTGACATATCTTACTAGTAATTCCAGATTGATTTGGAAAGTACTGTATTCATGCATACCTTACTTAAATACTCTCAAAATACATTACTAAAGCAATATATCTAAAGAATCCTGCAACAAAGACATCTGTTTAACTTGATTATCCTATCAGAGATTGGAAGTGTCCATCAATTACTCCTGCTTGTCTCTGGATTCTAACCAAAGCAGAGGCCCAGTAGTTGGATGAGGATCAAAGGGCCAGTTTACTAGTGGATGTCCAGTAACTGCCAACACCAGTGCTCGGCTCTACAATGGATTCAGAAACCTACTAGAACCTGAAAGCAGCTTCACAAAGTCAGCTTTGCCTATTTGTCCTTTGATGTAGTCCGCCAGTCACCTGATAAACCTGCTTCAATAAATGTCAGGTTCGGAGAAAGAGCAAAGACAGGAAGAAGAGTGTCAGAAGCGGGGAGAAAGGGAGGGACACAAAGTGCCAGATGGGTAGATATTCTATTCAAATATTCCTTCCAATACTCTGATAAAAACATGAGGATGGGGAAATAAGTGGATCCTTTATAAACAATTTAGCATTTCCCAAGTGTTGCTAAACACAAAACTTTTGTTAGCAATACACCTAATAACATCCTAGAAAAGTATTCTGCAGAATAATAGCTTTGCAGTGCATCCATTATATATATAATGTAAGCTCAAACTGAAACATGCTTCTAACATGTATTAGTTGGATTTTTTAAAAAATCACCATGGAATCGATTTGGCACCTTATCCCACTTTTCATCTGGCACTTAACATGCCTTGAAATGTTATACAGCTAATTGTTAGCAAGACGTATCTGCTAGACTGCTCTGCTTCTGGTCAGGAGTCCCTGTGAGTGTCAGCAGTGGGTTGCAAGGATAATAGATACTGATGCAACAGTTATGAACAAATTGGTCAGAAGCTAGTTAGCCTCTCCATGACACCAGCTTTTCTTCTTCCTAGAATATCTGAGAAAAACTCGTAGATGCTGACCATGTCTTTTGTGTCCTGAACACACACTGAGGGCGATTGGAGTTCATTTAAATCAGATTCATTCACTTAACAAATGAATTTGCCCGTGAACACATATGATTAAATATTGGGGATCCTGCATAATGCCAGGCTTCTCTGATGGTTCAGTTAGGTATAACCTCAGAAATCATTTCACCAAATAAAGCAAGCAAAGCTGCCCCAGGCTTTTGGAGGACCTTCGGAAGACAGGGACTCATCAAGATATTCAGTCCACTCTACCCAAGACACTGCCTTTTCTCTTTAGAGCTGCTTCTGTGCTGCATCTCTGTCTAATCCCATCCTTCTTCCTAGGGATTCTGATTCCAGAGTTCCAAAGGCAGCAAACGAGAACACTCTAATACACCGAATAAATGGAGAAATGTAAAATGAAATCTGCCTTCAAAGTGTAACCAGGACACTAAAATCAGCTCTGACACAACAGTAAGTCAGTGTTTATCTTTGTGGCTGACCACTAACCGGTATCCCCAGGTATGAACCACAAGCTGCTCATCTTCCATAAAAAGCAAATCATACACAGAGAAAAACATCCTGATCTTTATGAGCATTTTATTTGATGGATTGTGGAATAAGTGATGCACTATTTTATATGTATGAGAATAGCTTAATCCCAAATATCCAAGTGGTAAACTTCAAATGAACTGTGATTTTGCTGTAACCCCATAGCTAGTGGTTGGAATTTAAATTTCAGTTGATTTAAACTGTGTTGATACAATATTAATATAGCTGCTGACGAAGTACTTAATCAATGATCATTCAATACACTAATATAAGTAGTTGTTTGGCTAGTTCTGCATGTTTTTGTTTCGTTTTTATTGACTAGAGGTTAAGTATTTTCACTCTGTAAACAACACTGATTCCCTACAAAGACCAAAAATGCTTCTTAATACCAGTGCCTTTTTCATTCTTTCTATGAAATAGGTAATGTATAGTAGTGCCTGTTACCTTTAAAACACACACACATATCATTCTTCATGCTATGAAATCAACATGTTTCTTAGTTCTGGAGGAAAAGGTTCACAGTATTACATGGAACTTTGCTATTTACCTTAGACAGAAAAATAAAGGCCCAATATTTTATTATGACTGTAGGTAAACATCAATTAATATAGTCATGTGCAGATAACCCTACATATTTTACAAATTTATTTTGAAAATTTGTTCAACAAACTGTGGGAATTTCTCAGACAATGTCCACTTATTGCTGTAGTTACTGGAGGAGACAGTTGTTTCAGCAAAGGAGGGTACCTTCCAGGGAAGCCCTTACAGGGTCGACGCATACCCATTAGGTTTTATTTTTACATGAATTTATACTAGTTAACTTTAGGCTTCAGTACCTGCCTTTACTCCTCGCCTCCTCCAAGCTCCCTCCTGGAAAGGAGTTTGTATCTTTAATTACCTGTCTACGGCTGTTCCAAAGTGGAGCCTGTTGCTTATTGGGACAACAGCAGAGCTATGTGCTTCTTGGTGATAAAATCCAGTATCGCCAAGGACTTCTGCTTAAGGGCTAGCAGAGGTGAGAACCAGATTATGCCCTCAGTCCTAACAAATCCGTGCATCCTGAATGCCAGACTTAGTTTTCCACTGGTGGCCTGTTTTCCTTCCCAACTCCACTACGTAAGCCCCCAACGAGGTATGGCATGCAGCTGGCTTCTCCATGACACTTGGCCCTCAGGCCTAGGACTGCCCTGTCACTCATTCACACGCACACACAATCCCACCAATAACATATGACTTGGGCCTATAAAATAATCCAAAATTTTGAGAAATCGAATTCAAATATGGAGCAAAACATGCCATCAGGCTATTTGAGACCTATTTTTTCTAGTCCCCTGCATCTTTCTGAATGAAGCCAGTATTGAGGGGACAGGGGGAAGAAGACAGAGTGAAAATCCTTAAGCTCTTTGTGTTTGGCATCAGAGTGATATTAAAATGGTGTCAAAGGTCAGGCCTAGAATACTCCATTGTATTTTGACAATGTTGGACTTTGATATCACTGCGACACCTGGAATTTCTGAAAATATTCTTAGATCTTTGAATAATTCTATTGACTTTATTCAGTAAAAACTATTGTATGACCCATTTGATGACTGAAATTCCAAGAACCTGGAATCTTTTCCAGGATAAGATCAAGATTCTTTTCATGATATCTAAAATCTTATTGGTCTAAAATGACATTCCTCTTACACATAAGCAAATTACTTCTAGTCTCTATCTTTTAATGATTACAAATGTCCTAAAACTCCAGGACTCTGAAGAGTTAATAGCATGAAACTTCTTTTTTACAAGTTGTTAGCAATTATTTACTGATGATTATTAGATATGCAAGAGGAAAAGATTTAAATTTGAAATAGGTAGTTAAAAATCCTGCCTGACAGTTATATAAACGGTAGGTGTGACCATAGTCATGCAGAAATGGAACTTTGTCCTCTTTCTGCTTGCTATGTATTTTTGTTTCAGTTGCTTAGATTATAAATGCAGTGAATGATTCTACTCCAAAAAGATCTAAAAGGGCAATAGAACTATGGATAAACAAGCTGAATATCCTCATGCATTACCCACAAAGTTGCACTTTTAATTGCAGAATTTGTGGTTTGGTGATGATTCTAAGTAGGGAGAGCACAGCTTGATTTTCACATCACAGGGTGATTTTTCAACTCTTGTAGTTTAAAAAAATCAGCCTGTGATTTAGAAACTACGCAAATGCAAAGTATAGGCAATTAAGGGAGAATAAATATGGAAATCCACAAGGTCCTATTCCTCAAGTTCTTAACACATTTCAACACGAATACTTTGCAGAAACTATCTAGGATGCTGTGATGGTTCTTCATTTAGTCATTCATGTATTTAGTTGTTCTTCAAGTACTTGGTGAGTGTCTGTCATATGTTAAGCCTGTTCTATCCCTCCTTGAAAATACAGTGATGAAAAACAGGCACACGTCTGCTTCTCATGAAGCACACAGGTAGAAGTATCATTAAGGAACAATGTAGATGTTTGAGAGTTTATAATAGAAGAATCCGATCATGGATATAAGACGATTCTTCCCCGAGGAATGCCATTTGAGCTAAAATCCAAATAATGAGTGAGTGTTAGCTGAGTGGGGGAGCTGACGGGGGTGGTGTGGCAGGCGTGGAGACGGCACGTGCAGTCCTCGAAGTGGGAAGTGAAAGACAATGCGTATTGTTGGGGAAAAGGCAAGAAATGACAAAGAGGACATATAGGAGACTGAGAACCATGGAAGGTTTTGAAGCATGTGAGTAGCAGGGTGAGGTGTAAAGCATGAGAAGATTTTTCCCCATGCAAATTGGGTTGGAGGGTGTTAAGCAAGAGTGGTTGTTTGAAAACTCATTAGGGGGCTTTTACCGTCTAGTCTTGAGACGAAGGTGGCTTGAGATTGGATGCGAGTGGAAAATACAGAGGCGATGTCAGATTCTGATGGCACAATTAGCAGAACGTAGTGATAAATATGACAGAGGGGTGGGAAGAGAGAAGTGAAGCAAAGGGACACATGAAGATTACTCTCAGACTTTCCACGTGTTCAAATGAAGGCTGTTCACTCCTAAACTGAGGAATAGCCGAGAAGGGATGGTTTAACGGCAGAATCATTAGTTAACTTTTGGACCCATTGCCTTAAAGGTGCTTTTGAGACACCCGAGTAGCGCTATTGGAGAAGCAGCTGGAACAAGGGTCAGATCTGACATGGTGATACACCGTTGAAAGTCACTGGCATCTGGCTGGTTATTGAAGCCATGCATGTGGGAAGATATTCCTGTTGGGAGAATATAGGGGGAAAATAAGGAAAACTAGGGTAGCCAGAGGTTGAGAAGGCAGTAAAAGGATCAGAGAAAGAGTAATGTGGGAACAGGAAAACCAGAAGGCTGTAATGTCATGGATGCTAACGGAAAGAGGTTTCTCAGCAGGAAGGAGAGCCCAAATATTATTGAAAAATGCTATGAGGTTAAGTAAGGTGATCATTAAATGTGGCTGCTAAATTTAATGGCAAAGAAGTCAGGCCCAATTTTGTGGAGTTTAAGGATGGAAACAAATCTTAATGGCTGAGGAGTGAAGGAAAAGTGAAAAAATGGAGGCTGTGAATATAGACCACTCTTCTGAGAGAGCTTAGAAGGGGAGTGAGGCAGTACATGATTTTTGTTGTTTTAAGTTTGGTGGGATCTGAGCTGGCTTCTGAAAAAGGAATAAATTTATTTACTTAATTTCCCAGGAGATACATGCTACTCTTTGGCTTGAAACTCGTTCCTTTTAAGAAAATGCATAGTGTATTCATAGTATCTTTCCCTCTCCGAGCATTCATCTTGAAAAAAATTATTTCACAACAGTGTATTTTATAAAACTTCTGCATATATACATAGATAACAAATCCACTGTTTGGAATTTATTTAAGTTGATTGTAAATATATGATTGGATTACTTAATCAAATGACAGTTTGTGTGAAATTAACAGAGGAAAAAACCCTCACCTATGTATATCATTCAGGGTCCAACCAAAGAAGCAAAAGCAGTAAGAGATTATGTATTTCTATCTATATAATACAGGTAGAACAGCTGTATTTGAAAGGAATTTGCTTACTCATATGTGGGAGTCTGGCTAAGCAAGTCTGAAGTTCAGCAAAGCAGCACAAAAACAAGGTCATAAACAAGTGGGCTGGAATCCCAAGGGCATAGGGTAAATTTTCATGTCTACAAGGTGAGAGTCTCTCTTTACTCAGGGATGATTTGAGATCTGATTTAAAGATTTTTCCAACTACCTAGTCAGCCCCACCTAGGATAATTCCCCTTTTTATTTTCTTACTTAGTGAACTGACTAGGAACTTTAATTATATCTGTAAATGCCTTCACAGCAGCATCTACACTAATGTTTGATTTAATGACTTAGCAAGGAAGAGTGACACCCCCAGGATGGCAGTGTGGATTGTTCCTGACTTCGCTCCCCCTTACAAGAACTACAGTGGTCCCCACCTAGCTACGGATTTGCTTTCCATCGTTTCAGTTACCTGTAGTAAATCACAGCACAAAAATATTAAATGGAAAGTTCCAGAAATCCGCAATTCATAAGTTTAAAGTGACGGGTAATTCTGATTAGCATAGTGAAATTTCACTCTATCCTGAAAGTGAATCATCGGGCCATCGAGCCTGTCCTTGCTGTACACACTGCCCACCCATGAGTCACTGAGTGGCCACTCACTCATCGGAACAACTGTTGCGGTATTGCAGTGCTTATGCCTCAACAACCTCTATTTTCCTTAATAATGGCCCCCAAGGGCAAAAGTAACGATGCTGGCAATTTGAATATGCCAAATAGAAGCTGTAAAAATGTTTCCTTTAAGTGAAAAGGTGTGTATGTATAGGAAAAAAACATAGTACTATCTGTGGTTTCAGGCATCCACTGGGGTACCTGGAACGTATCTCTATAGATTATGAGGAACAACTATATCCATGGACAGGTCAGCACTGAGAAAACCCTAGAACCCCAAGTAGTGAGGGTGAGACCAAAAGGCTAAGAAAAATGCTACATGCCCACTGCACTCTCCTCCCCATAGCGGCCCAGCACCACATAGAGAGGTCTTCATGGGCTGACACATCCTCCAGTGGGAAACAAACAAACAAAAAAAGATCTCAAGGACAATATCCAGCAACCCCGGCATGGTGGGTCACTTTGTGGGAGCCTCTATTATGGTTTCACTCCATAGGGATTCCAGGGGAATCCACAAAACTCGAACAGTGGGAATCTGATTGTGGCAGAGAAGTGGGGAGGGGCATCCAGCAACCACCCAGATATTGACAGACCAAGTTTCTACCTGCACAGCCCAAAGAGCAGGCCTAATCAGTACCTATGCTCATCTGCAGAACCTAGTCCAGGTACAGTCTGATCCAGGAACTGACCTGGGTGCATGTATACCTGATTTAGGTCCCCCCAAAACAAGTTTTTTCTGGCCCTAGAGTCTGATCTGCCCAAGCCCAGGCAGGAGCCTCAGGCATAGCCCCACCCACTGCGGAGCACGGCCCCCAGCCCTAATCTGACAGAAAGAGCCGGGGAGGATATCTGGAAGCTTCATAAGCCAGCAACACTCAAGATGAGAGGCAAGCAAACAGAGCCCATCTCCCCCAAAGCAAAACCAGAGGCTGTATTTGTCCAGGGAACTTGGGACATAGGTCAGTTTGGACAAAAACCACAAAAAACGCTAGTGGCCTTGGAGCTGCTTCCCCACTGCGCTGTAGCAGAAAAACTAATTAGGGACCCCACTTACGGCTAAATACAGCCTATGGCCTGCCTAGCCGGGGAACCAGAGCATGTGAGCAGCTCTGGGGCCCACCCAGCAGCCCTGATTACAGAGGAACGTGAACAGAGCACAGCTGTGCCTTTCCCTATGGGCAACCCCCAAATGGTGGCCTTACCTTACCAGGATATTCAGTGCACACTCTCAGCTGACTCCAGTCCCCAAATGAGTCACTCAGGCCCTAGGTCACATCCTGATGCCTCGAAAAGCAGGGAACCCAGTTACCATTAAGCCCTTCCAACAGCCTTGGCCAATGGTATGTCCACCCCTCCCCTCCCCCACACACCAGAACTCAGCTTGAACAACTGTCCAAGAGGAAACAACTGCAAGAGGAAAGAGAAGTTACAAACAAGGGAACCTCTGTAAAAATAGTGGTGGTAGTCTCAGCAGAAACTTTTTAGGCCAGAAGAGAATGAGATGACATATTCAAAATATTGTACAAAAAAATTCCTTTCACCCAAAAATACTGTACTGGCAAGGTTGTCTTTCAGAAGTGAAGGAGGAATAAGGACTTTCTTCAACAAATGCTGAGGGAATTCATACCACTAAAACTGCCTATAAGAAATGCCAAAGTGAGTTCTTTGCATGGAAATAAATAAATGCTAATTAACAGCATAAAAACATAAGACAGCATAAAATTCACTAATAGTAAAATGTAGTTAAAGTTGGATGCTGTAATATGGTAATGAGGTGCATAATTCACTTACAACTATAGTAAAAAACGTAACAACCATAACTACAATAATCTATTTATGAGTTACACAATATAAAAGTATGTAAGTTGTGCCCTGGCTGGTGTAGCTCAGTGGATTGAGCGCGGGCCTGCGAACCACACGATCACGGTTCGATTCCCAGTCAAGGCACATGCCTGGGTTGCAGGCCAGTTCCCAGCAGGGGACATATGAGAGGCAACCATACATTGATATTTCTCTCCTTCACTTTCCCTCTAAAGATAAATAAATAAAGTCTTTTTAAAAAGCATGTAAGTTGTAACATCAATCACCTAAAATTTGAGGGGAAGTAGTAGTGAAAGTGTAAAGCTAGGAATTCTATTAGAATTAAGTTACTAATTTGAGGCAAAGAAGAGCACTAGATAAGGATGAACAGGTCAGTCCAACAAGAGGGTACAACATGTGCAAATGTGCACCCAACGTAGCAGCATCGAAATATATAAAGTAAATATGAACACATCTGAAGGGAGAAATAGCAATACGACCATAGTAGAAAACTTTAATGCCCCACTTAACATCAATGAATAGATCATTCAGACATAAAATCCATAAGAAAACATTGGCCTTAAACTAATAACTAGACTATGAGTACTTAATACATAATACATATATACAGAACATTTCATCCAAAAGCAGAATATATACTCTTTTCCAGTGCACACGGATCGTTCTCCAGGGTAGATGGTGTTAGGCCACAAAATAAGCCTAAGTAGATTAAGACAACCACTTCGGTGCAATGGGGTGGCCCCCCTCCCTCAGAGCCAGTGATGCAAGGGAGGGCAAGGCAGACTGTACCTGACAAGACCTAGCCTAGGACAGGAACATGTTACTTCTGCAGCATCCTATTTGTCACACGGAAAAGCAATGATTAAAAACTACATGAAGGAATGCCAAAAGGCAAACATCTTAGAGGCTGGCTACCCAGCCTGCCATGGTATTTCAGCTGCAAAGGCAGTAGCTTTCCACAGAGCAGCTGTTAGAGCAAAACAGACAAAATTTCATAATCAGTCTGAGCTGCCTATTTCGAAACTCTCTAAGGATTTTATGGCCTCTTTTTTCAACCATTATATAATCATATGTACTGTTTGACTAGAGCTGTCATAAAAAATTTCTACAGACAACAGAAATTTATCTTCTCAAATTTGTGGAGGCTAGAAGTCCAGGACTAAGGTGCTGGCAGATGGCCACTTTTCACCGCGTGCTCAGGTGGGCATCCTCGTCTGGCTGTTTGTGTTCTCCTCTCCCCTTTACCATGTGGCATTAAAGCTCACCCACATGACCTCATTTTACCTCAACTGCCTTTTTAAAAGCTCTATATCCAAATATAGTTATAAGCTGAGGTACAAGGGGGGTTGGGATTTCAACATATAGATCAGTAAACAGGAGAAGGAGACAGTCAATTCAGAACATAAAAACATACATCTGACTTAGCCAAGACCTAATTACTCAAGTTCTACATTAATTTGAGTGACAAGAAATGTCAGAGTTTTAAATACATTATACTTAATTGAACCAAAGCTAAGAGGTCGTGGGGCGGGGGGTTTCCATCAATAGGGAAGCACTGTTCTCCCTTCGAGATGTGTAGTCCGAGTGCCCATAAGGGAGAGAGCACCTGGGAGAGTCCTTCTTGCTCAGTAGCTCCCACCTTTTCAGTGAGGCCTACCTTCCCTCACCTACCACAACCAATTTTTTACCTGGATCTGTGCTTTCATAGCACTTACCATAGCCCTAGTATGTACCTTATTTGTTATGTTTATTGTGTACTTCCTATTACCTATTATGTTTATTCCTTGTTGGGGTCAAGGACCTTTGTCTGGCTCCTAGCATGACTCTATGACAGAATTTATCCTTACCGCCCCCCTAGAAAAAGCTCCATTTCTCTTTCTTTTAGTTGTTTCATCATTATATAGATCACAGCTCTTCCCAGACTTATACATGAACAACTAAGGGAAAACTGTGAGATAAACTTTCAAGAATATGAAGAACTCTCTAATCTGAAAAATAACATCTCTATTGCTTGTCTTTCATCAAGTTATTACAGAAAAAATGTGAAGTATTTCAGAAGAGAATTTATACTGAATTAATTCCCATAACATCAATAATACCAGGTCCTCAACTGAGTTTTCATATGAGCAATTTTCATTCTTTAGAAATATGTAGTCTGTAAGGAAGATATGGAAGAAAGACAAGACTCTAATATAAACATTAATGTGATGTGTTCCACAAGACATTTGCAAAGTAAAGGCATCATGTCTGGTTGCAGAATTAAAGGAAGTCTTGCTAGACAAGTTGACATAAGAAGTTGAAAGGAAATGCTGTTTTGGCAGGTAGAGATGAAGGTGGGCCTTGCAGGGGGCCAGAGTTACCTCAGAAAACCAGAGATCCATGAAATCGTGGTTGCGGTGGACATTACCTGTGCTAACTTTGCAGAACTCAGAGTGTATGTTGAGCTACAGGAGAAAATGTAAGGAGAAATGCATGTTGTGGTGAAGTCACAGGTGACTGAATGACCACACCAAGTTGTTGGACTTTGGTCAGTTAGGAAAGAGGAGCCCCTGACATTTCCTTGGTAGAAGACTAACTCGCTCAGGGAAGAGTAATCTGGAGGTGTTACACTGATTTTGAAATTTTGAAAAAGAGTTCAGATAACACCTCCTGTGTAAATCAAACTCTTAAATCGGTTGATTAACTTATAAGATTAAAGTATTTAGAGATAAAAGTGTTCTAAAATGATATATTTAGTGTTCCAGTTCCCTTATCACCAAAATGACATCATGATAGTGCTGAATTCATAGGATTACATTAAGGATTAAGAGATTTGATCTCTATTTAACACAAGGGCTATGCAGGGTTTATTACCACTGTTGTTATTTTGCTTCCAACCTCAGGCAAGTTATTTAACCTTTTTGTGCCTTGTTTCCCTTCCATGTGAGGTGAGTATTATAATGGTAATCTAGTTATCGGTAATTTTGAGTCTGTAATACATTAATAGGTATAAAAGTCTTTAACATTTTCAGGTATATACTAGGTGATTAATAAAAGTAAACTATTTTTATTAATGTTACTATTACTCTCAATATACATGACATAGTTGGGAAAAATCAGGGAATAAAATTTAAACTTCTAACTTATTCATACCAAAGTTCTCATGCAATTAAACTATGCCATAATCTAATCATTTAAGTTGATAAGACTTTGATTGTGGCTACCCAACTCAAATCTCCCCAAATATTATGATCTTCCTTCTCAAAGAATCTTTTGACCTATGTCAATTACTAATTTGGTCTAGGCAAACATGAATATGCTTGACAGGGTAATAGGAGAAGGAATTCTCCAGAAAAAAAAAAAGATAATTTTTAAATACTCAGAAATAAGTTTAAGGACTGTTCTAGTTGCAAAAGGGAGCTAAATTGGGAGGAAATTTTCAAGATAATTAGATTAATAAAAAATCTATCAGCAAATCTTAGTTGCATGCTTGCTTTGTACAAGGTTACTAAACCAGGTCCTCTGAAATGTGCAAAGGAATTACAGATAAGGCTTAATTCTAATTTAAAATCTGAATGTATATGAGCTTTCTAAAGTTGCAGAGTAAATTACCACCAACTTAGCTTAGAACAACAGAACTGTATTTCTCAGTGGTCTTTGTGGGTAAGAGATTTGGGAAGAATATAATTGGTTTCTCTGCTTAAGGGATTCACAAGGCAGAAACCAAGGGGTTGGATGGACCGCATCATCTTCTTAGAGCTCAGGATCCTCTTTCAGGCTCATTCAGGTTGTTGGCAGAATTTTGTTCCTATGGTTAAGTGACAGAGGTCCCCATTGTTTGCTGGCTGTGGACAGGGGAGGGAGATCGCTGTCAGCTACTAGAAACTGGCATTCAGCCCTCCTAGAACATGGAATCTCACAACACGGAAGCTTGTTCTTGAAAGCCAGTGAGGTCATCTGTCTCCAATCTGCTAAGAAGGAGTCTTATATAACTCAATGTAATCACTTGACTGAGTATATCACTACCTTTCCCATATATTGCCACTTAATCATATTAATAGGTCCTACCCACATTCTAGGGTAAGAATTATAACAGGAGTAAGGAATCTTGGGGACCATCTTAGAATTCCATCTATTACAACATATAAATGAAAAAACTGTGAGATATATGAACATAAAACCTGAGGAGGAAGACCTGAGGGCCAGCCAAGGCTAACAAGGGGGAGAGAAAGGTTTGCGGGAGAATTTCTGTAGGAAGAATGGAAGAGGGCAAACCAAGCAAGTCTGATACATGTTGGCAAGTTTCACCCAAACCCCTCGCCTCCTTCAACAGTCCTTCTGTACTGGGAGTTTGCAGGCTCAGCTCCTATTCGAAAGCCTCTCTTTTTTGTTCTCTAGAAACAGACTAATGGAAATTTATATGGTATGTTTAGAGCATTTTCTCATATCGTATGTCATTTAAAATGTTTTAATACCATTTCAGGAATCAAAAACTTTCTATGTCCTTGTCCCCATTCCTTCCTCCCATGAGCATCACCACTCCTGACCTAACGCACTGCTACTGAGCCCCTCCTGCCCAGGGGCCTCTGCCAGGCTGGACAGGAACTCACACAACAAGAGGCTCCTGCCATGGTCACTGCCTGCATAATAGCAACACCCTAGCTGGATCCAACTCAGTGGCCCTTAGTTCCACTTCCAAGGGAGCAGAATCTTCCAAGTGTTTTTTTGTTTTGTTTTTTAATGAATCTTTCAGTGCTATCTAATGAGCAAAGCAGGGAGTTGTTAAAGAATCCTCAAGAAGCTGGCTGAGTATGGAGGGAATTTTCTATTTTGAGCAAAGGCCCTGATACTACTTTTTATTTGCCCAAAGCCCATTACATTATTGATACGAAGAAAAAGGGGACTTTCTAAACAAAAATGATATCCCTACACAATTGTGGGGATAGAGCAAAATGAGTGTTATCCAAAAATGCTATTAAGGAGCTTGTCAAATATTTATGTATTTTTTAACTTTATCTTATTCATATCCTTTGAGGACAGTGACTAGGTTGTGTTACCTAATCTGTTTTTTCAGTGCAGCATGCAATTTTCAGACAACAAATAATCGCCAAGGAACAAGGGACAGAAATTCAAATATACAGGTTAATACAGGATTTAGGTGTCATCTTATTCTGAATCCAAAAGAAAAAAAAGGTTTTTTTTCATTTTTCTATGAGGACATAGAAATATGATTAAGTTTTGGTGTATTCCTTATTTATATGAATGCAAAACCTGTCAGGTGGCTTAGAGAATACAATACAAAATAAAACAATAAAAAACTAAAGTCAGAGTCGACAAATTTTAGTCAAATCTTGAAACTTTTGGACATGGAATAACAAGAGAATCTCAAGGTGTAGAGACTTACATGAGAAAACACAGAATAAGTGAGAAAAAGACATTCTATCTCATGTATCTTAGCTATCCATTCATTCTTTCCACAAATAGTGAATTTCTACTATGTGACAATTTCTGTGCTAAGTGTTTTCCATGTGTTTTCAGAGTTTATTTAATCCTGCCAATAAACTCATGAGGGCACAAGTGGTACCCCTAGTGTTGTGATGAGAGGACTGAAGGTTAGACAGGATAAGAAAATTGTCTAATAGACACGTCCTTAGTAAGTTAGAGAGTGTGGTTTTGAACCTACAACAAATGCGATTTACAAGTGGAGAATCAGGAGCAAAGACACAGTGTAACAATGAATGTCAGCATTAGGAAGAGCAGCTCAATTTGCATGTGAGAGTCCCATGCTAGAAATATAGTTACAGACTATTACTCAGAGATTAAAGAGGGCAGGCCGTATTTATTATTAATCATTTGTTTTCTCAGAAATTTACTTTTCTATTTTGAGGATTTTTAAACAACTCCTCACCCACTGACCGGCTCTGATGAAAAGCCCCAGTTCCAGTACCCTGCCCCCTGCGATGGTGACTTCTCTGGGATGGTCTCTTGACGAGAGGAGAGTCAATCGCAGCATTAGGTCAGGTTATTATCTGACTAGAACTGGTAGGAAAAGTCTTCTTCCTCTTACATCACCACACTGGAAGAATGTGAATATGGCATGGTGTGAGATCACACCCCTGCCACAGAGAAAGCTTACATGCAGAAGATGAGAATGGAGCCAGGGGAGAGAAGAAAGGAGAGCTGAGGAAAAGAGATGGCAGTGGGCTCATCCTTGGATTCAGTTGTCCTTGAGGTGAGTTTTCCACCCCCACTCCCCCCCCAACCCTGTTACATATGCCAGTAACACTTCTTTTTAACTTAAGCTAATTCACTTAGAGTCCAAAAGGATACAAGTTGACAAAACAGCAGGTTTGCATATTTTATAGAGTTTTAAGGTAACAGAGAACCATGCTTGGAAAGTAAAACAGTATAAACAGAAGGGGAGATCTGAGAGACACTGAGTAGAAAGTATCCACAGGACAGGATTAATTTGACAGGATAGAGGATAATAGAGATTCCAAATTGAAGGGAGAAGCGACATTATCATTTAGGGCATAGTAACACCAACTGGTTGATTGTATTTATGGTAGATAGAAAGTTATCAACTGAATTTTCACTGTACCTAGTGTACCCATAAACCCTCTGGGCAAAAAAAAACTTACTAACTCCTTGAGTAATCTACTGCACAAGCTGGTCCCAACAACTTTCCAAAGTCAGCCATATCTGCCTCACTTTTCAGTTCCTGGTGGAGCCCTACCACCACGGCACTGCTGTGCCATTCTGGGTAACTCAGTCTCTTCCTTTCGCATCTTTCTCCTCAGAGGCCTTCAAGGTGGGGTCAAGTCTATTTCTACAAAACCATCTCTAAATTGTGTCCTCTTTATCTTTGGGGAGGCTTAAAAACTACTACTGTGCATTGCTATATTTCTTTCTATACATTTAAAGCCAAACACATGTAACACATTGGAAAGTTAAATACTTTTTGAGCACTAGGATTGTATCATATGTATTCATCAATAATCTAAACACTAGCAAAAGTGAGTACTAGTAATTGGAGTCACTAGTAAAATGAGAATATATCTGTTAAGTACATGTTCATAACACATAGTGTTGGATGTTATGATAGATTATTTTTGACTAATTACTAAGAGTTAATATATGGTTACATATGATATACATATTATGTGTGTGTGTGTGTTTTCAGACACACTTCAGACACCTAAAGCCCAAGCCCTGAGTATAAATATTCAGCTAAAGTGACCAGTATTTATTTACATTTCTCTTATTTTAAAATTCTAAATGAAAAACTCTTTTGCATTAAAGGCAGTTCTATAGTTGCATGTTATTCAGGTCGGTAGGTAGGTGGAGGTATCACATACTTTGTTATATGAGACTCAGTTTAAAAGTTTAGACTTGGGCTCTGTCATTTCCTAGTTGGGTGACTTTGGGCAAGTTATTCTTTACAGACCTCAATTTTCCTCTAAATCTCATATAGTAATAGTTCCTTTCTCATATAGGCATTTTAAAGATTCAGCAACGTTAATGCATGTAAAGTCCTCAAGAGAGCATACAGTACATGGAATACCTCAATTAATGTTTCATTAATAGCCCTGGCTAGTGTGCCTCAGTGGATTGAGTGCCAGCCTGGGAATCAAAAGGTTGCTGGTTCGATTCCCAGTCAGGGCATATGCCTGGGTTGTGGGCTAAGTCAGGTCCCCAGTAGGGGATGTGTGAGAAGCAACCACACATTAATGTTTCTCTCCCTTTCTCCTTCCCTTACCCTCTGTCTAAAATAAATTTTAAAAATATTTGAAATATTTTAAAAAATGTTTTATTAATAATATTTCATCATCATCATCATTCTCTGTGTCTAAGAAATACTGCAGGGTACCAGGACCTTAACAGAAACTCCTGGTTCATATACGGAGTTACTGCTTAAACAAGTATCACATTTCAATTTTAAAATATGGGTGTGAATTAAAAAAAAATATTTCTGTATGGGAAATGTGTTCTTAGGAAATTTAATTTTTTGCCACTAAAAAGTGGAAATATTTGGAGCTGATAGATTAATGCAAATGTCCCTGAGCGGTAAAGTGATCATAGAAGTATGGGTCCTCTGTATTTTTCTCATGTAGAAGCTCCATGGATTTTCTTCCTGTTTATAGTTATTTTCATGTTAGTATTGCTATTTTTGCAAAGAGGGAATTGAGCATTTAATAATCTTTCTTCAAATTGGCTTTCTAGGTTCCATTCTTAGTGCTATAATCAGAAAAAAAATTGGGTATCTGTGTGTCAAGGTGCTGTTCTAAAACACACCAAAAACAATAGAAGATAAGTTAATAAAGAGATATACAAAGACAACAGCAAAAAAAATTTAAAAAGACTTTTTTTATTAAAATAATGTCAGTTGCTGTCAGGACTTTTTAAGTCACCTAGTTTCATTAATTACAATTAAATTGTGCCTGCTCACCTGAACAGCAAATTTCAACTTTGTCATTTTCAGTTTTTTAAATAATTTTCTTTGACCTTTAGATAGTCTCAACTTAAAAAATTCCTTCTCTTCTATCTCCCTCAAAAAATAATGGGTACCTGTTCATATTATAAGGTTTGGAAAAATTCTGGAAAGTATATTTTAATTTATATCTTAAAATTTTATTCCATTGGAAAAATAAGTATTTTTGTTAGAAAATTGTAGTATGTATAAGTACTAATATAAAAATTTAAACTTAAATGTACCATAGTTTTTTGATCCATTCATTTACTGATGGGCATCTAAGTTGCTTCCAACTCTTGGCTATTGTAAATTGTGCTGCAATGAACATTGGTGTGCATAGGTTCTATTCTATGCAGCAGAAAGAAAGAAGGAGCTCCTACTCTTTGCAACATCATGGATGAAACTGGAAAGCATTACGGTGAGTGAAATAAGCCAGGCGGTGAAAGACAAATACCGTATGATCTGACCTTTATCAGGAACCTAAACAACAAAACAAACAAGCAAGCAAAATATGACCAAGGACACTGAAATACAGAGCAGGGTCACAGGGACCAGAGGAGAGAGGGGAGAGAATCACAGGGGAAAAGGGGAAGGATTCACAGGAACAAGTATAAAGGACACATGGACAAAAACTAAGGTGGGAGGTGGAAATGGGAGGGAGGTGGGGAGCACTGGGGGGGCAGGGCTGGGAATATAAGACAAAACTGTACTTGAACAATAATTAAATAAAAAATTTAAACATAATGGCCTATTGTTCAGTGAGTAACTAACATTTTTATGTATATACTTTTACACATCCATAAGTAAACATGTTTTCAAGCAGAAAATTGTTTTTTCATATTCTGCTTTTATGATTTAACAAATAGCATGCGCATTTTCCCATGTCATCAAATTTTCATTAAGTCAACTTTTCCTGAAGGGTATTTTATGAAATATGTGCTACTAAGAACAAAGATTCTGTGGGCAAAGGCATCTGAGACGTTAGGTTAAGCGGGCTTAGCCAGGTTTAGTTACTGTAGTAGCCCCCTCTTTTCGGTGCTAATCTGCACTGTGCTGCTCCAAATGAAGGTTTTGTTTCCCAAACCTGTGTGGCCATGCCACCCTCCACCTGCAAGGCATCCCTTGGCCAAGAGTTCTGTGGAACATCCTCTAGGAAATGTCATAGGACCACAGAGTGATGTCCGAAGCCCTCCTATTCTCATATCCACCTAAAGCTCTTATGTACCTGTGCTCTGTGGAGGTTCCCAGGGCTCCCCACATTTTTTGAGGCCCAGAAGGACTTTCATCTTGAGACATGAGGAGCCTTGTGTATTTCCTAAGTCTATGAGCCTGAGCTATTCACTTAGGTCTTGTGATATGGTGACTTTGTCTGTCATCTGCAACTGATGGCAGGGTTTTTTTTTTTTAAGATTTTATTTTTAGACAGAGGAGAAGGAAGGGAGAAAGAGAGGGAGAAAATCATCAGTGTGTTGTTGCCTCTCACACACCCCCAATTGGGGACCTGACCTGCAACCCAGGCGTGTGCCCTGACTGGGGATGGAACTGGCAACCCTTTGGTTTGCAGGCTGGCATTCAATCCACTGAGCCACACCAGCTAGCTGGTGGCAGTTTTTATACACAGACAAGTGGCTGTTTTCCTCCCATGAAGAAGAGGAGTCTGTTTTCCTCCTGCTGAATCTTAGCTAGCCTCTGACTGTTTCTTTACAGTCCAAGGCCTCAGTGAAGTGACTGCTCTTCTACACTTCCATACATTGTTTTCTTTTATGGTGTAGTCATAGATCAGGAACCACTTGGCCAGAAGACCTGATGTGGGCAAATACCTTATGAGAGCAAGAAATACATTTTATTGTGTATGTTTATGATATCAACTGGTCTCTCTGGTCTAATGTACTGATCAAACTGTCATTTTTGTAGCAAGATTCCACAATAAAGAATGATCAGCCTGAATTTAAAAACCATATTGAGTATTCAAAATAATTTGATTAAAAGTAAGGAGTGATCTTTTTAAAACTCCTAATTTGTAATTTCAGTGAAAGGCAAGAGGATAAGTTTTAATAATAAGGGAAGACAATTAGGAAAAGAGGGCCATTGTAGAAAGATTTCCTCCGAGGTTGAAAAAAACCTACCCCCCCCCCAAAATTTAAAAAATCCTAACTAATGAAATAACCAGTCAACTGTTTTAATAAGCTCAGTAGAACATTTTGGCACAAACATTACTACATAATAATGAAACATTCAGATTACCATTTCTAAACTGGTATGCACATGAGAACTTCAACAGACATCTCAAAGTAAACAAAAACACAATCATTTTTGCATTTTTCACAAGCTGGAAACTATCGGTGCAACATATCTAATGAAGAATAAAAATCCATATTCTATACAGAGAATTCCTTTGAATAAATAAAAAGCAAAGTAAAAAATGGAGCAAAAAGATGGATAGATTTTCACTAAAGAGGAAATGCAAACAGCAAATAAAAAAATGAAAAGACACTATCTTAATGATCAGGAAAGTGAAAATGAAGGGCAACCCATCACAGTCACATTCTTGTCAAAAATACAGTTTGAAAATGTAAAAGTGATCAAGGTTTTTTTTTACAATTTGGAAAATAGAACTTTATTAATTAAAAAAAGAAACAATGTTTTCCTAAGCATGACACCAAAAACAAAAATTACAAAAGAAAAGATTCACAGATTTTACTATATAAACTACTGAAACTTCCATATGTATAAACAGAAAAAATAAAATGAAAAATAAAACAAAATGAAAAAGATGATGAATTTGGGGAAAGCTTTGCAATATGTGTACTTAGATAAAGGATTAATATACTTAATTTATAAGTAATCAAAGAAATATTAACATACAAACAGAAAAATGAGCGAAAAATATAAATTTGTGGCAGGAGAAATACAAATAACAAAAGACATTTGAAAAAGACCTTCAGTCTCATTAGTATTCAAGTACATGCAAATTAAAATAAGCTATCATTTTCACTTATAAAATTGGCACTTCATTACTACTATTATTTAACTTTAGAAAGAGTGTGGGAATATAGGCATTATACTTTCTTGGTGGAAACGAAATTGTCCTCTACAGAGATATACCACTTCATGTTTCCACCAAAAATGATCAAGTATTAACAAAAAATACAAAGCAATGAGAATACTCAGAACTACTGACAGAGCCAGAGTGTAAATTAAATATATTTTTAAAATAATATATTTTCTATAAATGAAGATACATATATACTGTAATCCAGCTCTTCACTTAAATATTATATTTTTATTAGTAGACATAAAAATGTATGTAGAATCATTGCCTATAATTATTAAAAAAACTGAGAACAACACAACTGCCCATCAATAGCAGAATGGTGCGTGACTTGGGAGTGTTTACACATTTGAACATACTCAACACTGAAATGAACCATAGCGACTGTCAAATATACAAGGTGGAAAAGTGAGATTGCTAAAGAATAGATGAGGAACATCTCGTTTTGTATAACATACAGAACAGGCAAAATGAAACCACTACACATACATTCATGCATGCAGTGGGCATCATGATAAAAAGCAAGCACTGTGCTTACATAAAATGTGGAATATTGGTTTTTTTCTGTGGGTGAAGGACACAGAACATGACTGGAAAAGGACACAGGATACTTCAAAGTTCCTGATAATGAAAGCTAAATGGGGGAAAGCATGGGTGGTTTGGGGTATAAAATGAATTATATATCTATGTAAATTATATGTTTAATTTATATATTCAAATCTATGTATTTTCTTACATATACTACTTTGTGTATATAATATCCTCTTCAAAAAAAACTTGAAAAAAATAAGTAATGCCTAAATACCAAGAACTTCTGTTGAATTGTTCTGGGATATGACAAAAAAAGGTCATCACTGGGGCTAAAGAGGAAATGCAGGTCCATAAGCATCCAAGAGAGCCCCAGGAAGCAAGGAGACTCCACAGTCAAAAGACAACCTAGCAGCAGCCTTATCCTGTTAGCCCACATTCTTTTCTTGAAATCACCATTAGCTCATGATAATCATCACACTTGATGTCAACCGAGAAAAATTCAAAAGCAAAAATATTTAGATAATCAAGTCACCAAACATTTGAGGAGAAGTGACACTTTGAAAAAAATAAGAACTAAATGGGTCCAAACAGAAAAATTGGTCCCTGAAAAAAGAGGTTAGAAAAGCAGAAGGAGGTTTTAAGATAATTGTAATTTATATCCTCTATGATCTTTATTATTTCCTTTCTTCTTCTTTCTTTGAACTTTGTTTATTGTTCTTTTTCTATTTCATTTAGGTGCAGATCAGAACAGAAATAAATGATAGACTACAAAAAAGCAATACAAAAAGATCAGTGAAACCAAGAGATGTTTTTTTGAGAAGATAAATAACACTGATAAACCTTTAACCAGGCTCATCAAAAAAAAAAGAGAGAGGACTGAAATCAAAATCAGAAATGAAAGAGAACCAACGACTGATACCACAGAAATACAAAGGAGTGTAAGAAAATATGATGAACAACTAACTATCTGCCAAAAAATGGGACAATGTAGGTGGAATGAATAAATTCCTAGAAACATAAAACATTCCAAAAGTGATTCAGGAAAAATGGGAAAACCTGAATACACTGATTACAACTAATGAAATTGAAGGAGTAATCAAAATCTCCCAGAAAACAAAAGTCCTGGACTGAATAGCTTCACAGGTGAGTCTTACCAAATATCCAAAGAACTAACACCTATCCTTCTCAAAATATTTTGAAAAATTCAATAGGAGAGAAGACTTCCAAGCTCATTTTACAAGGCCAGCATTATCCTATTTCCAATTCCAGATAAAGACACTACCAAGAAAGAAAATATACAGGCCAGTATCCCTGCTGAACATTAGTGTTAAATTCCTCAACAAAATATTAATAAATCAGATTCAGCAATACATTAAAAAGATTACACACAATGATCAAGTGGAATTTATCCTGGGGATGCAAGGTTGGTACCACATTTGTAAATCGTGCACAGTATACATCACATGCACAAAATGAATGATAAAAATCACATGATCATATCAATAGATGCATAAAAATCATTTGATAAAATCTAGCACCTACTTATGATAAAAACTTGCAGCAAAGTGGGAATAGAGGGAACCCAAATCAATAAATTAAATGACCTACCCACAGTCAAACCCACAGTCAACATCATACTGAACAGGCAGAAACTAAAATACTTTCCCTAAGATTGGGAACAAGACAGGGATGTCCACTTTCACCACTCTTATTCAACATAATTCTGGAAGTGCTATCCATAGCAATCAAACAGGAAGAATAAATAAAAGGCATCCAAACTGGCAAAGAGGAAATAAAACTATCATTATTCACAGATGACATGATATTTTACATAGAAAGCCCTAAAGACTCCATCAAAAATCTACTACATCTAATTAGTGATTTTGGCAAAGTAGCAGGATACAATATTAATATTCAGAAATCAGTAGCATTCCTATGCACTAATAATGAACCATCAGAAAATTAAAAATATAATCCTATTTACAATTGCAACAACAACAAAAATAAGGTTCTGAAGAATAAATTTAACCAAGGAAGTAAAAGACCTATACATGGAAAATATAGGCTACTGATAAAAGAAATTAAGGAAGATATAAGTGGAAGCATATACCCTGCTAATGGATAGGAGGAATCAATGTAATTAAAATGTCCATATTACTCAAAGCAATCTATAGATTCAATACAATTCCTATTAAACTATCAATAGCATATTTCACAGATCTAGAGCACATACTCCAAAAAGGTATATGGAACTAAAAAAAGGCCCAAAATATCCTCAGAAATCTTGAAAAGGGACAAAATTGAAGGTGTCACACTACCTGATAATAAACTATAATACAAAGCCATTGTAATCAAAACAGCCTGGTATTGGCATAAAAGCAGTCATATAGATCAGTGGAACAGAATAGAGCACCTAGAATTAACTCCCCCCCCCACTTTATGGTCAATTACTATTTGACAAAGAGGGAAAGAGCATACAATTAAACAAAGACAGTCTCTTCAATAATGGTTTTGGGAAAATTGGAACAGGTACATGCAAACAAACCAGATCACCAACATACACAAGAATAAACTCAAAATGGTAAAAGATTTAAATATTAGTCATGAAACCATAAAAATCCTAGAAGAAAATATAGGCCGTAAAGTCTCAGGCATCTTTTGTAGCAGTATTTTTTCTGATATAGCTCCTTGGGTAAATAAATACATAAATAAACAAATGGGATGAGATCAAACTAAAAAACTTTTACACAGCAAAATAAACCAACAACATGAAAAGGGAACCCACTGAATGGGAGAACATATTTGCCAATTATATATCTGATAAGGGGTTAATTAGCAAAATTTTAAAAGGATTTATACAACACCACCAGGAAGATCAACAACCCAGTTAAAAATTGAGCAAAGGACCTGAAAAGACACTTCTCCAAAAGGGACATAAATGTGGTCAGCAGACATGAAGAAATGATCGATGTCATAATCAAAGAAAAGCAAACTAAAACTCCAATGAAAAATCGCCTCACATCTGCTAGAATGATAACCATCAATGAATGAACAAACAAATGCTGGTGAAGATATGGAGAAAAGAGAACCCTAGTGCACTGTTGATTTGAACACAGACTGGTATAGCCACTGTGGAAAACAGTATGAAGTTTCCTCAACAAATTAAAAATGAAACCACGTTTGGACCTAGTGATCCCACTGCTGGAGATTTTTCCTAAGAAACCCAAAAACAAATTCAGAAGAACATATGCACCCTTATGTTAACACCAGCATTATTTACAATAGCCAAGGTTTGGAAGCAACCCAGGTATCCATCAGTACATGAGTGTATACAAAAGCTGTAGTACATTTAAACAGTGGAATACTACTGGGCTGTGAAAAGGAAGGAAGTCTTACCTGTGAGACAGTGTGGATAGATCTGGAAATTATTATGCTGAGTGAAATAAGCCAGTAAGAGAAAAAAATAACCCTACAATCTCATTTACATGTGGACTCTGATGAATAAAATGAAGTAGACTGTATAGAAACATGTGCATGGATATACAGAGCAGACTGCCATCAGAGGGCAGGGCTTTTAGGGACCTGGATGAAAGAAGGTAATATATATATATATGTTATTTTTTCACTTACTATATAAATACATATATAGTATTTTTGGTTAATATATAAATAACACACAGACAACAGTGTGGCCAGAGGAAAATGGGGGAGTGGGCAGGAAAAGGTAGGAGGGAAAGTTGGGGGGAGTGGGGACAAGAGGACTGTCCTTGGGATGCTGGGCTCGGGACACAGGGTGCAGATGATGCTAAGTCGTACATTTAAAATCTGTTTGGTCTTGCGATCCAGTGTCACCTCAGTAAGGGCAATTAAAAAAAATAGCCTCTGTGAAAATATTTATAACAAGTTGTAATGGGAAAGAAACATATCTTAGATATGTTAATACTGAGTTGACCAAAATGCCTCATGTGCTTTTTCTGTGAAATAAGACATTTTATTTTCATCAATAACTTTATTGATTTGGATATTTTTGAATATGTCTGCTATCTCTCACATGGTATAGCGTGGATTGTTCTCAGTTAATTTCATGATTTGCTCATGATCAACTTCACTGGTCCACCCAATCGTGGAGCATCACCCAGTGAGAAATCTCCAGCACGAAACTTCGCAAACCACTTTTGACATGTTCAGTCAGTCAGAGCACCTTCTCCATACACAGAGCAAATCTATTTTGCATTTCAGTTGTGTTTTTACTTTTCCTGAAATAATAAAGCATGATGTGCTGAAAATGTCACTTATTTTCTCTTCCATCTTCAACATTAAAATGGCTACACAAAAATGTACCGATTTTAATGTTTTTCTAAATGCACACTCTTAGGACAGCTGTCACAATACAATGTAATAAAATTGCTTCAAGTGAAGTTAAGACAACAAAGCACCACTAGAACCATCGTACAAAAAAAAACTAACTTTTTGGCCAACTCAATATTATTTTTACATAAAAATCAATTTAGGTTGAATGTAAGAATGGGAGAGGGGAGACAGAAGGGAATTTCAGGGGAAAAGGGTGAACGGTTTGTAGGAACAAGTATAAAGGACACATGGATACTAACGGGGGGTGGAAATGAGAGGGAGGTAGGGTGGGCTGGAGTGGGGGGAAAAGGCAGAAAACTGTACTTGAACAACAATTAAAATAAAATAAAAATATTAAAAGTGGTAAAAATGAAAATCAAATTTTTAGCTAAAAGTTCAAGCCAATGATTTCTCCCAAAAATGCTGAGACAGATAAAAATTGTGATGAAAGCTAAGAGAACAAACAACAAACAGAGTCTAGTTCTGAGAATTATAGAAGAGAATAGACAGAATAAAGTAAATAAAGTATTTCAAGAATATTTTTAAAGGTAGAAAAACTCCAGTATGCAGATTGCAAATGCTCACCACATGCAGAGCAGGATAAAGAGAAAGCATACTTAGCCTAATACACTGAAATTTAAGATTCTAAGTATATAAAGAAAATTTAATTTTTCCAGAGGGGAAAATAATAGGTTACATATAAGGTACAAGAATTCCATTGGCAGCAAACCTCCACTTGCCAATTGTAGATCATGAAAAAGAATAGGTACATTTTTTAAAATATTTTATTTATTTATTTTTAGAGAGGAAGAGAAGGAGAGAAATATCAATGTATGGTTGCCTCTCGTGAGTCCCCTGCCGGGAACTGGCCTGCAACCCAGGCATGTGCCCTGACTGGGAATCGAACCGCGATCGTGTGGTTCGCAGCCCGAGCTCAATCCACTGAGCTACAGCAGCCAGGGCAAGAATAGGTACATTTAAAGTAATGAAGCAAAGTTATTTTGGACCTAGATTTTTATACCCAGGTATTCAAGGATATTGCTGATTTTATTATGACAGATACCAAAATGTTACCAGCTGTAAATCTTTTACTTAAAAAATGAGTGTTTATCAATTCAACATTTTTAAGTGAGTGTTTCTCATTCACCTTCCACCTTGCTGTCATCTATTTATAAATGACTTCTGTAAAATTGGATTAAAAAACTAGAGCTGAAATAAAGTCAGTTCTATTTCCTAGTGGAACATAACAGAAGCAGGCAAACATGCAGCGGGAATAAAATTCCACCTTGATGATTTTAATAAAACATCTCTTTTTTCTTTTATAGTTTGCAGAAAAATTAACTTTTCTACTCAAAATTATGCTTTATTTACATGCCCTCAAATTGGTTGTTTAACAATAATTTTTTTTAAATATACACTAACATTTTTTCAAGTCGTACATTTTTACACAGAAAACACCTTGACATTTTCAACAGTAAAAGGTAAAATTAAATAGGTTCCTGAAAGATGTTGGTCCAGAAAAGTAGTAGTACCAGGAAGTCGAATAATGAGAAATCAAACAATCACCAGGCAGTAACGATTGGTGTCCACACACACACACACACACACGGATGTTAATAAAGTAGCACGTGTTACTACCTGACTTTTTATAAAATATTTCAGAAGCTTCGCCACCTAACATAGTCATGGGTTAATTTCAGTCACATATGAAACAGTTTCTGGAGGGGTTGCATTTTACCCAGTAGTGAGACACCTTAAATAGCACTAAATTTCTCTTTAAAAAGAAGAGAGAGAAAGACTCTCCTCAAAACCTTTTTTTCTCTCAGAGAATGTGACTTTCTTGAAAGGGATGATTACCTGTGTTCTCTGTAAGTGATTTAGAAACTAGCAGAGGCCGCTCAGAATTACCCAATATGTGACCTTATTCAAACCTCCCCCAGCACAAACAAGCTCCCCACCTTTGTGACCTGATGGAAATAAGTCGACGGTGAAGATTTGAAGTGAAAGCTGCTTCAAGGTGATGAGAATGTTAAAGCAATTTGGACTGTACATAAACATCGCTTTTTATTCTCCAGTCTTCTGCAGAAATCTCAAATATTTCTGTGAACAATTTCAAATGAAGACAAAAAATTAGTGGAGCCCTAAAATCAACTCTTTTTCAAAAATATAAATTGCTGCTTTTTCTGATGGAAAGGGAAACTAAGAAAAATAATTATCATGGAAAAAATGATTTGTCATGGTGAGTGAAATTTACTTGTCAGCAGTCGGCATAGAGTATGTCAACTGTCTGTGTGCAATGCCTGACTATGTACAAGGTAACTGGAGAACGTGTTACTTTATGGATGTAAAAAAATACTACAACCAAGTAAATAAGAGTTTTTGTAATTCTATGTGGTTAGTGAAGAGTAAGTAGTTATTATAAGGAAATACTGTTTTTCTAACTATAATAAGAATAAAATGAAAATAATTCCCTTGGCTTCTCTGCCCCCAAGGTAGAAGCTAATGACCTGTGAATATTTAACTGATAAGTAATGAAGTAACATGGCTCATGTCATAGGATGGAGAGTAACATGGCTCATGTCATAGGATGGAGAGTAAAAGCACAGACAACTTGGAGGGTTAGTCTGGGATTTGGAGTTCAGAGATATGTAAAGGGACTGTATGTCATAAGCATATGCAGGCTCTCGAATGTCAAATAAGTAATGCCAAGCATAAAACATTCATCATACAGGGTTAGTCCTGGCTGTGTCCATTCAATGCAGACAGATTAAAAACAGATTGTAGTCAACATTCTGAATACTCACTTCCAGGTAAAACAAAACAAGCATATTTCCAAGAATGCATAGGAAAACACTCTTCTCATTCTCAAGTGTATCTCAGTGTGCAAGCAGAATTTTCACTTTGAATTGGAATGTTTTGATGTCATATAGATAGGCTTTTTGTTCTTTCATAGTATCTTTTTCAGTTTAGGGAAAAAAAATCCACAATGGAAACTTTTGATTTGAGGGAGAGAAGGACAAAGGGAAACTAGAGGAAAAGAAGTCAGTTTAGATATTAGGTGTGTAGAAGAAAAACAGGTAGGGGAAGTGGGCATAAGAAGGGCAACCAGAAGTAATTAAGGACTTCAAAAGCCTCTGCTTGTTTACATAGCAGTCACAGGAGTCCAAGCAATGGGGTGAGGGAGACAAGCCCTCTGTGATTCAGAACCGCATGCTATTGCTTCCACCAATACTCTACTGGCCCAAGCAAGGTAGAAGGCCAGCTGACTGAAGCAAGGAGAGAGACCCCACCGACCAATGGGACAAAAGGAAAGATACATTGTTAAGGCGCATGCTCATGGGAAGGAGTAGAGATCTGGGGTCATTTGTATAATGAACCTGCCACACTGACTAACCAAAGAAATGAAATGTCAAACTCTGTGATAAATTAAGTACAGCTTCATTTCCTTATTTGTACATTACAAAATAAATATGAAGTTTCTAATATTTTGTTTCTAGACCTCTGAATCCCCTTATATATTGTCCTTAATAACAAGGATTCAGTTGAGTTTATTCCAGTTTAACATAGAAAAGGAACCTGAAAGAACTGCTGCCTTTCAAGTAAATGAAAAGTTTTTTCCCAAGAAAATAATTTAACCTTTCAAACGATGTTTTTATTTAAAACAATAGTCTTCCCATGATGAAAAATGGAGATAATATTCTCACAGTTTTTCTGCCTTCCCTCATATTAACCATAATATGCACAGTTGTTTGATATTTTTCCATATCTCAGTGAGCTCTACACTTGCAACTAGGTCTTGGAACTGGATGCTCAATTTCTGAACTCTGTTTAGATTCATTTCTTAATTTGACTGAAATCTATCAGCAGGTGGGTTTTTTTGTGTGTGTTTATTTAATCTCTAAGAAGCTTGTGTGGATGCTTTATTCTTTGAGTTCCTTCCAGGATAGAAATATATGAGGTCTGTCCAGAAAAAGTCCAGCCATTGTTAATATGAGAACAGTTTGTGTGACGCTGGTGTAACCTGGCATCCAAGGAGAGTGCACTGGAATGCACATGCGTGAACAATGACAACTTCACTGTGCTAGTCAGTGAAGGTAGTAGACACCCGAGTGAGCATCTGTACTGTGTGGCCATCACATTCAAAATGACTGAGCGAGTAGAGCAACAAATCTGCATCAAATTTTTCCTTAAGTTGAACATTCCTCCATGCAAACTATTTGGATGATTCAGAATGCTTTAGGGGACAATGTGATGAATGCAGCACAAATAAAAGTGTGGACCAAATGCTTCAAAGATGCTCAATCTGTTGAAAGTGATCCATGTTCTGGAAGGCCTGCAACAAGCAGAACACCTACCTGAGAATGCTGAATGTGTACAGGCTGCAATCAGCAAAGATCAGCGATGGACAGTGCAAGAACTATAAGCTGATCTGGGGATTCCAAAAGCTACTGTGTCCGAGATTTTGACCCAGGATCTTGGTGTGAAACGTGTTCTGGCAGAATTTGTTCCACAGTTTCTGCTACCAGAGCAGAAGGAACATCTTGCTGCAGTTGCTAATGACTTGATTCAAACTTCTATCAGTGAACCAGATTTCCTCAAGAAGTCATAGCTGGAGATGAATTGTGGGTTGTGGGTACCTACTTTGAAAAGGATGGAGGCATCCTTGTCCTATGTATCATGTTTCTTGCATCTTGTATCTTCAACAGTGTCTCCATTTTTCATATTACATGTCTGGATACCTTCTGGACAAACCTCATGTTTGTTATCCTAGTATCAAAATCGAATCCAGGGTGGGAATAATATTTCTAAGTCACAATTTTTCTCAGAATTGTATTCACAGTATTTATTATCATCTGGCTTTGAATATTTTTAGAGAACAGGCTGAGGACAGCCAGCTTTAGTTGCTGTAGGTTGCTTCTGGTAGATATCATTATCTTTCTCTTTATGATTTTGTATAGGTAAAGGTAATTACTTAAGGAAATGTCAAAGTACTTGTGTCATTTTGAAAAGCTGTTTGCCCCACTTTGTGTTCTGCATAACTTACTGGGTGTGCACTCACATTCCATCCTAAGAACTGATACACTGACAAAGTACCACCTCACAAGTAGGGTGAGGATTTGCTCTAAAGTCTTCACATAAAATTTAAAAGCAGGATGAAGTATTTATAGCCAACACTTATTTATAGAGTTTGGCATAACTTTCCTTTCTTTTATATTCCAGTATATACTTAACAATCTGCTAAATAGATAACTGGGTATATTTTAAGTCATTTTGTGTCAGCATGTATGTTACTACTTTAAATAGGTCTTTTGAATCTGGATTACTTTTATCAACCCTTCAACTTTAATGATGGTACCTACATATGCACTGCCTATATTTTATTTAACATGCTCATTTTACTTGCCAAAACTGATTAAAAGGTTGTTTTAAATTCTCTCTCCGTGAAAGCACATGTTATATGACACTGCCTGCTCAAGAATATGCCTATTGAAACATGATATTTATTTGAAAATTATTTTAATCAATTTGACTGCACTAAAGTGAATATATTTGGTAATATGGTGCTCTTGATTTAGAAACCTATGATAAATGCATACAATAAGGATATATAAAATATAAAAGGGAGTGTTAATTAAATACGGGAAGGAAAGAAAGTAACACACATAACTCAAATCCACAGTCTCATAGGAGTGATGAAGGACCGGAGCCTGCGATGTTCCCCGGGGGTGTCTGTGGGTACGCAGATGGATACAGGGAAGCATGGATTCTAATGTGTTCTCCAGAAGGATGAACAGGACACAAAACGTGGGGTCTGAGAATGGTGAGATGCTAGATTAGAGACACCAACATTAACATAAGGCCACAGAAGGATGACATACTGGAAAAAATGCTAAAGGGGAATCCTTTCTTGTCTCAGGTTTGTCTGTGGCTACAGAGAAGGCCTCACCTAAGAATTACTCTCACCTTAAACACACACTCATATGGACTTGGAGTTATAATTCAAAACCAACTTGAAATTTTAATTGCCCTGAGTTAGGAATACCCTTGGGGGTAGAGAAAACTATTTAAGTATTTTCAGAAACAAAATAAAACTCAAGGAATTGACATGGACAACACTGAAAAAATCATGAGCTCATAGTAAAACACACACACACACAAGAAATTAGAAAACAAGCCATCATGATCAAGAGTGTAGAAAAGTCACAATTGCCTCACATATGCAAAGTCTACAGAAATTGAAATGATTATATACAGAGCATTTTTGAAAGGTTAAGAAACAGACCAAAGCATATGTAAAAATCTGATATATAACTTAGCTGGCAGGACGGAATAGCAAGTAAAGATTGGCTATTCAAGAAATGGTGCTAAGACCACTGGTAATACCTGGGGGAGAATAAAAGATGGGCTCCTCACATGGAAATCAATACCAAAGTAATAAGCACTTAAGTGTGAATGGTAAGGCTTTCTTTAGAAGAAAACATGAAATACTTTTATGTGATATACAAAGTAAAAACCACAAAGAAAAAGAACAAAATCAACTACATTAAAAATAAGGAATTCCGCTTATCAAAAGACACATAAAGGACTTCTGCTTTAGGTTATAAGGGATGTATCCTATTAAAACAATGATAAAACCAGAGCTTTATACATGTTTAATACTTTTTCAGAGACTGGACAGTGGGTACTACATAACTGAAATCCCTGAGAAAAAGGACAGAAATAAAGCCAGCCCTGTGATCACCCCACATGTCTGCCTCTAAGCAGTTATGAAACCATGGCTCATGGAGCAGAATACGAACAGAGCCCAGCAGTCGCTCAGCAAGAAGATAAGACAGATGCTGATGCAAGGGGAACTGAGGAGCAGAATATAAAGAGGAAGGAGAGACACAGGGGACTTTTTCCATAAATCATGGACCTCTTGAGTTTTTGGTCAAATATGAAATTATATCTATACAGTGAAATAGGCCAAGTGAAGAATAATCTCCAGAGAAAGAAGAATTTGTGAGGGTCATTAAGCCAAACAACTTTTAAGCCAAGAACTCACAAAAGGCTGAGAACCACCCAAGATCACACAGGCCATAATGAAGAGACCCTGTTGATTACATGGAACTTTAAAGGTCCCAAAAATCAACCCATTAACTTCAGGACCAGGACTAAGCCCTAGGATAATGGGTACAATATGAAGACCTTAAAAAGTCTTCAAGACAGGCCTTGAAAGCTTGAAATTGCTACTGCAATTTCCTTCCACTAAAAAGGCCAGTAGTTGCTAAATGAATACAACATGCTCCAGCAACCAATTACATACACTTTGCAGTTTCTGGGATCCAATAAAAAATACAAGATACTCAAAAAAGAAGAAATGTGTGATGTATTTTCCAGAAGGAATAAAACCATACAATAAAAAGAGACCTAAAACATCACATGCACAATGAAATTAAACAAGGACATTAAATGGCTACTGTAAGAAACGAACTACTAATACATGCAATCATATGAATGAGTTTCTAGACATGAAGCTAAGTGAAAGAAGCTAGACAAATACAGACAAATAAGTCTACACAGTACTTTATCTCCTGTATGTAAAATGCCAGAATAGGGATAGAAAACAGAAGTTGTCAAGGGCTGGTGACAGAGACTAGGTATTCGCTGCAAACGGGGAGGAGACAGCTTTGGCAGTGACTGAAATGTCTTGGGTGCAGTGGTTTCATGAAAATTCTTTACCTATGGGAATGTTCCTGGTGGTGGTGGTGGTTATATGACCATGTATATTTGTTAGAACTTACTGATTGTAATATGTGAAAAAGATAAAATTCTGTATAAATTATATTTAAAAAATCCATTCTAAATAAGAAAGTACTATAATGTATGAAAACATAAATGGAAAATGGAAATGAACAAATGGTAAATCAAGAACTCATCAAAAACAAAAAATTCACTGAACAGGATTAATAGATTAGATGCTACTGAACAAAAGATAAGGGAAATAAAAGATATAGCCATAGGAACTACCCAAAATAAAGCAGAGAGGGAAAAAAGACTGAAAAAAAATATGACCTGGGAAACAGTATTTAACTCTCTAGCATGAATGTTGTTTGAGTCCTAGAAGGAGGGGAGAAAGGGTGAGAAATAGAAAAATATAATTGAAGAAATAATTGAGCTTCTACCATGTGCTTAGGCTGTAAACATCTGAAAAAGAGCATTGTTTCAGCCCTAATAACAAGATAAACCAAGTAATTTATAACAACATCCTGTCTCTTTACCCTGTCAGAGAGCTAATGTTGCATAACAACCAACAAGCCTAAAATCTAAGGGAAGACAGGTACCTCCAAGAAATGAGGCGTGAGCACTGCCCACCTGGAGCAGAACTCAAGAGTAATATGGGTTGTCGTACAAGGGGGTAAGCTATGTTTGCAGGGTACAAAAGGCCAAATGTGGATGAGAGTAAAATACGGAGCTCCTGGGATCTACAAACAAGGGGGAGTTTGCAGCCCCTTGTAGGTTCTTCTTTGCAGACTTGCACATGGTGATCATGAGAAGGATTGGGACAGGGCACTGAGGAAGCAGGTAAGTGAAGCAGCACTGCCCAGACCCTTCTCTCCTGTGGAGTAAAAGCCCAAAAGCCCGAGGACTCCAAGGGAAGGGCTGCAAAGCTCATCATAATCAGAGAACAGGTGAAGTTCCATTGAAACTTGGGGAAGAGAGAGGAGGAATATTCTCCGCCCCTGCAGCAGAGGCAGACAACTGTCCGGGGCCTACTCCCTGACTTTTGGGCTGACAGAACTATCATTCCCAGCAGGCCTGCCCTCCGAAACACATTATTATGGAAAAGTTCTCCAGACAAAAGGAAGATGATGTCTGATGAAAGCTCGAGTCAGATCAGCAAATATTTTCCATATTTGTCAGGATATAAGTACTTCAAGCTTTGCAGTACGTGAATTCTGTCACCAGTACTCATACTCGGCTCTGCCACCACAGCATGAAATCAGCCATTTGTAACCCGCCAATGAGTAAGCGCGGCTTCATTGCAGTGGAACTTCATAGCCAGAAAAATGTGGCAAGACGTAGTGTCCCAAGCCCTAAGTTATGTGGACTGATAATAATCAGAAGTGGGAAATACACTGGAAAATGAAAAAAATACTCATTTTCTCATTTCAAATTTTCTAAAAATCAAAAACTTTAAGCATCACTCCCCTTCAGCAACTTTTAATGAAGTGAAAGACATAAAACTAATAAGCCCAATTGTGGAGATAAAAGAATTCTCGAAAAATTTCAGTTAACCCTAAAGAAAGCCAAAGAGAAAGAACAAGGGGGAAAAAAACACAGGGAACGAATAGAAAAATAACAAGACAGCAGAGGTAAACCCCATAATACTGAAAAATCACAAAATTTAGTGATATAAAATGGAAATGAATAAACAAAAGACTATCAGTTCAATTTTAAAAACAAAGCCCATCTACACATAAAGTGCACTTTATTATTTTTTAATTAATTTATTTAATTGTTGGTCAAGTACAGTTTTCCTTTACTCCCATACCAGCCCACCCCCTCAGCCCTTCCCACCTCCCTCCCATTTCCACCCCCCCCCCTTAGTTTTTGTCCATGTGTCCTTTATACTGGTTCCTGTAAACCCTTCTCCTTATAAGATGCACTTTAAATATAAAAACATAGATGGAAAATAATATAACATGTAAACATGAATAGGAAAGCAGGAGTGGCTACATTGTTAACATCTGACAAAATAGACAAGGGTAACAAGTAATGCCAGAGATAGACAGGTATGGCATAGTTTCTAACAAAAAAAAATCTATGAACTCTCTTAATTTTGTTTATCAGTATTAGCTGTTTTTAGTATTTCTATCTTTCCTGTATCAGTGGTTTTGATAATTTGATTGAGATGGGCCATGCTGTATTCTGAGATAAGGAGAGTCAGTCCATGAAGAAGACATAAGAATCCTGAATATGTACACACCTAAAAGCAGAGCATCACAACACACAAAGCAAACACCAGCAAGGCCAAAAGGAAACACAGCTGTATCCATGAGATGTTTAAAAGACTAGGTTAAGCATATAGATGAAAAGTACCTGATATGTAGGAGACAAGACACTAATAATAGGCAGAGAGAAGACTTGGAATGATACCATCACACACATTAACTGAATTGATGTAACAATTCACCAACATCTGAAGAATACATTTGTTTGTGTTTTTTCTTCAGTGTACAATTCAATGCTTTTGAATGTATTCACAAAATTATCTGTTACCACCATCTAACTCTGAACATTTCCAGCATCCCAAAAGAAACCATGTACCCACCAGCAGTCAGTTCTCTTTCCTCCTCCTTCGCCCATGGCAATCACTAGTCTGTTTTCCATCCGTGTGGAGTTGCTGGTTTTGGACGTTGTATAATACAAAGTGTAATCATCCAATATGGAGCCTTATATGTCTGACTTCTGCCACCTAGCATGATGTTTTAAGGGTCATCCTCATGTAACATGAATGTTACTCCATTTCTTTTTGTGGCTAAGTACTGTACCATTGCAAAGGTGTACCCATGTATTATTTACACATTAATCTACTGAGGCTTTCCTCAATATATTTAGTAATTGCTGTTTGGCAATTTAATTTCATGGTGGTGTCAGAGGACCAAAGGAAATAAGGAAGAGTTAGAAATGGCAGGGAGAAATAAAGATACTCAATATAGATGTCAGTCTGCTTGATTCTCACTGGCTTTTAAAATTAAAGTCCTGTGAAAAGGCCTGGTGCCCCACTCTGCCTCCTGGCATCCCATCGAGTTTGAATTCCAAGTTGATATATCATGTCCAAAGTGCAGACGTGGCTTTATTTTCCATCACATTTTTATTCTCCTTTAAGGAGCAATGAAGCTCAAGGAGTTTTTTAAAACTCTGAATGTTCTGAGGATGATTCTTAGATAAAATATTTCATTAATATGCCTCCCTGTAAAGCAGCTGTACTACAATTAGTTTAAGCTGGAAATATCGTTGTTCTTCTAAGTGACTTTATTATAAACTGAATGGTAACTGGTTGACAGAACTATTCCAGGAAAAGCCCTTCTTCTCAGTAACATCATTTCCCCTGAATTTCCCATAAACCTCCATCAGTCTGATGGGTCACGCCCGCAGCTCTGGATCTGGGGGTCCCTGGAGAGAGAGACTCAGCATGCTTTGCAGGATTCGGCGTCCAGAGTCTGATGGGGATACTGTCAAAGGCAGTGTTTTTTAGGCCTGAATTAAATCTTTTGAGAAGCTGAGTTAAAGAGTCAAGTCCATTTTTCATATGTTCAGAGAGTAAAAATTTCATTCTCTGGAATAAAAATATCATTTGGAATATCACTAAAATTCTCTTGTTCACAAATGCTGTTCTTATTATGGTAATAAGCATTAATTTGTGCTTTGCTAATTAGCAATATAATCATTTGAACCAGAAGGTGTTATATTTTTATATTTTTGAAGCAAATTTTACCTTTATTTTTGAACTATCGTATACAGGTTGTAAGGAAAAACAGTGCTTTCTTGAACAAGTGGTATTCAAGAATCTTTAAAACACCTACAGCATGTGTTCAAGTATTGACGGTTTTGAAGCAAAGATAGCTCTTTCCTAAAACATATCTCCTGAGAAACTCTTATGAACAATAATTTGTTCATTCAATAAATATTTACTAAGCAACTCTTATAAAACAGTGGGGGAGGAGAAAGGAGAACAACAATGAACATAATGAGTAAATACATTATTTGGTGTTCTAGGAGATGGTGAGTTCTATGGGAAAGAGAAAAAACTGACTAAGGAACCTCCAGAATGCTGAGCAGGAGATGGGGGGGTGGCAGTGGGGAGGGAACAGTGCAGGCTTCGCTATTACACAGGGTGCTTAGATGAGACCTCCTTGAGAGGGTGACATTTAAAAAAGCTTTTAAAGGTAAAAGCTTATAAAAGTGGGTAAGGGAGCGAGCCATTTGAAGCTTTGGAGGACAAACAAGCCAGGGAAAGGGAGAATAAGGGCAAGTAGTACAAGGAGCTGTGTTTCGAGATCTCCCTTGTTCTGATAATGTCTTTGCTTTCCTCCCAGTCAGTCCTGCAGGGAGATCAAATCTCTGGGCCCTCCCTCTTTGCCTTCTTCATAGAATGACTTACCTGGCCCTTCCCGACCCCTGCTCATCATCACATCCGTCTCGGCAGTACCTTGGCTCAGCTCTCTTATGCATCCTGCAGGGGTGGCCCCAGTTACCTCCTAAGCAATCTCCTTGATCTCTCAATTTCACCACACCATTTTTATTATGGATCTTCCTTACTCTTTCAGCAACTCCCTGTGACTCGCTGGATTCAGTTCAGATTTCTCAGCACTTAAAGGTTCCTCAGCTCTACTCTCTGCCTTGTCATCCCCATGCTCCCAAGACTGGACCTCTGGCTTTCCGTGCCCCTTCGGACACCTGCCCACTCTTTGCCTTTCTCACGTTCTCCTTTCTCCCTAAAGTGTCCACCCAAGCTCTAGGTCCTCCTGCTGAAATCTGAACTGTTGACACAGAACCCACATTAAGGTGCACTCTCAGACAGAAGCAGTGGTCAATTCAGCCTGTCTCTGCTCCTTGTACTGGCTACCAGTATTACCTAACCAAGCATCATTTTTTCCAAGTGTTACCCTCCATGCACACTAGGCCAAATCCAGCTTAGGCACCACATTTTTTCATTTCTCTCTGCAGCATCTCTCAAGTCTGTAGCCTCTAATATCTCATTTAGGTCCTTATTTATTTCTGAAATTATTACAGTAGTGAAGAATAGAAGAAATGACTCCCACATTCCCTTATTGCCATAACTATGTAATACCAAACTGACCACATCACTCCCTTCCTTATTGCCTCTGGGAGCTTCTCTTTACTTATGAAGTCCAAAATCATCAGAAGGTCGAACACAGCCCTTCAATATTTGGCAGGTCTCTCAGCTGTACTCTCATGATGACCAAATTCTAGTTACATCACAACTTACTCCCGTAAATTAGGTCCTCCTGGAAGGCCCATGGATAGATCTGGAGGGAAAGTCATTCATTTGGAAGATGGGCTCAGAAAGCACCAACAGGGAGCCATGAAACTGGGAAAGAGAAGGAAGTCAATCATAATATGCTATTAAGTGATTATGGGCTCAAATGGGCACAATTTCCTTCAGAGACTCCGGTGACCAAGAAGAACACATCTGAATGTCATCTCACACAAAGGGCCTGGGCACTGAGGGATTTGTCCTTTAAATCCCATCTGTCATATTTTGAGGACAGCTCCCAAAGGGCTTTAACTCCCTGACACTTCCAGCTGCAGACTGAGCACCCACCTGTGGCCAGAGAAGGCCCTGGGGGAGAGTGTAAAGGGGGGCAGTAAGGAGCCACCAGTACGAAAGCGGGTAGAATGAGCTGAGGGAATGTAGCCAGGACGTGAAGTGTGCAAGTAAGCCGTGTCCCTTCCCACCTGTGCCGTGCTTTTCTGCCTCTGGTTCATTCTCATCACTGTTCTATTAGAAGTGCCTTTACTTCACTCCTCCTCCTGGTAAAAAGCCCACATCTCTTGAGACTTCTTCCCATGGACCCTCTTGATGGACTCTGGGCTGCATAAAATTCTGTGCAGTCTGTAGCTACATTACTGTAAATACGTCTTTACTTCCATCCCTTCCCTGCTCGGTGTAAATCACTCAGATCTGAGTTAGTAACAAGTTCTTTGCTTTGCTTGCATTTTCTCAAACAGAAGCTCAAGGGTATGGATCCAGAGCATAGAGAAAACTCAGTCCAGTCTCTCATCTTTCAGGTGAGAGGTGTCTCCGCCACGTGGGCCACTATAACAGATATACACAGTGGGTGGCTTAAACAACAAGCATTTTGTTCTCCCTGTTCTAGAGCCTGAAAGTCCAAGATCAAGGTGCTAGCCCATTAGGTTCCTGGTGAGCAATCTCCTCCTGGTTTTCAGAAGGGCGTCTTCTCATTGTGTCCCCATATGATGGAGAGAGAAAACATCTCTTTCATGTCTATTCTTACAACAGGCTTTATCATCTTTGTGCGATATAAATAGGCTTGATAATTCCATCTTCAAGTTATTTCCCTCTTCTCATATTTTACTAAAGTATAAGTCTTTAGAAGAGCTAAAAGGAAAAATAAATCCTGTCTTTTCCTACAGGAATGATGAAAAATGGAAATGGGTATTTAATTCTGACAGGAAGCATCTGACACAATTTGCTTTCCTCCTTTTATATAGTTTTCAAATCTTCACTGATAAGTTTCTTTTTAAAAAATTTAAAGAAGTGGTCTTTATGTATACTTAATGACCAGGAACATTTATTTTTGGAAATGAGAACTTTTAAGCTTAATTTGATAGGTACTTATTTTTTAGAAAAAAATCTTAGCTCATGTCAGTGATTATTTTTTTCTTCCTTAAAAGTAAGTTAAAATAGGCTTTTTATACTTGTGAGGATATTTTGGGTTTAAAACCATTGTTTGAAGAGGTATTGGCAAAAGTGGCCACAGGCAAAAATCTTCTGTGGGTTTTTTGGTAATATTGTGTCTTAGGGGTGCTATTAATTTATTGTTGCAGAAATGGAAGCCAGGGTTCCGGCCAAGATGAAGGCATACGTAGAAACCTCTCACTTCCTCGCACAACCAAAGGGAGAATAATAACCAATCTAAAATCAATAAACAACCAGAAGCACCAGGAAATCAAACTGCATGGGACTCCAACAAACAAGGAATTAAAGGAAAAAAGTCAACCAGAACAACCAGACCAGTAAGAACCCTCAGCAAGGCTGTGTGGGCAGGGCCAGCTGAAAGCGAAACAGACTCCGAGCTCAGTGTGGGCTATGGCTGGGGTTGCTACGGTGGGAGATACTTCCAGTCTGACAGGAGAGTCTGTTGGAAAGTGCTCAAGAGACAAGCCGGTGAACTGTTCCCTCTCTTGCCCCTCCCCAACAGGCAGTGCAGAAAAGAGGGTTGCCCTGCCCCTTACAATTTACCAGGTGTGCCAAGACAAAGAAATATGGCCTAAATGAAAGAACAGAGTATAACCTCAGAAAGAGAGCTAAACGATTCGGAGATGGCTAAGCGATAGCCAACCTATCTGATGGAGAATTTAAAACTCTGGTAATCAAAATGCTCATAGAACTGATAGAGTTTGGTTGAAAAGTGAAAGAACAAATGAAAGATACCCAAAAGGAAATAAAGGAAACTATTCAAGGAACAAACAGTGAGTGACAGGAAGGAAATCAGGACTCAAAGTAACAATTTGGAACAAACAAAAGAGTGAACATTCAACCGGAACAGAATGAAGAAACAAGAATTCAAAAAAAAAAAATGAAGAGACTTACAGACTTTTGGGACAGCCTGAAATGTTCCAATATCTGAATTATAGGGGTGCGAGAAAGAGAAGAACAATAGCAAGAAATTGAAAACTTATTTGAAAAAATTATGAAGGAAAAATTCCCCAATCTGGCAAATGAAATAGAGTTCCAGGAAGCCCAGAGAGTCCCAAAGAAGTTGGACCCAAAGAGAAACACACCAAGGTGCATCATTATTAAGCTACCCAAGATTAAAGATAAGTAGAGAATCTTAAAAGCAGCAAGAGAAAAGGAAACAGTACCTACAAAGGAATGTCCATAAGGCTATCAGCTGATTTCTCAAAAGAAACCTTGCAAGCAAGAAGGGGCAGGAAAGAACTACTTGAAGTCATGAAAGGCAAGGACTGACATCCAAGATTACTTTATCCAGCAAAGCTATCATTTAGAATGGAAGTGCTTCTCAGATAAGGTCAAGTTAAAGGAGTTTGTCATCACCAAACCATATTATATAAAATGCTAAAAGGGTTTATCTAAGAAAAAGATAAAAAATACGAATAAAATGATGACATACTCACAACTATCAACAAATGAACCGAAAAGAAAAGAAAAGCAATGAAAACAAAAACTAAACAAACAGCTACAACAGGAACAGAATCACAGAGATGGACATCACACAGAGGGATTTCAGTGGGGAGGGGGAAGGGAGGAATGGGGATAGAGGTACAGGGATGGAGAAGCATAATTAGTAGGCATAAAATAGTCAGGGAGAGAGAAAAACAGTATAGGAAACAGAGGACTCAACTTATATGTACAACCCATGGACATGAACTAAGGGGAGGGAAATACTGGAGGGTTGGGGGGAAGGGCGAAGGGAGGATAAAGGGGGAAAATTATAATAGCATAATCAGTAAAAAATACTTTAAAAAATTTATTGCTGCAGAAATGAATAATGTGCACCCAAAACTCCACTATTTCATAGAGGTGGAGATTAAATCTCAAGACAGAGTATTTGTAGAAATACATTTCTGTAGCTTGTAAATTTCAAATTTCCACTGGAGAAGAGAAGTAGCTGGTCAAATCCAAACATATTAATCTTATGCAGAATAACAAAGAGTGATTACAGTAGCAACAATCCAAGAACAAAGTTTCAATGGTTTTGTAATTTCTCTTAAAGATTCAATGTGTCCCAAACCACAGGATACTCGGTTGCAATTCAGAAGCTGGCTAGATGTTGTTTTGGTTCTTTTAGGCTGGGGATAACCTGGCATGCCAATCCTGGCCTTCTCAGGGCCTACAAGAGTTTCAGTGAAATACACAATGGAGGAAAAACAAACAAACAAACTTTACTAAACTCAAGCCATTTCCCAGGTGGCACACACGGGCTACATCAAAGTGTCAATAATCCAAAGGCCAGAGGCTTCTGGGATTCTCTTTGTTCAGGAAGGAACACACAATTGCTGGTTGAATTTCTGGTATTTTACACTTCTTCTCCACTAAAAAGAGTCTTAGCAGTTTCTGAACTCAAGTTAATATGTTAGTTTCAGACCTCAGACACAAAGAAGAAAGTTCAGACCAGGGGAAAAAAAACTCCAGAAGTATAAATATACACTTATTACTAACAAATATGAATGTGATTTTTGGAAATAATGTCCTGAAATAATTGATTTTGGAATCAGTAACAGATTGTCCTTGGAAATAAGTTTCTTCCAAAGATATGAAACATACTTTCTCAAATTCGGCAACATTTTAGTCTGTTAAACAGAATTTTTAGTCATAATGTGAAAAATTGAAAGGAAAGCTTTTGATGGTTACTTGGCAAGATTTAACCAGGAAAAAAATTATGTTGAATGGGAAAAAAATCAATGTTAATCTAGGTGTTTTTCATCTTTAATTAGGAAATGGAAAAAGTACCTTATTCTATTGCTGTTAGATTTTCATCCCCATTTGTGATGTTTTGTTGGCAAAATATGGATGCAATTATTCCCCAACTTGTATCCACACCCCTTGCAATGTGACTTTGCAGATTCTCTCAAGAGGTTAATTTTCCCACCCCTTGCTTTTGAGCAGCTTTGTGACTTGCTTTTGCTGATCGAATGTGGCAAAATTGATATGTGTCAGTGTTTACTCCCCCTTAAAAGACCTTTACACCTCTGTAAGCCCTCCTGGAACTCCAGCTGCTTTGGAAAAACCCAGATGCCAACCACTAGAATTGTCAGTGAGGCCACGCTCGGCCAGCCAGCCAACATGCCAGCAAAAGGCAGACACTCAAGCAAGGCCAGCAGATCCAGCTAGTAAGCCCTCGACTGTAAAAACTAAAAGGCTATACTCTGGAAGCCACTACCTTTGGGACTCTTTATCATACTGTAAAAGATTCATGTGCCATATGAAAAATTTATTCACTTTCTATCTAATGATTGTAATTTAATTAGATCTAAGATCTAAGTAAATAAAATTAAGAGAAAGATTACAGTGAAATCTGTATGTTCTAACTGCTCATTCGTTTTGAATATAGTTTTCAGGTGTTTTTCTACATAGCAAAATAAAAAAATGTAGTAAGAAGTCAAAACTATAACTCTTAGTTCTGGCTGTGTATATGAATGGGGACAGGAAAGAGCTAATATGTAAGGATAGGATCTCTCTCGTCTGTAGTGTCTGCCTTCCATTTCTAGGGACAAGTGGGACCCAGAGAAGAAAAGGAAGAAATTCCCAAGCTTTGGTCTGTTCTCTGTGCTGCTAAAAGTTGAAACCCAAAGCAAAGGTCTCTCTTGTAGCCATGTTTTGCAAAACTATGGAAACCGATTATAATTAGCACAAAAAATAGGGCTTTGGATTTGTCCAAACTTCTGATGGGGTTCAAGCCATGCTTCCTCAAAATATGGCACCTTGGCTGACTATTTTAAGTGAAGCATTTGAGAAAATGGCAGAAGCATGAAAATCACTCTTGACCTTCACCATGCAGTCTGCCGTCCCTACACCCCAGGGAAAGCAGCAGCCTCTTTTCTGAAGACAAAGGGATGCTGAGAAGAATCCTAACGAACAGGCCTTGCTGGATTCCCCCCAGTTTACTGTGTTTACCTCTCCTGCTCCTTTCCGTTTCCTCATTCACAACTGCATACTCATCATCCAGCCTAGCATAAAAATACTTGGCTTTAATCCTTTCTTCAAGCCTTCATTTTCTTAAGTTTCCCATGTCACATAAAAGGAATAGTCAACAAATGTCTCTGCTTTTTTTCCCTGTGAATCCCTTTGTCAGTTTAGTTTTTAGACCTAGCCAGGGACCCTACGAGATTCAAGGAAAACTTTTACCCCCTACAGCTCTCTTTCAGAAAAAAATGATTTCACTTAATATTCACTGCCAGTGAATATTAGTTTAAGAGAACAGTGGATGTCGAAGATGAAGTTGTCTCCATTCAGATGGAGAAGTCATCTGAATCCCGTGACCAGAGGAGAAAGTTTCAGAGAAGACCCCAAATTCAAGATCCTGGAGCAGCCCCAGGAGGGCACCTTCTGAGAGAAGAGGCCCTGGTTCAAATGTTGTATTGTTCTCAATTTACATGAAAAGTGAGGCTGACAGCAATTAAAAGGCAACTTATTAAAAGTTCCCACCATCAGCCCTGGCTAGTGTGGCGCAATGGACTGAGGGCCAGCCTGAGAAGCAAAGGGTCACTAGTTCCATTCCCAGTCAGGGCGCAGGCCTGAGTTGCGGGCCAGGTCCCCAGCAAGGGGTGCATGAGAGGCAATCACACGTTGATGTTTCGCTACCTCTTCCCCCCCCACCACCAAAAATAAATAATTTTTTTAAAGTTTCCACATCATAAATTTCAGATACTGTAGTCTCAGAATAATTTCATATACTTCAAAATGGGTTTCTAAAAATCTAGATCTTCCAAGTTAGTATATAATATTAGTTTCACCCATCTAATTCCTGGAGCCTAATGTAAAACCTCTTCTAAAAACTGGGAAAATTGGCTCTGGTTTTATTCTCAGTCTGCTTAGCACTGAAAAATAATACAGACTGAAATTATAATATAGACAACAGGCATCCTTGTTACATAAATCCTTCAAAAAAAACTGCAACCATCCTTGACTTTCTAAGAGGAGTAAGAGAAGGGACTGGTACTGGAATTTATTAACATTTTACCAGTTTGTAGCAATGAATGTAGAGCTGCTCAAAGAATTTTTAATCTGCAGGTTCAACCTGCATGTGTCATGTAGTTTCTAAAATCTGTGGCTTATATTTTGCATAATTTTCCATGAAATATGTTAGTTGCCTTCCACAGTCAATTAAATTCTTAAATTGTAAAGTAAATTACACCCTGAAACAAAAATAAAATAGAAAAAACAATAGCTATCAGCCTTTGTTATTCTATTGACATTGCCCTTTGTATGTTCTTGTTTGTGCATATTTCATCATCATTTTTAAGAAAATGGAGGCAACTGTACTTGAAGAACAATTAAAAAAAGAAAAACAATTAGTATTTTCTTGACGTAAGACAGACAAACTGGATAGGTGGTACAGTGTTTCTGGATAATGGACATTTTAATAACACTCTGTGCCACAGTGCCATGATAACTACATTAAGAAAATAAGTGCATTTCCTTAATAATTGAAATTATATTGTTTGTAAATGTTGTCAGAGTACTACACTGTTTGTTAATATGCTAGCTGACAGAGACCAGGGAAATTGACAGGAATTAACTCTTGATAAAGACAATACTGAAGTTCCAACACTTTTTTTTTCAGATTTCCAAGGAGTCAGTGAACAGATATTTATTGAACATCTTTCATATTTAAGGAGCCATCTTAGTAATACAGGGCCAATAAGACATAGCTCCTCAAAAAACTCAAACTCTTAGATCACAGATAACAGCCAGGTGAGACAATGTTAGGAGTTGGCAAGTAACAGGAAATGCCTATAAAGGAATTATCCAGTGAGTAAAACTTGCTGCACCACCTCATTCCACTTTCAGCTTCCTTTAGATCCACTGTGCTCTAGCTACCTTGCCAAGTGCTTTTGTAAACAGTTGAACCCCCGAGCACACTAAGCTCTGGAATTTGCTGCTTATTTCTGAAAAGAGGGTGTCTTCAAAGAGAATCACATTCCAGGAATTCACAATAAACTGCAAAACCCTGGTGAAGAGGGTGGAACTGACGAAGTAGTGGATGAGGTCATCATTCTCAGGCGTGGATTCCTTATCTCTATATCTGGGCACTGGTGGAGCAGGAAGAAAAAGGATGAAATTTCAATCTTCTGTCTATTCTCTATGCTACTAAAAGGTGGGAACGAAGGTAACTTTTTATATAGCTATTCTCTGCACTACTATGAAAACCATATGTGATTAGCACACTCACACACACACACAGAGCTTGGCACATCCTTTCTCCAAAGCAATGATGACACTGGACAAAACTGTCAGTGATTTCAGGACTGGAAATCAACCAAAACTTCTAAACAAAGAGAGAAGCACTTATTCAAGAAAAACTACTAAAGTTTTGGCCAAAACAGTGTAGCCCTGGTTGGAATGGAATGAAAATAGCCAGATGGAATGGAATGACAAGCAATGGAATGACAATAGCCAGATAGATATTTGACAGGAAGAGCCAAGGGATAGAACAGACATTGAGAACTTGATGATCAGCCACACACCCCTGCGGGTCTGGAAGGTAGAGCAATCACGGGTATTGACTCGTGAACCTAAGATTCTACCTTAAACTACCGAGAAACAAATAAACATAAAAAGGACGCAATAACATTAGTGACCAAATAAATTAAATAGAAGAAAACAGGAGAAAAAAATCAATAAAACCAATTTTCTTGGAAGACATAAACAAAATTAACACATTTTAGTTAGACTGACAAAGAAATAAAAAGACAAATTAGCAATAACAGAAAGGAATTTAGACCCTCAANAGCCAGATAGATATTTCACAGGAAGAGCCAAGGGACAGAACAGACATTGAGAACTTGACGATCAGCCACACACCCCTGCGGGTCTGGAAGGTAGAGCAATCACGGGTATTGACTCGTGAACCTAAGATTCTACCTTAAACTACCAAGAAACAAATAAACATAAAAAGGACGCAATAACATTAGTGACCAAATAAATTAAATAGAAGAAAACAGGAGAAAAAAATCAATAAAACCAATTTTCTTGGAAGACATAAACAAAATTAACACATTTTAGTTAGACTGACAAAGAAATAAAAAGACAAATTAGCAATAACAGAAAGGAATTTAGACCCTCAAATTGCACTGTAGACAAACACTAACCTAAAATGAGTTGTACACCTAAATGGAAGAGCGAAAACTATACAATGATTAGAAGAAACCACAGAAAAATGCTTAAGAACTAATTCAAAAATGCTTTGAATTAGGCAAAGAGCTTTTAGATATGACACCAAAGCATGAGATTCATGAATGAATTTCATCAAAATTGAAAGATTTGTCACCTCAAAATTCATCAAGAAAATGAAAAGACAAACCAAGGACTGGGAGAATATATTTGCAAATCACGTATGTGGTCAAGAAATTTTAACCAGAATATAGAAAAAACTCTTATAACTAAACAGAACATAAACAACCCAATTAAAACATGGGAGATTTGAATGACATTTCACTAAAGAACATATAATGACAAGCACACTCAGCAAACGCAGATACTCAGCATTATTAATTTTTAAGGAAATGCAAATTAAAACACACTCAGGTACCACTTCATACCCACTCGAATGACTACAATAAAAAAGACCATAACAAGTGTTAGTGAGGCTGAGGAGAAACCTGGCCCCTCACATTTTGTCTATGGTAATGTACTGTTACAAGCACTTTAGGAAAAGGTTTGGCACCCCGGCAGGCAGACTCTAAAATGGTCCCCAATAATTCCCCACTCTTGGGAGTCACTCCGTTTGTAATCACCTCCCCTTGAGTCAACATGATGTGTGACTTGCTTTTAGATCAACCGACTATGGAAAAGGAAAATTACTTGCATGGTCACATTTCACGAGATCGTGACTAGTCTTGCTAGTACAGTCTGCTGACTTGGATAAACTAAGCTGCTGTTTTGTGATCTGTCCAACGGAGGGGGCCTACACAGCAAGGAATTAAAAGTAACCTCTGGTCAGCAGAAGACAAGAAACTGAGGCCACCAGCACCACAACCCATAGGGAAGTAAACTCTGCCAACAAGCACGCGAAAGCCGATTCTTCCCCTGCGGAGACTGGAGCTGAGACCACCTCGGGTACCTTGACCACACCTTGACTCATGGGAGGCCAGTTCAACCATTTCCAGACTCCTGACCCACAAGACTATGGCACAATAGATGTTTGTTTAAGCTACTAGGTTTGTCGTTGGTTGGTACATAGCAAAAAATAACAAATACAGGCAGTTTCTTAAAAAGTGAAATATAAACTTACTGGACAACCTAGCAACCCTAATCCCAGGTGTATACCCAAGAGAAATTATAACATATGTTCATACAAATACACATAAGCAAATGTTTATAGCATTATTTATAATAGCCCAAAATTGAAAATAACCCAACTATGCATCAGCTGGCCTATGAATAAACACAATGTGGTATATCCATCATATAGAATAGTATTCATCAGCTAAAATGAATTGTACTGCAACCTGGATGAACCTCGAAAACATTACACCAAGTGAAAGAAGCCATATGCAAAAACTATGTATAATTTGATTCTCTTTATGTAAAATATTCAGAAAAGGCAAATCTTTAAAAACAGAATGCTCAGTGGTTGCCTGGATCTGGAGAAGGGTGTGAGGCATGATTATAAATGGACAGGAGGGATCTTTGGCCTGATGCGAGTGTTCTGAAACCGGATTGTACTGGTGGTTCTGCAACTCCGCAAATTACTGAAAATCATTGAGTTGTACATTCAAGTGGGTAAAATAGAAATTATGTTTCCATAAAGTATTTTAAAATCCTGCCCCGCACCCCAACAAGTTCCCATCTGCCTGCGCACCTGGGTCACGGGCCCTGTCCTGCCCGACCCTGCTCGCTGCTGGCTCCGCCCCTCTTACCGTCCCGTTGAACAGTTAGATGTAGTCGGACTTCCGTATAATTCAATTTTCTGTCCTTTGGTTGTGTCTTTGTTTCTCCAAATCTTTGTTGTATTCAAACTTGGTTGTGGGAGAAGGCACAGTGTTTCCACCGTGGGCCCGGTGACGGCAGCAACTGCGGCACCGGTGAGGGCCGTGGTGGAAGGCGGCGGACAGGACGCCATAGTCCCTCTTTGACCCCGCCCCCACATACAGCGTCACAACCCAGCAACTTAGTTGCCCTGTTCTAGTGAACACTTTAGGGCTCTGATCCTGCTATGGAACAGGCACAAACAACCCGAAAGATGGCGCGAGAAGAACTCAAAGTCCCAGAGCCAATAACTCTAAGCGACCAAGAAATTGCCAGCCTCTCAGAAGCACAATTCAGGACACTATTTATCAGGATGCTCACAGAACTGGTAGATTATAGTCACAAATTAGAGGAACAAAGTCACAAATTAGAGGAACATATGAAGGCTAAACTAATTGAAATGAAGGGAGATGCACAGGAAACCAATAGTGATGGAAAGGAAACTGGGACTCAAATCAATGGAATGGACCAGAAGGAAGAACAAAACATCCCACCAGAAAGGAATGAAGAAATGAGAATTCAAAAAAATGAGGAGAGGCTTAGGAACCTCCAGGACATCTTTAAACGTTCCAACATCCGAATTATAGGGGTACCAGAAGGGGGAAAGAAACAGCCACGAGTGGAAAACGTATTTGAACAAATAATAAAGGAGAACTTCCCCAGTCTGGCAAAGGAAATAGACTTCCAGGAAATCCAGGAAGCTCAGAGAGTGCCAAAGAAGTTGGACCCAAGAAGGAACACACCAAGGCACATCATAATTACATTAGCCAAGACCAAAATGAAGGAGAGAATCCTAGAAGCATCAAGGGATAAGGGGACAGTCACCTACAAAGGAGTACCCATCAGACTGTCAGCGGATTTCTCAAAAGAGACCTTACAGGCAAGAAGGGGCTGGAAAGAAGTATTCCAAGTCATGAAATCCAAAGACCTACAGCCAAGATTGCTTTATCCAGCAAAACTTTCATTTAGAATGGAAGGACAGATAAAGTGCTTCTCAGATAAGGTCAAGTTCAAGGGGTTCATCATCACCAAGCCCTTATTATATGAAATGCTAAAGGGACTTATATAAGAAAAAGAAGATGAAAAATATTAACAGTGAAAGGACAGCAAACACATAGTTATTAACAACCACACTTAAAACAAAAGCAAACCAAGCGGACCGCTAGATCAGGAGTGGAACCATAGAAATGAAGAACACATGGAGGGTTAGAAATAGGGGGGTGGGAGGGGGAGAAGGGGGGAGAAGGCACAGAAAATAGCATAGATGGTAGGTAGAAAATAGATAGGGGGGAGGGCAAGAATAGTGGGGGAAATATAGAATCCAAAGAACTTGAGACACGTGGTTATAAACTAAGGGGGGCGAGAATGGTGGGGGAGGGAGGGTGCGGGTGGAGGGGAATGAAGGGGGGGAATAGAACAACTGTAATGGTATAATCAATAAAATATATTTAAAAAAAAAGTATTTTAAAATTCTGATGGAGGTCCTACCCGAGGAAGAATTATCCTCACTCTCTAGTGACTGGGTCCCTGCAGCACAGCCTAGGCAGGACCCAGAGAACCCCCATCACACCGTCGAGAACCTTCCCGGCCAAAACTGACTCCTTGCAGACTGGCCTCTCTGAGCAGCCGAAAGGAGGGTGGTCAAAGTGGCCAGGACATAAACCTCCATGGAAAAAGGAATTTCTGAGTTGGGTCTTGAAGAAAATTAGGATTTACGGAGTCCAAAAGGAAGAGCATTACACATAAAAGAACCAAAAAGACAGAAGCATGGAAAAAATATATATATATGTACACACACACACACACACACACGCACACACACGAGGAAAACGCAGCCATTTGTTTTAGCTGAAATATTGTGGAAGGAGAAAACTCTAAAGATTAGAACAGCAAACTCTTTAATGTGGGTTGGTGTTTACAGGTAAAAACTCCGTGATCATCCCTGTCATTTTCGCCATCGTTCAGCAAATACAGGGTCTGGCACAAATAATGCCCCTAATTCATTACAAACTCTTGTATTACAAAATCACTTTTGTAAAGTGATTACAAAATTGATTACAAAATCAGTTATGTTACTCTGTAGCATAATATCACACTCATATGACATTTTAGGTGAGATGTTTAAATTAAAACTATAAATTATTGCAGTCATATTATGATTACCCCACCAACCACACTCCAGCAGGTGTTACTTCTGCTGGACCCTGTATTTACTGAGAAAGTACTGAACACAATGTTACATTGTAAGGATAAGACATACAACCTATATGCTCCGTAGACCAGGCAAAAATGTTTTAAAAATAGTGAAATTACAAAAAAGAGGAAGAATTCTCTGTAATAAGAGTAGTCCTGTTAATATTTTCCCCTCATTCTCCTTAAACAAATGGGAGAAAATGGTAAAGAAATTTAAGCTATGTTGTCTCAGCTCTAAAAGATTCTCTGTCTCAGAAACCAGGGGCAAAGAAAGTGGTGCTCCACGACCTGACAACTCCCTTTTTCTTAACCCGACATTGAAATAAATGCATGCTCTAAGGTCAGAGACTCCAGTTTTAATTACTAACTTTACCAGCTTGTATTTCTAAAGTGGCTTCTCAGAAGTACTGATAATGGCTGGGAAGAAATATACTTCCACTCCTAGTAATGAGACAAGGAAAACCTTGTAACAAAGCCACGTAAAGGATACTTCATGCCTTGCAGAGGAACAAAAACCATGGTATCAAAAAGCCACGGTGAAAAAGATTAGCTATCACTCCACATTTACAAGGGAGGCCTACAGTGCTCTTGTCTGTTTATGCTCAGTAGGAGATATGGTGGTAACGAGCACATTTCCTTGGCGCTGCAGGCGAGTTGCTGCAGTGTGGTTTGCACTGCCACATCCTTTTTCTGTCCCGGTGGCAGTGAAGTCAGGGCACAGCCCCTGCCCTGGCCTGTCGGATTGGTACTTTCCATTAGCAGTTTACATACAGAACACAGTCTTATGGACGTCCACCAATTATTGCAGGAATTCATCCCTATTTGGAAAGCTAGGCCGTTTCAAAGGAGATAGGAGCCACCCCTTTGTAACAGACTCTTTGACTATGAAATGAAACCGTGAGGACGTATGTGTACAGGAATTAGACCTGCCTGAAAGGCACAATTCAAAATGAAGAAAGCCAACAGGAACCATAATAAAAATAATTATAGCTCTAAGATAAGCTTTGGAGAATTTGAAACAGACTCCAAACTTATTACTTAATTGGTTCCTACACAAATACACATATAGTCCATCTGTCTGTATAAATAAATACACATTCTTTGCTGCTTTGATTAAACCTTCATTTTATTCCTTGGTTAACTACTAGAAAGACATTGGGAAGTTTTGTTCTGCAGTGTTAAGTCACAGAGTGACTAAGTCAAATCTTAAATAGAGAACAGTGGGAACGGCTGCAAATGTGACATTCAACCCAAGGGCCATGAGGCGTGATAACACCAAGTAAGTAGAGGACGGGGCTAGATATGCCCACAGACGCTGCCATGAGATTACTTCAGAGTTTGGTTCCCTAAGGAGTTTTCCCCGGCAACCTTTTCTCTCTGGGTCATCCTTACTCATTTGATTTAGCTCTGCAAATTAAGATTCGCTCAAGTATTTGTGAAGAGACACAAACGTGTTTTCTGGGTAGAAAAGTGATGAGAGTTGGGTAACTTCTGGACCTTATGATATTCCTATTTGACTTAGAATAGGTAATGTTCCCACCCTTATTTTATATGTGCAAGAATGAAGCAAAAAATGTGAAGAGATTCTGAATAATGTATCAAATGAAATTATAATTCTATTAGTATAAAAATAACATGAATATTTTTCTCTAAATAATAAAATAGTTGCAAAAGAGAGAGAGCTCAGTAGAAGAAGATTTGGACTGAAAGCAAAATATAACTTCTCGTTCCAAGGATGGGTCTCCTCCACTCAGTGCTGACGTGAACTAAATTGTGTCCACCAAATGGGGGTGAACTCTCACCAGGCAACATGCCGATGGGGTGGGTTGTGAATGGGGGTATTTCCAATAAAAGCTACTGTTTCCTTCACTCCTGCCTCCTGTCCTGGGGGTCTCAGTACAGAGATGATCTTCAGCCTTGATTTTTATGAGCAGAGATCAGAACATCTCATTTACTTCCTGCAAGAACTGAATTCCCAGTGACATTTAATCTGATGTAGAGCTATGCAAAGACAATTTATCTGTTTATTTTCTTGAATTACTAAAAATGTGCCCTTTATTAAAACCACCTTGGGTTATAAAAACCATCACACCACATTAGTAAAATACAAGGAAATCAATGAGCTGCAATGATTAAAATATATAAACTTACTAAATCATATTTTAATTTTACCTTAATTTATCTATCATTTGGGATGCCTGGTAGTTTTAAATTATAGATGGATGCTGACCAAGCAGAGCATTTAACACAGACAATGAGAAAGTGTCATTTGAAGAAATTATGGGAGCATTGCTATACTTGAAGGGGTAAAAAATGACTTAGAGCACAGCCAAAACTGTGCGATGAATCACCACCAAAGGCCGGTCGTCATCTAGTGCAGGGCTCTCCCAAGTCCTCGGCCTGTTGGGAACTGAGCCACAGTGAGGCAAGCTGGCCTGAGCTCCACCTCCCATCTCCAGGGCCCCCTCCTCCTCTCCCCAACCTGGTCCACAGCAGGAGGTAGGGGGTGGGGCTAGCAAGTGAAGCACAGCCTGAGTCTGCCCCCAGTCTCCCCTCTGCCCGTCACTGGCTCTGCCCCCGTCTCCTCAGACTCCACCGTCCCCCCCCAGTCTGTGGAAGAACTGGTCCCTGGTTCCAAAACAGTTGGGGACCGCTGATCTAGAATGCCAGAAGGTCCAGAGTCATAATCTCATGACCTCTGCTGGGGCAGACCCTGAGCCTGTTGTCTCCGTCTGGGCCTGGTCTGAGCTCCTGCAAGACGGAGCTCAGGAAGAGGCTCTGCCAGCCTGGGTCCACCTCACTAACATTTTTATTCTTTCATTTATTCAACAATTATTTATAGTGACCATAATAAATATTTTGAGTGTTTACTATGTTTAAGATTTTGAAGGACACAAAGATAAATTAACATAACCCTTGAACTCAAGAAATACCCAGGCTATGCCTATTTGTGATAACAAATGTCCTTACTTCTTACATATTCTTTGCCTTCATAATAAACTTCCAGAATAATTTCCACTTTAATTGGAGTTTGTTCATGTCACTAATACAAAAACCACTGCTCTCCCAACCAATGCCCCAATTGTTATCCTGAATTATGAACCTCCACATCAGCTCATTATCAATATATTGTACATAGGGTAATGTTTGTATTCAGAAAAAAAGACATGTAAAATGTAAACAAGAAGTCAAGTAATATCAATAAAAGACCTTAATGTGCAATTAGGGCTACTTCACATGTCAGTGTAGATTTATTCTATTGCTAAGGAACATAGGAAAAAATTAATAATAAATAACAATAATAAATATTTTCTAAAAGACATTAAAATACACCCTAATGACTTTAGATGATGCTTATTCAGAAACAGAAAAATGAGTGCATAAGTATGTAACAAAGCAAAAAAACTTAGGGAAGTTGATTGTGGGGTCACACTTCCAGAAATTGAAGAAATTTAACTGTTTCTTTTCATTAGTCTCTCTCTGTGCATGCCTGCATCTCCATCAAGTGAGTCACCGCTAGAGGAACCACCTTCGCCATTCCCAGCTGCACTGATACCTTGTAAAACTGGGACAGCTGGGTGATCCTAATAGGCCAGGAAACAAGTCCTGTGCCATTTTGTGACTTTAATTAAACTTTAACACACAAAGCCATCTTCCCTATTTTATATCAAGGATTGTTGGAACTGGCCTATTTAGCCATCAGAAGAACATTTAAGACAGTGGCAATGAGGATGTCTCTTCAATAGCCCATTGGGAGAACCTACATGGGAGTGACTTCGGGACACTTCGGAAGCCATCCTCTAAAAATCTATCAAGGAAAAATTAAAATATTTATCACAGGAAGAACAATTGTGGAATTTTAATACTGTGATCCAGACCTAATTCTCTGGAAGCCATATAGACATTTCCCTATAAGACCAGTGGAAATTACTGAAGATACTCTGTTAAACATTGTATTACAGACCACTATCTCTGCCTAGTTCAGAACTTCACTGAAATCAGAGAAACTAAAAGTATAAATCCTAAAGGTAAAAGAGAGTGAGAGAGTAAGATAATAATGGACAGAGAAGGTCACCCAAATTTTGCAAGATGGGAAATGGACAAAAGAATAATAATTGACTTAAGTGAAATTGTACTGTCCTCAGTTAGATGTGCTTGAAGAGAGGCAAGATGATGCACGCTATAGAATCCCAGGGAAGCTCGGGATTTAGGACGAACAGGAATACAGAAATGAAGGATGACACAAAGGGCTGATCCTGGATATTATTGCAAAGTCTAGTTGATTCAAGATCCCTTCACCCACTACAAAGCAGGAAGCCACTGTCCCTCCCCTACTCCTGAAGGAGGTGATTAGATGTGGCTCTGGAGAACTGAACTGTGGAGGCTCCAGATTCAGGGATGACAGGCACAGATGAGTATAGGGCTGAGGCTCCTACTGACAAGAGAAAGTGTGTGTGAAGGTCTGCATGAGTGATGAGGCCTCCCCACGCTCTGTCCATCGCCAGCTGCCTTCCTTCACCCAGTTCCCGGGACACTGGTGGCAAGACAGGAAATAAAATGTACTTTTTTAGAAAAATACTTCAGCGCCCACAGAGAAGTTCTGTATTTAAAGAGTCTTTCTGCCAAAAGCCAAGCTAATCATCCTAACCCTCTATTAATTGATTAACACTGTCTAGACTCACAAAACTTCTAAAAATCTTTGTGTCTTAAATATGGACCGTGGAAGAGAACAATACATTTTGGGAGAAGGGAATAAAAAGTTTCCAACATGAAAAACAAAGAGCAAAACAGACAGACATATTAAGAAAAATAGAAATACAGAAGAGCAGATTTCATAGTTCTGTCATTAATATCCTCAAAGAGATGATAAAATAAGCATAAAATGCTATTGAATAGGGAAATCAGAGAATATGAAAGAAACTTTGGAGATTAGATATGTGGTGACATATAAATTGAGCTTAATAGTGAAAGGGTTGGAAGATAAAGTCAAGGAAATTGAACTAAAGATTAGCAAAGGCAAAAAGATACACAATAGGAAAAAAGACAAAATAATCAGAGGATCAACCCAGAAGGCCCATCATCTGAGTCCTAAGAGTCCAAAAGGAAAGAGCAGAAAAAAATAAAGGGGAAGAAATGTTTAAAGAAAGTTCTCAGGAGTGAAGCCCTTGAATGTCCCAACTGAAAGGCTTGTCCTTACTGTTAAAAGTGGGTGTGAATCACTCATTTTCATTCTTGACGACTATCCCATTTCTCCAATTTTGTTTTTTAACATATTCAGGAAGAACTTAAATGTTCTCATATACATATTTATATGTAGGAATATAAATATATGTATTAATTATATAAAAATATATACAACTATATATGTGAGGTGATGGATATGATAATTAACTAGACGGGGGAAGCTTTCAAAATGTACACTTCTCTCAAATCATCACAATGTACGCTTTAAATATCTTACAGTTTTGTCAATTAGAACTCAATAAGGCTGGAAAAAGTTATTAAAAGTCAGGAAATAAGCAAATCATCCATGCATATTTTAATCTATTGTGTTATTTCAGCCAATACTTAAGTAAAGTTTTTAACAGAAATAACCAAAGCTTTATGAAAGCATCTAGGAAAATATTTTCATAAAAGTCTTATTTTAACAATATAGTTAATGTGAAATATTTTATTGGGATTTTTCCACTAGTTGTAAAAGCATTGAAGATAAGGCACTAATGAAAACATTTTGTAAATTGCCAATATAGCCCAAGAGACAAAAATGAATGGAAGGTATTTTAAGAAAGAAATTGCAGACTTCTTAACATTGTATGGAAAGCTGTTTATGATCTTACCCTATCTACCTCTTTTGTTCATATTCCACTACTTAGATTGATCTGCTCCAATCAAATTGATCCATTCGTTCCAGGGATGACTCCTATCCCTTCAGTTTTTGGTTTTTCCCCATCTTAACAGATTCTTTCCATTTCCTGCTGTTTAGTTAAGTCTATCTGTTTATACTTCACGGAGAATTTCAAATGTTATTTTCCAAATGATAACTTTTCCCACCACTCCTTCCGACAGCGAGCCCTCCTGTGGCCTTCGTTGCCGGAGCCAGTGTTTCTCCAAAATGGCTGACCACCAATGTCCCCTTGCGAGCTTTTACAAAACACAGATCCCCCAGCCAATCACCATCCAGGTAAAATTTGTATTTAAAAATTTGTAAAGGAAAGGAAGAAAGGGAGGAACCTTTTCTGATGCCTCCCATAGCAGTTACACTTAGGAGCCCCTGGTCAAAACTAACCATTCAGCAGCATACACTATTTGTAATTACAATGTCAACCTTCCCATCATATCTTCTTAGCTACATTGTAAGTTTCACAAGTTCAGAACCCTTTTCTCCACATAGCATCTTCTGTATTGTTATTTTGTTAAAGTACCAATTCAGCGGTGATTGCTTTAAACAAACCAAAAAAAAAACCCCGTCTCGTTTCATTGATGAGCAGCACAACTGCTGGACACAAATGTAATAAGGCTTCCAACTGACAGGGAGAAATCGTCTCCATTATGCAGAGGATTTCTGAACCTTTTTGTCTTCTGTGGGAGCCAGGAACACAGTATCGTGTGTGGTTGGGGATGATGGCCCTTGATTTCTCCTGGTGCATTCACCTGTCCAGAGCTCCCAAGTGACTATCTCAACCGAACGTGTGGCTGTACCTTTACTGTGAGCTTCTAATTCCCATGTAGAAAGAGTGCTCCCATGATTATGAAATCCCGTGCACTTTAAGAAACAAGAGGAACATGGGAGCCTATAAATTTAATATAAATGCAAATTTAAGTGTAAGTGTGAACATACACACACAGATCCTGAAGTACTTTTCCTCTCGGGGCCTAATCAAAACCATGTTTTTCAAAGTGTTCTCACTGATGTAAATCTCAGACCTAGCTAAATGAAACATATTGGATTATTTCATGCAAACCAAGATTTGAATCAGTTTTCCATTTTAATAAGTAGGAATAACTAGTTCAAACTTGGATATCAGACCCAAAATGCACTTTTTTTGCAGACAAGAAGCAGAATTGCTTTAAGAAAAAAATATTTCCATGGGCATATTTTTTTTAAAAAAATACAAGTTCATGTTTTAAGTACAAAGGCAAGTAATACCTCAAAGTTGAAGTGTGTTGATTTGTAACATATTATAAAGCCTTATAATGCTTGGATAAATATGTTGCCCAGTTCCTCAGGCTTTAATTATGTCCCTTTTAGAAAAGACTAACCCCTGGAACTGGAAGCATAAGTAATTAGAATAAAAATATGCACATATATGTCAATTATCTGTAGTCCTCAAAAATACCCAGGTCAGCATTTGCTGTGCATGGCTCTTAAATTTTTTATGATATACTTTGTTTTCCATATGAACATATTTACTGCTCACAATTTTTTATTGTGGCTGATGGGAAAAGATGTTACATATCACTCAGTATACTATATGTGGTGAAATTTTCAATTTGTGAATCATTAGGGACAAATGCCTGAGTCAAGACAATGTATAAAGACAATAAGCTAGAAATAGTAATTAACCAATAAGTCAGCTTACTTTTTAAGGTAAGCTGAGGATTATTGCATTAGACTCCAATAAGTTTTCACAACAACAGATTATACATGTGTCTTAATGTGCCTCCAGCATCTAGCTCATGACAAATATCCTAATACTGGCTGGAAGAACAAAGAGTTAACGATTTATTTCCTTGTGACACAATCAGCTTGCTTTTCCATTCTTTTTGAGGACATGCTTAAGGATAAAAGTCTTTTTTGTGCCAACACTCACTTTATAGAGTTCTTTTTTCTTTACCCCAGTGATGTGTCATTATAGGGAGAGGCACACAACTTAATTATTTTTGCCTAAAGGCCCTGCCTAGAAAAGAGAGGAAAAGGAAAAATAATCAATGATAAGATAATAATAATAGAAAGTTTCAATGGGAATGGATGCATTTGTGTTCTGCTTTTGGAAAGTAACTAATCTATGCATCACAGAATTTTGCATGGAGGTAGTAGATTAACAATCCTACAGTAACAATGTACTGAGGGTCTTTTTGTGCCAAGAACTGTATTAGGAGCTTTACATAAAGCTCTCATTTATCCTCATACAGATTCTGTTTTGAAGAATAGTATCGTTGCCTGATCACAGCAAACTCTACCAGATGAGAGAATTCATGTATTGAGAGGATTTGAATTATATATGTAGCAAATTGGTAGCCAAAGCACAGCCAACTTCTTAGTTCTAGTCTTTCCCATAACCTCAGGTATAGTATAGTGTAGTGCACAGGAAATTAATGTCACAATCACCTAGAATGTAGTTCAAGCCCTGGGCCTATGACTTACTGAATTAAACCGTTGGACATGTCATTCAATCTTTTTTTAAGGAATTTCTTATTTTTAAAAAAGATTTATTTTATTTTATTTTTAAAGAGGGGAAGGGAGAGAGAAAGAGGGACAGAAACAGCAATGTGTGGTTGGCTCTCACTCACCCCCATGCCAGAGACCTGACCCGCAACCCAGGCATGTGCCCTGACTGGGAATTGAACCAGCACCCCTTGCTTCACAATCTGGCACTCAGTCCACTGAGCTACACCAGCTGGGGCTCATTTAATCTTTTTGAGACTGAACTTCCTTGTTTATGAAATACTTTGTCCCAGGACTGTTATGATTCTAGATGTCCGATGTGCTCTGTTCAAGATCTAACATATGGCAGACATTCAAATCATGGCAGCTGTCATTTATGATTCAAAATTTCACATTTATGTGCATATCGAGAAAGAGTCTGTTATATTCTATGTGCATTTTCAAATCTTAATAGGTAGATTGACCCTGTGACCCAGCCTTCCTAGCCAGAGCAGGGTAGAACAGAAACTTACGGCTTCCCCACAGGCACACAGTCCCTATGGCCAGTAGCCCCTGAAGTGAGTTGGCATGACAGATGTGCCCAAAGGGGTCACAAGTGTCCAATTCACTCAGTAACATTTGTTGTGTTTGGGTTTTGAACATACAAACTTTAGAGGTAAGGAGAAGATGGTGACCACTAGCATATCCCGAATATGTACCTAGAGAGGTCAGTACACAAAACCATCAGCAATAGAATCTACTGTAAACCAGAGGCCATGAAAGAGAGTGTTTAATTAGTGCGTACACCCTGATGAATTTCTAATCATTAAGGTCTGAAGCAGGTTAATGGACTTAGAGTATATTTAGTATTAAAATGATGAGCAAGGGGACCAAGTGAATGTAGCTAATAAACAATGTAACTACTATATTGGAGAACATTTCCCAACCTGAGAAAAACACAAGGGGGAATATGATGTCTGTGTGATTATTTAGGTAGAAGAGAGAGTTAGTAATGAGGAGACTCCATGGGTGTGTCCCTCAACACAAAGCACGTCTTCTTCTGGGATTGTGTGGGGGTTTTTTTTTGCTGTTTTTTTTTTTGGGGGGGGGGGATTGTGTGTTAACACAACTGTATCAACAGTAAAGAACAATGAAATGGTCAACTGACCACACCAGCCACTTCCATCAGCACAGAGCCAATTCACAAGTCATTTGCAAAATGTCACAAGGAGCATTTTATTAAGCAGATAATGGCTATTTCTGTTAGCTTTGTCTATAATTATTCTTTATTTCCTAACATAAACAAATTAGCTTTAATAGTATGTCAGACAGTGTTTTCAACCTCCACAGGACGTCTAATTAATCAGCAACTGAAAAGCCTACAAATCAAAACTGTCCATAAAACATGCTCTCTACCTGATGCATCTTCCTCTTGTGCTCTCCTGGACCCTAAATGTCTATTACTTTCATCACATGGGGACAGCTTTATCCTTTGCCCTTAAAGCGGTAATTTTACTCTAAAAATAGATGAAACATGGTGCAAAGCATGTTGTAGAACTCCAGGATACTAGTGTCAATTGATAGTAGTGTAATTTGAAAATTTCATGCATGTATTAGGAAATTCCTGCCCTGGCTGGTGTGGCTCAGTGGGTTGAGTGCCAGCCTGTGAACCAAAGGGTCGCCGGTTCAATTCCCAGTCAGGTCACAGGCAAGAGTTGCAGGCCGGGTCCCCAGTTGTGGCTACTCAAAAGGCAATCATACATTGATGTTTCTCTACCTCTCTTTCTCCCTCCCTTCCCCTCTAAAAAGTAAATAAATAAAATCTTTTAAAAAATTCTTGTGTATAAGGCAATGATTTTCATCAATTGTTTAATGCAATTCAAAGACAAGACATTTTTAGAAGTTCAAAATATTTTCTCTGTCAACTAGTTTAAAACAATGAGTTACTACTGGGCTCCAAACATAATTAATTGGAATGTCATACTTGTCCACAAATACAGAAAAGCCATTCAAGTGAGAGAGAACAAGTGAACACATCCCTGTCTTTGAAACTGGGTGGACCTCAAGTGTTGCTTCGTTCCTGAATATCACAGCATCATTCATCGTGCAGGCTATTGCCACCCTTCCTGTCAAAATGAGCCATCAAACACAAGCTGCCAAAGCTGATAACATGGCAAAGAAGGGAGAAGGATGTTCAGCCTCTCTCCAACCCACTCTCATTCCCACTCTAGACAATGCAGTGCTGATGGCTTGTTGATATTTATACTAAATCACAGACCTAAAGAAAGGTAATGCCTGGGTAGAGCCATTTTGACAGTTACTTCAATCAACTACTTCACAGTTGGCAATGATCTCTTGTTCTCACACAGTGTGCGCTCTAACCTGAAGAAAAATGTTATAACTCCAAAGTAATCTTAACATGATTTCAATAATGTTTCAAGAAATTTGAACCAAGTGGCTCACTACAGCTACTCATCAAAGTCTCCCCTCACACTTCGTAAAACTTACCTTCTTATTGTCCGATGTCCTTCCTATGAACACCAGCCGTACACTTTCTTGAGGTTTCCTAAACTTTTAAAATTGGCTTTTCTTTAAGAAATAATTCGGAGGCAAACAAAGCATTACACAGATGAAATAATGTCTTTCTGAGACAAGCCAATGAAAGGAATAATCACCATAAGCAATGGTTTCCTTAGGCAAGCACACCCGAGGAACATCTATCACCGCCAAGCCAGCCCTCAGACAACACCGTGTTCAACATACAACTCAGTGGATGGTTCCAGGGTCTGTCTTTACTTTTTCCAGAGCCACCAGAAGCCCCGCTAAATCACAAAGATCTATTGATTGACAGGCACCTCTATTACAGCAAGCCTTCAGAAAATGGAAGCCTTGACTTGCTAGTGTCAGAATCACAAACATCAAGTGGACGGCCTCCCAGAGTCTGTACAGTAATAATCTTCAGTACTGTGGGCACCTTCTTCCAAAGTTTAACAACCATTCTCTACCCACCATCCACCCCTTAGCTGTGTTTGTTCAAGTGTAGTTGTCATGTTTAAATGTCTTAATTAAACTTGATTGAATTCTGGAGTGACAGAGGACCAGTAAACCCCACAATCATTAAAAGTTAACAAGAAAAACTTTCAACTAGGAGGGAGGGGGGATAATATTCAAATGCTAATGTTTTCAGAATCCGGTGTCTCCTCTTCCCCAGGCTATTGATTTGTGTGCCCCGTGTGTGGCAACTCGGGGTGGAGTAACCCTTCCGGCCTGAACACAGCTGCCTCCAGGTGAGAATTTTGAAATAAGTGAGGATGGTGTACGTACTACATCTTAAATTTATACAGTGTTATTAACCAGTGTTACCCCAATACATTTAAATTTTTAAAAAGAACAGAATGGAAGAAAATCAAGTACATGCTTTTTTGCTAAATGCAGCAACACTTTCCCCGTTGAATTAAATAAATGTTTTAACTCAATACCTTGGAAGAGTTACAGCCTTTGCTTCTACCACTTTGTCTTTTTCATGGCTTGCTTTCTTCTGGTCCACGGGGAGAGCCGAGTGCCAGCCAATATCAAAATATAATGTGAAAACTCATTCTGTCTTCATTTAATGCAGGCTGGGGAACAAAGCAAAAAAATTTATTTACTGGGATCCAGTAAAAGATATTTAAATTGAAATAAAATATGTAATACTGGGTGTTACAACATCAAAACTATTAAGTGGATTCTAAAAATCTATACAGATGGACCAAATTTATCCATCACTCAGACCCTCCAATTCTCTGTAAATGTCCCCAGGTGTATGATTTGTGATGCTGTGTGACATTACAACCATCGCCCGGAATGGGGAGCTGATTCTGCTCATTTTTTATATATCAAACTCTTATATTATTTTATTCCACTTGCCTTTCAGAAACCTCAACCACTGACCTGAGGACACTCCTTGCTTCTGTGGAAAGACTGATATAGCTTAAAACAAAGACCGCAATGCTCAGCTTTTGGTTAGAAATTTAATTTCCTCAATCAATAGTAATCTTCAATTGTCTTGATAAATAGGCCATGTCAAGAAACAAAGGCTCCGGATTGAGCGCGGGCCTGTGAACCAGACGATCGCGGTTCGATTCCCAGTCAGGGCACATGCCTGGGTTGCAAACCGGTTCCTTGCAGGCTAACTACCAGCAGGGGATGCACAAAAAGGCAACCATACATTGATGTTTCTCTCCCTCTCTCCTTCCCCTCTAAAAATAAATAAATAAATAAAATCTTTAAAAAAAAAAGAAACAAAGGCTCCCTTTTATGTATTTAAATCCCAAGTTTGGTTCCTCAAATTTTGTAAATATTACTTTTGAACAAATAGATAATATGAAAGGAAAAGAAAAAGTTCCCACCTGGTTGGAAGAAAAAAAGACAAGTTTTGGTTTTGAACTGGAAAGAGATGGGGGGATAAGATTAGGGGGTTGATGCCCCCTGGGAGTTCTTGGATGGGACACAGTGTTGAGGCAAAAATCTGGGGAACTGTCATATTTTCAAGCTGGCGGTATAGCTCCTTAGTTCTTCCAGTACGGCACAGCAGGGAGAGCTGTGTGGACAGAAATGGGTCTGGGTAGGTGGTTCTGTGAAATTGAACCTGAGTCTCTCTGATCCTCCGTTAAAAGAATCCAGAATTTCTCAGATCCCCACGGTTGGCTGTGGAAGACCTGTTACCAAACAAGAGACAAAAGTGGCCTCGGAGAAGACAAACAAAAAGAACACCCAAATGTTTGGTCAGATGGTGCAGTCCTCCAAGGTTCAAGCATGCATGCAAGAACACAGTGAGGAAAGCCATCACGCCTAGTCTATTTCGAAGTGTGTGAGAAGATCTACAGTCCCAGACCCCGTTGCAGTGGCTGCCATCAAGTTCAGCCAGAGCCTGTGGGGAAGACCGGCATGTCTCCCAGATGCCCCTCCCTTGCCACCATGCTGAGGTTGTCCACAAGCTTTCTGCACAAGCTGGGAGGCATAATGAAGGAGAGAGACAGGAAGAAACCTAGAGGGATTGACAGGTTGCCAAAGGGTGTTAAGTTAAACTAAAATAGGCTGCTTAAAGCCAGAGAGTTACCTCGAATTGGCAAGTTTCTCTTGCTCTTCTACCACCAGCAGAAAGGGGGTCTTATGAAAAATATATGAGAAGTTACATTTTTACATATTGTGTTATTTAAATTATGCCCACTTCTCTAGAATTGTACAGTTTATTCATATTAGTTTGTATTTATGAATGTTTCTATTAGATGACAACTGTACTTTCCTCAATAGTACCTAGTACATCAGTCTACACAGAAATGCCTCTTTTCTTTGCTTTCTCATTAGCCATCAAATCCACTCGTCCTGTCTGATATCACTATCTTTTAAGGCGGTCCATTTCCCTGGCAATTCCAGAGAAGAATGCAGCCCTGCCAACACCTTGATTGCTGGCGTACAGACTGTGAGATGATAAACGAGTGTTGTCTTTAGTGGCTAGTTTGTGGTATTTGTTACAGCAATAATAAAAGTGCAGTAGAAGCACTCTTCGGTAAATATTAACCTCTCTCATCTGAATGAAACATTGAGGTGAAATTGACACCATTTTTCAAAGGGTCCCTGACAGAACTGAACCCCAGTTCCTACAGCAGTAACCAGCCCAGTGATGCTACTTGAGATAGGCTTTCCCCCTCTCCAGATTTATTCTTCCCATCCCCCCAACTCTGGGCGTCTGGAATCACATTCTAAAGTAATCTACCTGCAAGCCAGCCTTTGTCTCAGGTTCTGCTTTATGGGTCACCTGGGCCTGGGAGTGGCCCTAGACAGGAGATGCTCAGGTTGGGAGAGTCCTCAATTTAGAATCCTTGGTTATGCTGAGCAACCCACAGGTCAGAGGGCAATCAGGACTGCCACCTCCCCCCCCCCAAACACACACACAGTTGGTAGGTGGGTGGAAATCAGCTGGCTGCAGTAGCATCACAATCATAACACTCTACCTGTGGTAGGTCGGGACAAGTTACAGGTGAAAATAAGGCTTTGGTTTATGAAGTATGGATAGCACTTGAATGGGTTGAGGTCAAGGGTAATTATAAACTCTATAGGATTGGCTGCCCTTGGTTAATTGCTATTAAGTTCTTTTAAAAAGGAAAAAGATAGGTTTGGACTATTCAACTCCATTCAAGGCAGACTGTAAAAGTCAAAGCCTCATTAGCAGCATTTGAGATTCTGCAGGTGCAAGCATGGTGAAAATCAGACACTGACTTCAATGGTCCTGCTAGCACACCCAGAAGCAGACTGAATTCACAGCCTCAAGAGGACTCCTGCCTCAAAACCGGGACCCTAATACCTGGAAAAATAGCATTTGTAAGAAGGAAACTGAGACACATGAACTCCCAGGCCAATAGGAATAGATCCCTCCTTCTTGACCTAGAACAAACTTCCCTTGCCTGGACACCTTGTACATATACCATTTCGACATTCTGAATTTATATGAACCTAAGAACATAGATGTTTGAAAAATAGTTTTGGTTCATAAAAAGAAATGTGCATGGAGAAACAGAAGAGAAATATAAAAATGTAGGCACTAGCATAATAATTTAAAACCAATTATGTATAACTTAGCAACATTATGTATTTGTAAATATCAGTGTTTAGTGCTTACAAGGATTTCTTTAGTCAGAAAATGCTATTTGGTTTTTGAGAGTAGTTTCAATGCGATGCCAGTATTTGAGCGGTGAACTTGAGGCAAGAAACAAAACAAAAAGAAAAACTACTAGGTCATTGCTTTTAGTTTGTTTGTATTGCTGAAGAAGGTTAAGGTGAGGGGGAATTATATTTTTTAATTGAGAAAAGATATTAATTTAACAGCTAGTATTCCAAATGTTTGTGGTCCATTTTGGGCTCTAGATACTTCAAGTAAAGGCATGAATGCACTCTTTTGGAGTTTAAGTATGCTAGTCACTACCAGATACAGTAACATTGAGAAGCATCGCTGCACAATTATTGCTCCAGACATCAATGAAGAGGTCGACCTTCACCCAGCCCTGGTCCCCAAGTCAGTTGAACAAATTTAGCAAGTAGTCCTTAATCATTCTGATGTCAATAATAAATCAAGGTCATCGAATGCAGTATAACATGTAAATAAATAAGCGATTTGTCCATTTATGAGTACTGTGTTACAATGAAATGAAAGACTGTGGAGCCAGAGAAAATTAGGTTCAAATCTTAGTCTTCATTTAGAAGTTGTGTGAAATTTGATATGTCAGTTTCTGTGAACTCAAGCTTCCTATTCTAAAGCACTGATACAGAAATGCACACTTCAGAGCATTAAATTATATAGTACATACAAAAAGAGCCAGTATATAGGAGAAATATAATCAAAAACCAAACCTCCTGCCAACCCAGAAACCTCTCACAAAGTAAAATAGAAAGTTTTATTACTGAATACACATTAAGCGAGAAGGTGACATGCATCAGTCAGCCTGCTAAGAGCTGCAAAGACGGAGAGCAATCTTACATTTTTGCAGAGCCAAGCAGATACAACCCATTGCACACGGTCTCAGGATGAACAATAACCCATCCTCTAAGAGGACTTGACAGCACTGTTCGTCATGCAGTTCATCCTAACTGCACCGGGTAACTGGGGTGGCCATCTGTGTTTTCTAATTAGTGTTAGCCAAAGGAAATACAGCCTTCTCATATCTTTATGACAGAAGGTAATTTTACAGCTTGGAGCAATGGACCCACTGAAGTTAGGTTCTTACCCTCCCACAGAAACTAGGAGATGAAGCACTGTCTTTCTTAATGATTACATTTTAAAGAAATGGCTGCTGGGTCCTTGAGAAAGACATCCCTGGATTTTAAAGATGGCAAGAGGCTTATTTAGCTTTTAAAAAGATTTACACACAATTACAAGTTTTCTAAAGTATATGCTTTAAGAAAAAGGAGGAGAAAGTCTATTTTCAACAGGGAGAATTAAGCCTCTTATTTTTAATTGTACTTGACTTTACATATAGCACAAAGCCTGCTACACAGTAGATGTGCAGTAATCGGCCAACTTTATTATCCATTTATATGAATTTTAAGTATATTACATACAAAATAAGGAGTTTTTCACTTCCTATCCAAGTTAAAACCAAATTCCAAGTCTCCAAATATTAAGTCTCCAAATGTTTCTTCTGTCCTATTAAGTATAAAAAAAGAAATGTATAGGCTCTCAATATTACAACTTATTCGTGCAATAAAAATTACTCCAGATTAATACCTGAACAAAACACTAGAGCAGAAATTTAACTACAAAAAGTTTAAAGAACTAAACATTGAATTATAGAGGTTGAAGAGCATCCAGGAACTCCACTTCAAAGGATACACACACACACACACACACATACACACATATACATACATTTGCAGTTTGCCTCTCTGATAAGGCTGTTATGTAGAATTTACCAGTGCTAGATGACTCCATGGCAGTATATTGGGTTTCTTTTCCCTCAGTGCTGGGACCACAATCCTAAGGGCACACCCTCCTGTTGTCTCTGCCATAGTGCCCAACCCATGCCTTCCGGAGTCACGGACACATCTAATGCAAATGGTAGCTCTGCCTGGGAGATGCCCAGAGTTTTACTCTGCTTTACTAGGATTTTTGTCTTCTCAGAGGTGGTTTGCTGATCTGATCCCCAGTCCCTTTTGTGCCCTTTCTTTGCACAAGGGATATAAGGAACCAAGTTACTGTGCCAAGTGGGGAATAAAAGTTCACCAAAGCCCCCAAGTCCCTACAAAGGCTTGCATCTCCTCATGTTCTTAGGATTAAATAGGCTGACATTGTATTAATCATACCATTTTTTTTTGCAGGGCAGTAGACTTATTGGTTACCAGTTAATGTTTCCCTTCAGCACTGGTTTGATTACTCTAACCAGGAGGCAGAATGCACCAACAGAGGTTTACAGAGTCTGACCGTACAGGATGTCAGTGCCCCATAGGTTCTCTGGTATTGGAGAGAGGAAAACCTCATATCCTCACGAGGGAGAACACCCATTTTGCAGTGTCAAAGGAACCTCCCCAACTACAACCATCTGTCCTCCGTAACCATCAATGGCACTGAAGGGACCAGAAAACTTCAGAGTGACCATCTATTACAGCACATTCCTCTCCACTATCCACCAGAGCCATCGCCTTCAGCTTAATTCAGGGGGATCCAGTTAAAGGGAGCTCAGCCAGAGGCCTCCAGTTGCCTCCAGTTGCTTCCAAGGGCCCACACCTGGGGGCACTTGGCTCACCTTCTATATTCCTGCGTGGAAAGCAGCCCCCCTGAATAGCACTGCATCCCTGATGCCATGGCTTCAGGGACATTAAGTGCAGGTGGGGCAGATCTGAACTATTGTTCAGGTGATAAGGCTTTGCCTAGGGCAACCAACACAGCAGGGGCTTGTCATTCTCTTTTTTTTAGATGAGATCCTTGTAACAATGAAGTCAAACTATACTTGGTTCTATGGTACTTTTACATCGCCCTTACTACAATTCAGGGTAGGCTTTAGCTTTTCAAAATTCCCTCTCTATCTTGGATTTTCCCCCATAGTTTGCATGAGCTCCCAGGATTTGTCAGTTTTCTGAACATCATAAATGCCTCTTGGACTCAGCAAGAATCAGCGTTCCACACCAGGTGTCGAGAGTAGACTGGAGAAACGTGGCTCTCATTCTTGTAGTGAATGCAGCTGCCTGAGGGCCTTTAAACACAGGAGCATAGATGGCTTGTTCCAGTTTCAACTCCCTAAGAATTTGTAGTACCTCCTCTATAGATTCCCAGGGTCCCACGTTCCCAGGGAGCTCCCCGTAATGGGGCCAAGCCTCCCTGCAGGCTAGGGTAATCCAACTGATAAGGAAGGAGTACCTTGAACCCCCGATCATGTGTTCCTGGAGGTCTGCATGTGTGATGACATTGCTCATTTTCTCTGTCTCCCGCCCTGTCCAAGACATGCCATCACCCCTTATCCCAAAGCCTCATGAGCATGCCTGGGTACTTTCCTGGTCTTTTACTGGATCTTGGCAGTTATATCAATAAACTCAGCAGGAATCTCTTCTTTCATCATGAGCGGTTCCTGAACTGGGGGCTACCTGCTGGCGGGGGGTGTTGCTGTTACTGGGTTTTTGCTTTCTTTTGTATTAGAGGTCAAAACACGGGTCATTTCATCGGTTTCACTGTCAGCCACAACATCCTCCTTCTGGGTCTCATTCTAACAGGGATTCTCCCTCTTAGCATCCCATTCAGGCCTTGTCACAAGGACTCAGACCTTAATCCTGCAATAGCTTAGGTCCTCCTAGCCTTGCAAAATGACCCGTTAAGGTCTCCAACCTACTATCCTGCTCCCCCACTTTGTCTACCAGCTAGCATAACTGAGAATGCATGTCCTCTAACCTCAGTCTTCTTCCAACTCTCAACTCAAGCCTTAGCCTCTAGTTAGGCATCAATGGCCATCTGAGCTTCAGAGTGGAAGCCAGCTCCACTGCAGCAGCCATTCATTTCCCTTTTTTGCTGCAATATCATATGCAGAGTCTCAAACGAGCACCTTAGACCAGCTGGCCTTTGTGGTGGGAGCAGAAACTCCCCACACTCACAGGGCAGTTGATATACATCCAACACACCAACCACTCGGTCCCACACAGAGGTCAGTGGCCAACCTGGGATTTCCCCCAAAGAGGACTCTTTCTCAAGACCAGTATTTTGGTGTTCCGACTGGCTGACCAATTGCTAGACTTCACCCACAGGAATTCCCCCTGGGGGAAATCTGAAACTGGCCCTCATTCCTAGAGAACAAGCAGAGACTGAAAGAGGCAGACCACTGCAAATTGTTAGGTGTCAGTTTCAAGAAAGAAACAAACTTACATAAGAGGCTTCTTTCAGACGGTTTCAAGATAAGTAGATCTTAGCACCACCCACAAGAATCTTGAGAGCATATATAGAGGCCTTAATTGGTGTACATCACGTGCTCAGTCCAGGTGATCTCAATAAAATCTTACTCTGGAGAAGCTGCATACTGGGAAACAGCTCCCACTGTGGGCACGGTGGGTGGAGGGTACATTCCAAGGACAGAGGACAAGGGTGAGGGGCCTTCTATGGCCTGTGTCCAGCTTACGGGTCAACTGGAAGCCTTGTCTTCTCAATGACCTCCTCCAGCAATGGTCAGATGTACTCTAATTAAGGTGGTGGCCATGATTAAATGAATAAATTACCTAAAAATTATAAAAAGTCAGCACTGGTGCAAAAGAAATAGAAAACTTAAACAACTAGTAAATTTTAAAGGCATTGAAATAATTAAAACCCTTCTTCCCAGAAAACTGTTTGCAGGTGACTATTCTCAAATACTCAATTATCAATATTAGGCTTTAAAGCTAAAATCTGTATTGCTACTTGCCTTAGCCTCAAAAGAAAGTGGAGGCAAGAGAAGAGAGCAAACATATTTTTTGAAAACATTTTTCAAAGCTTCTATCTTAAAACATTAATGACGATTTCCCACTTGAAGTTGAGTTTGTGTATGACCAGAAATACCCCCACAACAGCTGTGGACAGACTGGGGCAATTCTCCTTGAGCTCAGAGATGAGTCTTCAGTGATCTATATAAAATACATTTTACACCACAAAGGAGAATTGAATGTAATAAGTCTGAGTTACAAATGAGTTGACATATATAATTTGAACACTAGCACACAGGTTCTATTGTTTGAAGTCTTTATGGGTTTGCTGAGCATCCCAGCACCCAACAAGGCATCGCTCCTTTGAGGGGGAAAATACTGTGTGCTCTGAACAGCTGATGTACAGACTTTGGAAAAGACATCCAGCCCCTTCTGATCATTGAAGTTTCTGAGGTCTGCAGCCCCCAGGTCCCCATTGATGTATCTATGCCATTTTAACAGCCCGTAGCTGTTCAGAAGGAACTTAATTATTGTATGAAGAGATGCATCTGACCAAACATATGGACAATAAAAGATTATTGAAAAGTATGCCTCTCCTAAGTGATTCCTTAAAGCCTCGTTTTTCAAAGTGTAGCCGCCAGATCAGTGGCAGCGGCAACGCCTGGGAAGTTGTTAGCCGTGGAAATTCCAGGGCTCCACTCAAGACCGGCTAACTGAGAAACTCTGGGGAAACTCTCAGCAGTCTGGGGTTTAACAAGCCTTCCAGGTGATTCTGATGAACACTCGAGTTGGAGAACCCCTGGCCTGGAGGTCTGCTCCGAGAAGCAGCTACTGCAATTTATTAAGGTGTTTGTAAAGCACAGATTGTAAAACAATATTGTTTTCTACAGTGTACCTAGATTTGCCTGTCATTTTAAGGAATTTTCAGTCTGCAATCTCATTTGAACTACATTTTTCATGCTTCTAGCACATTTTCAGACATAGACCATGTCGTTTGTTGACCTTCCGATCATGTTCGGCAATTGTCCTGCAAATGCTATTAACCAGACAGTGAGGATGCCCCTGCTCTCCTTGTCCAGGTATTTAAATACAGATGCCCAGGCCTCGCTGCTAGTGATTCTGACTTAACAGACCTGGGAAAGGGCCTTGGGAATAGTATTTTAACCCCTACAGCATTTATGTGCACACGCGCCCACACATATACACACACACACACACCTCTCCCTAGTATATAGTCAGGGTTTAATACCACTTTTAAAACCACTGCTATATAAAGATGAAAGAATCCAAATAGTTCTTCAGTTGGTGATCTGTCTGAGGAAGATTCAGACATTTCCAATGCTAAGTGCCCGTGCTGCTCCTCACTTTCCAAGACTAAGTGAAAGGGACAAAAGTGAAAAATGGAAATAAGTAAGAGCATAAAGCTCCATGGCACCATATCTCACTTTTGCAACTCTTGTAAATAAGTCTATACTCCAGGGAAAACATCAAACATGAGTCAGTGTGAGAGCCGCTGTGCTTGTTGGCATAGGGACTGTTGAAAACGGACCATCTGAGAGTAACATCTCACCAGGAGACTTAGCTGAGGCTTGTGCACCCTGTTCCTTGAATAACAACCTTTTCTGTTGCTAAGAGCAGCCCGAATTCAGGATCACCTCCAGGAATGCTTCTGTGTTTGAAGGGAGCGTGTCCAATTTGCCAAAGGCTATGTCTTCACTACCTCCAAATGGTCTGAAATCTCCACAAAGTACCTTCCCAACATGGAAATCTGAACTTGACCCCTGCCCCTCTCACCAGTAGCTCTATGGTAGCATTACACAGTGTCACATCAACGTTGGTGATCATAGTCACCTTCACTAATCATCTGGAAACACAGCCAATGTTTTTGTTCTGCTTAGTCATAGACTCTGGACACAATTATACTTCCCAGGGTAGTAGTCCAAATCCGGCTCCCACTTGCCATCATCGCTGCTCCTCCCATCACTATCCTTCTACCCACCACCACTAGTGCTTGTTAACTTTGTCCATTAACCCATAGCCCTGAGTAAATAATGTTAAAGTTTAGTGTGTGAGTGTATGTGGCTTCATGTATATGCTTCACAGGAAAAATGAGTACACATTCACCCCTCTCCCGAATACCCATTCCTCTCTCACAGTGACGCTCTGATTTGACCAGCACACAAAAGAGGGTTTATTCTTTCCGATGCAATTTTCTCTCTCATCTCAGAGAGAAAGAAGTATTTCTCTCTTCTCACCAGGCCTTTGCATCTAGTATGTAAAAGAAGAAGAGAAAGATGGAAAAAGAAGTCAACTTTAATTAAAGAAAAACCAAGGGAAAGACTCTAAAATTTCTTTAAAAAATAATATAAGACAGAAAACTGTACTTGAACAAGAATTAAATTAAATTTAAAAAGAGACTACTATAAAAAAATAAATAAAAAATAAAAAAATAGAGACAGATGGAAGCAAGAAGGAAGGAGGCAGAGTTTCAAGAGAAAAAGAGAAGATACAACGCGTGTTTCCAGAAGTAAGACACACAAGAATCAAATGATTCAGAATCATAACAGGAGATCTCATGGTGGATGGGAGGAGAAGCTTCCTGAGATATCAATTATTGGGCTGAGTGTGCTGAATACAGTCCTTGAAACCAGATCAAAACTGACAAAAATTAAATCAACAACTTTTGGGGGCATTCACAATGGGGAAGGCACTATCAATATGCTGTATTAGAAAAAAACATTTTCATAAATAAAGAAAAAAGACCATGAAAGAGCCCCCCCCCAAAAAAAAAGGAGAAAGAAAAAGAGGTGTTGGTGCTTCCCAATAGCCATCTGGGCAGACCTCCCTCCCACCCCACAACACTCCCCAGTGTGGGACACTCCCCACTCTGGTGGAAGGCCCAACTTCTGTGAGCAATGGGCCCACTATGAGGACAGCAGCAACCCCAGTACAGGCCTTTTCATTGGGCACCTGTCCATTGAAGTTAGCAGGTGACCTCTGTTCACAGCCACTTCTTACAGACATTTCACCTCAACCTGCCTCCATTACAGGTTCTAGACTTTTCTTATTATCAAACCTTAAGAGAAAGGCAAGGCCAAGTAGCAGCGACTAAGAGAGCAGAGACATTGGGAGGCCCGGGTGAATGAAGTATTATCACACTAAGCTTTCCATTCATTTCTCATCTCCAGATGAAACACTTCCCAAGAGTTTGAATTCTAAACATATAACAAAATATCATTCATATTTCTTATATCTAGTTCTTTTCAGCTTTTGAATTCATGAGAAATAAAAGTTTTTTCAAAGCCAAGAAACTATACAAGTCACCACATTTACTAATAGGATATTACTAGCGGTATTATTGTCATAATCAGATCTTAATCTTACAATGTCTCCATGGGAGTGAATCCTAACCATTCAGACACCATCTCTTTCTGAGTATTCCATATTTTAACAAAAATCACATGCCACTGTTCTTCTCCCCAGGTTTGACAGAAGGAACTTTTGATAACTTACAATGGAAGTAAGCAAGGGTATTTTTTCCTCTCTTCTTTTCTGAATTTATTTTTTCCCAGTTAGACCTGTTGGTTATTCATGAGAAGGTGCCTTCCAATTGTTCCCTAATATGGTTCAAAGCCACTTATTCAAATGGTTCAGCTGGGCCACTAGCCTGGCACCAATTTTTGACCTCTCTTTAAATAGATGAATCAGATAAACTTGCTGCCCATAAGTCTTGTGTAACTCAAGTTCTTGGCCAGGGTAATAGGCAGAGGAGAATTATCAGACCAGTAATGTAAGTTGTGCCATGAAATTCAGAGAAGCCTGCATTTCACTCAATGGAAGTGAGTCTTAAATGTTTTTAACACACACACACACACACAAATGGTAACTACGAGGTGATGAGGCACTAATTACTTGATATACATAAATACATTAGACATAATTCAACTATAAGAAGGAAATATTGTCATCAGCAACAATATGGATGACATTGCAGCAGAAATAAGTCAGACAAAAAAGATAAATAAATACTGAATAATATGTGTAGAATCTAAAAAAGCCAAAATCATAAACACAGATTATTGAATGGTGGTTGTCAGGGGCTGGGGGTGGGAAATGGTTAGGATAAGCATTACCTATTACCCTGGCCAAGAACTTGAGTTACACAAGACTTATGGGCAGCAAGTTTATCTGATTCATCTATTTAAAGAGAGGTCAAAAATTGGTGCCAGGCTAGTGGCCCAGCTGAACCATTTGAATAAGTGGCTTTGAACCATATTAGGGAACAATTGGAAGGCACCTTCTCATGAATAACCAACAGGTCTAACTGGGAAAAAATAAATTCAGAAAAGAAGAGAGGAAAAAATACCCTTGCTTACTTCCATTGTAAGTTATCAAAAGTTCCTTCTGTCAAACCTGGGGAGAAGAACAGTGGCATGTGATTTTTGTTAAAATATGGAATACTCAGAAAGAGATGGTGTCTGAATGGTTAGGATAAGAGAAATGGTTAGGATAAGAGAAATGGTTAGGATAAGAGAAATGGGGATAAGTTTTCAGATACAAGTTGAATGAGTTGTGGGGAGTCTAATATACAGCATGGTAACTGTATTTGCCAATATGGTATTACAATCTTAAAAGTTGCTAAGTGAGTGCATCTTAAATATTTTCACCATGAAAAAGAAATGGGATTTATGCAAGGTAATGAAGATGTTAACTAACCCTACTGTGGTAATAATTTCAAATGTATAAGTGCATCAGATTATAACAATGTACACCTTAAATTTATACAATGTTATAACAAAGATTGTCAAGCTTCCAAAAAACAAGTATTGATAAAATGAGAAAGGGGATAAGCAAATGTATTTAATTAAAAAGACAAATTAAATTGGAAATCAGCCTTGGCCAGGTGGCTCAGTCAGTGGGAGCATCATCTCAGACACCAAAAAACACTGTGGGTTTGATTGTAGGTCAGGGTACGTACTTAGGTTGAGGGTTCCATGCCTAGTCAGAGCATATATGGGAGGCAACTGATCCAGGCGTATACAGAAGGCAACTGATGTTTCTCTCTTCCATGGATGTTTCTCTCTCTCTCCCTCTCCCTCTCTCTTCCCCTGTCCCTCACTCTCCCACCTTCCTCTCTCTCTACAGAATCAATGAAAATCATATCCTCAGGTGACGGTTTTTTAAAAAATTGGAAAGTGTATCTCCAGATATTTGTTGTTATAGGGACATCTAAAGTAAGGTGACTCTAAAAACTTTGAAAGTGAAACCATTGGAAGGTAGGTAATTTTTAAAACAATTAACCACAATTAGCATTTTCTGTATACAAATAGAATATCAGTTTAGAAGGATGAAAAGGAGAAAGGATCAAAATTAAAATTTATGCATTGGATAATATACAATGAAAATGAGCCAAAAGGGAATTGAAAACTGGGTAAAGTTGTTTCCAATATGATAAAGGGTGCATTTCCTTAAAAGTCTTAAGAGAAGAGTAAAACTCTCTTTAAAAAAGAAATATTCAAGCAGATCATAGAAATAAAAATATAAATGGATCTAAATACTTGAGAGATGTTCAATCTTATTCATTACTCTGAATGTGTAAATTAGCTTTGTAATGAGATGCTATCATTTACCCATTAGATTGACAAAGACAAAAATGTTTGGAAAGAAATTTATTGGGAAGTGTAAAAATTTTGCTTTTAGTTCTTAAGTGTAAAAAATATTTTTTTACAGAAATCCCATTATTTATAATAATTCTGTTTCTTAAGGTTTTTCAGGTGCCACAAATCTGCAGTGGTCCAGGTTATCTTGCTTAAAACCTGTTTTCATGACAGTTGAATATTAATTATTTTATGCTTTAATTTGCATGCTTCATGTTACATCCCAAATTTGCAAACCTGGGTAAAGATTTCAAAGGGGATTCATTGAAATAGCATTATTACCATAGTTCAAGGGTAAAAAAATGTGAATTTAAATATGCGGAGATTAGTACAACTGTGATCATGGCAGTTCTTCACAGGTGCCACATGCACAAAAGGAAAGTGCAAATTGAAAGTGATGTGATAAATATCAGGAAGTCTGGTTTTTTGGAAGGTGAGCAATCCATTTTGCCTTTTTGCAGTTTGGCACTGTCAGCGTGAAATATTATCAAATAGCATTATGAAGCCACTGGAGTTTACACATCATTCTAAGATAAAACACTGTGCCTTTGCTAGAAAGCAAATTGATATTTTCCCATACTGAGTACAAAATAATGTTTTCTAGAGTCAAATTCATTAATTTTGTGATGAACATAAAAAAATAACTGAAACACAGAAGCATTGTTCAAAGTTGCCCCCTTTCTAGAAAATGCAAATGTATGTCACGTATTGCTAAGAAGATAGCAAAACTGAGCACAAAATTAATGATGACTATTGTGTGCTAAGGACATTATATAGGCTTGTTTTATAAGGATGGTATGTGGCTATAACACAATGTCAGTCATATTGAATGTAAATGAGCCATGATTACTCTATTCATGGTGACAGACACTGAACTTTATAACTGCACATATCTGCTGACAAAGTGTATGAAGGTACTCCTGGTATATATGGTATATCAAGAGGTCTATCTGGAAAAAAGTCCTGTCATTGTTAATATAATGAGAATGGTTTGCATGACATCGATTAATCTGGCAGCCAAGGTGAGTGGACTAGAACACACATGCATGAGCAATGACGACTTCACTGTACTAGTCAGTAGGGGTGGTAGATGCTGTTGATTGAGCATGTGTACTGTGTGGCTGTTGCATTCAAAATGACTGAGTGAGTAGAGAAACACATCTGCATCAAATGTTGCATTAAGCTTGAACATTCCTCCACAGAAACTATTCAATTAATTCAGAAGGCTTCAGCTATGGGCAACTGGTGATTGGCAGCTTCATCATGACGACATGCCCGCTCATGCATCATGTCTCATGCAGGGTTTTTTAGCAAAACATCGATCACCCAGGTGACTCAGCCCCACTACAGCCCAGGTTTTCTGAATTTTCCCAAAATTAAAATGACCTTTGAAAGGGAAAAGATTACAGACCATCAGTGAGATTCAGGAAAATACAAGGCAGCTAATGGTAACTGGGAGAACTGTGTGAGGTCCCCAGGTACATAATTTGAAAGGGACTGCAGTGTCCTTGTCCTATGTATAATGTTTCTTGTATCTTGTATCTTCTTCACTAAATGTTTCTATGTTTCATATTACATGGCTGGACACCTTCTGCAAAGACCACACACACACACACACACACACACATATATATATAATATGGTGCATGTATTCTGAATTATTCAGTGTCCTCAGCAAGGTCTGTATCAGGATTCCATGCTCAAGCATACAAATATCAGAAACATTTCTGCTACAAATTGTGACTATTCATATTAAGTGGGATATAGATTAAAAATAGTGTCACCTCAGTTCAGGTCGTGTTTTGCTACAAAATGAGTTATGAAATGCAGCTGACCTTGGATCAACACAGGTTTGAAATGTGGGGGTCCACTTATATATTGATACATGGATTTTTTCAATAAGTACTCAATCAGTCCCTGGTACCCTGAGTTTCATGTGCACAGATTAACAACCCACAGATTGAAAACAGTATTTTCAATCTATGGTTGGATTGAATCTGTGGGTGCAGAAGGCCAGCTGTATGCCTTATGAGACATCAGTTTATATAAGAGACTTGAGCACCCATGGATGTTGGTATCTGCGAGGTTCCTGGAACCAATCCTCCACAGGTACTGAAAGATGACCAAGTTTTGGAGGAGTCAAAATTCATAACAGAGTTTTGACTGCATAAGGGTCATCCCCGCCTCAATCCCCACAGTGTTCAGGAGTCAATTGCACTTGTTTATCAATGGTTTCAGGAGAATATGTGGTTAAGGGGTTGTGAACCTATAACTCAACACCATCATTACCTTCCTTCAATCTCCCCTGTCTGAAACTACATAACTCTAGGTTCTTAAACATTTCCTTTAAAGTTTATGTGCCCTCACCTTCAGTTATCCTTATAACTTTTCTTTTTCAACATAATCTGACAAACAGTAGAATCCAGAACACAGTGAATCATTATGCAATAGGGTCTAAAAGGAGGAATACTTTTGACTGCCCAGGTCTGTGGTGATACCAGATAGCATCACAGTCAATTTTATATAGCTTCAGGGATAACACAATTTACTTCCACATCACTTTTCTTAGAACTTAATTATTAATCCCTGATCTAAACTCCAGTCTCCAAACATCCAGAAAAGTCATCTTGTTCTTATAGCTTTTGGAAATGGGCCCAATGATCCTTTTATCCTACAACAAAATGAGCTGTCCAAAAATAGAACAAGCTGTCCTAGAGTATAATGAGTTCCCTGTTATTGGAGGTAGTTTGTGGGAGCTAGACAAAATAGTGAGTGTGCTCATAATAAGCAAACAGTAAAAGAAGTCCATTTAATCTTTTTGTGATTGCATATTTCATCTTACACAGAGTTCATCTCTAAGCCTTATTTTGCAGTCTCAAAATTATTAATTAAAACTCAGGCAACTGAAATTTTGTGACCTCAATTCTTTAATTGCCCACAAGGAGAAGGAGCATCCTATTTGGACTCATAGGGTTCTCATGTCACAGGATTTCTTTTCCACAGAAAACGGATACAACCAGAGTCCGTTTCAGGTCAAATCAGTTGATGAGTATTTATTGCTAACCCATTTTCTCTCTAATGAACTGGTTAGAGTCTATTGCAGAAAAAAACTGAATAGACTCTATTGCAGTCTATTCAGTTACTTACTATACATTGTGTGTATAGTAAGTAACTGAAAAACAATACCAAAGACAACATAAGCACATGTAAAATGACATAATACACTCCACAGGCATAAATACAGAGGGAATTGAAATAAAAGAAAATAAAGAAGCAAGGCACTCTGAGGAGTCTAGAGTCTTGCTATGGCCTGGGCTATCTCGGGACAAAAAAGAAGACAGCATTTATAATAAAAAAACTGACCTTTTTTTTATACTCTCCTCCATTGAGTATTCTTGAGCCCCCAAAATTCTTACTAGATCTCAACTCTTCTTCAAAACTTAATACAAGGAAAAGTTCTGATTGGCATATTTTCTTTTGTACATGCATTAGATTCTATTGATGATCAAATAGCATTTAGCATAGTGCTGTTCACCTTAGTAAACTCTAAATAAATAGCAATTATTATCAATACAGCATTGCATTTTCTAAGGGTATTATTAGGAGGCACAAAGTTTCAATACAAAAGAAAAGAACTTAAATGTACTGTTTTATTATAAAAGAAAGTTACAAAAGGACATATATAAGATATTAAATTTGAATTACATGTAAAATTACTATATGCTTAGATACACATGGTGAAAATACATAAATATATTTGCAAAGAATACTCTCCCAATTAACAACAGTGATTTTCTCTGGGGAAGAAGGGAGTGCAACTCTGTAACATTTCATTAAGAAACAAGATAGGTGAAAGATCCAAAATGGCAGAGGACAAGTGGAACCTATACTAACCTCCTCCCAGGAACAATCTGGAATTACAACTAAATTGTAGAGAAATCATCTTTAATAACCAGCTAAACACTAGCCAGAGAGAAGCCTTACAATTGCAGAGAGACAGAAGAAAACACCTCAGCACAACTTGACTGGTAGGGAGTGCAGAGGAGGTGTGAGAGGGCTGGCTGGGCTCCAGTTGGTGGCAGCTGAAGTGCCAGAGGGATATGTCAGTGACTGGAGGGTCCCCCTGGAACTGTGGGCTCTAAACCCCAAGCTGGGCTCCTCAGCCTAAACATCAGAGCTGGAAAGGAACCCAGATGATATCCAACTGTGAAAAGCAGCAGAGGTTCTGTGGGCCAGAGAGAGATGGCTGGAGATGCGGAGAAACATTTAAAGGGCCAAAACACAAAATTTCTTTTGCAGCCACTTACTCTAGGTGCCAGAAAAGGAAGGACAGAGTAGACTGAAGATGGTTGAGGATAGTCCAGAGTTGGTGGCTCTGAGGAGGTAACTGAGCGGACAGCAGCCAGGATCCATGTGCTGAGTCACTCCCCATAGTGCATGAGCCATGTCTCTAGGGCAGAGCACTCCTCTCTGAATGGTATCAGCCTGAGGGGAAGCTGTGGCACTGTTCACAGGAATTACTCTGCCCTACACTGTGGTGCTTAAACTTGACTGAAGATTACAGATTGATTGTATAGCAACTGATCAGTATCATGGTTGATTAGTTTAACATCTAAGGCGGAAAATACAAAGAAGCAGCCAAAATGGGAAGATAAAGAAACAGACCCCATGAGAGAACAAAAGAATTTTCCCAAAGAACTAGATGAAATGGAAGTAAGCAATTTATCAGATAGAGAATTTAGAGTAATGATTACAGAGATACTCAACAGCATGAAAAAATACATAGAAATCTTTAAGAAAGGATTGGTCAGAAATAAAGAATGCAATATCTGAGGTAAATAATCCACTGGAAGGCATAAATAGTATGTTAAATGAAGCAGAAGACTGAATCACTGATTTGAAAAATAAGGTAGAAAAAACACCCAGGCAGAGCAGTAAAAAGAAAAAATAATTTAAAAAATGAGGAGAGCTTAAGAAACATTTTGCACAACATGAAGCATAACATCCACATCATGGGAATACCAGAAGGAGAAGAGAGCAAGCAAGGGATCAAGAACTTATTTGAAGCTTTGGCTGGTGTAGTTCAGTGGATTGAGCACAGGCCTGCAAACCAAAGGATCACCAGTTCAATTCCCAGTCGGGGCACATGCATGGGTTGCAGGCCAGGCCCCAAGTAGGAGGCACATGAGAGGCAACCAAACATTGAAGTTACTTTCTCCCTCCTTTCCCTCTGTCTAAAAATAAATAAATAAAATCTTTTAAAAAGAGAGAGAGAGAGAGAGAAACTATGTGAAGAAATAATGACCACAAACTTCACTAATCTGGTGAAAGAAAAAGACACACAAGTCTAGAATGCTCAGAGAGTCACAAACAAGTTGGACCCAAAGAGGCCTACACAGAGACACATCACAATTAAAATGACAAGGCTTAAAGACAAGGAGAGAATCCTCATAGCCACAATAAAAAAGCAGGTAGTTACCTACAAGGGAACACCAATTATACTGTCATCTGATTACTCATCAGGATTATTTCAAACCAGAAGGGAGTGGCATAAAATATTCAAGGTGATAAAAAATAAGTATCTACAACCAAAGCTACTTTACTCAGCAAGGCTATCATTTAAAATTGAAGAAGAAATAAGGAGCTTCCCAGAAAACAAAAAGCTAAAGGAGTTTGTTAATACCAAAGTGGTACTGCAACAAATGTTAAAGGCTTGGAAGAAGAAGGAGGAGAAGGACAAGAAGGAGAAAGAGAAGAAGAAGGCAAAAGAGGGAAGAGGAGAAAAAAGAAAAAGAAAAGAACAGAGGAAAACAGTCTAACAATAAAATGGTACTATGTACGTATCTGTCAATAATTATATTAAATGTAAATGACTTAAATGCTCCAACCAAAAGAGGTACCTCAGTAGATACAAAAACAAGAGCCACATATATGCTGCCTCCAAAAGACCCATCTCAGATCAAAAGATACACACAGACTAAAAGTAAAGGGTGGGAAAAAGATATTTCATGCAAATGGAAAATAAAAAATAGCTGGAGTAGCAGTACTTATATCTGACAAAATATACTTTAAAAACAAGGTTATAGCAGGAGACAAAGAAGGATGCTACATAATGATAAAGGGAACAATCCAACAGGAATATATAACCCTAGTACACATTTACGTACCCAACATAGGAGCACCTAAATATGTAAAGCAAATCTTGAAAGACATAAAAGGTGAGCTTGACAAAAATACAGTCATAGTTGGGGATTTTAACACCTTATTGACTTAGGTGAATATATCTTCCAGGTAGGAAGTCAACAAGGAAAGAGCAGGCTTAAAAAACACACTAGATCAAATCAATTTAACTGATATTTTCAGAACATTTCACCCCAAAGCAGCAGAATATACATACTTTTCAAGTGCACATGAAATGTTTTCTAAGATAGACTACATGTTAGGACACAAAACAAATCTCAACAAATTTAAAAAGCTTGAAATACTATTAAGCATCTTCTTTGATAATAATTCTATGAAACTAGAAATAAATCAAAAGAACACTGAAAAACATGCAAATACATGGAAACCAAATAACATGTTATTAAATAATGAAGAGGTCAAAAATGACGTCAAGGAAGAAATCAAAAGATACATTGAAAGAAATAAAAATGAGGACACAACAATCCAAAAATCTATGGGACACTGGGAAAGCAATCCTAAGAGGGGAAATAATAGCATTACAGGCCTGCCTCAAAAGACAACAAAAATCTCAATAAACAATCAAACTTCACATATAAAGAAACATCAAAAAGAAGAACAATGAAAGCCCAATGTGAATAGAAGGAAGGAAATAATACAGATCAGAGTAGAAATAAATGAAATAGAGTAAATGATACAAAAGATCAATGAATCTAAGAGCTGATTCTTTGAAAAGATAAACAAGATTGACAAAGTTTTAATCAGACTCACCAAGGAAAAAAAAGAAAGGACCCAAATAAATAAAGTCAGAAATTAAAGGGGAGAAAAAACAACTGACACCAAAGAAATACAAAGTATTATTAAAAATATCATGAACAATTACATGCCAACAAACTGGACAACCTAGATGAAAGGAATAAATTCCTAAAAACATACAACCTTCCAATACTAAATCAGGAAGAATCAGAGAATCTGAATAGACAGATTACACCTAGTGAAATTGAAGCAGTAATGAAAAAACTCCCAACAAACAAAAGCCCTGGACCAGATGTCTTCATAGGTGAATTTTACCAAACATCCAAGAAGAACCAACACCTCTCCTTCTCACACTATTTCATAAAATTCAAGAGGAAGGAAGGCTCCCAAACTCATTTTACAAGACCAGTATTATCCTATTTCCAAAACCAGATAAAGACACTACAAAGAAAGAAAGCTACAGGCCAATATCACTGATGAAAATAGGTATAAAAATCCTCAACAGAACTTTAGCAAACCAAATATAGCAACACATCAAAATATCATATCCCACAATATATGGGATTTATTCTGGGAATGCAAGGATGGTACAACATTCACAAATCAATAAATGTGATTCACTATATAAATAAAATGAAGCAAAAAACCACATGATTACATCAATAGATGCAGAAAAAACTTTTGATAAATCCAGCACCCATTTATTATAAAAACTCTCAGAAAAGTGGGAATAGAGGGAATATACCTAAGCACAGTAAAGGCCATATATGACAAAGCCACTGCCAGCATCATACTCAATGAGCAGTAACTACAAATATTCCCTTTAAGATCAGGAACAAGCCCTAGATGTCTGCTTCCACCTCTCTTATTCAACATACTGAAAATCCTAGACACAACAATCAGACAAGAAGAAGAAATAAAGGGCATTCAAATTGCAAAGGAAGAAGAAAACTGTCTTTATTTGCAGATGACATAATACTGCACATAGACAACTCAGAAGATTACACAAAGAAACTACTAGAATTGATAAATGAATTTGACAAAGTATAAATCATTTAACATTTAAAAACTGATATTTAGAAACCATTTGTATTTTTATATGCCAATAATGAACTAACAGAAAAGGAAATTAAGAAAGCAAACCCATTCATTATTGCTTCAGAAAGAGTAAAATACCTAGTAATAAACCTAACAAAGAATATAAAAGATCTGTACTCAGAAAATTATAAGACATTGAAGAAAAAACTGAAGATACAAATAAGTAGAAGCACATAACATGTTCATGAATAGGATGAATTAATATCATTAAAATGTCCATACTACCCAAAACAATCTATAAATCCCATGCGATTCTTATCAAGATTCCAATGACATATTTCACAGAAGTAGAACAAATATTTCAAAAATTTGTCTGTAACCATAAAAGACCCTGCATAGCAACAGTGATGCTTCAAAAGAACAAAGTTGGAAGAATCACATTACCTAATATCAAACTATACTACAAGGCCATAGTAATCAAAACAGCATTGTACTGACATAAAAGCAGACACATGGATCAATGGAACAGAACAGAGAGTCAATAAATAAACCCACACATTTATAGTCAATTTTTCAACAGAGGAAGCAAGCACAAACAGTGGGCTAAAGATAGTTTATTCAATAAATGGTATTTGGAAAATTGGACAGAAACATGCAGAAAAATCAAAGTAGACTACCCTCTTACACCACACATAATTATAAATTCAAAATGGATCAAAAACTTAAATGTTAGACCCAAAACCATAACAATCCTAGAAGAAAACATAGGCAGCCAAATCTTGGACATTGCTTGTAGCAATTTTTTATTGAACATATCTCCCCAGGCAAGGGAAACAAAAGAAAAAATAAACAAATGGGACTTCGTAAAACTACAACATGTTTGCACAGCAAAGGAAATCATCAACCAAATAAAAAGACAATCCACAAAATTAAAGAACATATTTGCCAATACATCTTATAAGGGGTTAATATCCAAAATTTATAAAGTATTTACAAAACTCAATGCCAAAAAAAAACACAATTAAAAATGCACAAAGGACTGGAACAGACATTTCTCCAAAGAGGACATACAGATGGCCAATAGATATATGAGAAAATGCTCAATGTCACTAATCATCAGGGAAATGCCACTTAAAGCTGCAATAAGATACCATCTCACTCCTATCAGAATGGCTATCATCAATAAATCAATAAACAACAAGTACAGGTGATGATGTGGAGCAAGGGAACACTTTTGCACTGTTGGTAGGAATGTAGACTGGTGGAAAGCAGTATGGAGCATCTCGAAAAATTAAAAATGTACCTGTCTTTTGACCCAGCGACGCTACTTCTGGGAATATATTTGGATGAACCCAAAACACTAATTTGAAAGAACATAAGCGCTCTTATGTTTATTGCAGCATTATTTACAGTTATCATGATATGGAAGCAGCCCAAGTGTCCATCAATAGATGAGTGAGTAAAACAACTATGGGACATTTAGACAGTTGGATTCTACTTGGCTGTAAAAAAGAAGAAAATTTTACTCTTTGCATCAGTATGGATTGACCTAGGGAACATTATGCTAAGCAAAATAAGTCAGAGAAAGACAACTACCATATAATTTCACTAGTATGTGGAATCTAATGAACAAACTGAACTAACAAGCAAAACAGAGACTCATAGATGGAGAAGAGAAGATGGACAGAGGGAGTGGGAGGAGGTTAGGGGGTAGAAGGCTTGAGCAAAAAGGAAAAAGGATTCATGGACATGGACAACAGTATGGTGATTACTGGGGGATGGGGTATAAGGGTAATAGAAAAAACATAATAAAGATAATATATTTAGGGGAGGGAGAAGATGGCGGCTAGGTAAGGGAGCAGATTCCACTTCCCCCTACACATGGGAAAAAAACCTGGCCAATCTATGGAGGAACAGAGCAGACAGACAACAGTATCACAGCATATATGAAAATAGGAGATAAAAAATTGTAGCGGGCATTGAAAAACCAGATGGTAAGGAGTGTGCTTCAGGACAATAAGGGCCCAGGGATCAGTGTGGGGACCAGGGAGGCTGCAGCACCAGGCCTGGGGCCTGCATGGCTGGACACAGGGCTCTTGGGAGAGAGCTGGGTCAGGCTCCCTCCCTGGCCAAGCAGCATTTGAGCAGCACCTGGAGAGACCTGGTTGCTTGAAGTTGCAGAGAGGGGAGTAAGGACTGAGTGGCAAACACACAGGGGCTGTCAGCACCCACGCATAGCCCTGGGAAGAGTGTGCACTCAAGCCTGTGCGACCAGAGGCAGCCTGGCCAGGTGCGCGCCTGCAACCCAGGGAGAGAGAGCTTTGTGGAACACCCGGAGACCACACCAGTGGACCCGAAGAGAGCATGTGTGCCTCAGGAGACCCGGAGCCCACATCTGTAAACCCACCCCTCAGCCTGATGCAGCCAGCAAGAACAGAAAAACCAGTCTGGCCAGTTTGAAACCAGCAAGAGGGGGATTTTTTGTTTTGTTTTGTTTTTGTTTTTTTGTTTTTTGTTTGTTTGATTTTTTAAAGTAATTTTTTTAATTTTTTTCACTTTTATTATGTTTTATCTCTCAATTTCTTTTGCTTCTTTCCTTTTTTCTTGTTTTATTCCTTCTTCCTTTCTTTCCAATGTTATCTCTTCTACCTTCCTTAGTCTGCTTTTTTTAAAAATACCTACAAAGGAGACAAAAAAAACCCTGAACTGTGAAAAGACCAGAGTTCGACCCAAAGAGGGGGCATCCCAACAGCTGAAACAGAGAGACAAATTTCACTTTGCTATTGCAGAGATCCTGCAAGATGTTGCATATTTGTATTTTTTTCATTATCCTTACATCTTTTATTTAAATAATATTTTTGTATTCCTCTTCTTTCTGTTTAGTCTTCTTTGCTTGGCTGGTTGTATCATTTGACAGGTTTCCCCATTCTCTTTCATAGTGTATTGCTAATTTACTGTCCTTCACTGCACGTGTGTTCCATTAGCACACTACTGAAGGTCCTATACTCCCTTTTCTTGGTATCTAGATCTCACAGATTCTGTCATATGACTATTGCTGTAATATTATTGCAAATAATAGCTGTTCCATACTATTTTAAATACTATGCAACACCCCTTCCAGATCTTAGCCCACTTCATGTTTTCCTGAACTCAATTACTATAGTGGTTAACTCTATTCTCTCACACACTACACCCATTTACTATCCTTTATTCTCACCTTACCTCAGAATCTGACCTCACACAACCTCACTGCTTTGTAGCTCCAGCTCACAATCCTTCCCTCCCCAACAAGAGTCTTATCTTCTTTCCATCCTCTCTAAAAAGTGGCTAGTTGGGTGGAATATCACAATAAACACTATACATAGTGAAAGGATCTCCTATCTCTTCTCTACTGGCTGCTACTGTAAATAGCATAGAATACTCTCTTGCTGTCTTAAACCATTTTGCCTTACCCCTCCAACTGATCACAAAAAAAGAGTAGGTGGAAGCAGTGAACACCAGGATACCCAAAGGAGACTGCACCACAGAATCTCACAGGTATTCTATGAGAATAGAAGAATATGAGAATGTTCTTATTGGAGAATATGAGAATATTCTCTATTCTATGAGAATATTCTACCACAGAAGTTCACACCATAAACCCAGAGAGTCAGAACAGATCAATTTAAGAAGCTGAGGGTAACAAAAAGAGTCTCACAAACAATGGGAAGACAAAGAAACAATCCCAAATGAAAAGAAAGGATGAAGCCTCAGAAAGAATGCTAAATAAAATAGAGGCAACTCAACTATCAGATATTCAGTTCAAAGCAATGGTTATCAGGAAGCTCAATGAGCTTACAGTGAATTACCAGAAACTACAGGGAAACTACAATGAACTCACTGCAAACTATATCAACATGAAAAAGGAAAATAGAAAGTATCAACAAGGGCCAAGAGAAAAATGAAGAATATAATTTCTGAACTAAAGAACACAGTGAAAGGAATCAAAAGCAGGATAGATGAAGCAGAAGATCGGATCAGTGGGGTGGAAGGCAAAGTAGGAAAAAAACACCCAGAAAAAGCAAGAAAAGGAAAAAAAGGCCCAGAAAGAATGAAGAGGGATTAAGAGAAATACAAGACAATATGAAATGTAATAATATCCAAATAATAGGGATACCAGAAGGAGAAGAAGAGGAACAAGGGATAGAAAACCTATTTGAAAAAGTAATGATGGAAAACTTACCTAATTTGAGAGAAAAAAATCACACAAATCCAGGAAATACAGAGTCTCAATAAAGAGGAACCCAAAGAAGCCCACTTCAAGACACACCATAATAAAAATGTCAAAATTCCAAGTTAAAGAGAGAACCTTAAAGGCAGCAAGGGACAAAAAGGAAATAATGTACAAGGAAGCCCCGATAAGGTTAGCAACTGACTTCTCAATGGAAATGCTCCAAGCCAGAAGAGAATGGCAAGAAATATTTCAAGTAACGAGAACCAGAGGACTACAACTAAGGCTACTTTACTCAGCAAGGCTCTCAATCAAGAAAGAAGACCAAATAAGAAGCTTTCCAGACAAAAGTCTAAAAAAATACACCGCCACCAAACCAGCTCTGCAAAAAATACTAAAGAGACTGCTTTAAGGAAAGGAATGTAAAGAGAGAGAGAGAGAGAACACAGGTACAAAAATGACAATGAATAAGTACCTATCAGTAATAACCTTAAATATAAATGGATTAAATGCTCCAATCAAAAGACATAGAATAGCTGAATACATAAGAAAGCATGACCCACACATATGCTGCCTACAAGAGACCCACCTCAGGACAAAGACCTACAAAGGCTAAAAGTGAAGGGCTGGAAACAAATTTTCCAAGCAAATGGACAGGAAAAACAAAAAGCCAGGGTAGCAATACTCATTTCAGATGAAATAGACTTAAAAATAAAGCCATTAAGAGAGACCAGAAGGTCACTTCATAATACTCAAGGGAAGAATCCACCAAGAAGACATAAACATTGTAAATATATATGCACCCAATGTAGGAGCACCCAAATACATAAAGAAAATCTTAGAGGACATCAAGAAAGATATTGACAGCAACACAATTATAGTAGGTGGTTTTAACACCCCACTGTCAAAAATGGACAGATCTTCCAAACAAAATATCAACAAAGATATTGTGGTATTGAACAAAGTCCTAAATGAAATGGAATTAACTGATATATAGAGAGCCCTCCATCCCAAAGAAGCTAAATACACATTCTTCTCAAATGCACATGGAACAGTTTCAAAGACAGACCATATGATAGGACACAAAACAAGTCTCAACAAATTCGAGAAAATTGAAATCATACCAAGCACTTTCTCCAACCACAAGGGATTGAAACTGGAAACCAGCCCAAAGGGAAAATACCCAAAACACTCAAAATCATGGAGATTGAATAGCATGCTATTAAACAATAAATGGGTCAAGAATGAAATTAGGGAAGAAATTATAAAGTTTTTTAAAACAAACTCACGACAACTCAAAATTTGTGGGATGCAGAGAAGGCAGTCCTGAGAGAGAAGTTCATAGCAATACAAGCTTACCTAAAAAAGATAGAAACATTTCAAACAAACAGCCTAACCCTATGCCTACAAGAACTCAAGGAACAACAACAAAGACAGCCCAGTACAAGTAGAAGAAAGGAAATAAACAAGATCAGAGCAGAATTAAATGACATAGAGACTAAAAGCACAATTCTAAGGATCAATGAATCCAGGAGCTGGTTCTTTGAAAAGATAAACAAAATTAACAAACCTTTAAGCAGGCTCATCAAGAAAAAAAGAGAGGACCCAAATAAATACAATCAGAAATGAAAGAGGAGAGATTACAACTGACACCACAGGAATACAAAGGATTGTAAGAAATTACTATGAACAAATGTACACCAAGAAATTTGAAAACCTAGGTGAAATGGACACATTTCTAGAAAAATATAATCTTCCAAAACTCAATGAAGAAGAAGTAGAAAGCCTGAGCAGACCAATAACAGAAGAAGAAATTGAAGCAGTAATCAAAAATCTCCTGACACGAAAAAGCCCTGGACCAAATGGTTTCACAGGAGAATTGTACAAAATATTTAAGGAAGAGCTAACCCCTATCCTTCAGACTATTCAAAAAAAATTAAAATGATGGAAGACTCCCAAACTCTTTTTATGAAGCCAACATCATCCTAATCCCCAAACCAGATAAAGACACAACAAAGAAAGAAAACTTCGGGCCAATATCGCTAATGAACATAGACACTAAAATTCTCAATAAAATATTGGCAAACCACATTCAACAATACATTAAAAAGATCATACACCATGACCAAGTGGGATTCATCCCAGGGATGCAAGGATGGTTCAACATTCACAAATCAGTAAATGTAATACATCACATAAACAAAAGCAAAGACAAAAACACATGATTATATTAATAGATGCAGAAAAAGCATTTGATAAGGTACAATGCCCATTTATGATAAAAACACTCAGCAAAGTGGGAATAGAGGGAGCATTTCTCAACATAATAAAGGCCATATATGACAGACTTACAGCCAGTATCATATTCAATGGGAAAAAACTAAAAGCTTTTCCACCAAGATCAGGAACAAGACAAGGTGGTCCACTTTCACCACTTCTATTCAATATAGTATTGGAAGTTTTAGCCACAGTGATCAGACAAGAAAAGGAAATAAAAGGCATCCAAACAAGAAAAGAGGAAACAAAACTGTCACTGTTTGCAGATGACATGATAGTATACATAGAAAATCTTATAGATTCCACCCCAAAACTGATTAACCTAATAAATGAATTTGGCAACACAGTGGGATACAAAGTCAATATCCAGAAATTAAAGGCATTTTTGTATACCAACAATGAAACAGCAGAAGCAGAAATCAAGAAAAAAATCCTATTCAATATAGCAAAAAGAAAAATAAAATACCTAGGAATAAACCTAACCAAGGAGGTAAAAGACCTATATGCAGAAAACTACACAACACTGAAGAAAGAAATCAAGGAAGACACAAACAAATAGAAACATATACTGTGTTCATGGATTGGAAGAATTAACATCATCAAAATGTCCATACTACCCAAAGCAATTTACAGATTCAATGCAATACCTATTAAAGTAGCAATGGCATATTTCACAGACATAAAACAAACACATCAAAAATATATATAAAATCATAAATGATCCTGAATAGCTGCTGTAATTTTAAGAAAGAAGGGCAAAGTAGGAGGGATCACAATACCTGATACCAAACTGTATTACAAGGTCTCTGTAATCAAAACAGCCTGGTACAGGCATAAAAACAGACACATGGATCAGTGGAACAGAACAGAGAGCCCAGAAATAAACTCAAGTCTCTATGGTCAATTAATATTTGACAAGGGGGGCAGCAACATAAAATGGAGTAAAGATAGCCTCTTCAACAAATGGTGTTGGGAGAACTGGACAGCTACAAGCAAAAAAATGAAACTCGAGCACCAACTTACATCATACACCAAAATAAATTCAAGGTGGATAAAAGACTTAAATATAAGCCGTGACACCATTAAAGTCCTAGAGGAGACCATAGGCAGGAAAATCTCAGATACTTCACGCAGCAACATTTTTATTGATATGTCCCCTAGAGCAAGGAATATAAAGGAAAGAATAAACAAATGGGATCACATCAAAATAAAAAGCTTCTGCATGGCTAAAGAAAACAGTATTAAAATAAAAAGAGAACCAACTGTATGGGAAAATGTATTTGCCAATGATACCTCAGACAAGGGTTTAATCTCCAAAATATACAAAGAACTCACATGACTCCACTCTAAGAAGACAAACAACCCAAGTAAAAAGTGGGCAAAGGACTTGAACAGACACTTCTGCAAGGAGGACATACAGAGGATCCAGAGACACATGAAAAGATGCTCAATATCACTAGCTATTAGAGAAATGCAAATTAAAACCACAATGAGATACCACTTTACACTGGTCAGAATGGCCATCATAAACAAAGCAATAAACAACAAATGTTGGAGAGGTTGTGGGGAAAAGGGGACCCTAATTCCCTGTTGGTGGGATTGCAGATTGGTACAACCACTATGGAAAACAGTATAGAATTTTCTAAGAAAACTAAAAATGAACATGACTTTTGACTCAGCAATTCCACTGTTAGGAGTATATCCTAAGAACCCTGAAACACTAGTCCAAAAGAACCTGTGCACCCCAATGTTCATAGCAGCATAATTTACAATAGCCAAGAGTTGGAAGCAACCTAGGTGCCCATCAGTAAATGAATGAATCAAAAAACTATGGTTAATTTACACAATGGAATTTTATGCAGCAGAAAGAAAGAAGGAGCCAATACCCTTTGCAACATCATGGATGGAACTGGAAAGCATTATGCTGAGCGAAATAAGCCAGGCGGTGAAAGACAAATACCGTATGATCTCACCTTTAACAGGAACCTAAACAATAAAACAATCAAACAAGCAAAATATAACCAAAGACACTGAAACAGAGAACAGGCTGACAGTGTCCAGAGGGGATAGGGGAGGGAATATCAGGAGAAAAGAGGAAGGGTTTACAGGAACAAGTATAAAAGACACATGGATAAAAACTAAGGGGGAGGGATGGGAGGGAATGGGGGAAAAGGTGGGTGGGTTGAGATGGCAGTAAGAGACACAAAACTGTACTTGAACAATAATTAAAATAAAAAATAAATAAAGATAATATATTTTTAAAAGATAGGCAATTTAAATATAGAGAAAATTATAATGAAGTAAAATAAATAAATTCATAACCTTCCTCTCAATAATCAATCATTGCCAATATTTTAATTATACCTCTTTATATCATTTTCATATTTTTTCAATTATTCCTTCATAACATTTTAAAATTATTAAACTAAAATGCTCTTATAAGAAAAAGTAAAATAATGTGAATATATATAAAGAAAAAATAATCTTCCCTATTCCTCACGCCCCTGGATATCAGCCTCTTTGCTTATTCAAAGTTAGCATGCTGATACATGTGTACATACAACACACACATACACACATCTTTTCCATCTTTCTCTATGCTCATTAAAGTGTGGGTACCCATATAGAGAATTGTTTTTACAAAAACATGTAATTTGCTTTATTTTATTCATTCAACAATTATATTTAGTCATTCTTATTTAAGTATATTTTATGTTCCAGCCAGTTAAGTATAGCTGTGTACAAGACAGGCACACAACATAAAATACACTGAAGTGTTAAATATGTTCCTGACTTATTAGAAAGTTACTTTTACATTTATTTACCCAAAACAATGACAATAAAACTACACTGGAGCCACTTTGTTCTTTAACAAGGAGAATTTTAACAAGATTCAATTGCATCTTCTTGATGTCAGTCAGTATGTGATCTCTAATCACAAGCCTTAGTCTGTTTCCACTTGGCAAGACAGCAAAGAAAGAAAGAGAACGAGCCCATTTCGGTAAAGAAACACAATGCTTTAGGACAGTATAGTCTACAGAGAATGATAATAAAAGGAATTAGATCTCCCACCCCTATCTTATCATGCAGTACTTTCTTCTATACTACTCTGAAATAGTAACAACTCAAAATTAGAAAGTTTGACATATAAATGAAAACAAAACTACCAACTGACTTTTTAAAAAAATTATCACACATTCAGATTAGTGAGACAATCTTAAGCTCCTAAAATTTTCCTAAATATAAATTAGAAAGCAATATAACATTTTTATATTTTATTATTTTGTTGGCCTAAATTAAATGAGACTCTGCTGTCATCTTATTGCACGACTAGAATCCAATCTTTAAAAAATTAGTCATTAAGTCACATATGTTGTGTATAAGAGCAATAGGAGAGGTCAAAGGAAGGAAGAAACTGTGAAGAAAGGATTTCTTTCCCTAAGTAGTCCAAATCTTAAGCTGCACAATGGAATGACTAGGAGTACCTTCTAGGAGATTGCATGGAGGAGGTTTGATATTATAGAAAGATAATTACTGAACTTCAGTAATTTTGTCCTTTGTTGTGCTCTTCTGCAAAGACTACGGCCAAGACAAAACAGAAAAAAAATGTATAATTAAGGTTTTTTTCCCCCAGAGTACATCTACCTTTCACATCATCTGTTGAATTGATTCTATCACATAGCTGAATTCAGAGCTTACAGAAAGTACAGATAGAAACAGCCAAATGTTAAGAAGCTGGGTTAAATGCGATGCTCTCTGCACTTGGCCAATTTATTTTTTGTTTAAAATGTACCAGTTCTTACAGGGCAATCTCAGCAAGTATTGTATGCAAGCAAAGTCTAGAGCTTAGGTATTCCCTCGTGAAAGGACCATTTGTATTCACCCAGTTTGGGAGAGGGGGTGGTTCTTCATTAGGCACATCAACAAAATTCCGTAATTGAGTGAATAATAAATGTTGTGCTTCTTAGGAAAAACATATAATAATTCAAGAGGATGAATTTCTATCCGGGTCTGGGAATGAGCAGACAGCTCTCATACTGACACCAACAGCTGGCTGCCAGCCTCCCCCCTCTAGTACTGCTGGCCATAGCTACTCTGCCTGCTGCCCAGGTAACGATGATTTCAGAAGTAAACATATTCAATCAGGCAAATAATCAATTACTAAATACGTGTAAAATGCCTGAAGTAATCATTATGCTAGATGCTATGGGGAACATAGAGAAAGGATTAGGCTTCAAGAAGGTAGCAATCATCCAGTGGAAATACAATTTTTTTTGATGAAGAAAGATAAATTATGCGGCATTAAGGAACGATTAAAAAAAACTCAGACTATGGTTTGACTTTGTGATCTTAAATAAATCAGTAAACTCTGGGTTGCTAACTCCTCAGGCAGAAATCAAGGGGAATGAGCTAAATCATTTCCTTAAAGATTTAATAATTCACTGAGCTAAGTTATAAATTATATGCTCCTAAAAGGAAATAGTATAACATAATATTTAAGCACACAAGCTCTGTGGTAAGACTGTTATGTCTCACAACCTAGCCCTGTCACTTACTATGAGAACTTGAATAAGTAACTTAATCTTGCCAACCCTAGATTGCCTTAGTCATTAAATATAAATAATAATATCACATACATGGGGGCTTAAACAAAATAATAATGTATTGTATGAATTAGTTATTGCTGTGAAACATCCACCCAAAATTCAATGACTTAAAACAATAAGCATGCATCATTGTTTGAATCTATGGGACACCTGAGTGTTTCTGTTAGTGTCAGCTGGGCCCATTCTTGCATCTGCAGCCAGTTGCAGATTAGATAGAGAGCTCTCTCATGTTTGGGGGTCAGCTACTATGGACTGGCCTCTGATGGTCTTAGCAAGGACAACGGGCCTCTCCTCTACATGGATCAAATCTTCCAGCATTGTAGTCCAGGGCTGTTCACACAGTGGTGGTGGTGTGGTCTAAAAAAAGAGCATGAAGGGGCACAAAGCCCCTTAAAACGTACCCTCAGAACCGGCATAATGTCCACTCCAACACATTCTGTAGTCCAAAGAAAAACACAAGATCAGCCTAGATCCAAGGGTTGGAGAAAGAAATAATCTTCACCTATTGATGGATAAAGAAGTGTAGATACCTGAAGGGACTGAAGAATCAAAGGTGTTTTTGTAATTGATCTACTACATTCATTCAAGTACTTAAAATGTGCCCGGGGCACAAGTAAGCATCAGTTATTGTCACTGCAAGTTGCAATAGGCATGCAGAGGGTAGAAACATAAAAGGCTTCATGTATGTGGAATCAAAGCTGAGTATTCTTAAATTAGCAAGAAATAGAGTTTGATTAGACAGCAGGAAAAGTGAGCAACATAGAACATATAGTGGGGAACATAGAGCATATAATTCTAACTTGCCAACCTCCCCTCTCTCCCTTTAATTAGGTGGATGAAGAAGGCAACACATTTAGGAAAAAAAACAAGCTGTAAACACCAGAGCAAATAATTAAAGGTAAGAGCCTAGACTATTGCAAATGGCACAAATGATATTTATACTGAAAAGTAAACATGGGCAATGCAATGACATCTGCTCCAGGCCCTCCGGGAAGGGACACCCATGTTTGTGGTTAATGACTTTAATAGGAGGATGTTCAGCCAACGGGGGGAGAAGATCTGGGAGAAAATAAAGCCCTTCCATGCCTCTCCTCTGGTAACAGAATGATTAATCCTGGGAACCAATCAGGCTGTGTGCCCTTTCTTTTCATAAACACTTAATAACACGTTTAGGGATTGGGGATGGGAAGAGAAGGGATGGGATGGGAAGGGAAAGAGAATTTTGCCAAGGGTGTCAACATTCCTTTGAATATATTTTGTTGTATTATCAATAATTCTTAAATATCATTTATAGTCAAGTCCATACAGGTGCAATGGTTGCTTCAAATATGAACATGACAAAACTCTTCCTCCTGAGCTCTTTGTATTCTTACTCTCAGGTTAAGAGAACAGTAGGAATGATCGAAAACCTTTTGGCCATTGACAATCCCTAGTAAGAACCACATCTAGCATGTCGTATTAGTCAGAAATGCTTGTTTTACCAAAGTTGGGCATTGTATCATTTGGGGGGTTCCGCCTGCAGGCCCCCCCCAGCCACCACGGATGAGAATACCAAGTCTACCAAGGTCAAGTCTACCAAGACATGATCTGCTTGGGGAGGAAATGTGGCCGATGTCTCAAAGGAGAAAAGCCAAGAGCCTTTTCCTCAGTGGACTTTTTTGGGGTTCATTTTGCACAGGAACACAGGTAAAGCTTATTAATCATCATCAGGCAGTAAGGATCAAACAAGAGATAACATACAGAGAACTCTGAGGGCCTGTTCTGAGTCAGGGTCTGTTAGCTAAAGGGCTCCCTTTGGGAAACAAACTCATTTCCTGCTCAGATCCTTATCATGTAATTGAGAACATTCTTAGCAAAGTAGGTTTCACGGGATTCTATATATTCTTTCTTAGGCCTGCTCACCCGGAGAACCCACCCTTTTCAGCACAGGGCTGCACTGCCCTCTGTCATTGTTTCAGGTTTAAGTCAGGCAGGGGAAGTAAGGCAGCCAAGAGATTTGGAGACTTCTTACAGACAGAATGAGGACTCAGGCTATATCAAAGCAGAGGGGTGAGGGTTCATCACCCCCTTTTGCTGTAGCCCCCCAAGTGCTTCCCTGGGGCCTCCCAGTGATTATGCCTGTCTTAGGTCATTCCCCCCTTAGGGAATCTTACCCATCATTGGCTAATGATGGGGACACCAGCCCACAGTGTCTGAGTCATGGATGAAATGATATATTCACATGGACTACCAAGTCCAGTTGAGGAAAAGGGATAGCATAGCTTTTCTCTCAAGGGGAGCAAAATCCGCAGTCCTTACCATGACTGGCCTTTATTTGGTTTCTTGGCATATCACATGATGGTCCTCATTTACTATGCACAGGTTGCTTTAGGTGGTTACCTTATATAAAAAACAAAGGAGCCAATGCGGCTAATCACTTCACAGAAGAGGTATATTTGCAAATGAAAAGGGCAAAAGTGGTTGAACTGATTACACTGGTCCTTGGAAGGTTTAGCATGGATTTTAGGAAGTTATTTTGCAGTAAATGTTTACCAATGGGGGCTGGGCCCACATCTCGCAGAATGGTCTCTTATAGGCTAACCAATAAAGCACAGGGGGCCAGGCAGGGTGAAATAAAAGGAGCAGAAGTGTTGCCCCTGCCAGGGATATAAGCTTTGTCTCCTTAGTGGCTTATGGTCCAAAGGTCTCTCACTCAGCCTTAGCCGTTGGGGGGTTATAGCTCCTGAAACCAGGCAGGGTGGTTCCCAACAGTATCGGGCCAAATTTTCAACTATACTTCTGCTCATTGCAGTCTAGTACAATGAACTTAAATCTGGATTTACAATAGGGATCCTGGGTTTAAGGCTTGGCTCTCATGCTAAAACAGGTCATGGAATTTTTTTTTTTACTTCTTTAGGCCTCAGTTTGTTCATCGGTAAGTTAGGGATTAGTAATAATACATTACATTGTTATTATGAATATTAAATGGAATAAAACTTATTCTAAAACAGTTCTTTATTACATATAAACTGCTGTACAAATTTATTTAGCACCAAGTGGGTACCCAGCAATGATGTACTAATAACTCAGAAATTAATAAAATATGGACTTCATCCTCAAGGAACTTATAAGCTATTTTTAGAAATACTAACAATTGGGTACAAAACAAGATGTGATAAATAGTAACAAATTGTTTTGAAGACTCAAAAGAGAAAGAGATTTATTAAGAGAGTGGCACATGAATGAGTCAGAAGAGATAACAAATAAGATGTAATGTGAGAACTGGGCCTTTAAAATGACGAGAAATGTGCCTAGTAAATCAGCTGAGACAAAGGCAAACTTATCATGAACTGAATGAAGCCTTTAGGAGACAGGCAAGAGGGAGAGGGACCTTGTGGAGAGAGTGTGAGGTCTGTGGTAACAAGAATCAGGAGGTGAGCTCTCAGAGTGAGGTTGTGCCCAACTGTAGAAGACCTTGTTGATGTGAAAAATGCGAAGAGTCAGGACAATGTTTGTTGTCCATGTTGGGCCATCAGAGCTTTTTCAGCAGGAGAGGAAAAAAAGAAATAACACCTTGGTTTTAGCAAGGTTCATGTTTTGGAGACAGCATAAAGGACACATTGAAAAACTTTAACTGGGTATATGAGTAAGGATTTGGGGGTTGGGAAAGCATTAACCCAGAAGAAGGATGATGAAACACTGAAGACAGCAAGAGATCAGAGCAGGGATGTTTAAAAAGAAGGGATGAATTTGAGAGCTACTGCAGGGGAAAAGAAAACAAACTTCATAAATTATTGAATCTGGAAAACAAGAGAAATCAAAGATGACTCAGAGGATTGTATGGATAGTAGTGCCATTAACCAAGACACTATACCCAGAAAGAGGGATGTACATAGTTTACAAAAAGGAAGAGAATGAATTCAATTTGAGGTAAGTTGAGTTTGACAAGCCAGCAGAATATTCCAGATGGAAATGTCCAGAAGGCTGGGCACAGATGTAAAGTGATCAATTTACTTTGTCTTTCTTTCCTCCACTGCAAAATGAATGGGCTATTGCTCGCCACTTCTCTCCAAGGCCCACAGAGAGGATTAATGAGGCAGTGTTTGAATTTATTCCACACCAAGGATCAATGAGAGCCTGTCAACGTATTAGGTTAGAGTCCCATTATGTTAACTTGAAAACAAAGCGGCCTTGATATGAAAGTCACTTCGGGAAGAGAATGCAAACCTGTGAGGCCACCTTGTAGAAGGTGTACGTTAGGTAGTCAGTACAGGCATAGCCTTGATGTGGGTGTGTGCTAACGTTTTCCAGCTGAAAGCAATGGAAGCAAAGCTGCCTTCCTCCTGTCTGCACTTCCTCTTTGAATTCCTTCCCAAAGTCATCAGGGCTCAGCCCAAATGTGAATTTAAGACTTAGTAAGAACCCCTGTAATACTTCCAATGAAGTCCGTTTCATTAGGTCTCACTTTGTCAGTAACACTGATTCCTGAAGTGAGCTGCTATTAGCTGCTTCTGTTCTATGTAAGAGTAACTTTGTTTGTTCACATGCTACTGATTAACTAGTAACACTGAAGTCACCAGGTAACATGTATTTAAAACCACTGCCAAGCCAGAACTCATATCTGAGGTGTTTCTTCTAAAAATGCACACTTAGGGGTGTTAAAGTCCCCTACGATAATTGTGTTGCTGTCAATATCTTTCTTGAAGTCCTCTAGGATTTTTCTTATATATTTGGATGCTCCTATGTTGGGTGCATATATATTTACGATGTTAATGTCTTCTTGGTGGATTCTTCCCTTGAGTATTATGAAGTGACCTCTGGGTCTCTCTTTATGGCCCTTTTTTTGAAATCTATTTTGTCTGATATTAGAATTGCTACCCCAGCTTTTTTTTCTTGACCATTTGCTTGGAAAATTTGTTTGGAATTTTCTCAGAAAACTAAAATTGGACCTGCCTTTTGTCCCAGCAATTCCACTGCTAGGACTGTATCCTAAGAACCCTAAAACACCAATCCCAAAGAACATATGCACCCCAATGTTCATAGCAGCACAATTTACAATAGCTAAGAGTTGGAAGCAACCTAGGTGCCCGTCAGTAAATAAATGGATCAAAAAACTATGGTACATATACACAATGGAATTCTATGCCACAGAAAGAAAGAAGGAGCTCCTACCTTTTGCAACAGCATGGATGGAACTGGAAAGCATTATGCTGAGTGAAATAAGCCAGGTGTTGAAGGACAAACACCATATGATCTCACCTTTAACAGGAAGCTAAACAACAAAACAAACAAGCAAGCAAAATATAACCAAAGACACTGAAATAGAGAACAGGCTGACAATGACCAGAGATGAGAGGGGAGGGAATTTCAGGGGAAATAGGGGAGGGATTTAGAGGAACATATATAAAGGATACGTGGACAACAAATGAGAAGGGTGGAAATAGGAGTGGGGGGAGCATGGGGAGTGGGATGAGATGGGAGTAATAGAAAACTGTACTTGAAAAATAATTAAATAAATTTTAAAAAATGTAAAAAAAATAAAATAAAAATAAAAATGCACACTTAGGCATAGAATTTTTCCTATTTATAAAGTGGGAACCTTCCATAGCAGTTCAAAACTCTTTGCTTAATAATTTTTATTTCTTCATCCTATACTTCAGAGAGGGCAGAGAAACAAAACCTAGAATGAGAGATAAAGTGTGATACAATAGACAAACATGTTCTCCCAGGGTTTTGTCAGGTCTGATTTCACATTTGAAACTTACTATGTACCCTGGGTTCTGTTCTTCCCAGGCCTCTGTGTCCTTATTTGTAAAGTATATTGTCATAAAGACTGAACTCTTGCCATTGTTATCTGTGTGACCCAGTGTAAATTACTGAAACTGTCTGCTCCATTTTTCTCATCTATCAGGTAGGTAATATTACCTGTCACATTTTATGGAAGATTAGATGAGATAAAATTAGTTTTTAGCCTTGGATCTGATACACAATTATTGCTAAATAAATGACAGTTGTTTTGCTGAGGGTGATGAAGCAAATGGCTCATTGAAAATCCTCAATAAATGTAAATTGCCATATAGAGTGTGAGTAGGGCTATCACATCACTACAAGTAGTGCGGGTGTCATCAGGTTACAATATACATCAGTGGTCATTTTAGAGAGGAAACTGAATCACCAGAGGACAGCCTTGCGTGGATAAAGGGACCATATTATCCACTTCGCCTTGGTTTTGAATGAGGAAGCCTAATAAATTGTTTGATTTTTTTTTAAATACTGAAAAAATGAAGCTTGGGATTTAAAAAATACATTGATGGGGGACTCAAGAGTTGGAAATTTTCTTTAGCTAATAGCTAATAATTGCTAGTCAATGCATGTAAAAAGCTATTGTTCCAGGAAATGAAGGTATGACCCCTGTCCCGTGACTCCAGGAGACCACAAGCAGCTCCATCTTTGTGCCTCAGGAGGGCTGCGGGCAATCAAGATGGCACCTGAGCCACTGTGCCCCAGGGTGAGACCACCACCCAGGACACAGATGAAAGGATGCCAAAGCTTTTATGTGATTAACTTCTTCCCTGAATTCCAAACCTCTTACCTATACTTTCCTTCTCTGTATAAAAAGGGCTGGGTTAAAATGGAATTTAAGACGGTCTGTTAAGGTACATAACACACTGTCTTTTCAGATCATTGGCCATCTGAATAAAGCTCCCATAACGAATCAATCCCTGTCTCTGCTTATTGATTCTGGGAGTGACAGGCAGCATGAATGCAGGCTTTTCCTGTTTCAATATCATGATAAAGCAATTTCTTTATCTTCAGTGCTGGGCTCCCAGCTGCTCGTAGTAAGGGCTTCCAAAGCAGGCCCAGAGACATTAGCCTCTCTCGGCTTCATCCTAGGAAAACCTCTGAATACTGAATGTAAGCAATTTGAGGGGTATCCTCAGTAACTGAGCATAGAAGGCAAGAGAAAAAGAGATGCCTCCCAACTTTCATTCCCAGGGTTGCAGGAATGGGTGGTGACTTCTATCTAAGTCAGCAAGACTCTTGTATAATAATTTTCCTCTCTTTCACTGGAAAACAGATGACTTCTTTTCAGTACTTTATTTGTTGCCATGTTAGCACTTTGAAGTAGCCTAAACCTCATGTTCCTTAAAAACAAGGTCATTTAAGAAAGAACCAGGAAGTAGGCAAAGACTGGGATTGCCTCTCTTGTCTTTTCTGAGATTCCAGGTTGTTGGAACTAGAACTAGCCTTCCCTGTCCTCCAAACCAAAGACCACTACTAATCAAGATCAAATTCTCGTCTAAAATATGGCCCCCAATCACAGCCTTGTGTTCCTCCCATTACCCCCTGCTTCTTCTTAAGAATCATGTGCCTAATTTCAGAGTTCCTCTAACATCCCTCATCATTTTCCTCCCCGCCCCCAGACGTAGAGTTACTCATCCTGTGTCTCAGAATAGGTCCCACAACCTACATATCCTCAGGAAATAGGAATGAATTGTGTTAAGACCCCCAGGAGTAGCTATCAATACTAATCTCCCTGGGGGAAATAAGTAATTTTTGATGTACCTTAATGATGTTTTGCCTAATCTTTGTAACATTTCATTAGAATTTGGAAGAGGTAGTCCATATTTCCCTTCCATCTCACCCCTCCCTGCAACCACGCTAAGGACAGAATCTCAAGCAGGATGGTATCTAGAAAAGATGGGAAAAACATTTGTTGGAATAAGCAACAAATATCACCTTATCACCTCCTCAAACCACAGCATGGGCACTATGATTTATTAAATCCCTTGAGCAAAAACTATCTATAATAACTGCAATTACTCTAATTCCAGCCACACAAGTGACTTTCATGCTCCCTAATGCCAATTGTTGAGTGTGAATAGTGAGGAACTGGCAGTGGTACAGAGAAGGATTTATATCAGACTCAATCAAAATACAGTCTTGGATTTGGGATGTGTTCTGTGTTGTATGTGTTGTGAAAACTATTTTGCCATCTAGGATGTTAATTGCTTTCATTAACTGATCTGTAAAGCAACAGATCAGTTAATGAATGGAAGAATGAAGTAAACATTGAGAAATGTTCATTTTGATTCCCATTGTCAGCACCAACATTTCAAGGTTAAGATGCTGCCTTTCATTTCAGAGCAGTATCACTATTAGAGTTACAGCACTCAAAGGTAATTGCGTAGTTGGCCAATTAACTGTTGTGGGGACTTGACCTTTCACCAGTTATGCTGAAAATTGATATAATTTTTCCCTAAAGAGTATCAGTGTTAGAAATGATTTGTGAGAATGTCAGGAGGATAGTGTATCGATCAGACCATTGTCTTACATCCACCCTCCTGAGAGTGGATAAGGGTGTGAGGTGAACGAAAGGCAGACCTTGTAAAACAATCATAGACAAAGCAGCCATGGGCACACAGCGTGCCAGGCTATCCTCCCAGGGAGATGAGGACAGACAGAGACACATGTAAGATTGAGGCTGAGGATCCAATAACTGGGGCACAGAGGACATGAGTACACATTATAAAGTCCCAGATAGTATAAGAAAACAGACTGAGCTGGATATTGATATACAAGTGGTAGAATCATGTGTTGGGCATTATATGAGGACATAGGCATTTATAACAGATGTGGTCAAGTCAGGTAGGGACCAGAAATCAAGTCCACTTTAGGGAGAGGCTTGCTAAGAGAGGCAAAGCAGTTGGGGAATCCTACAAACTGGATTCTAAGGTCAGGCTCAAGTCCCATTAGGACCTGGAGAGGAAACTGGTTGCCATGGCTTTGGCAGCATGTCCATCACCTGCAGTAGAAATGCAGACTACAGACCCAAGCCCATCAGTTGCTAGGGTTCCATCCCACCAGGTTCACTAGACATTTTGTGGATATTCCAGGCCACACTGTGGTAGGGGAAAAGGCCTTGGTACTCTAATGTTTTGTTTTCATTGGTTTTGGAATTAAGTGGAACTGAACCTACAGGTAACAGCCCTCTAGTGTACCCTCCAAGGCTGAGCAGAGGCAGCCATCTTCTGGAATACCTGATAAGAAGAGTGAGTTCTGAAGTGTTCAAGCCCTTGCTAGAAGATATGACTTATGGGACTTCTCCATGGGCACTAGGTAAGTTCAAGAGCATGCCTAGGCTCTACAAAGGCTCTATCTACAAAGACTAGAGGGCCGTAAGAGAAAAGGGTAGAGACAAAAAGCCTCCTCTTTAATGTCATTTCCCCGAAATTACATTTTCAATTGTTTGCAGGTATACTGACTCTTTCCCTACTGTAACCTGGGATGATCACCTCTCTGTGTCCATTGTTCTTCTGAAACCCAGTTACTCCAGCTACACTTTTGGCCTGACCTACAAAGCTAGGTCAGAAGAGGGAGTTCAAGATGACATGCTAAACAGGGCTAAAAGGAGTGCGCACACATGTATGTCTGACAAAATGGGAATGTCTAAATATGACCATGTTCGTAAATCTTAAATGGAAAGAATAGGAAAGAAAATACAGTAGTTCTGCTTTGGCAGGGGCTGTTTTCATGCCATGAGAAGCATCAACATTAGCATTCTGAGATGCCAATCAGGAGCTTCGTTCCAGAGATGACACATGTCAATCAGACTGATGAGCTTTCACCATCAGCACATATCCCAGGGCCAAAAGCTCAGTAAATAATAGACGTAGCTATTAATGCAATTCTATATGAAAACTCCCCTAACCAGTTCACTGTCTTTTCATAAAGATCAATACATGTTTACTGAACTGAATTGGATTGAATGGTGTAATTGAATTGGCTTGTACAAAGGAAATACTCAATTTATTTTTTGTTTTGATTAAAGAAAGTCTTGATTCTAAAATATAATAAAGTAATTTTGATGAAGCAAAGAGTTCAGGTTATCTGAAATAACTTATAAAAAGTAATAATCAAGAGTTGATAGTATAGTAAATGACTGAGGCCAGGTCTCTATAACCATGGAAAAATGGACTGAGTATGAAATTCTGTTCTACTCTTTGTCTCTGAGACCTGATACATAAGCATTGGTGTTTGCCAACTGAGACACCCACCTTTTATCAGACTCGCATTTAGTCTGCTAGGTATAACATAAACTTATATGCTATATAACGTTATTTCCTATATTTTATATATAATTATTTAAGGAAAACTAATAAACAAAAATATACAATTTAAAATTAAATATCTGCTTTCAGGCCCTGTACCTTTGACTGTTAACAATTGAACAAATTTAATCAGAGCCTAAAATGAGTCTACTGCCTGGCAAGTCTGACGTCTATGCCCTTGTTAGTCAGGTGCTTGAATAAGTGATTAATTCTTCAGGACACAAATGACAAATTAGGTCAAAGAAGTGTGATAGAACCTTTGTACCTTTTCATTTATTTGTCAACAAGTGTTTTTTAACATCTACTGTGTGGCACGTAATTTCTTTTCTTCACTGTTACCATGGTTTCTATAGAATTTTTGAAAATTTTCAAGTGGCTGCCAAATGAAGGTACAGAAACATTTGTGATTAACCTAAGTCAAAATCATTTTGCTGATTCTCTTACAATGTTAGGGAAGCATTTAAACAAAGAAATAACACTTCAGAGCATTATAGACTAATTCATTAACAGTTTATGTTAATGCTATTGCCTACAGCTGTTCCAATGGAGTAATTTTTGGTAATTGTGTTAGCACATAACAAAGTAAAAAAACTACCGAAGTATATAAATCCATTAAAGTTTCAGAAAGGCAGGGGAAGGCTTTTACACATTATGGATTACATAATTTTAAAAATTAAAAGGATTATCAAAGGCATCAAGTATAAGCTATGTTAATAAAATGCCACCATATACAGGGATACCTGATTTATTGAGACTCTGGAGACAAAGTTTTTCCATGATACAGAACACTGACTTTGCATCAAACAGAAATTGTTATAAATCATGGAAAGACACTTTGGCATAGTTCATGTGACTCAGGTCCGGAGATGCTCTCTCATTGCATGTATGTATAACTGTTTCTAGTATAATTACATACCCATACCAACACATACAGTATTACACGGGCACACTAAGCAAAGCAGAACTGGGAATTTTTGAGTATTGTCATCCTTCCTTACCCTAAGCAGGATTCCCTAAGCATCCTTCCCTCCCCCTCCCCATGCTTCTCATGAATTCTTTAGCTCCTTAAATTCCTAGCAATTAGGTGTGAATGTATTATGGAGTTCCAGACATTGGAACAGATGTCAATGGGAACATACCACTTTAAGACCTGGCCCCTAAAAATACCCCACATATGTTCCTCTCTGCATTTTTGCCCTTATGGCGGCCTGAAGTAGAGATGACCTTCCTACCCTTGTGGAGACCTTAGAAGCTACATATTATAAATGGCAGAGCCTCCATCAAACAGGTCCTTGGATAGTTCCATGGAGAAAGGTTGCCATGCCAACTTGGGCAAACACCCAGTACTCTTAGCAAGAAATAAACCTTGTTTGGTTTGAACCACTGTACATATTGGGGTCTATTTGTTATAGCAGTCTGCCAAATCTAACTAACAATTTGTCCAACTTGTGGAAGATCTAAATTTAGTCATGCTCTCTGAAGACGTCCTCCCTAATATCTTCCCCATTTTCCCTAATGCCATACCGGTTCTCTTCACTCCCATGTCTAAGTCCTTCTCTTTTTCTGCCTTAGAATTTCAGTTACACTTTACACCTTTGATACTTTGCCCATAGTTTTCACTATCACCAGCAATGTCTCACTGATATATGCCTTCTTATCTGGCATGCTGAAATTCACCTCACTTGCCTCATACAACCTGAACTGGTAATGTTATATGATATAGTTTTCATCACTTTTAGCTTGTCTGAAGGAAAATAGACATTTTCTTCTACCCCAGAGCACATCCCTGGGTTATGCAGTAACATCAGTAAAGAAACAAAGCTCAAGTGTAGCCACACTGAGGGGAGTGGTAGATGCAGGACAGAGAATCCAGTCAGTTCACTAGCATGACCAACTATTGGCACCCACTAGTGAGAGACACTTCCACAGTTCTCCTGCTCTCACACATCCTTAAAGATGATAGGCCAACTCAACTAAGCCTACTCAAGTATGTATAGAATGTTTATTATATGCTGAAAATTATACTAAGGGTCAAAGAGGACACCAAGAAGTAGAAGGGAGAGTCCTTTCCCACTAAAGGCTTATGGCCTAGAGACACAAGATATATACATAAACAGTTATGTTACGGGAGTGTATGATTCAGTACTGAAATATATTACACAGATCATACAGGCCTTATGTAGGACAAAGATAGAAGAGATCAGTACCAAGCACACCTGTCAAGAGACATTTCAGGCAGCCATAGGAAAGGGGCAAAAATTGAACCAGATCGGATTTATCTTTTTCTGTACCCTAAGTGGTTTACTTTTGCCCCTACTGCCAGGAACTAGAAAGCGTGCCCTCTGTTGACAGATACAGTCTACCTACAGCAGAGAATGTCAGGGACTCGGAGGGCGTGAGCTCTACCTTGCTCTTACCTTCGTCATGAGCCTTCTCTCAGGCAAAGGCTTTAAAAGAGCACCTTATTTACCTGAAACTTAATGAAATGACATGTTTTTAAAAGGTCACAAGGCCAGAGTGCAACATAACCAGTGTATTAAATTCTTATTTTAAGAAATCAGTAACCTTAAACTTTTTGCACAAAATCATCATTAAATGCTAGATAGAATGACAAGACTGAGCCCTCGAAAAATGTTATGAAAAATGGGATTCTAATGAAATCCTAGCCCTACCCTGATGTCTATGGTAAGATTTCTTGTCTCAAGGTCTTTCGTTCTCAAAGAATTTCCTTTTGGGTTATAAAGTCTTACTTAGATCAGTAACTGTCAAAAGGCCAAATGTAAGAATCCAGTGAAGTTACAGGATTTACCTTCTACTTTATAGCTACCCATCATTTTGTTTCTACCAAAGTATCTGGCTTTAATTTAGAACATATTTCACATGGCTGGCTGCTTGTTAACTCTCAGCTCTTTCCAATAGCCTCAGATCCTCTGCAGAACTCCTTGAGAGGCAAAAAGTGACATTTGGAATTCCATTAACACATTCAATTTGTGAAACGTTAGAAGTCAAATCCAAAGCTTGGAGGTCGACCTTTCCAATTGTTTAGCAAATATAGAAAATAAAAAGAAGAAGAAGAAGAAAGAAAGAAAGAAATTACCAAAAAAGTCAAAGACTAATTACTTTTGAAAGCTTCAGATATCAAGTCAGTCCTTAATCATAGTTTGGTTATTATTTCTGGTATTTTTAATGTACTGAAGATGATTTACTTCTTCATTTAAAATTCAATTACACAAAACCATGCCCCCTCATTACTATTATCCTGAAACATCTCACTCCCTTGCCCACTCTTACCAGCATGCACATTCTGACAATCTTGTAACTCTAATTCAAGAGTCAGCTTAAAGCATCATCACCTCCACTGAGAAGTACTTCCTAGTCCCTCAGGCAAAATGAGACATTCTAACCTTTGTAGTCACCTGTATTTTGCATATTCCTTCATTCTATTAATTAAAATGTTGCATTATATTTGTGTACTTTTCTACTTGACTTCTTTGAGGGAAGGACTGTTTCTTATGCACCTTTGCTTCCCTGTAACTAGTAAGTGGTTAGAATAGAGCAGGAATTTAATAAATATTTTAAAGGACAGTATAAACCAATGGAATTAAATTCTTAAATTCTACAACTATGAATGAAATCATTTATTCATTTATTCAGTAAATGTATTTTATTATCCAGTATACGCCAAGCACTATTACAGGAACTAAAGGTATAGAAAAATCTTTTGGTTTGGGCCTTGAAGTTCACTTTTAAATTGTTTCAATTTTTTTGTTACTCCATTTCCTATACTTTTCTTAACTAGCCAAAGAAATAATATGCATGACCCATTGACATGAACTAAGGGGAGTGATTGCTGGAGAGAATGGGGACACTGGGTGGTAGGGGGCTAAGGGGGAAAATTTGGGACAACTGTAATAGTATAATCAATAAAGTATATTTAAAAAAATGTTTCATACATTTAGCTATTTGCAAAGTGGGTCACTGTCAAGTGGTTAAGCAGTAATGTGATGGCAGCTGCCAGGCTGGCTTACCACACTTCCACAAACTCAGTCAGTAAGGAAATAAGAAGTCCAAATAGATTGAGAGAGTTTATTATTTTCAGCAACAGTAACATCTTGCCACTGGTCTCCAGTGCCAGATTCTTTCCAGTATATTGACATTAGATATCTTTATTTCTGACTGGTCTTTTTTTATGCTTTCTATGTCTATGTCCATGCTGTTGAGTATCTTTATCATCATCACTCCAAACTCTCTATCTGATAAATTGCCCCCATGTCACCTAGCTCTTCTTCTGGAGAATTTTCTCTTTTTTTTTTTCAATTTTTTTATTTAATTATTTTTCAAGTACAGTTTTCTGTCTATTACTCCCATCCCGTCCCACCCCCCATCCTCCCCCCTCCCTCCTATTTCCACCCTTCTCAGTTGTTGTCCACGTATCCTTTATATAGGTTCCTCTAAATCCCTCCCTTATTTCTCCTGAAATTCCCTCCCCTCTCCCCTCCGGTCACTGTCAGCCTGTTCTCTATTTCAGTGTCTTTGGTTATATTTTGCTTGCTTGTTTGCTTTGTTGTTTAGCTTCCTGTTAGAGGTGAGATCATATGGTATTTGTCCTTCAACACCTGGCTTATTTCACTCATCATAATGCTTTCCAGTTCCATCCATGTTGTTGCAAAAGGTAGGAGCTCCTTCTTTCTTTCTGCAGCATAAAATTCCATTGTGTATATGTACCATAGTTTTTTGATCCATTCATTTACTGACAGGCACCTAGGTTGCTTCCAACTCTTGGCTATTGTAAATTGTGCTGCTATGAACATTGGGGTGCATAGGTTCTTTGGGATTGGCGTTTTGGGGTTCTTAGGATACAATCCCAGCAGTGGAATTGCTGGGTCAAAAGGCAAGTCCAATTTTAGTTTTCTGAGAAAATTCCGTACTGTTTTCCATAATGGTTGTACCAGTCTGCAATCCCACCAAGAGTGGACCAGAGTCCCCTTTTCCCCACACCCTCTCCAACATTTGTTGTTTATTGCTTTGTTTATGATAGCCATTCTCACCGGTGTAAAGTAGTATCTCATTGTAGTTTTAATTTGCATCTCTCTGATACCTAGCGATATTGAGCATCTCTTCATGTGTCTCTGGGTCCTCTGTATGTCCTCCTTGCAGAAGTGTCTGTTCAAGTCCTTTCCCCATTTTTTAATTGGGTTAGTTGTCTTCTTAGAGTGAAGTCGTGTGAGTTCTTTGTATATTTTGGAGATTAAACCTTTGTCTGAGGTATCATTGGCAAATATGTTTTCCCATACAGTTGGTTGTCTTTTTATTTTAATGCTGTTTCCTTTAGCTGCGCAGAAGCTTTTTATTTTGATGAGATCCCATTTGTTTATTCTTTCCTTTATAGTCCTTGCTCTAGGGGACATATCAGTAAAAATGTTGCTGCGTGAAATATCTGAGATTTTCCTGCCAATGTTGGAGAATTTTCTTGTTCTTTCATTTGGGGCCTGTTTCTTTGTCTTCCCATTTCGGCTGTCTGTGTTTGTTTCTATACATTAGATTGATCTTCAAAGACTATGAGGTTGGCCTTTGTCAGATATTGTTTGTGACTGGCCCTGATCAGCCTGTTTGGAACTATCAGAGATCGACAGCATTTGATTCCCTGTGCTGGGCCGGTTTGTGTGCAGAAAGGACCAGGCTGTGCATCAAGAGCAGCTTTCATCAGCACCAGGCCCTGGGGAAAGTCAGCTGAAGTCTGCTGGAGCTCCCAGACACCTGCCTTAAATTGATTTAAATTAGTTTAATTATTGATTAAACTAATCAATAATATAGCTTCAAGCTGTTATTAGCTCAAACTCCACAGTCCAGCAGAGTAATTCCTGTGGGCAGAGCTATTGCTTCCCCTCAGGCTTATGCCACTTGGTGAGTAGTGCTCTGTATGAGAAATATGGCTTTCACTGTGGTGAATGACTCAGCACGGGGGTCCTGGTGGCTGTTCTTTCTGTTTTCTCCCCAGAGCCACCAGCCCCAGATTCTCCTCAAGCATCTCTAGTCCACTCTGCCTTCCTTCTGCCAGAGCCCAGGATAAATGGCTGCAAACAAAATTTTGTGCATTGGCCCTTTAAGAGGCTGTCTGTGCCTTCAGCTGTCTCTCCTTGGCAGACACAAACCCTGCTGCTTCTCACTGCTGGATGTTATCTGGGTTCCTTTCCAGCTCTGGTGCTGTAGGCTGGGGTGCCCCACACTTCTCACAGGGACCCCAAGCCCCCAGCCATTGAAATATTCCTCCGGGACTTCAGCTGCTGCTGGTAGAAGCCCAGCCAGCCCCCTCGAGCCTCCACTGCACTCACTACCAGTCTTACTGTGGTACAGTGGTTTCTTCTGTCTGTCCATGGTTGTCTCTAGCTAGTGCTCAGTCAGTTATTCACGATGATTTCTCTACAATTTAGTTGTAATTCCACATTGGTCCTCGGAGGTGGTTAGTGCAGCTTCTACTTCCTCCTCTGCCACCCTTGATCTCCTCCTCAGGCCCCAGTTTCCAAGTGGTGATGTGGCAAGGGCCGGGTACTGCCTGCCTACGCAGTGGGGGTGCCTTGTAGGAGAGGAATCCCGGAATTAGGAGATTCCTATCTGCCAGGGCTGTTGGAAAACCTGCCTATAATCTCCTCTGGAGAGCGGCTCGATCCTGGAATATGGGCAAATCTCTCCAGGGGCGGGGGGAGTCTCTATTTTTAATGCTAGGACTGTAAATAAATTTGCTCCACAAATTGCAAACATTTCTGAAAAGACAGGTTTTGAGCACTTGGCTGATAATGTTTAAACATGTGGGAATGTGAGATTCATGCAGAATTGTCTCCCAACAGTCATTTATGGCATATTATAAACATGTTATAAGATGGTTATGTGCTTCTTTTAAATGTATCTGAGGACTTCCGCCAAGATGGAGGCATAGGTGGAAACACTGTGCCTTCTCCCACAACCAAGTTTGAATACAACAAAGGTTTGGAGAAACAAAGACACAACCAAAGGACAGAAAATTGAATTATAGGGAAGTCCGACTACATCTAACCGTCCACAGGGATGGTAAGAGGGGCGGAGCCAGCAGCGAGCAGGGTCGGGCAGGACAGGTCCCCCCGACCCAGGCTCAAGGGCAGCCCAGAACCAGTTGGGGCGCAGGGCAGACTGAGCGCGGTCGCACATTCGCGCACAGTGAGACGGACCACGCAGGCCCCAGGGGGCGAGGGCTGACGGCGGTGGCACACTCGCATGCAGTGGGATGAAACGCATGGGCCCGGTGATGGCAGCAGCTGCGGCACCTGTGGGGGCTGAGGTGGCAGACAGGACGCCATAGTCCCTCATTGACCCCGCCCCCACATACAGCGTCACAACCCAGCAACTTAGTTGCCCTGTTCTAGTGAACACTTTAGGGCTCTGATCCTGCTATGGAACAGGCATGAACAGCCCAAAAGATGGTGCAAGAAGAACTCAAAGTCCCAGAGCCAATAACTCTACGTGACCAAGAAATTGCCAGCCTCTCAGAAGCACAATTCAAGACACTATTTATCAGGATGCTCACAGAACTGGTAGATTATAGTCAGAAATTAGAGGAACATAGTCACAAATTAGAGGAACATATGAAGGCTAAACTAATTGAAATGAAGGGAGATGTCCAGGAAGCCAATAGTGATGGAAAGGGAACTGGGACTCAAATCAATGGAATGGACCAGAAGGAAGAATGAAACATCCAACCAGAAAAGAATGAAGGAATGAGAATTCAAACAAATGAGGAGAGGCTTAGGAACCTCCAGGACATCTTGAAATGTTCCAACATCCGAATTATAGGGGTACCAGAAGGGGGAAAGAAACAGCCACAAGTGGAAAACGTATTTGAACAAATAATAAAGGAGAACTTCCCCAGTCTGGCAAAGGAAATAGACTTCCAGGAAATCCAGGAAGCTCAGAGGGTGCCAAAGAAGTTGGACCCAAGAAGGAACACACCAAGGCACATCATAATTACATTAGCCAAGACTAAAATGAAGGAGAGAATCCTAGAAGCATCAAGGGATAAGGGGACAGTCACCTACAAAGGAGTACCCATCAGACTGTCAGCGGATTTCTCAAAAGAGACCTTACAGGCAAGAAAGGGCTGGAAAGAGGTATTCCAAGTCATGAAATCCAAAGACCTACAGCCAAGATTGCTTTATCCAGCAAAACTTTCATTTAGAATGGAAGGACAGATAAAGTGCTTCTCAGATAAGGTCAAGTTCAAGGAGTTCATCATCACCAAGCCCTTATTATATGAAATGCTAAAGGGACTTATCTAAGAAAAAGAAGATAAAAAATATGAACAGTGAAAGGACAGCAAACCACAGTTATTAACAACCATACCTAAAACAAAAGCAAACCAAGAGGACAGCTAGATCAGGAATGGACCCATAGAAATGAAGAACACATGGAGGGGTAGAAACAGGGGGGTGGGAGGGGGAGAAGAGGGGAGAAGGTACAGAAAAAGCATAGAGAGTAGGTAGAAAATAGATAGGGGGGAGGGCAAGAAATGTGGGGGAAATATAGAATCTAAAGAACTTGAGACACATGGTTATAAACTAAGGGGGGGAGAATGGTGGGGGAGGGAGTGTGTGGGGGGAAGGGAATGAAGGGGGGGATAGAACAACTGTAATGATATAATCAATAAAATATATTAAAAAAATAAATGTATCTGATACCCATTATAATCCACTAAAAATTATATAAACAAACTCTTTTAACAGATTTTAATTGTTCATTTTCCTCTTTGAATTCATATTTTCATTCCACTGTCAACACAAATTGAACCATTAAAACTTTGTACCTAAAAATATGTTCCATAATTCTATCATGCTTACTTGCGATTGAAATTTATTTAATGTTCTGTGATCATAAAATTCTAATGGTTAAAAACATCTGGAATTATAAATGTAATTACATTACTACTATGTAATCATAGTAAACATTTTAATAAATATTAATAAGGGAAAAATTTAAATTGTATTGAAGACATATTTTTTTAAAGATTTTATTTATTTATCTTTAATCTTAGAGGGGAAGGGAAGGAGAGAGAGAGAGAGAGAGAAATATCAGTGTATGGTTGCCTCTCATTCGTCCCCTGCCAGGAACTGGGAACTGGCCTGCAACCCAGGCATGTGCCCTGACTGGGAATCGAACCGCGATCCTGTGGTTTGCAGGCCTGTGCTCAATCCACTGAGCTACACCAGCCAGGGCTGAAGACCTATTTTCGATGAAATGAATAAGCCCTTAAATATTAGTTCATGTACCCATTGGTGAGTATCATCCATTCCTAGGTGATGAAGGCTCCAGATTATTTTTATTCTGATTTTTCGTATATGTAGATGTGCTGAAAAACTTTACATACATAAAAATTAAAGTTAATAGGAAGTTTTATGCTGGAAAACACAATCTAAAACAGTTTTAACGATCTATTAGTTCAAAATTATTTAAAAGAAAACATGGAAACCACGTGATTTACAAAAAGATTTGTTACCTGGTCATTAAAGCATTTATTTTTCAATTTATACAAAGTATAATTGTGTAACACAGGTTTAACTCAGCAAGTCTGGGTTGTGTAAACCCTTAACATTGAAAAGAAAGGTCTGTTGTTTGTCCTGATCCTGGAAGGTAATCTCTATACCCTTGGAATTTCCTGCCTGGTAAGACTGTCTTTGTTTACCTGAGAGTCTTGGGCTACTCCAGAGAGGCTGTGCTAACAGTACTACTGTTGTCGGCGTCTTGAGCTATGCAGGTCCAGCTTGACCTCTGAAAAAGACTGAATGCTAAGTTCAGCCATGCAAGCCATCAACCTTGCCTATCTGACTGACCCTTAGTAAAAATCCTGGAAACCAAGGCTTGGTGAGCTTCCTTTGGTGGCAAAGCTCTGTGAATGTTATCACCATCATTGCTGAAAAAATTAAGTGCTTTCCTCATACCTTCACTGGGAGAGAACAAGTAGAAGCTTGAGTCTGGGGTCTGCTGGACTTTGTCCTATGTCCCTTTTTCTGTTGATGATTCCAATCAGCATCCTATCACTGTAATAAATCATAACCATGAATATCACAACTTTTCTGACTTCTGTGGTCCTTCTAGCAAATCGCCGAATGGTCTTGCAGACCAGCATGAATAATACTAAAAAGGTTTAATGAGACTTAGCAACTTACTGTTAATTGTACCTATTACTCCTTCACTTTGAAACATTACATTTGTGAAGTTGAAATTAGACAAAATTGTGTTTTAAAACACCATGTAAAACAAATACTTGCACATTGGATTTTTAAGTTTAAGTGAAGATTAGTTTGTGCTAAATTTTAATTTTCTAGATATTTTTAGTGCCCCCCAAATGTGGCAGGAGCACAAAGAGTTAGATTGGAGTAAGTTCTATGTAGTTGGTAGTCTTTATGGTAAAAAATAACAGTTTTTAATTGTGCATCTCACAGATCTAGAATAGCATGTTGGCATCAAAGAGAAAGAAAGAAGTTAAACTTAAATGAATTTTTCTAGAGTCAGGGTATTTTAGATAGCATTTAAAAACATTTGCCTTGGATATTTATGTAAGTACATGCACTTTTAAATTATGCACTATATTATGAAAAGGACAAGAAGGTACTAAGTCACAAGGCAGTGCGGAATTTATATAAGTTACTGACTAATGATTAATGTTAGGTACTTTTTTAATGACAGAATTCGTAATATAAACCCACAGCCAACTCGATTAATTTAAATCATGTAAGTGATGAAAGGATAATCAGGAGTGTCCAACCTACAGCCCATGTGCCGCATGCAGCCCAGGATGGCTGTGAATGTAACCCAACACAAAATCGTAATTTCACCTAAAATATTAGGAGATTTTTTGTGTGATTATGTGTTGCAATGCAATCACACAAAATACATTACCTGTTGCAATGTATTTAATGTGGGGCCCGAGACAAATCTCCTTCCAGGGTGGCCCAGAGCCACTGAAAGGTTGGACACCCCTGAAAGAGATTAAACAAGAAAAGTGGTTGATGAGTGATGTGAGCAGATTTGTGCACAGGTACTATAGAAAAGCCTATGCATTTACATGATCAAATAATATTCTGAAAAATTTAATGTATTTCTCCCATGAATCTAAATAACTGATCTTAAAACCAAGACACCCTCACTGAGCTCTGATACATGTTTCTTCTTAGCACTGATCTGCTGCAGGTAAATCTATTCCTGACTGCATTTGTGCCAACTGTGCGACTGAGGTGGAGACCGAGACCTGAGAGTCTAACAGTGCTCACCAAGCTCTTTCTCATTCCTGAGAATGATGAAAGCGCACTGCACACAGAATGTACTCCCAAGATTTTGCAAATCTTAAAACCCTATTTCTAAGTAGATAGGTACATACACGAGATGTATAGCCTTGTCACGAGTTTCTCTCCTGGATAAAATAAAATGTTGCTACCATTACTATTTCTCTCCGGGGCCCTCTTTGTTTGTCCCCATGATGCATTTCCTCAGGTGCAATGCATCAATGCATTCTTTGACAATAGATCATGGGGTACAAATAGCAATGTTTTTAAAAAATTATTATTTTTGCTGCCTAATACTATACACCATATCTGAAGTGAAATGGTCTCAACATAGATCAAAACAACCATTGCTAACTCCATACTTTTCCATAAGAAAAATATATGTAAGATTAGAAAAGATGTAAAACACTACCACAATTTCATGGTGATTTGGCTATAACAAGCTTCACAAGATTTCTGGTTCTGCTAAGATGTAATAGCTCTATTCCTCCCAATTCTGTGTGCTTAGAACAAAAACACACAGATAAAGATGTTGAAAGCTGGAAAGAAGAGGGCAGACTGCCTAGGGATGCGAGGCAGTCTGCCCTCAGGTAATGAGTTCCCTCATTTTCCCTAGTGCCTCACCATGTTCCCAGATATGGCATTCCGCTTCCAACTCAGGACCACCAACAGGCACTGATTTTTAAAAAGCTCAAAGCTAGAGATGTATGTGTGTGTTCATGTTCGAAGAACTGCTGACACTCAGAAGACATCGGCAAGAACACGGAAGTCAGCTCTTCACCTCCCATTTGAAAAACAACTATCAAGTATGTTTCTGCCTATCTCACTGGTTCCCAAACTCTGGTTTTAATCACAATCTCTCAGAGCACTGGTTGAAATAGAGTGCTGCTATTGGCCTCCAAAGTCTCTAACTCAGTAGATGGTTTGAGATGAGCTTCAAGGATTTACCGTTCTAAAACGTTAATACCAATGTAAATACCGAAGGCAACACCAGTGATACTGGTCTGACGACTACTCTTTGAGAACCACTGATCTAAACCAAGCACTCCTCAACCCACCTGTAAAGTTGATGCTCTCCCATAGACAGTATAATCTAAAATGGAAGTTTCAGTTATAAATGTACCAATAATGGAGAATGGGGTCCTATGTACATCTTGTGGGAAACAAAGACATGATCATCTGAGTAGGTAATGTGGTTTATTTGGAAGGTGGGAATACTACCAATGTCTATCATTTTGAGAAGAGATAGGTTTGGGAGCAAGAAATGGGCATATGGAAGGCAAGCCTTAGAATATAAAGTAAGGTGAGGCAGCAGGACATTTTCTTTCCCCGGTTGCCATGACTATTTAGGCTGAATACAAGAAGTATAGAGACGAAGCCCTAAAGTCATGGAAGTTAGTCTTCTTTAGAAGGCCGAGTGAGGAGCACCACAGTCTAGGGAAAAGAAATAAGAGCCCAACACTTTGGAGTAGGAAGGTGATCTCTGTGTAAAGAATACAATGCTTTTGGATCTGTGAACTAACAGAAATACATAATTGATTCTGTCTCAGCACTTCTGGAACTACCAGAGACCTTGAAAGTAGCTTAAGGGAGCTGAACTATGTGGACAGTGGGAATCCTAAAATTTAGCAAGCCTTGGGATACACTTGGCCAAGCTTAGTATTAAGGGATTATTCACTCTCAAAGAACCATAGCAGTTTCTTCAGGAATCGGAATCATCTAGACCTAATGACATCAGAAATTCCATACTAATTCCATGACAACGGAACTAAACTTAAAAGTCACACCCACCTTGTAGCAACAGATATCATTGTAGTGGACTGGTAAGACTCCAGAATTCTTTCCCATTGGTGCAAAAATATGAATTTCTTTGTAGGCTGTGTGAGATTGTAAAGTTCTTGGGGAAATTAAGATAAAGGACAAGCCTAAAGAAGGGGACTCTAGGATTCTTAATAAGGCAGTTGGGTATAGAAGTGATTAATTGAAAAAATTAAAGAGATGTGACCAAATTGGTCTTCTGAATTAATGGAGCAATTTATACCAATTACATGGTTGTTGTTAAATTCCCTGTAGCTGGCTGGCTCATTGGTTAAATCATAATGCTAAGAAAGAATGGAGAGGAGATTTAATTTTGTACATGAAAAGGCTGGTTTTGTTCATGATTCTAGACTCTGAATTTTCCACTAATGCTAGCCAGACATTTTACAAAAGGATGGTGATGATCCAAAATAAAATGTTGGGTTCAAAATAAACCATGGCTGATGAGTGCAAATTCATTACCATGGCTGGAGTAAGCAGCTCAAAAATGTGCCTGATGCCAGCAAGCAGTTGTGTCCTCCTGGTATTCCAATTACAGCACTACTTAGAGGGGGATAAATCAGAGCTCCACGTTCACTGAGAAATGCCATTTTTACTCCTTGGAATTCATTCAACAAATTCATGATGTACTACACTAAGTCCTTAACTGTATTCTCTACTCTTTATAACAAAGATTATGAGAATGATATAGGAATTATCCTTAACTAACAGTTATAAGGAACATGGTTTGGAGAGATTATAAAATTAAATTTGATTGCAATTTGAAACTTGTTTTAAAGGAAGGTTCTGGGTTATTAGGATGATGCTATCAAAACAAGTTAAGTTTTATCTATTTAATACCAATTCCATGAGTTCAATCAGGAGAAAAGGCATGAAATAACCAAGGTCAGAATTTTGTCAAACTGCCTTGCACCCATGCAATTGTAAGTTAACGTTTATGTGTGGTGAATCCCTCTGGGACTTGGTGGAGTAGTTTATTTAACCTTAGGTCCCCAAACCTGTCTATAAAATTTAGCTGGAAAAGATGTTTTAAATTACAGATTCCCCAGTTCTACCTAAGAGTATAAATAAAGAGTATGTATGATAACTTCCCAAGTTTTGTTCTGATACAGACTAAAGTTTAGACACCTCTATTTCATTCTGTTCTTTGTCCCAAAGAGCTAGAATAAGCAAACATGGAAAGAAAAGTATGGCAGCTTTTGGTAATACAGCACAGAAAGTAGGGTGAAAAGTTCACATGCTTCAAATCACAAAGATATCGGGTAAATTGCAATAAATGTTTTATTTGGGGGGATTTCCATGAAAGAATGGTAACTAAAGTACCCACATCATAACCATGAGCTCAGTGAATTTTTACAAACAACAAACACATGCACACAGCAAACAGATCACTGCATGTATCCAAGAAACCACACTTATGCTCCCTTCCTGTCGCTGGCCTAACTCACTTCACCCCAGGATAACCACTTTCTGACCTCAAATAGCACAGACCAGCTTTGCCCGGGTTTGTATTTATAGAAATAAGGCATACAGTACATCTTTGCTGTCTAGCTTGTAGTTGTGGGTGTTCAATCTCATTGCCATATAGCAGGGATTTTCAATTGGTATGCTGCATGAGTTTTTAAAATATGCAGTAATTGACTATTTAATCAGGGCACTAACCTTTTTTCCCTTAGACCAAATTTAAAAAGTGACAGTAGCTAACAAAGATGACAGTAGCCACTCGGTGTGAAAGAATCAAAATTATACCTATTTTTTGTCAGATCAGCAAAAATATATATATATATATATATATGTGGCTGTAGAATTTTAGTAATTAGTTTATATGTGCCAAAATCATTGTTATATAGAATTCCATAATTTATCAGTTCCATATAACAATTTAGTTATCCACTTTATGGTTGAAGGACGTGTGAGTATTTCCCTTTTTCTTTTTTTGGCTTTTACACAAAGTACTACAATGAAAATGAAAATTCTTATAGGTATCTTTTGGTGAAATCGTGTACTTATTTTTGTCGGATATATACCTAGGTATGTAACTGCAGGATCCTAGGAACCTATATTTCAGTTTTAGTGAACACTGCCAGTCTTATAAAGTGACTGTACTGATTTGCACTCAACAGTATAGGAGAATTCCAGTTGCTTTCTGTACTTTTCTACCTGTTTAATTGAAGGACATTTGGTTGTGTGGACATATATCAACTCCGGAAATATATCAAATTATCTCAAGTATATCAAATCAACTTTGATTTGTATTTCCCTAATGGCTGATGAAGTTGATGATCTGTTCATGTATTTAGTGTCATTTTGATATTCTTTGTTATGAGGCTCCTGCTACTTTTTTTGTTGTTGTTGTCCCATTGGGCTGTCTCTTCTGTTCTTATTGACTTCCAGAAGTCCTTTACAAATTCTGGCTGTGAAAATTCCTTGTTGAATTCATGTATTAAAAACATCTTCTCCCGCTGTATAGGTTGCCTTTTCCCCTTTTAGCCATATTTGTTGGATGTACAAAAGTTCTTAATTTTAATATAGTTAAATTTATCAGTCTCTACTTTTGTGTTTTCTTTTTGCGTATCTTGTTAATAAATATTTGTCTACCTATTCCAAGATGAATAATATTTTCTCATATATTTTATTCTGAAAGCTGTATGGTTTTATCAGTCACAGTTGGATCTCTGAGCCATTGCCACTTCAAATAAAATTTTGTGTATGGCATGAAGTACGAGTCAAGGATCATTTTTTTCTATGTGTGTATTCAATAGATTCAGTAAAATTTATTGAAAATTCCATGGAATCTCCCCCTTTAAATGGCAGTAGTGCTTTTATGGTAAATCAATAAATCATTTAGATGTGACTGTTTCCAGACTTTTTTTTCTTTGGTGTATTTGTCTATTTTTACACCATTATTATGCTACCAATTATTATAAAGTCTTGTAATCTCATAGTGTAAGTTCTCCCACTTAGTTCATCCTCAAGATGTCCTTGACTATTAGAGGTATTTTCCATTTTATATAAATAATGGTACCAGCTTATCAATTTCCACCAAAAAGAAAGCTGAAAATTAGATTGAGATTCATTCAATCTATTGGTCAATTTGTATCAAATTGAAATGTCAGCAATAGTTAATAATCCAGTTCTTGAACATGGAATATTAGTCTATTTCTTTAAGTCTTAATTTTTCTCATCAATATCTTATAATTTTCAGTATGAAGGCCTTGCACAATCCCTCTTAGATTTATTTTTAGATATTTAATTTTTCATAATATAATCAACTTTATTTTCTAGCATTTGATGCTAGCATGTACAAGTGAAATTGGTTTTTATATATTGACCTTTATCCAAATGACTTGTAAGACCGACTTATCAATTTTGTTTACAAATTCTTTTGGACTTTTTCATGCATAGTATTATATGATATTAAATAATGACAGTTTTGCTGTGTTCTTTCCAATGCTTTTTTCTTTTATTTGTTTTAATTGCTTTATTTCACTGTCTAAGGCTTCCAAAGATGATATAGAATGAAGCGGTGACACAAGGAGGTGGGCTTCCTCATGATGTCCCTGAATTCAGAACAAGTGTGTTCAGTGTTTCATCTCTGAGTATGAAGTGTACCACAATACTTTTGTAGATATCCTTCATCACATTAAGAAAGTAACCTTTCATGGTTCCTGAGAATTTCTTTTAAAAGAAACTGAGAAGAGAAAATTCAAAAAAGAAAAAATAGAAATAAGTAAAATGAGTACAAAAGTCTAAATCATAAGAAGAATAACAAGAATGGAAACTACTAAATTGGTAAATATGTGGGTGAATGTAAACAAATTCTTAATTTAATTCAAATTTAAAATAATATCTGATTTCTGGGGGGTTTCAATAAAAAAACATAGAAATATGGCAAGAGCTTAATTTTAAATATTCCTGTTTTTTACTCCATGAAACTGGAAAATATATTTCTCTCTCTCTCTCATTTTCAAACAGACTCGGAAGAATCAATAATCTTTAAAATACACGTCAACGATACTACACTCCAAATCAGACCACAGGTCGTGATGGTACAACAGAGAAGGACAGGATACGGGAGGAGTTTCTACAACACTCAGCCTTTTTTCTTATACCTTTCTGAAACAGAAAACCTCGGTGACAAAACTGAAGTGAAAAGGGCTGAGATGTAACAGAACTCTTAACTTTTCAGGAAGTAGAGAAAGCGCCCAGAGGAGGTACAGTGGGTGGTTCTCAGAAAATGCTCCAAAATGAGTCACCACCCTGGCAGATGATAGTTGTCTCTGAGCCAGCCTGTGACACTTGGCAGCCCCAGGAGTATCCACAGAAGTCCTGAGCTGGTTATATTCTGATGTTCAGAGGCAGCCCCTCTACACAGAAGCACCATGGTCCGTGGAACAAGGCTCTATTCACAGCAATACAAGAGCCTCTGAGCCAAGAGGTTGGGAAAACCACCCCAGTCTCTCCCCATGCCACCGCCCACGGGCACTTCCTGCTAGTAATCTAAAACAATTCAACTCAGTCACCTTGAAGTAACAACAGAAATAGATGCAATACGATATTATAAAAGGGGGAAATAAACAGTGTAACCATTTTACAGATGATTTTAATTCACTAGGAAAATATAACTGCAAAGCCGATAGAGACCAGACTTCTGGTTTCAGTTCTAACTTGTAAAGGGTTTAGAAAACACTGCTTTCATCCCTAGTACACGAGAAAAATGAACACACTGAAAGTGAAGGCTATTTCTGATGGCTTCTCTGAAACCATCTGAGACCTGAAATCGTAGGGCACACCCTGAAGAGGCTGACACCAGGGAGGCACGTGCACCCAGAGAAATGGTGCTCCTGGGATACGCTTTCCTGGAGCAGAAGCTGGTCATAGGCCGGGTGCCATAAACTGGCACCAACATTAAAACAACAATGCTGACAAATGCTAGACTGGGTGTTGGCAGGTGTGAAGGTGAGAAGCATCTGAGGCCACAGAGGGACACCCCCATATGCACTTTCACGGGATTTTTTCTAAAAACTCCTCCAATTCCAGCGGTCCCCTCTGCATCAGATAATCCAAGATGACCAAGAATTATTTTTAGCTACAGATTTCAGTGATGATAGGGAACTGAGTGATTAAAATGAATAATCATTATGTAGCCCTGGCTGGTGTAGTTCAGTGGATTGAGCATGGGCCTGCAAACCACACAATGGCGGTTCTGTTCCCAGTCAGGGCACATGCCTGGGTTGCAGGCCAATTCCCAGCAGGGGACTCACAAGAGGCAACCATACATTGATATTTCTCTCCTTTTCTCCTTCCCTTCCTCTCTAAGGATAAATAAATAAACTCTTAAAAAAAACTGAAGTACTTTGATACAAACCTAACAATGTATAGGATCTATATGTTAAAAACTATAAAACAACAATGAAAGAAATCAAAGATCTAAATAAATGAAGAACTAGATAGTCCATATTCATCTATTGAAAGACTTCATGTTGTTAAAATATCAATTCTTCCCAATTTGATATACAGATCCAATGTAATCTCAATTAAAATCCTAGCAAGCTCTTTTTATAGATATTAACCAAATGATTCTAAAATGTATTTGGAAAGGCAAAAGTGCTGGAGTAGCCAGCACAATTCTAAAAGGAAAGAACAAAGCTAGAGGATTCATATTTTGCCCAATTTCAACATTGAATAGAAAGTTATAATAATCAGGACAGCATGGTATCAGTGAAAGCATAAACCTGAACGTCAATAAAAGAGAATAAAGAGCCCAGAAATAGATCCGCACTAATACCATCAACTGACTTCTGACAAAGGTACAAAGCAATTTAATAGAGAATGGATTTTTTTCAACAAATGGTACAGATATCCATTGGAAGTATCCAATGGATATCTGTACCCCCCCAAAAAAAAACAAAACAAACAACAACAATGAAAATTCTATACAGACCTTCATCCTTGCATGAAATTAACTCAGAATGAATCATAAAAACTGCAAAACTATAAAACACCTGGGAGAAAATATGAATGATCTTGGATTTAGTAATGACTTTTCAGATACAACATATCAAAAGCATGATCCATGAAAAAATTATCAGTTAGACTTTTAAAAAATTAAAACCTTTTACTACATAAGAGATACTATTAAGAGATTTGAAAGAGAAGCCTCTGACTGGAGAAGATATCCAATAAAGAATTTGTATCTAGTCCATTCATTTACTGATGGGCACCTAGGTTGCTTCCAACTCTTGGCTATTGTAAATTGTGCTGCTGTGAGCATTGGGGTGCATAGGTTCTTTTGGATTGGTGTTTTAGGGTTCTTAGGATATAATCCCAGCAGTGGAATTGCTGGGTCAAAAGGCAGGTCCATTTTTAGTTTCCTGAGAAAATTCCATACTGTTTTCCACAGTGGTTGTACCAGTCTGCAATCCCACCAACAGGGAACTAGGGTCCCCTTTGCCCCACAACCTCTCCAACATTTGTTGTTTATTGCTTTGTTTATGATAGCCATTCTGACCGGTGTAAAGTGGTAACTCACTGTGGTTTTAATTTGCATCTCTCTGATAGCAAGCAATATTGAGCATCTTTTCATGTGTCTCTGGATCCTCTGTATGTCCTCCTTGGAGAAGTGTCTCCAAGTGTTCAAGCCCTTTGCCCATTGTTTAATTGAGTTGTTTGTCTTCTTAAAGTGGAGTCATGTGAGTTCTTTGTATATTTTGGAGATTAAACCCTTGTCTGAGGTATCATTGGCAAATATATTTTCCCATATAGTTGGTTCTCTTTTTATCTTAATACTGTTTTACACAATAGAATTCTATGCAGCAGAAAGAAAGAAGGAGCTACTACCCTTTGCAACAGCATGGATGGAACTGGAAAGCATTATGCTGAGTGAAATAAGCCAGGCAGTGAAAGACAAATACCATATGATCTCACCATTAGTAGGAACCCAATCAACAAAACAAACAAGCAAGCAAAATATAACCAAAGACACTGAAATACAGAACAGGCTGACAGGGACCAGAGGGGAGAAGGGGGAGAATTTCAGGGGAAAAAGGGAAGGATTCATAGGAACAAGTATAAAGGACACATGGATAAAAACTAAGGTGGGGGAGGGGGAATGGGAGGGAGGTAGGGAGCACTGGGGGGGTGGGCTGAGATGAGAGTAAAAGAAAACTGTACTTGAACAATAATTAAATAAAAAAATAAAAAAGAAATAAGAAAAATAATTTGTATCTAGTACACAAAGAACTCTTAAATCTCAACAATAAAAAAAAACTCTCCCCAAAGGACAAAAGATCTAAGCAGAAACCTCTACAGAAGGTACACAAATAGCAAATAAGCATTAGAAAAGTTATTCCACACTATTTGTCGTTAGAGAAGGCAAATTAAAACAACCAATCAAACCACTATGCACCTGCGAAAATGGCTAACATCCAACCCAGCGGCCCTATCAAATGCGGAGAAGGATGTAGAGAACAGGAACTCTCGCTTACTGCTGGCTGCAATGCAAAGTGGAACAGCCACTTTAGAAGGTAGTTCAGCAGTTCTTATAAAACTTATAAACTTAAATATGACCCAGACATTGAGCTCTTAGTTACTTACTCAATTAATTTGGAACCTTATTTCTACACAAAACCCAGCATGCAAATGTTTCTAGCAGTTATATTCATAATTATCAGAAAGCATTAGCAGTCTAGATGTACTTCAGTAGGTGAAATGTATAAACAAATTTTGGTACATCGATACAATGGAATACTAATTAGAAATCAAAATTAATGAGCTACTAATCCACTCACAGGATGGATAAATCTTAATGTGTACTGTTAAGTGAAAAGGGCCAGTCTGAAAAGGCTATACACTGCATGATTCCAATTACACAACATTGTGGAAAAGCCAGAAGTAAAGCAGTAGTAAAAAATCAGTGTTTGCCAGAGGCTCAGGGGCAGAAGAGGGTAGCATGAGTTAAAAAAAAGAAAGAAAATATGGTGTTTTTTGTGTGTTTGTTTCTTTGTTTGATTTGAGCATGGTGAATCTATTATATATAGTATAACTGTAGGTTTGTGACATTATGGAAATAGTTCACCATTCTGGGTATCACTAAGAACATTCATAATTCATGGTAAGAGGTCAAAATATCAACATTAACAGGAGTTTGGAAGAAACTGATTCCAGCCCTCATAGATGCCATTGAGGGTTTCAAGACTTTAGTGGAGGAAGTAACTACAGATGGGGTGGAAACGGCAAGAGGACTAGAGTTAGTAGTGGAGCCTGAAGATGTGACTGAATTGCTGCAGTATCCTGATAAAACTGGGATGGGTGAAGAGCTGCTTCTTATGAATGAGCAGAGAAAGTGGTTTCTTGAGCCGGAATCTACTCCTGGTAAAGATGCTGTGCAGATTGTAGAAATGACAACAAAGGATTTAGAATATTACATAAACTTAGTCAATGAAACAGGGGCAGGGTTTGAGTGGACTGACTCAGATTTTGAAAGGTCTGCTGTGGGTAACATGCTATCAAACAGCATCATGTGCTAGAAAAATCACTCATAAAGGAGGAGTCATTCAGTGCAGCAAACTTCATTGTTGTCTTATTTTCAGAAGTCGCCACAGCCACCACAGCCTTCAGAAACCACCACCCTGGTCAGTCAGCAGTCGTCAACATTGAGACGAGACCTCCAGCAGCAAAAACTTTACAAGTGGCTGAAGGCTCAGATGATAGTTAACAATATTTTAGCAATAAAGTGTTTCTCAGTTAAACTATATATTATTTTTTAAAGACATCTATTGCACACTTCATAGACTACAGTATAGTGTAAATGTAGCTTTTATATGCATTTAGAAACTAGAAAATGTGTGTGACTAACTTTACTTCAATATTTGCTTTATTGCAGTAGTCTGGGACTGAATCTGCAATATCTCTGAGGTTTGCCTATATAGGTAGCAGTCTGCAATTTAGTGATTGGATTTTGTTATATAAGTGAAATATAATAAATTGGTAGGCTTGGAAAGGAAGTGAACCAGGTAAGAGATAGAGTAAAACAAAGACTTGTAACATATTGCTGGTGAGGAGGAGCAGAAATAGCTAAGATGTTTGGCTTTATGGGGTGGGCCCTGGGAGAGTGTGGAAGGTCTCGCTGGGTGGAGGTGGGACATGCCAATAGAAACACCCTTCAGGCAGCTGTATGTACATGTGTAAAGCTCGGCAGAGCTGTGAGTGCTAAGGAGTAGTGAAGAGTCTGCAGCCATTGATTTAGAAGAGGTCCTCCAAAGAGAAAGCACAGAGGTAAAGAAAAGGAGAGAGAGACTGTAATTTGACATCTGTGTACTCTATTGTGTGCTGCCTTTGCATTATATCTTGAAAGTTACATAATGTTACTAACCAAAAGGAGGGAGAGGAGCACAAAGGAACTAGATAGGAGCAGCCAAAGAAATCAAAGACTTTTATCATTAAAGCTCTAAGGAGAAGAAACTGTTCAACAATGTAAAATACTGCAAAGCTTTATCTCCACCCCTGCCCTTTGGCCTCTTTTTCACCAATTATCAATAATCGAATGACACAAAATCTTTTGCAAAGATCATTAATGTATATAGGTGATCCAGCACTGTCAGACCGGTATCAAGAAAAAAGTAATGTCTAATTCCACCTCTTACCTTGACTTAAAGCTAGTTAGCTTCCTCTGCCCCTCCACAGAGTAGAATAGCTGTCATTTATGAAATACAGTGTGGGACAAAGTTTCTACTAACTGAATTATACCCAGAAATATAACAGCACATTAGAAAATATTTCTCAGAGAAAATGAGACAAATAATAGAAAGGCAATTCTGAATGGACTTCCAATTACTGAGCCGGATAAGGGAAGAATAGAGCCCAACCACAGCAAAATGTTAGGATAAAGGTGTCATTAGTGGAAAATGCACAAGTACCCAAGGGAGATTAGTGCTAAGTCACTGAAGTCCACTTCAGAGCAAATTTCCAAGAATTTCATAAAGTGCAAGGTTTTTCTTTTTCTCGGAAAATAAAACTGCAGCATTGCTAAAAGAAGAAAGATTCTATGCTATTGCTTCAGCAGCCCTCACTTAATTTCATTCCAAAATCAAGTCTAATCCCAAAAATGATGTTAACAACTTTATTGAAGCATAATTGACAAACAATAAACTTTATATATTTATAGTGCATACTGTGTTGTTTTTATATATTTATATACCCATTAAACCATCACTATAATCAAGATAATAAACCTATTTATTTCCCCCCAAATTTTGTTGTGTTTCTCTGTAGACCTTTACTTCTCCATCCCATCCCAGCACCCTCCACCCATATCTCTAGCCAACCACTAATCTAATTTCTGTCACTAGAGATTAGTTTGTATTGTCTAGAATTCTATATAAATAGAATCCTACATTATATTGGATTCCTAGGACTGCCATGACAGATTACCACAGGCCAAGTGACTTAAAACAATAGAAATGGATTCTCTAACAGTTTTAGGGCTGGATGTCTGAAATAAAAGTGTACACACAGCTCCCTCTGATGTCTTTAAAGAAGACTCCCTCTTTGCCTCTTCTAGCTTCTGATGGTTGCTGGTGACCCTTGGCGTTTCTCGGCTTATGGCAGCATAACTCCACTGTCTGCCTCTGCCTTTACATGGCCTCCTTCCCTGTGTCTCCTCTATGTCTCTGTGTCCCCAAATCTCTCTTCCTTATAAGGGCACAGGTCATTGGATAACCCAGCAGAGATTCCATCTTAAAATATGTTCACATTCACAAGTACCAGAGGTAAAGATTTCAATATATCTTTTTAGGATCACAGTTCAACCCATAGGAGTCCACCCTCTGCTCTCCCCCAGTTTATGTCCTTCCCAACTACAAAATACATTCACCCCTTCCCAACCTCTTCAAATATCTTAACCCATTCCGGCATCAACTCTAGATTCCGAATCTCATCTAAATATCGTCAGCTCAGAAGGTCTCAAATCATCTAAGCTAGGTATGGTGAAACTCTGAGTAGGGCCCATTCTGGGGTATAAGTCTTCTCCATTTGTGGACCTGTGAAACTAAGAAACAAGTTATCTGCTTCCAAAATACAATCATGGAACAGGTATAGGATAGATATTGCCATTGCAAAAGGGAGAAATTAAAATTACTAAGCTTGTCAGTTTTATTACTTAGAAATCTTTCAAAGAGCAGAATTTTTAAATTTTGATTGTCAATTTATCAATTTTTCCTTCTACTAATCATATTTTGGATGTTATATCAACAATATCTTATTTATGTCAAAGTTCTTACAAAGACCTATAAGTTTCTAAATGAATTCCCCTCCTCCATGATCTTTCTGACCTCATCTGTTACTATGGATTTTTCTTTTTCTCACTCCTATGCAGCCAAACTGGCCTCTTACTTCTTCCTTCCAGGGGTGTCCCACCTGCGGGCCACAGGCCACACGCGGTCCAGGACGGCTGCGGATGTGGCCCAACACAATCGTAAATTTACTTAAAACATTGTGAGATGTTTTTGTGATTACATGTTGTAGTATAGTTAGTGTGTGGCCCAAGACAACTCTTCTTCTTCCCTTGTGGCCCAGAGATGCCACAAGAGTGGACACTCTGCAACACACCAGATGCAGTACAGTCTCAGGGCACACGGTCTTTCTGTTCCTTTTGTCTGAGATTCCTGAGTATCTGCAGCATTCATCCCTGGTTTCCCTCAAGTATCTGCTCGGTGAAACCTACCCTGACCTTTCCTGTAACAACTGCAAACCCCCAGCATTCCCAATCCCACCACCCTGCCTTGTGTTTCTTCATATTACCTTCTATCATGCCATATAAATGTTGTTTGTTTTTATTTTCTAGTCCCCTCACTAGAATTTATTTCTTAATTCTCCATTTGTAAAAATGTTTATTGAATTTATTGGGGTGGTATTGGTTAATAAAATTATATAGGTTTCAAGTGTACTGGAACACTTGAAATAATACATCATCTGTATATTGCATTGTGTGTTCACCACCCAAAGTCAAGTCTCCTTCTGTCAACATTTACCCTCTGAATCCTGGACCTACAGAATCCATGAGCATGATAAAGTAGTTTTTTATGCCTCTAGGTCTAAGATGACTTACTACACAGCAATAATAACTGATACATCTGGGGTTCTGAAAATGTGTTTATCTTCTCAGTCATCTATGTTATTTGCATATTTAAGGCAAAAATAACTTTCTATGAAGCTGAGTAATATGTCTTGGAATGTCTCCTGGACCATCACCATAGGTAAAGCAGATAATATAATTAAAGAGCCTAAAAATCCTGTTATTTCACCTCTAGGGAGACGCGGTCACACAGATGGATAGAAAAGGTAGGTAGACCTTTTCCTGTATAATTCAGGTGATAAGATTTCTACCTCTCCACTTATTTTTGGCATAACTTTTTAGTAATGTAGGAGATTCTTGCTTGTTCCTAGGTATAAGTATAGGGTAAAGAGGCCATGTTCTATTAGGTTGAATGAACTGTATTACTGCCTTGCTTTTATTTAGCCAGCAACTGCAGTCTTTAAACTTACTTCATCACATTATTGATGAAAATTTAGGCTGAGGTCATGTTTACCATGGTATTTGTTTCTCTAGATCTTTCTAACTTTTCCCTGGGCTTCCAAGCTATTTATTCATCGAACTGTATTGTATTAATGTACTTATTTGCATATCTGTGTAGGACCTTTCTTAACCTCTCATTTCCTACTCCTAGGGCACAGTCTTTTCTCTGAATGTTCTTGTAGAGTTAAGAAATAAGTAAGCATTATGTAGCCTCATACTGTCCTTCCAGGGTTCAAGCCAGACACTCACTGTAAGAGCCAATGCTTATTACTCTTCTCTTGGTACAGTGAAATATGATTACTGTATTTTATCAATATTTAATAATTATAGCAATTCCACTTTCATAAAGGAGACAAGACAATCAATATATAAATTATATCCTTTGACCATCCTGATGAACCAATGCAGGGCTTGGCTACAGTCCTTAGTGAGGTTGTGTTAATGTCTTCCAAAGATCTAATTTTTATAGATACAGACATTGTCACCATTTTAGGGTAACATTTTGCTTTAATAAGCTGGTCTACATGTCTGAGACAGTATTTCATTTTCAAGGCTAACCTCCAAAATGTATGTATCAGGTTGTCTTTAATTTGAAGAATATGATGTTATATCCAAGAGAGGGAACAAAAAAAGTCACTTTTGGATTCTCAATAGTGCTGAGTGTTCATATACTAATTACATTTACATAAGCACTCAAAGTACCTATATAGTTTAAGACACAGGATTTGGGAAGTTTGGTCAACAGGACTAGTAGCAGAATTATTATAGATTTACCAAACTTAAGTACTGAATAACTAGATTTTGGTAGGAATTCCTCCTGTAGTCCCCAAATTATACATAAGGCTGAGAAAGTGTTATTTAACCTACGACCTAAAGAAAGCCAGTAGCCTATTCTAAGACAGTTTCAGGGAAGAGGGAGGAATTAATTATATTACTCATATGTTTGGAAAGACAGTAATAGGGAAATAATTTCTGTCCGATCTAGCAATTAGGAAAGGTTTTTGGTAAAATGGTAGGAATTGATGCCATTGAAAGATGAAACTGAAAGCTTGTATTCTTCAAGTATTTTTTGAAAAAGGAAGATGAGAAAGTACATAGGAGCTAAAATTAGATGTTCTGATAAAGAAGCCAATAAAAAGAAATTTAAAATATTCAAAATGGGAGGCTGAGCAAGGTTGGACATGATAAATGTTGATGAGCCAAGATCAAGGTCACTTAACTGGGACTCAAAGAACATGCAAATAAGTTGGCTGATATTATCAGAGAAGTGATTTATTCAATTTTGTAAAGAAAGTTCTAGAAATAGTCAATTAAAGGGTCCAGGTGAAATTTGAAATCCCACTCGTGAGTTCCTCATTAGTCACACTGCCCTTTCTTTGGGGTCATCACAAACTGAACATACAGCTTTGTAACTAACACATTTGATGACATGTTTTTTAATGAACTATTAGAAACTTTATTATAAGCAAGCTAGTAATCATTTTATAATACTGAATTACACATTTTAAAAAGCATATTGATTTCTATATACCAATCAGGCCTTCCCATTTCTACACATAAATGCAAACATCAAAAATATGGAATTCTTTTAAAAATTACCAGAAAGTGTTAGAAGATGAGGTCTCATTTATATTTTTTCACATATCAGACATTTTTAAAGTTAATTTTATTTGCAATCCCACCAACAGTGAACTAGGGTCCCCTTTTCCCCACAACCTCTCCAGCACTTGTTGTTTGTTTCTTTGTTTATGATAGCCAATCTGACTGGTGTAAAGTGGTATCTCATTGTGGTTTAATTTGCATCTCTCTGATAGCTAGCAATATTGAGCATCTTTTCATGTGTCTCTGGATCCTCTGTATGTCCTCCTTGGAGAAATGTCTGTTCAAGTCCTCTGCCCATTTTTTGATCGGGTTGCTTGTCTTCTTTGAGTGGAGTCGAGTGAGTTCTTTGTATATTTTGGAGATTAAACCCTTATCTGAGGTATCATTGGCAAATATGTTTTCCCAAACAGTTGCTTCTCTTTGTATCTTCATACTGTTTTCCTTAGCCTTGCAGAAGCTTTTAATTTTGATGAGATCCCATTTGTTTATTCTTTCCTTTATATCCCTTGCTCTAGGTACATTTACACAATGGAATTCTATGCTGCAGAAAGGAAGAAGGAACTACTACCCTTTGCAACATCATGGATGGAACTGGAAAGCATTATGCTGAGCGAAATAAGCCAGGCGGTGAAAGACAAATATTATATGATCTCACCGTTAACAGGAATCTAAACAAACCAAACAAGCAAGCAAAATATGACTAATGACGCTCAAATATGGAACAGACTGACAGGGTCCAGAGGGGAGAGGGGAGAGAATCAAAGGGGAAAAGGGAATGGACTCATATGAACAAGTATAAAGGACACATGGACAATAGCTAAGGGTGGGGGGTGGAAAGGGGAGGGAGGTGGGGAGCATGGGCGGCAGGGTGGGTGGCGGCAGGCAGGGTTGGGAATATAAGACAGAAACCTGTACTTGAACAAGAATTAAATAAAAATTATATTTTAAAAAAAGTAAAAAAAATAAAAATAAAAATAAAGTTAATTTTATTTGGCCATACTTTGTAGCAACATAATAAAGCATACTTTCAAAAACAGTATAATGTTTTGCAATTCTAGAAGGTTATAACCATCCCTAGGTCCTCAGGGTCTTGTAATTTGATAGCGTGCCACTCAATAAACAGCCCAGTTCTGCAGTTCTAATATAATTCTATCACATCTTATTATTAGATGATTATTAACACTTAAACCCAATGATTTTTTGCTTGCCCTCTGTTAATATACACTGTCAGCCCTTACGGAAGAGATTAAAGGGAACAGAGTGCATGTGTTCTCCAAGGAGACAGATGCAGTTTGTGATACACTGGCAAATAAGCCTCATGAATCACTCCTACACAGTGTCCCTATTTTGACACAAACTTAACTTGTGCAAAAAAAAAAAAACAAAACAAAAAACTGCTGGAGATATAACGAGCCCAAACAAGACCATGCAGAGAGAATTCACTGGGAAAATGTCCTTGTTCAGATGACTGAAGTACCACATCTAGGTTTCTATGCCTAAGTCACAGATACCTTAGATTTGAGGAGCCCGTGGAATAGTCTGTTTGACCAAACAGTGAACAGGATGCAAATATCTCACCAGATATTAACCAATTGCTGTGTTAGCTCCTGCATCAGGGATTGATGCTCTAGTGATGGGGCTGTCCCAGCGGCTCACTCTGGACCCTTGGACCTAGCATTCACTCCATCATGGAACCTCAGAACCAAGGGCATTCACATGAAAAGGAATCAGGAAAAAATAAAGTGAAAGTCCAAGCCTATTGGCATTCGTGTGTGTGATTAATAAGGGGGAGAGAAATGTCAAGTAGGTTTTGAAGTCGAACAGAAGAGCAGTACTGGAGAAATCCCCTCTAACTCTTTCTCTCACCCTCAGTCTTCCTCTAAGATGTGCTAACTCCCTCTCAAAGTCAGGACTCCAACAACAGAGAACAATGGTCTTGTGAATTATATTTGGCTACTTCAATATTTGGGTAAGTAATAATTTCCCCTAGTAGCTAAAACCAGCCGGGATGTTCTGGGAATCACCACAATCTTGTTCATTCAGGAAGGTGACATTTCAGTGTCTCTAGACCCTCACTAGTAACTCCAAGTCGGGAAAGGCAAATGAACCTAAAGAAGGCATCACACATCAGACAATTATGGGTTCTAAGTTCCTACGCCCATTGTATTTACTTAAGTACCTACTATGCAACTAATCATAAAACACACAGGTTGAGTTAATAAATGCTTAATTAGTCTCTTTTTTTCCTTTTAAAGCCTTAAAACTCAACTAATGGCACTTCAGAACTCTCTGATTACCAGGGTTTTCCACAAAAATGCCAACCCTTTCAGCCCTCTTATTCATCATATTGCTGCTAGGGAAGCTGGGAGTTTGAATTTTAATATTTCTTACTGAACATATTTCATGTACCAAAATTACCTCAGAATTTTGCTTGACAGCTTTAGAAGCCGCTACTAAATTACCGTTCAAAAGTCATTTCATCTACTTGCTAAACTGGCTCAATAATTCATCTTCACAAACTATTCTAAAACATGGTACAAGAAACAATTATTTTTGTTCCCCCCCAGATCAGAATAGTTTGTTTCCTGGGATGTTCCGGTGAACATATAACAACCACCTCTCAAAAAAAAATGAATTCCTCATGTGTAGTACTTACCAATTGCCATAGAGTAAGTTCTGTCACCTTGACTGATTTCAGATACTGACATAATCACAGAGCTGGGGAAAGATGTGCACAACTAACTGCCTCGTGACAGTGCAAGCAAACTTCGGCACTCTAATTCATTTCCAAAATACTACCGACACCCCACATTTGCCGGACTATGTTCAGTACTAACCTCAAGATACATATACATGCTGTATAATTGTATGGTCTTAGTACTTATTGATAAAAAGCTATCAGGCCGCCCTGGCTGGTGTAGCTCAGTGGATTGAGTGCGGGCCTATAAACCAAAGGATCGTGGTTCGATTCCCAGTCAGGGCACATGCCCGGGTTGCAGGCCAGTTCCCGGTAGGAGACACACAAGGGGCAACCATACATTGATAGTTCTCTCCTTCTCTACTTCCCTTCCCCTCTAAAAAAAGATAGATAAATAAATAAAATCTTTCAAAAAATAATTATTAAAAAAATAAACTACCAGTCCTGGGAGAAAGTGCTAGCTTTATATATGATGTAATTAATAAGTTCTCATTATACAGTAAGATGGTTATGTATCATACAAACTTCATGTTATTCTCTTTGATTTTTTAGGTTCTATCAGGAACCTAGATGCTAAATAGTTACTGATTCTAAAACATACTCTCCTAACCTTACCCTTCCTACCCTTATATGCAGGAGCAGTCTTTCATACCCATGAAGATGGCCAAGTTTGTATCTGTGTCCTTGCAATTACCAGTAGTCCTCCTAGTTATGACAACCCTTCCCACAGTTAGTCATTACCACTTATTTTTGGAGGGCAGTTCAAGGCCCTTCAATCTGGGCCAGTCATGCTCCTGGCAGTTCTCACTTCATGTTTAATTTCTCCATCTCACATCAGAAAAACCTGCCTATATTTTATTGATTTCTTAAGGACCATAACCCACCTCATACATTAATTCATTGGTTTGTTACTATCAATACAACAATACTAAGGCATGTCATTGTTATCAGTTTAATTGTATCCTCCCAAAACATGTTGAAGTTCTAAACCTCCGTATCTCAGAATGTGGCCTTGTTTGGAAATAAGGTCTTTGACCAATGTCCTTATAAAATGGGGTAATTTGGACACCAAGGCAGAAACACCTAGAGGAAAGACCATGTGAATAGACTCAGAAAGAAGGTGGTCATCTACAAGCCAAAGGGAGAGACCAGGACCTGTTCATCCCCTCATAAGGAACCAACCTGCCAACACCTTGATTTCAGACTCTTGGCCACCAGAAACGTAAGACAATAAATTTCTGTCATTTAAGCCACCCAGCCTATGGTAGGTACATTGTTATGGGAGACCTGGCAAATTAATATAGTCACAATCAGAAGAGGTATGTCCCAAGCAATGCTTTACTCATCAGATTTGGAGAATTAGCTATACTTCTATTTTTATAAAACTTCAGCAGGTTGTAGGTTATTCTAGTAATGTCACTACTTTTATTCTGAGTGCTTTCACAGTAGAAAGAAAAAGAGCTACACCTGGGCATAATGCACAACCTGGCCGTGTCAATGAGAGGGACGTGGGGGTGTGAACATCATTAGTTGGAGATGCCGTAACAGAAAAAAATGGCTGAGAATTGCTGTTTGATACAAAACTACTATCAACCTTCCACAGCCCTTACTAACCCTACCGAATGGGATTTAAACGTATTAGTAGAGACTTCACCTTAACCTCTTCCTCTAATGAAGTAATTTCTGAAAGTAAAAGCAAACTGGTGTGGAAACTGGTCTGGGTAATGAAGTCCTTCTTGGAATCCCTTGGATGGACTCCATAGTCACCACAAACTCCACCTATGTTAATGGCAAGCTCCGAAAATGAGTTTCTAAACCCAAAGGCACAAAAACAGAAACATAACACTGAAGCAACAGTCAAAAACTCTCATTTATTGAGTCATATCACGGGGGAGCTGGAAAGTATCTGGGAGGCTCATATCTCATAGAAAAGAAGGGAAACCTAGAGGTACTTCACCAAGGTTGCGTTAGTGGGAAAACTCAACCTCCTTTCTTAGTTTCTTACATTCTAGCCCAATGACTAGAAAGAAAGTTTATGAACCTGATCATATCTCCTAGTCACTTCAAGAACTTTATGAAAATGCCTATTCCCAGGCCCCAGCCTTAAAAATTGTGATTTAAATCTCAGGTTTTGCTCATGGGTCTGTAGTTAAATTCTTGGGGGGTCTGGCTATGTAGCAAGGTTTTAGAGTCACTGTTGGAAAAGATTCTGCTCAGAGACCTGTTACCTTTGGCCTGCATCTAATTCCACTTGGACCCAGCCCTGAGTGTTGATTATCACATCTTCTCATCCTGAGGAGATGCTTACGTTCCCATGGACCTGCTTATAATGCCTGGCACATTCACACTGAGACTCAACACTGCAGAAGCTACTTCCCCCAAATTCTGTGCAGGTTCTAAGTACACAAAATATTTTAGGGCAGAAGCGGAACAAACAGAACCTAAACAAACCTGAAATTTCTTAAAACAACCTTTTTGAATGCTCTCATTTCATTCTCAGCATCTGTTCCTTAATGTGCCTGAGTGCATTCAAATTGCAGCCTCACAAATAACCATTTGCAAGGGCAAGATGATTTATGTAGGATGGGTTATAGGCACAGATTACATTTATTTTCTATCATTACTATACCTCCTGGGAGGGGACAGTTGATTTTAAAACAACACAAACATAAATCAGAACAAAAAATTGAATAAGACTATTGCCTAGTGAATCATAATTATTTATAAATTTTGATAGTTCCAACTGGCACATAAGATTTCCTGGGGGACATAGACACTGAGGAGAATGCAGGAGAGAGCTGAACATAAGAAATTTGGAGCCATAAATAACTTTGTGCTGGTGGTAGAGGTTGTAAGCCACGTGAATAGAATAAGGTTGAGTCTATCCTCTAAACATCCTTTCTCACTCTCAAACTTGAAGATCCCATGCAACACAAAGAAGAGAGACTGAAACTCTAAAACTTGAGACATAGTTGCACTCGAGAGTTCACCCTTGAAATGTATTAAGAGGATGTTCTGTCCTCCAACAAAACTGTACTGTAAAGCAACTCTGTCACCTGGCAGTGTATCTGGCAGAATTAGTGAGTAGGAATGACCTTTACTCAGTCTGTAATCTGTGCCGGTAATTGATGACAGCCTCCAAAATGTACTAACATCTGACCTGGTACTATTACATTTTCAAATTTGTGTCATAATGATTCACTTAAAAACATGTAAAAGTGGTTGTACCAGTCAGTCTGCAACCCCACCAGCAGTGCACTAGGGTTCCCTTTTCTCCACAACCTCTCCAAGCTTATACAGTCTTGAATATAATCACTTCTTCACATTCTCAGGATGTAAAAGAAGGGAAATTAGCTTTTAAAAATCAATACACAAGTCTAAACCTCATGGACTATCCATTGGAACCTGTTCAGCTAAACCAGAGTCCAGTCACAACATAGTTCTCAACAGAGCTGGGTTACAATGAAAGGATCCCACCAACCCACCTCCCAGGGAAGGCTGCAGAGCAGTCCCAGTGAATAAGAAATTAAGAGTCCAGGCCAGTTTTAGGATGAGCCAAGTTCTACATGAGAGCAGAAAGATATATGGCTCCAAATACCAGTCCTGGTTCATTTCTCCACACTCTTTACATGTACAGTCTACAAAAGTCTGGAATTGAGAATTCTAAGGGCCTAAGTGTCTTGTGGGCGCAGCAGGAGCCATGACAGGAGAAGCGGAGTAACGGAGATCACGGAGCAGGGGGTGAGGGCTGTTTCTGAATGGATTCTGTCCTGGCTGGTCAGACAAGGGAAACGGGTTATTTTGATCAGACAAATTATTCTAGGGACAGGACATTCTAGACCTCTGCGCCTTAGTATCTTCCTGGGTGGGATGAGTGTGAAGAAGAGAGTTTTATGTTGAATGGGATGCCTTTCCTTCCAATGGCATGATGTCCGGATGGAAGATGGACATCTAGGTGAGAGGTTTCTAGGTGAGAGGCACTACACGGCCTGGACTAGGCCAAGTGACCAAGGTGACAACAGGACACATAAAGCTTCTGGTGTGAGCTAGGGCCTACGCAACCGGCATCACCTGGGTCCTGGGATTCCTCTGTGTGTCTCCAGCCACACAACAGGGGTGGGACTCACGGGCCCAAGAATGTTCAGAAATAAACAAGAGAAATTTGATTCACTTTTTAACTATTTACATATACCATATGACAATTTGGGTGTTGGTAGGAATTTTTTTAAAAGGAAGGTGTGCATGGGAAGTGGGAGAAAACTGTATGCATGAGATAATCAAATACCGAGTACTTCCGTATTAAATACACTAACTCAATGTCAACATTTCATAGTCATTCAGTCAGACACAATGTTATATTTATAATATCCTTGTTTATTTTGCTACTAGAGACTGATTTTGACAAGTCTGAATTCTGGATTACATATTCTAAATTATAACCTGGTTCTGTCATTGTATAAATCAGAAGGTCACAGTTTCAAATATTACTTAATTATTAATGATTTGCCTGGGTGTGATTTAAAACACATAAACACTATTTAACTTTGACTGCCTTCCATACACAATGGAGACAGAATAACTTCTCAAAGCACTCATATCTACAAAAGTAAAAACCCACACCTACTTTAACAATAGCTGTCTAATAAAGGAAATTGGAGCAATAAAGACACTTGTAAGCCCTCGCTAGTGTAGCTCAGTGGATTGAGCGTGGGCCTGCAAACCAAAGGATCGCAGTTCGATTCCCAGTCAGGGCACATGCCTGGGTTGCAGGCCAGTTCCCAGCAGGGGACACACGAGAGGCAACCACACATTGATATTTCTCTCCCTCTCTCCTTCCCTTCCCTTCCCTTCCCTTCTAAAGATAAATAAATAAAATCTTTTTTAAAAGACACTTGCAGTACCTTTTCATTAAGAAAAAAGTAGAATCATGTACAGATAACATTTGCTGTCATGACTCATCATTTCCCCAATCCTCTTCACAAAAATGGGGGAAAGAACCTAAGTGGAACATTAACTCAAAGTTCACACTGAAATCCTGCAAAGCAAAAATTCCAAATTCTGTGTTTTGGGTTAGTAGGAAAAGTCAAACATTGACATCACTTATAATTGTGATGGTAATAGATGAAACTTTTCCCAATCTACACCTCAGTGCCAGAAATCTGAGGCACAGGTGTCATCTGTATAGACTTGAGACTCTATCTGAAATTTCTGGAAGACAATGGGCATAAAGGTACTCAGGACGGAACCCAACAAGCACTCTGCAATTGTTAGTTTCTCTTCCCATTTTCCTTCTAGCATGACCAACTCACCTGGTCGTAATTAAGTCTTGTTCCCCTCAGCCTTTAAAGCTGGAAATAAAATATGAACAAGATCCACTGTCACAAAACGTTTGTAAACAAGAAGAGCCAACTCTTTCCACTCTCTTTTAAGTGCCCTGTGCCTATGAAAACCATTTTCCCTAGCTCTACCTCCCGTCTACCTGTGAGTCACCAAGGTGGCCCTCTGTATTTTCTCTGCATGGCATCATGTGCTCCTCACAAGGATCCAGGAGAGGTTCCCAGGGATCTAAATACCATCATTTAGAAGGAACACATTTACTCCCAAGCATAGTCAAGTACCATGCCAGAAAGTGAGTAGTGTAAAATGACACTACCACAGGATGAATCCATATGTCATTAATCTTTTAATGTTTTCATTTTTATTTATTTATTTTACTTCCTGCAAAACATGTTTAGTCTTTTCTCTTTTTTAATATCCAAATTTTATTTATTTTTTTATTATTGTTCAGTTAGAGCTGTCTCCATTTCCTCCCCACCACTCCCTCCCTACCCCAGCCATCCCTACCTTCCACATCCTTGGCCCGACCCCACTTTGGCTTTGTTCATGTGCCCTTTATGTGTGTGCTCCTTGACAGCCCTGCCCCCTTTTCTCCCCATTATCCCCTCCCATCTCTCCTCTGGTTACTGCCAATTTGTTCTTAATTTCAGTGTCTCTGGTTATAGTTTGATTGCTTGTTTGTTTTGTTGATTAGGTTCCACTTATATGTGAGATCATATGGTATTTGTCTTTCATCATGTGGCTTATTTCACTTAGCATGGTGCTCTTGTGCCATTAGTTGTCCCAATTTTTCCTCCTTTCCCCCTCCCACCTAGCACGCTCACTCCCTCTAGTGATCCCCCCTCCCTTGTTCATATCCACATCCATGAGCGATGCATACAAGTTCTTTGGCAACTCCATTTCCTATACTTGCTCTTAATATCCCCTTGCCTAATGTGACTTGGTTATAATACTCTACAATCTCGACCCCCTAATCTTATTATCCTGTTTTTTTTCTGATACTTTGTATCTCCTTTACCATGGATAATTGATTTAAAACCTATACTATGCTTTACATCTAATACAAAATAATATTGAATATAAACTGTAATTGTTAAAAATGTTAAAAATAAATAAACAAAAACCTGTATCTATGCTCTGCTTTACACCCATTGGCTAATTTGTCACTAATGCTCTGATGCACAAAAGTTTAACTTTTTATTTAGAAAACAACATTGAAAAGTTAATATTCAATATTTCACTGCTCTGAGAAATTTCTAAAAGAAATTTTTTTCCTGAGTCATTTAGTGGCCTCTATTATGTTTCATACATTTCTTGTAAAGTATCTCATGTTTTCATTCAACCAATATTTATTGAAAGTCTACCATGTACCTGGTACTAAGGCCACCAAGTACTGAAGCTACAAGAGTGAACAAGACAGATGATCTCTGCTGTCATGGAAATTCTATTCCAGTGAGGAAGACTAAAACTAAGCGAGCTAAAACTGCTCTTAAAGTTCTCTGAAAAGATGAACAGGGTGTGATGCAGATTGATAAAGCAACTGGAAGAAGAGGCCCTCTGGGGAGCAGAGGAGTCAGGAAAGGCCATTTCGCACTTTGAGGAGGTAATATGTGAACTGACAGCTGACAGATGAGAAGAAGCAACCACACCAAGGGCTGGAGGAGGAACATCTCAGGGAGTGAGAGTAGCTAGTGATCTCTTCTTCAAAGTACACTGAGGACCTTAACGAGTGCCCCAAGGAAGGAGGGCCCCATGGCTTAGACACGATGACATTTCTGAGGTCCTCTTCTATTCGCCCTAATGGACCATCCAGGAACAGACCTGCACCTTGACCCAGGTACACTCTCACACTGCCTGAGGGTAACCTGCCTTGTCGTGCCCACCAAGACATCCCTCCAGTGTTTAAAGAATTCATGTGGGTAAAGAACTCATTAATGGGTGACAACCAGAATTTGTCATATTGACTTTGCTTTCTGAAACAAAATCAGAATGCATGGCACTACAGTGACTTTCAAGCTGTGCTCTGCAAAGACAGGTTCACTCAGAGGACACCTTTGCATGAGGCCAAGAAAACGACGTTCTGCCTCACTGAGAACGCTTTCATCTGTGCAAAGTATTAAAATCTGTTCATGATTTCATTTAATGAGTTTTCTGAGTAAAAAAGATTTAAAAACCCATGGTTCCAGCCTGTTCTAGAAACTTTAAATGAATTTAAGTCTCCCAAGTATGGGAGGAGATGTTGGCACATGTTTTGGGGTTCTCCCAGGCCACCTCCTATTTTTCCATTCACTCAATCTAAATCTTCCCTGGTTGCCTAACTCACACCTCTTTCAGCTTTATCTCTTGCATCCAGTTCTCGCTTGGCTTATGAACTATCAGATGAGCCAAATTCTTCCTCCATTCTTTAGGACAAAAACAAATAAAGCAAAACAAGATAAAACCCCTTACAATTAAAATACAGCAATATTTGATGTATAAATTTGGCTGAATCCAGAACCAAACATTTTTAACACTAATTCTAAGGAAATTACTGATTTTTGGTAGGAAAAAATTGAGAAAAATAATTTAAAATTCAACTTGCCAACTTTTCAAAATAAATATGTGAAACATGCAATGTAATCCAAACAGAAAATAAATCAAAATATATATAGGATAGTTTATTATGATCCTCTCCTTTAAGAAATATCCTCTCCTCCCCTACCATCTCTTTACTCTGAAAGGGCAAAAAAAAGGACAGTATCAAGGGTTAAAAAAGAGATTTACAAAAAAACAAAAACAATAAAGTCTGAAGAAAGTAGAAAGAGGAGAGCTGGACTATTGAGGACAGGTTTTGTTTTGTTTTGTTTGTTTTGTTTTAAAAAAGGTCATCCTTTAAACTTTAAAAAAACTGCTACCTCTAAAATGACTAATCAGATATTCCGCATACATTTCTGTACAGTGATTTCAGGTCAGCCATCTATGAAATAAGGATCCTGTAGAAGGCATCTGTCACTGCTTTTTATGAAAGTTTTGTCAATGACTCATTGCATTCCAAGCCCAGATGGACTGGTCCCTGCTGATTGGCAGGGCAGGACTTCACAGCTTGCTGGACTTTCTTTCCATAGTTAGTTAAAAGGCACAAAAGAAAAGGGGAACTCATTTTCAGCTATCACAGATGCCCGGGCACCTCAGAAAAAACACGATGCTTTAGGCATGTTGGAGGTGATCCCTTAACATCTTGGTCAAATTTATTTACCTGTTGTAATTAATTCATTTCTGTAATGCAATCTTCAATTCAGAAGTATGAATTTAAAATATAGTCATATTCTGACTTATATAACACAGTGCAATGAATGAATAGAATTAAAGTCAGGTAAGTCACTTAGAAAATTAGTGAAAACCTCAGATTCATAAATCAACAAGATTTATATATGCAGTGAAACCTAAGGAAATTATCTGTTATTTAATTCTAAAATAAACATACCTGAAGACATACCCAAACTATCCCTCAATTGAACTATATAGAGCGTAGGAAGCCAATACGTATTCTTCCAAAACAAGAGCAGGAATTACTGGCCTATTTGCACATGAGCTGCCCATGGAAGGCTTTTGGTAACCACCATAAATCTGTTCTTACAACCTACCCAAACCCAGCTGATTAACTGAGTTTTTTCAACCACTTGGTACAGAAGAAAATTGATAATTGTATATGCAAGCTGAAATTCCCCTGAATTTCTTTGGAAAGAACTTATATTAAAACAAAACTATCAGCTTTCAATTACATTTTAGATCAGATACAATGTTCACTGAACATTTTAGGTCTTAATAATAATGAAGATTAATTCTTTGATCTCCAATCACTTCTTAAAATTCAAACCTAGGGCTCCATCAGGGCTCTAGAGATGTGAGTAGAGAGCCCTTCTGAGAACAGTTTGGAAAAGAGGTTCCCAGTGGAATAAGAAAGCACTCACATCTTCAAAGAAATCTGAGGGACACCACGTAAGCAGGCAAAATGAAGTCTTCAGTTCCAGCTCAGCTGTGGCTCCCATTCCTGCCTGTACCAGAGAGCACCACAGTGATCTAGAGTGAGGTGGGATGCGGTGCTCACACATCTTTACCCAAACTCTCCTCCCTTGAGGAATGAGATCATCATGTCTTCAAGCATAACATTTTTGTCTTTGTGAGACCCCATGTCCTCAGTTGTCCCTCATGTTGCTTCACCAAAAAAGCAAATCCACATTGTGGTGTTACTCTCTAAATAATGGTTCTAGTTAGAACCCCATCTGCATTCATTCTCTCAAAGAATCACACATGCATGGACACATTTGTTTTTGTTGTACTCATGGTCTTACAGATGTACAAGGCATTTAAAAATATTTGTACGAAAAATGAAATAAGCTCTTGTTCTTAAGACTTATTAAAAACACAAATAGATCATAGCATTATATGTAAATAAATGAGGACCCTGAAATAAACACATGCATACCACCCTCACATTAATTCATAAATATCTTACTTGAAGAGCCATATAAAGTAACCTTGAACTATTAGAATTTTTCATTTCTCTCTATCAATTCTATTATTAAGACCTAAGCTAAGCAGTCTTTTCCACTAAACACAGTGTTTCTAGTACATTTATTATAGTAACATGTCACAATAATCAATACACATGTGTATAGTGCTTTGAATGTCTTTCCATCCACCATAATTACTTAAAAGGCAATATTACAAACCACACATAATTCATTTTCTTGGTTACAAATACAAGCCTTTAGTGAGATTGCACAGCCTTATCTTTGCGAACTTAATCTGCATACTTATAACTATAAATCTTCACCTTAATACTTTAAAAGATTTTATTTATTTATTTTCAGAGAGAGGGAAGAGAGGGAGAAATTGAGGGGAGAAACATTGATCAGCTGCCTCTTGCGCACCCCCTACTGGGGACCTAGCCTACAACCCAGGCATGTACCCTGACTGGGGAATTAAACCAGCCACATTTCCATTCATAGCCTGGCAACCCAATCCACTGAACCACACCAGTCAGGGCATATAAACCTGCACCTTAATTTTTCTATCCAATAGACAATTAAACTAAATAATTATTAACTTTTATTAGGAGCTTGCCACCTTGTTCCTCTGCTATTTCCAAGGAAAGAACATGCCTTGAGTAGCCTGTGAAAGCCAGAAGGAGCAACAATTGTTATGAAGCTCAGCCATGCCTAGCCTAGATTATCTGAACCCCAACCAACCTGTAGATACCTAAGGGAGAAATAAATACTTATTATCATATGCCAGCAATATGTTTGTGGTTGATAGTTACACTGTTGATAATAGCTGCTCGATACAGCACAGACATTTTCAAATATTATTATTATTTAGGGAACTATATTTTAATTTAAAAAAATCTCCTGGTCTCCAAAGACGATATTTTTCTCCTGCCTCTGCATAACCTTGGGCAACTGAGCCTGTCTTCCAGGTGCCACATACTTTTTATTTGTCTGCTCTCCCTGGGCTGAAAGACAATATTAAGAGGTTCAATCCACTGGGAAGAAGAAAAAATCTGCTTCCCAAACTGCAAAGTCCTACAATAAAAACAAGCCCCCAACTAAGGTAAGGTCTAGCCCCAGGATATACTAACTGAGGCATCAGTCTTTTTGTATGGACTCTTCACAAAGCACATTCTCTTAATTGCTCATTGTTTACTAAATTTGTGGAAAATATTATTATGCAAATTTACATGCTTTGGGATTACTTTTCTTTAGAAAATAAATAGTTACAGAAAAATACAATGAATTATCTCAGACAATCTAAAGTATTCCTACTGCTTGTTGCCCATGGGGGAAACTGTCATATTAATAAATCCCATCTGTGTACTTAAAAGTTGCTTATACTGTGAAATTGTTTCTATCCAGATATTTTACTTGAAATAAGTAATGGCTAAAAATTTTAGACTATTCAGGAGTCTGTCTCTTATACAAAACTAAACTTTTATAAAATGGTAATTCTTATCTAGGAAATTCTAAGTTCTTGTGTCTTCATTGTTTTTGTTTTTTTGTTTTTTCAAATTTACCAACAGTGGGTAAACAATCATCAATAGTGGTGCTGGTGGTAAATCTCAATGATTAAATTATACACATATAACATATTTGTACAAAACAGATTAAGTACCAAGAATAAAAAAGATTATTACATGACTGGAGGCAGTGTATGTTTATTACAAAGCATTCACTCTAAAAACGCTTACTTAGGTGAAATGTTTTCTCAGCCCACACATTAATTCAAAGGAATGGAAAGAATGCTATATTTGAAGTATGATTAATATAACAAGAACAATTACAACAAAAGCCACCTTACCTGTCCCCACATTATAATACCATAGCAAAATAAATTATGTGTAAATATACTTGAAAAATACAATGGAAACTATTCCTATAAAATGCATGTTATGGGCCCTGGCTAGTGTGGATCAGTGGACTGAGTGCTAACTCATGAATCCAAGAGCTGCAAGTTCAATTCCTAGTCAGGGCACATGCCTGGGTTGCAGGCCAAGACAGAGGCATATGTAGATACACTTTGCTTCTTCTCACAACCAAAAGAAGGATAAAAAAACAACTTAAACCACCACCCCCCCAACAAAAACTACCAGAAAATCAAACTGTGTGGAAGTCAAACAACCAAGGAGTTAAAGAAACATTCATCCAGACTGGTAAGAGGGGCAGAGACAGGAAGCCAGGGTAGTGAGGATACATGACAAGGTGATGGCTGGTGGACCAGGGCAGGTGATGTAGTGGCTGGCGGACCAGGATATCCCACATTCATGAGAGGACGAGCCAGGAGGAGCAACTGGGGAGTGAGACAGACTGAGCAACCCAGGGTTTCAACATGGGAAACTAAAGACTCAAAACCTCTGACTGTAAAATCCTATGGAGGTTGCAGTGATGGGAGAAACTCCCAGTCTCACAGAGTGTGTGGGAGGGGCCCACAGGATCCTAGAATGTACACAAGTCCACTCACCTAGGAATCAGCACCTGAAAGAGTACAATCTGCTTGTGAGAAGCCAGGGAAGTAACTGAAAGCAGGGGAAGAGCTAAGCAAGAGGCATTGTTCCCTATTTGACCTCTCCCCTACATACAGGACCACAACACAGACAAGGGGATTGCCCCACCCTGGTGAATACCTCGGGCACCACCCCTTACAACATATCAGGTGCAACAAGACAAAGAACTAAGGCCCAAATGAAAGAACAGGGCAAAACTCCAGAAAAACAACCAAGCAATGAAGAGATAGCCAACAAATCACAGGCAGAGTTCAAAACACTGTAATCAGGGTGCTCACAGAAATGACTGAGTGTGGACAGAAAATAAAGGAAGAAATGAAGACTATGCAAAATTAAAAAGAGAAAAGTATACAAGGAACCAACAGTAAAGGGATGAAAACTGAGACTCAAATCAAAGATTTGGAACAGAAGGAAGACATAAACATCTAGCTGGAACAGAATGAAGAAACAAGAATTCAAAAAAATGAGGAGAGGCTCAGGAACCACTGGGACATCTTTAAGTCCTCCAACATCTGAGTGATATGGGTGTCAGAGGAGAAAAGGAAGAGGAAGAAATTAAAGACTTATTTGAAAAAATAATGAAGGAAAACTTCCCCAATCTGGCTAAGGAAATAGACTTCCAGGAAGTCCAGCAAGCTGAGTCCCAAAGAAGTTGGACCCTTGGAAGCACACACCAAGGCGCGTCATAATTAAGTCACCCAAGATTAAAAATAAGGAGAGAATCTTAAAAGCAGCAAGAGAAAAGGAGACAGTTACCTACAAAGGAGTTTCCATAAGACTATCGGCTGATTTCTCAAAAGAAATCTTACAGGTGAGAAGGAGCTGGGAAGAAGTACTCAAAGTCATGAAAGTCAAGGACCTACATCCAAGATTACTCTATCTAGCAAAGCTATAATTTAGAATAGAAGGGCAGATAAAGTGCTTCCCAGATAAGGCAAAGTTAAAGGAGTTCATTATCACCAAGCCCTTACTATGTGAAATGTTAAAGGGGTTTATCTAAGAAAAAGAAGGTGATCAAAAATATTAACAGTAAAATGGCAACAAACTCACAACTATCAACAACTGAACTTAAAAAGAAAAACAAAAACAAACTCAGCAAACAAATAAAACAGGAACAGAATCACAGAAATGGAGATCACATGGAGTGTTATGGGGGGGTGCAATGGGAAGAAAGGTACAGAGAATAAGAAGCATAATTGGTAGGTACAAAGTAGATATGGGGAGGTTAAGAATGGTATAGGCTCCTATTGAATATGATTCAGAAACAGTCTAAATTTGTCTCAAATGTTTGTTGAAAGACATGAATGTTAGTAATATGAAGGTATCAGCCATTTTAAATAAAAGTCAAGTTAGGAATAATTTACCAAGTTTAGGAGGATGTTCTTTTCTGGGCCACTTTAGCTACTTCTAGGGGGCAGGTCATTGAAGTTTATGAATCTATTGCAAACAGTACTAGATAAATTTGTCTGTTTTCTAGATAGCTGTCAACCAGTCAATTCATATTCAGTAATTTACCTAAATGAGCGAATAACCATCTAATAAAACCTCCTTATCCAGGCCCAAGTGGTGTTTTTCCATAGTAATATCCACCGGGATCTCCTTGTCAAGAGTACTGTGAAGACAGTGCAAACTTTAAATAGCCAGGCTCTGGGGTAATATATTCTCATTTTGACTATTTTAGTTTCCTGTGGCTGTCTTGTATATAAACAAACAAAAATATTAAAAAAAAAAAAAAGAATGGTATAGGAAATAAAGAAGCCAAAGAACTTATACGTACAACCCACGGACATGAACTGAGGGGTGGGGGGTGTGCTGGTGTGAGGGGGGATGCAGGGTAGAGGGGGATAAAGGGGAGAAAAAATGGGACAACTGTAATAGCATAAGCAATAAAATATACTTTAAAAGCCATTTAGCAATGAAAATGAAGACAATGGAGTAAAAGAAGAAGGGAAGACAGTAGAGAAAGATTAACAAAAACAAAATGTCATTACTATGGTCATTAAATGAATTTCACTTTTTCTCCAATGTCACTTTCTTGTTTAGAAAGTTCCTTTCTCATTCTTCATCCCCTCACTGTTATGCTTTTGTCCTGTATTTTTGTATGTTCTCCTCAGATACCAGTAAGCAATTTCAGAAACCTGAATCTAAAGAGAAAAATTATAGCTTCCAAAAAGGAGCTGTATTTTTGTTCTGCTGCTCTCAGCCCAGCTCTCCCAGATCAGCTGCTTTTTAAATGCAACTGGCCATTTGCCTCCAGAACAGCACACACACTAGCAAAGAATAGTTCTGTGTAGTGTTCTTTTCTCCTGTTCTGCTATGTGCTCCAGGACACATCCAAGAGGAATAAGCAGTGGCCAGGCATTACAGGAAAGGGACCAGTTACCGCCCAAGGCCCCAGCGGCGTGATCCCCATTGTCACTTTAGGCTCATCCCTTCAGCTTTTTAACCTTAACAAAATGTGGCATGCTTCTTTTAACTACATCTTTTTAAGAAAAAAAGAAGAAGCAGTTGAGAAGAAAACAATAGTTTTATAAATTATGCATGTTTTATTAAATATTTAAATTTAAGCATAAATATGCACATATCAAAAATAACGAGTGGTGGTGAGTCTGATGCCCTTTGCCCATATCCCCTCATGAGAGTGTTGGTTAAAGCTTCCATAGTTAGTAGCTTGTTAAAGAGCTTCTGAGGCCTTTATTATTGCTGTCATTCAAGTTGTATGCAATACACTGCATCTGTATTCAGACACTGTCCCTATACGAAACCCCATCAGTTCATGCCAGACTAGTGTCTGCCTTAGATCAAGACTGACACATACACTGTAAAAAATCCAGTTTCTGTCCACAATTATTCAGAGATCAGACTTCAAAGACAGAGCTTTTATCAATTCAGGAAAGCAGAGCTTCATACAGAATCCATAAGTGCAACGCTTCCTCATTTTTACAAATAGGTCTGCCATAAGCACCTGTGAATAGCCTGGGTGTCATGCTCACAAAACTTTTTTCTCCTTTGCTCTTGTAGGACTTTTATGGATTGCCAGGACTTTTGTTAGAAAAGCAAAACTAATTCTTAGACTGAATGCTACTTGAAAAATTATTTTCTTGTACTCTGAAGTCATTTAGCAAGTTGTACTCTAAAATTTTCTGCATCTTCACTGCACCGACTGTAACAAGGGAGAAAAATATTTATTAATTCTTCTCCTGACATTTTGCTCCTTGGCTTAGCTTGCATTCCAAAAGGATCTGAAAGTAGCTCACAAGAAAAGGGTTTATTTTTAAGAAATGATCTCAAGGAACAGGAGTTGGGACTTGGAATTGGAAAGAAGGGGAAGTCAATCCAAACATGAATTTTCAAGCTGTCACTTCTATGGGCGATGGAGACTCTACGTCACTGGAGACCCATGTGAAGAGCCATGTAACATAAGCTTCCAAACTTTCCAACCAAAGGACAAAAGAAGAAGGTATTTTATCTGCTAGTGTTTATAAGAAATAGTGTAAGTCCATAACCAAGAATGAGATTATGCCTAGAATCAGAATGAAAGTTGGTCTAGATAGAGCAAAAATTGCATTTTTTGAGGGAAATGATAGGCATTAAAATTGTCAATTACTCAGAAATGGGGCCTACAGAATGGGAGAACATATTCACCAATACATCTAAAAGGGGTTAATATCCAAACTTTATAAAAAGCTTACAAAATTCAACAACAAAAAAAACAAACAATCCAATTAAAAAATGGAAAAAGACCTGAATAGCCATTTCTCCAAAGAGGACATACAGGTGGCCAATAGACATCTGAAAAGATGCTCAATGTCACTAATCATCAGAGAGATGAACATTAAGACTGCAATGAGGTATCATCTCACACCTGTCAGAATGACTATCATCAATAAATCAACAAACAACAAGTGCTGGTGAGGATGTGGAGAAAGGGGAGTCCTTCTGCACTGTTGGTGGGAATGCAGACTGGTGCAGCCACTGTAGAAAACAGTATGGAGATACCTCAAAAATTTAAAATGAATCTGCCTTTTGACCCAGCAATCCCACTTCTGGCAATATATTTGAAGGAACCCAAAATACTAATTTGAAAGAACATAAGCACCCCTATGTAAGTAACACTGCAAATAATTGCAGTATTATTTACAATCACCAAGATATGGATGCAGACCAAGTGTTCATTAATAGATGAGTGGATAAAAATAACCACGGGACATTTACACAGTGGAATTCTACTCAGCCATAAAAAAAAAAAGAAGAAAATTTTACCCTTTGCGACAGCATGGATGGACCGGGAGAACATTATGCTAAGTGAAATAAGCCAAGCAGAGAAAGACAAATACTGTATGGTTTTCCTCCTGGGGAATCTAATGAATAAACTGAACAAACAAGGAAAATGGGGACCGACTCCTGGATGGAGAGCAGGATGACAACAGGTGGGGGCAGGTTAGAGAGGGAAGGGATTGAGCAGAAAGGAAAAAGGACTCAGTGGACTTGGACAACAGTGTGGTGATTACTGGGGGAGGAGAGTATAAAGTGACTAAACGGTAATGGAAAATAAAATAAAGATTAAATGAAAAAAGAAAAAGAAATGAGACTTAGTCTGAAAATAACCTGACTACAGGAAGCACTGTAATAATGATTGCACAGGTTAGCAAGTCTAGACCATGCTGAGCACAGCACGGTATTCTGAGAAGAAAGAGTCATCATATTGCTTTGAGACAGATATAAATCATAGAAAGAAGTTTTTAATTATAAAGTTAAGATAAAGTATTAACAGCATATTTTCATTAGTAAGGGACTTTTTAAAGGTACATATATGTGGCATGGTTAAGAAGCTTTCAAAAACAGGTTTCTGTTCTATGATTTGCCATGGTCAGCTGTAGAATCTTGCAATGCATGGTTGAAAGAGCATGTTTTATAAATTTGTCCAAAAGATTTCCGTGGAAATCGATCAATCCTATATTTCAGATATCACCATGCTGGATTTATAGCATGGCCTAGTAAAAGTATTCTCATCTCTAGTCACACATTAAAAAAATAAGGGAAATGGAAGGCACAAGCAGGAGGCTTCCAATCATACCTGTTTCAACTCTTGGTAGGTTGGACTGGTGAAAATAAGAGATTCCCCATCAAAGTTAACAACTTCACTGACATATTCGAAGATGAAAAGGAGGTTTGATTTAAAATTTCATTAGATCTGAGAACCCATAAACGTCTATATTATAGGGGAGAAAAAGCTGGCAGAGAAAGAGAGAGACAGAGTGCTAGCTTGCACTCCAGGCGCACAGAGGGAAAGGAAGGGAGGGAGGAAATTCAACCGACAGCATTTTTCTCCAGATTCTGTTTGGCAGCCTGAATTCCTAAGGCAGCATGCATTTCTTTCAGGTCTGTGACCTCATTTTGAGGCTTTCCAGAAGGCATCTTCTTAAATGTAAGAACTCTAAAATATAATTTCCAATATATCCCAGTTCCCAGGTAAACAAATATTTTCATTAGCAGAATGGAAGGGGGTCACAATTTAGTCATCTGATCAAATTATTGGAGAGCTCTGCTCCTGACCTGAGGTAATCTTAACCAAAAAAAAAAAGGATTCAATCTCACTCATTTTTAAATGTCGAGTGGCTTGATGTTAGTGGAAAAAGAAATAGACATCACTTCTCAAAAGAAAACCTGGACACAAATGGACATGGAAGTTGCTAAAACAAGAGCCCTAAGCTTACCCAAATTTTATCTCAGTTTTGTCCAAGTGGAACAGAAATATTCAGATTATCCCAAGAGTATGACTTAGTTTGGCAGAGTAGAAAGTAACCAAAATTAACTTACGTTTTGACACCATCATCCTTGTGCCAAATAACACCCATCAACAGCCACTACAGCACCTGAAATTCCAACCATCAGGGTCATTCCTCAAGGTCAAGGCATTTTCTTCCTATAGATTGCTAGAATAAGTATAATGTTGAAAAAGGATGAAAATTTATACCTTAATTTGTATTAAAGTATAATTTGTTCTAATAGTGTTTCCCATACTGAATTCATCCAAAAAGTTATTTCTGAAAAACTTCACCAAGACTTTTATATGCTAATGAGCATTGTGGATCTTTAAGAAAGTGGTAGAGTATGCAGGATTTTACTAATTTATTTTGCCAAGGAACTCATTTTTTACCCCCTCCCCCACCAAATTTGTATCTACTAAAATCTGAGAAAGTGTAGTTCATCAGCTACACTCTCATCTAACAGAGAATAAGATCCTGCAGTCAAGAAACCAAGAACGTTTAAATCTAAATGGGAGTCAGGCAGAAAGGAAAGACGGATGGACAAGGCCCAGAGCAGACCCGGCGTGGGCCTGGATGTGAGGTTGTGGGCCACCAGAGGATGTGAGTGAGCACTGGGGAAAGGAGAGGTATGGGAAATGTCTGGGCACAGGGACGGGAGGCAGGTGGGAGTGAGATAAACCCACAAGTAACTTTGTTACCGGAATGACCTTGCCCAGGCAGGTACTGAGACAAATGAAGTTTAGTGCCCTTATTAGCTCAGTGCTCTTAATCACATAAAGTCAAAGCAAACAACCAGTCTGATCGCATGGGCTATATCAGGAATGCACCCAAATAATATAAAAGGTCATGTTTTTTATTTCTTAATTTGTCCAGAGGATACTAACTCTGTCTTTGTTAGAGAAGAAATTGAGTGGGAGTATTGTTGGACAGCCTTCAGAAAGATCTAGAACCAGGACCCGCACTGTAATTCTCATCACCCTAGGGATGCTATTACTCTGCCTCCGTAAGTGTCCAGAGTCCTGAGTCCTGCCTCCCTCCTTAATTCTAACTCTAATAAAAGCTTTTCTTATAAATATAACTGTTGAACTTATGTGCATCATGACTTAAAATCGGGCTAGGGCTTAAAATTTTACCCCTTCCCAGGGAGCTGCACGTTCATGGTTTATACATGTGTTCAGACATGGGTGTTCTCTTATGACTTTCCATCCTAATAACAGGGGGATTTTCCTCCCGAGGCAGCCAAGTAGGAACAAAACGCCATTCTTCTCTCTCTATAGTTATTTAATCTTTCTTATTATTTATCAAAAATGTATTTTCCTTTAGAGTGTCACTCAGTTGACAGTATGTATATCTATTACCAAATTGGCTCTTTGGGATATAGTAATCTAAGACAAATTAGCTGTTGCAGACCGCTCTGCCTGATTTTAGGAATGGTATCTAAACCCCTTGTGGCTAAGGGTGAGGGACAACCTTTGGAATGCCAGCTGCAGGAGACAAAGCTTGTCTCTGGTAGCAAACGCCGCCTCAGTTTCCTCTCCCTGCTCCCAAAGCTTGGTCAGAAGTCAATGATGGTAAGACCCCTCACAGCAGGGGGCAACCTAAGCCAGACTCGATCACTTGGGAGGCCTTCATGGAAGGACTGGGCAGGGGCTACAACAAAGAGCAATGGACTCTCACCGCCCCCCCTCAGGCTTTGACATAGCCTGAGTCCACATGCTCTCTGGGAGAAGTACTTCCTAGCTCTAATCCCCTTCAGCCTGAATACCTGTTGGGAAAGGTGCAGCTCCTTGCCATGCTAGAGTGTGTCTTGGGGAAAAACCTAGCATCACAAAGACTTCCTGATAAACCTGTGAAATCTGCTCTGCTAAGAGTGCTTTCAATTCATATGTTAAGGGTTCGAGCAGGAAACTCTAAAACTCTGTTCCTGACAGACTCTGACTATAGTAAACCCTCAGATTTCTTTGAAATGTTATTTACTATTTGATCCCTGCCACCCTGTATTCCTGTGTATTACAACCCAATAAAAGGCCCTGGAGGAAGGGGCTCGAGGCCTTTTTCTCCTCGGAGAAACTGGCCACTGCTGGCCTTTGTCTCCCCAGAGAAACTGGCCACCAGCCCACAGCCTTTTCCCAGCAGAGAAAATGGCCACCCCTCCTCCCCAAGCAGATCACATCATGTCTCGGCCATATTCACTCTCATCCATGGCAACTGGGGGGAATCGAGTGAAGCCGCCCCTACAATTAGCCCTCCTGAAAATAGCACTATTCCAATGTAGCAAAGAATAAAAAAGAACTACCTTTCCACAAAGTGTTTGATTATCATAATAACAAACAGGCCAACCTGTTTGTGAAAACAGGAAACTGTGAAAGAAGCAATCATGTGTGGGAGAGAAACAAGAAAGAGATTACCAGAGTCATTTTAAACTTAGAGTTGCTTCCATGCATTGACTTAATTAATTTGACAGGTAACAGATAATATCAAATAATATCATTATTCAGCCAAAAAAATGAAAAGGAATAAGAATCTAAGCTTTGCACTTTGGACTATAACACAGAATTCCAAACTGGCATCAGAAGCTTCAGTTTCTTAAACTAAAGTGAGAATCCTCATAATGTAAGAGAATAAAATTAAAATGAAAAGTAAAGTCATCACCACCATCCCCAGCATAATCATCAGGACAGCTGGAATGCTAAAGAGTGGGTGCTAGCCAACGTCGTCATGTGCTCTATCTCTGGGACACACTGTGTTAGCTTAGGCAAATTATGCAAGAAAGTTTAACCTTTGTTTCCTCTAAGAAAAATGGGAACAATAATAGCTTCTGCACAGACTTTTTTGGAGAATAAAATGAGATCTGCTATATATAAAAACTTCTTGTAGCCCTGGCTGGTGTAGCTCAGTGGATTGAGCACGGGCCTGTGAAGCAAAGGGTCACTGGTTTGATTCCCAGTCAGGGCATATGCCTGTGTTGCAGGCCAGGTCCCCAGTACAGGACACACAAAAGGCAACCAAACATTGATGTTTCTCTCCCCCTCTTTCTCCGTCCCTTCCCCTCTAAAAATAAATAAATAAAATATAAAAAAAAATAAAAAGAAAAAGAAATAAAAACTTCTTGTATTCTGTAAAGCATAAAATTGCTAGTTATAGTAAGGGTTTATAATAAAAAGCACTCACATTTCCACCAAGCTGCTATGCGCCCAGAAATCTCAATGAACTTTGTCTGCAACCTACTTCCAAGATAGAAGCTCCCTCCAACTTTTCAACCGTCCTTCCATAGAGCTCTCTCTGACTCTACTCCAACATCCACGTGGGTTGTTTCAGTCAGGCATCCTACCAGCTGTCTGGAATTTTCAGCCTTTCCCCAGTACTCTAAAGGAATCCAGTCACAGTGAGAACATTGTGAAATGAGTAATTACACTAAGGATTTCTGGATATCACTGGAGAGTGTCCATTGGCTTCTTCTTTCTCTCCATCTGTGTCCTGATATGTGACCTTCTCTGCTGAGAGCAGCCCATGGTAAGTGTGGCCTATTCTCCCACTACAAATGCTTACCTCTTAGAAAGCAGTCTCTTAGGTCCCAGGGAATATGATTATCACTGGCTTATCTTATGCACAAAATGACAATAGGACACAACTGAAAATTATGATAGCAAGACTGACCTGTGATCATATCCATCCTTGCGAATTACTAAAAATGTACTTCTTTTTAGTTCTGCACTCAGGAAAATGAAGTAATCCTGAGGCACAGATTTGAAGGAGGGAATGCATTACAGCCAAGAGGAGTCTGTGGCTCTTTTACCTGTTAAGGCCTGCTCTAGCCTCTAAGGAAGAGGGAAAAGAGGAGAAGGCAGTTCTCCATGGAGATGACATTGGCCTTCTTTACTAGATGCCAGAGCTGTCTGCATTCCACCTGCAGAAGATAGACTGAGCAACTACCCAGTATTAGAGACCTTTTACTGAGATCATTGAACAAATGATATTTTGAAAAAAATTTTTCATATATAATAAAAGCTGCAGAAAATTGTCCAGCCTTTCTAAAACTACAGACGAGATATATTTGACTCTTCTGAGATTCTGAACTACTGCATTACAATGTTCTTACTTGTAATGAGTAAGGGAAGAAAGCTCAGAGGCCTTACATAACTTGAGGAAATAGACGCTTGCATGCAAAGAAATATATTTGTTCTCCATGCCTTCCAAAAAAGTGTTTTTTCTTTCTCTCTTAATAGTATGCAGTTTTAGAGGTTCCCCCAACACCATTTTCTCCTCACTAAGATTATTCAAATTACCATAGCTATAATAATAAAATTTTGTTTATATTAGCCCTTCACTATCCCCAAACATTCTTATTTCCACTTTTCCAGAGATCTCATATGGTTAAAAAAGATGGTTCTTATGATTATTTTATTTTTTAATGAGGAAAGTGAGTCTCAAAGAAGTTAATAAACTTAATGAAGACCACATAGCTAATATGTGGCAATGCCAGAACTCAAACAGGTCTTCAGAGTTTTTATCCCATAATCCCATGCTTCAGTGAAACAAATTTAATGACATATGCAGCAAATCAATGCAAAAACTAAAATCTTATGTATGACATTTTGAAGCTAGAGCAAGTCTTCACATTATCTAAAACATTTCCCTTATAAGCATTTTAGTTTCAATAGACACTACCACAGTAAAGATGTGTGTGTGTGTGTGTGTGTATCACAGGTAACTATTATAACCATTAATATTCTTGACTTTCAGATTTTCCTAAGAAATGTCTTTCCAAAGCACATTCAGGCCTATAGTTTTTTCCTCTTCAAACATGCTATTAAATTTGAACAATAGAAGCAATACTGATTCTGTTGTTGCCTTGGCCAGGATGCTTTGTTGCAGCCAACAAGGCCTGTTTAGTAACTATAAGCAGAAAGGTATTCATTAAGAGGCAGGAAGAGCCCACAGAATCTTTGCAAGGACTGAAGAGGTGGATTCCAGACTGAGCTTCTGGGGAGGACCGCCACAGCCACAAATCAGAACTGACCTGATAAAGAAACTGCTGGTCACCATCAGAAAGTGGCTAGGTCAGGACAATAATGCCAGTAACAGAGGCTTCCTTAATATAATGATCTGTAAGTTTGTGTTCTCCAAAAATTCATGTACTGAAATCCTATCTAACCCCTAGGTGATTGCATCAGGAGGTAGGGCCTTTCAGGGGGCTTAGGTTACTAAGGCAGGACTTCTGGAATGAGAAGAGTTCCTATATAAAAGAGGTTCCAGAGAGATCCCTCACTTTTCTTCTGACATTCAATGAGAAGTCTGCGATGTGGAAGAGGGCCACAACCATGCTGGTACCCTGATCTTGGATCTCCAGCCTCCAGAACTGCAAGAAATAAATTTCCACCATTTATAAGCTACCCAGTCTGTGGTATTTTCTTATCACAGCCCAAACAGACTAAGACATTCTCTCTGCCTCCATACCTGTTGCAAAATGGGAACTTAATAACATGCCTCTTTCAATTCTAATGAAGTCTCTCACAGGCACATCTGATGGGTAGAATCCAAGCCACTTATTCTTCTTCAGAAACAAAGGTTTCATTTGTTGGTTTACCATTGGGATTGCAAAATTAAGTTGCATGGAATTATTACAAAATGGAAAGGCTTTTAAAAATATTTTGCGTAGCAGATCCAAATTGGTGGAGTCAGTTGAAGCTACACTAACCACCTCCCAGGACCAATCTGGAATTGCAACTAAATTGTAGAGAAATCATCCTGTATAACCAGCTGAACACTAGCTGTAGAGAAGCCTTATAACCAAGGACAGACAGAACAAACCACTACATCACAAGACTAATAATAGGGAGTACAGAGAGGCACAAGAGGTCTGAGTGGGCTCCAGTGGGTGGCAGCTCAAATTCCAGAGGGATATTTCAGCAGTTCAGGGTACCCCCTAAGAAGTGTAGGGTCTAAACTCCAAGCTGGGCTCCCCAGCCAACAGCACCAGAGCTGGAAAGGAATTGAGAAAACATTCATTTGTGGAAAGCAGCAGAGTTTCTATCTGCCAGGGAGTGATGGCTGGAGATGCAGAAAGCCTCTTAAAGGGACAATGAACAAAATTTTGTTTGCAGCCACTTACTCTAGGCTCTGTCAGAGGGAGAATTAGAGACACTGGAGGAAACTCTGGTGTTCGTAGCTCTGGGGAAGAAACTGAGGAACAGCTGCCAGGATCCCTGTACTGAGTCATTGCCCACACTGCAGAAGCCATATTTCTCAGGCAGATCACTCCTCTCCAAATGCCATCAGTCTGAGAGGAAGCAATGGCCCACCCACAGGAATTACTCCACCTCACCCTGTGACACTTAAGCCTTAGCTGCTGATCATACCTTGATAGTTTAATGACTGATGAGATCAATACCTGATTAGCTTAACAGCTAAGGTGGATAATAGGAAGAAGCAGCCAAAATGGGAAGACAAAGAAACAGACCCAAAAAGGAAGAACAAGAGAATTCTCCAGAACAGATGAAGTGGAGACAAGCAAATTATCAGACAGAGAGTTTAAAATAATGATGATGAATGATGATGCTCAACAGCATGAGAAAAAGACATAGAAACCATAAAAAAAGGACCAGTCAGAAATAAAGAATGCAATATCTGAAATAAATAATACATTGAAAGGAGAAATGGTAGGTTTGAGGAAGCAGAGGATGAAATCAGTGATTTGGAAAATAAGGTAGAAAAAACACCCAGGTGGAATAGCAAAAAGAAAAAAGAATTTAAAAAATCAGGAGAGCTTAAGAAACATTTTGCACAACATGAAGCATAACATCCATACCATGGGAATACCAGAAGGAGAAGAGAGCAAGCAAGGGATCAAGAACCTATTTGGAGAAATAATGACCACAAACTTCACTAATCTGGTGAAAGAAAAAGACACACACACCCAGGAAGCTGAGTGAGTCCCAAACAAATTGGACCCAAAGAGGCCTACACAGAGACATGTCATAATTAAAATGACAAGACTAAAAGAAGAGAATCCTAAAACCACTAGAGAAAAGCAGGTAGTTATCTACAAGGGAACACAAATTAGACTGTCATCTGATTACTCATCAGGACTTTTTAAGGCCAGAAGGGAGTGGCATAAAATATTCAAGGTGATGAAGAAGCAAGGACCTGCAACAAAGGATACTTTACCCAGTAAGGCTGTCATTTAAAAATGAAAGAGAAATAAGGAGCTTCCAGACAACAAAAAGCTAAAGGAGTTTGTTAATACCAAACTGGTACTGCAACAAATGTTAACAGGCTTGCTTTAAGAAGAAGGGAAAAAAAGAGAAAAAAAAAACAGAGGAAAGCAGTCTAACAATAAAATGGCACTACATATGTATCTATTAATAATCACCTTAAATGTAAATGACTTAAACATTCCAACCAAAAGACAGAGGGTAGCTGAGTGGATGAGAAAACAAGACCATATATATGAGGATGCCAAGAGACCCATCTCAGATAAAAAGATAAACACAGACTAAAAGTCAAAAGTGGGAAAAAGATATTTCATGAAAATGGAAAAGAAAAGCTGGGGTAGCAGTAATTATATCCAAAAAATAGACTTTAAAAGAAAGGCTCTAGTAAGAGACAAAGAAGGATACTACATAATGATAAAGGAAACAATTCAACAAGAGGATATAACCCTAGTAAACATTTATGCACCCAACATAGGAGCACTTAAATACATAAAGTAAATCTTGATGGACATAGAAGGAGAGAGTGACAGAAATACAGTCATAGTTGAAGATTTTAATACCCCATTGACCAGAAAATCAACAAGGAGACAGTGGCCTTAAATGGACACACTAGATAAAATGGATTTAATTGATATCCTCAGAGCATTTCACCCCAAAGCAGTAGAATATACATATCTTTCAAGAGTGCATGGAATGTTTTCTAGGAAAGACCCTTGTTAGGACACAAAACAAGTCTCAATAAATTTAAGTCTTAAATCATATCAAGCATCTTCTCTGACCACTATGCTATGAAACTAGAAATTAAGCATAAGAAGAACACTGAAAAACACACAAAGACATGGAAGCTAAATAACATGTTATAAAGGAGTCAACTATGAGATCAAAGAAGAAATCAAAAGATACTTTGAAACAAGTGAAAATGAGACACAGCAATCCAAAAATTTTGGGACACTTGGAAAGAAATCCTGAGGGAAAATCATAGCATTACAGGTCTATCTCCAAAGAACAAGAAAAAGCTCAAATAAACACTCTAATGTCACTCTTAAAGGAATTGGAAAATAAAAACAAGAAACGAAGCTCAAATGAGTAGAAGAAAGGAAGTAATAAAGATAAGAGCAGAAATAAATGAAATAGAATCTACAAAATTGATGCAAAAGGTCAATGAAATTCAGAGCTCATTCTTTGAAAAGATAAACAAAATTGACAAACCTTTAACCAGACTCATCAAGAAAGAGTAAGAAAGGATCTCAATAAATAAAATCAGAAATGAAGGAGGAGAAAGAACAACTGACACCAGAGAAGTACAAAGATTGTAATAAAATATTATGAACAACTACATTCCAACAAACTGGACAACCTGGATGCAACAGATAAATTTCTAGAAGCATACAGTCTTCCAAAACAAAATCAGGAAGACTCAGAGAATCCGAATAGACAGATTACACTTAGTGAAATTGAAGCACTAATCAAAAAACTCCCAACAAACAAAAGCCCTGGACCAAATGGCTTCACAGGTGAATTTTATCAAACATTCTGAGAACTGACACCTCTCCCTCTCAAATTACTTCATAAAATTCAAGAGTAGAGAAGGCTCCCAAACTCATTTTATGAGACCAGCATTATCCCAATTTTAAAAACACAGGTAAAGACACTACAAAGAAACAAAATACCCCCAATGAACATAGGTGCTAAAATCCTCAACAAAATATTAGCAAACCAAATATGGCAACACATCAAAAAGACCATACACCATGATTAAGGGGCGTTTATTCTAGGAATGTAGGGTTGGTACAACATTCACAAATCAATAAATGTGATTCACCACATAAAAGGGAGAATAGAAACTATATGATCATATCAATAGATGCAGAAAAAGCTTTTGATAAAACCCAGCACCCATTTATGATAAAAACTCTTAGCAAAGTGAGATTGGAGGCAACATATCTAAATATAACAAAGGCCCTATATGACACATGCACTGCTAGCATCATATTTAAATGGCAAAAAAACACAAGCATTCCCCTTAAGATCAGGAACAACTCAAGGACATCTGCTTTCACCTCTCTTATTCAACATAGTACTGGAAGTTCTAGCCACAGTAATCAGACAAAAAAAGAAATAAAAGGCATTCAATTGGAAAGGAATAAGTAAAACTGTTATTTGCTGATGACATGATACTATATAGAGAGAACCCTAAAGATTCCACCAAGAAACTACTAGAACTGATAAATTAATTCAGCAAAGTAGCAGGATACAAAATTAATATCCAGAAATCAATTGCATTTTTATATGCTAATAATAAACTAGCAGAAAGAGAAATTAAGGAAACAATCCCATCCACATTTGCTTCAAAAACAATAAAATACCTAGGAATAAACCTAACCGAGGGTGTAAAAGGCCTATACATAAAAAATTATGACAGTCAAAAAAATTAAGAAGACACAAATAAGTGGATGCTCAATGTCACTAATCATCAGAGAAGTGCAAATTAAAACCACAATGAGATATCACCTCACACCTGTCAGAATGGCTATCATCCATAAATCAACAAACAAGTGCTGTCAGGGATGTAGAGAAAGGGGAACCCTTTTGCACTGTTGGTAGGAATGCAGACTGGTGCAGCCACTATGGAAAGCAGTATGGAAATACCTCAAAAATTAAAAATGGATCTGTCTTTTGACACAGCAATCCCACTTCTGGGAATATATCTGAAGGAACCCAAAACACTAATGTGAAATAACATAAGCAACCCTATATTCATTGCAATGTTATTTACAGTTACCAAAATATGTAAGGAACCCAAGTGTCCATCAGTAGATGAGTGTATGAAACAACTATGGGACATTTACACAATGCAATACTACTCAGCCATAAAAAAAGAAGAAAAATTTACCCTTTGCAACAGTATGGATGGGCCTAGAGAACATTATGCTAAGTGAAATAAGCGAGTCAGAGAAAGACAAATACCATATGATTTCACCCATATGTGGAATCAAATGGACAAACTCAACTAACAAGGAAAATGCAGACAGCCTTATAAATGGAAAGCAGATGACAGGTAGTAGTGGGTAGAGGTTAGGGGGTGGAGGGTTGAGCAAAAAGGAAAAAGGACTCGTGGGCATAGATGAAAGGACCCATGGAGGTGGACAACACTGTGGTGATTGCTGGGGGGACGAGGTTGTAAGGGAACTAAATGGTCATGGAAAAAATACAATAAATATTTTAAAAAATATATGTTGTATAATAGGATATGGCAGACGTCCTTCACAATGTTTAAAGGTTTAAATGAGAATGATAATAAAATTTAATACTTGATATTATCATATAGACTAACAAGTAAAATACTTAAAAAGCTTAATACAATTACAAAGAAAATGACTGATAAATATTATACACTATAATGTAATGGGGTGTTTAATAAAACCTCTCCTATTGTTCTGGAATTGACAACTGGGCCTCTCAACTGAGGACACAGAACTGATTAATAGTACCCTACTTCCTAATAAAGGTTAATCCCTAAAATTTTGTTAGAGATTAACATGTTCTCTCTGTTGTCCCAAAATGTCCCTCAGGACACTCTCCCACAGACCCACAGACATAAGCAGAATACTGGAGAGGAAGAAAGGAAAGAAGCAGGCTGGTCCACAGAATTGAGCATGACTGACTCTGAGGTGCAGTCAGGGGTCCTGAAGTTATTTCCCTAGAAGGAGAAAGGAACGTGAGAGCTCGCCTACCGAAGTCCAGTCAGGGGTTCTCCAAAAAACCAACTGTATGATGTGGGGGTGTCTACAAGAAAGAGAGACTATCACCTCATTTCCCAGTGTTACTTGCTAATCTGCTCCAAAGAGCCTGTCCGAACAGGTGATTGAACACAAATGGCAGAAGTGAGGGAAGACAAGGGATGCCATGTGGCGTCTTGTGATTTTGAGTGAGAGAATGATGTGTGATGTGTGAACTCCACACAGGTCAAGAGACCACTCTGGAAAGCAGAAAGGACTGAGCCCTGCGCTCATACCCAAGTCTAATTAGGAGGTCTCTGTTGCTTCAGGAAGCAGCAGGAGTTGGTGACCAGGTGATGCACTGAGAGTGAAGGAAACTGGAGGACAAGGGAGGAGTTTGAGCTGGAGCCAGATCTCCCATGAGAGTAACTGTGAAGTCAGAGTCCCTCCTTCGGGACCACCTAAGGAGCTTATCCATGTGCCCAAACATCCATTTCTATCCTCGCCCTCTCTTTCCATCTCCCTCCTCCTTAGCCCAACACGCCAGAGAGAGAAGAGGGGAGGGAAGTGGAATTTAATACTAAGTTTTCTGCCCCCTCAGGACACTGATAAACTGTGAGCTAGGAACAGTGGGGGAGGTAGGGTTGGAGTTTTATTTTGGACTAGACTGGACACAATAACTTCAGTTTATTTGAAAGCTCTGAGATCTGATCAAGATGTTAGTGAGGTCTAGGAAAATAAAATTCCACAGAATGAGGTCAAAGGCACTGCTTGAGAAGAAATAAGAGCCTGCATGCCTCTATCCCACTAGGATAAACTTTCTTTTTAAAAAAATATTTTATTTATTTTTGGAGAGAAGAGAAGAGAGGAAGAAAGAGAGGGAGGAAACATCAAGGTGTGGTTGCCTCTCACCTGGTCCCCACTGGAGACCTGGCCTGCAACCCAGGCATGTGCCCTGACTGGGAATCAAACCTGTGACTCTTTGCTTCACAGGTCCATGCTCAATCCACTGAGCTACACCAGCCAGGGTGACTAGGATAAACTTTCAACAATCAGTTACAATTGGGTTGCTTTTATTATATGTTTCTATTCACTCCCCTATTTGTGTATCAGGCCTTGGTTCACATTTTGAAAGAGAAGGTAACTAGAACAAGTGCCGCAGTCCGCTGCAGCAAGCGTGGTCACGAGGTGAGGCGAGGGACTTAAAAAATGGAGAGGACCATAAGCTCTGCTGGCAAAATGGCGAATTTATTCAAGGAACAGCTGTCTTAAATACAAACTGTTAATACCTAAAGCAAGACTGCAGGGAACTAGAAACAATGTTGTTTTTCAAAGTTCGAGCACTCCCTTAAGCTATCAAAAGGGCAAGAAGTTCTCATAACCATCTGGGAACATGACACCTGCGCCAGGGTCTTGTTGTGTCTTTCAAGGCTGGGAACTAGAAGGTTAGGAAAGTGTCAAGGTACCCGCCGGCTCCAGGGACCATAAACCAAGTTCATCCACCATTCTCACAGTGGAGAACTCTGTCCTTGGTCCCCTTATGGCCTGGCGGGCCCCCACAAACAAGAGAAGCAGGGGTCTCAAGCAGTGCTATGAAAGCATCTCACCATCCTTGGAACATTTTCTCACTCAACACAGGCCCAAGTTTTCCCATTCTATGGCTGAGGCAGATGGAGAAAACCCCCTAAGTTTTCTCTCCTTCTATCACACTTTTTTCTCTGAAGACTTATTTGCAAATAACACACACCATAACTGGAAAGTATTTAGGGAAAATTATCTTTATACTTTCTGTTAGACCACGATCTGCTTCCCTGCGCCCCTTAATTACAATATTGGAATGTTGCAGAATAGCATCTGAAATATAAAGACTGCATAACTCACACAGAAATTGATCAAGTGTAAATTCTGATTTTATAGGTTTGGAGAGGAACCCAAGATCCTGCATTTCTCACATTTCCAGGTCCGTGGATCACAACTTGTACAGCAGGGCTCTAGAGCAGATAGAGAACACCTCGCCTCATGAAATGAGAAAACTCAGGGGGATGGGGGGGGGTGGGAGTGAAAACTTTCCAGCTCCTCTGGAAAGTCATCAGTAAGAGCGAGCAGGAATTCTATTTATTCTACCACAAGAACATTGCTCAGACTATACTCTGTATGTTTCAACATTGGATTTTCATATTCATACTGGTCTTTTTATTCATGGCAATGTTTATATAACCTGATTGTAGTCATATTTTTCTTTCTAGTATTGGAGATTCTCCTAGGATATTTAATAAAATTCATTTTGCACCTGAGAAAACCAACTGCAGCCAACATTAAAAAGGTGACTTGCAGTATCGAGAGAAGCCAACCTACAAACTCACAGGAGAAGAGAAAAAAAGTTGTGGAAACTTAAATTCAGGGGTATCATTTTGACCTGCAAAAGTGGAGAATTATGGCTGTAAAACCGTTCCTTTCAAACCAGGTTTTCAAGCCTAGCCCTGCCAGTGCCTGATTCTGGTTGGGTTGTTCCAGAAGTGGGCCTGGCCACCTGCATTATTTTTCAGAACTTCCCAGAGAAGTCCAGCGTTCTCTTGTCCGAGCAAGGTTAAAACCACTGGTCTAAAGTGTGCTCTTCAGCAGAACCGCACAGCTAGTTGGGGGCAGAGCAGGGATTGGATCCACATGCTTCGATTCCAGAACTCAACAGGTTGACAGGTTGACAGGTTATGCTGACAGGTTCATTCCCTATCCCTTTGTTCCAGATCCATGGAACTATCTCCATAATCACCCAAACTTCAACTTCGTGGTCACCTGTGATTACTCTAAACTTGCTTCTGTAATATTTTTCATCACGTGCCCTTCATGTAAGGATTTCTCTCTCTCAGCCCTCATACACATGCACATTGAACTGTTCCCTCCTCATGCGCCTTTGCTATCTGCCTAATACTAACATAGCACAGTCGCCTGGAGTTTAAATTCTGCCTTTGTCAATATTGGAAAGCTCAGATTGTTAAAGCTGAAAGGATCTCTGGGACCAAGAAGTCTGGCCACTCTGTATTGCTAATAATTGCACTAGATTTCCCAGATGAGAGCTTCTCTAGTACATACACTCAGTGAAAGAAACGCTGAATGTAGTGCAAAGCAAATGCTTTGACGAAACATACTGAATGTATTTTTGTTTATTGGAAGAAAGAGGCTTGTGATTGCCAAAGTTGCCTGTATAGATCTTGATTTCTCCTTTCACCGTTGTGCTCTGACTGATATATTCTGAAATTCAAACCCAGGGCTCGCATGGAGAAAATTCTAGACATCCAGCCTTTCCTGCAGGGTAAAGAAATAGGCCAAAAACTGCTGGGAGGGGATTAGCAAGTGATGCGAAACCACAAGCCTACCTAATGGCCTGTGCCTTGTCTCAAAGCCCCAAATCACATTGGTGCTTAAAATTGAACATATAGATGGAAAAGAATAGCATTGAGAAGAGTGGGCAACTTGAAAGCGGGCAGCATTATCTTTAATTACTAGCCCTCTTCTAGAAGCCCAGATATGAATGGGGAATGCTCTCCTACAGTCGAATTATTTGACACATTTGAGGTTAAATCTGAGTGTTTCACTAAAGTGAAAATTAAAGCCTGTTATGAACTAGTAATTGAAGATTCCAGTGCTGCCCTGGTAACAACTCTCTGCCTCAGATTTCTCGTCGGCCAACTGGGAACAAAGCACTTGCCCCATGAACCTCATTATGCTGGCCTAAGGATAACATAACTAATTGCACGTGAACGAAATTTGGAAAACAAAGAATGAGTTATTACTGTGTTTAACTCTATAGCCACATTATTTGTCCTTTCATAGCAACTGGTAGGTGTAGTTTTTCCTCCAGGCAGAAGTGGCAGGTGTGCTGGGTCATGGTTTTGAGACGGGATCCAGGATGTGAGACCCTTACAGGAAAGCTTGAAAGAAAAGAAAACAAGGCGGCCGCAGTAGCTGTCAGACGTGGCCCACCACTGACTTGTTCCAACGACCAAATCCCGTGTGAGCAGACAGCCTGACTAGATTGCTCAAGCAACTTTTTCTAACACAAAACTCCTTTAAAGTCATTGCTCCCACTATAAGTCATTAGCAGTTCTGGTCATTGATTCTTTCTGAAAAGGAAATTGGATAAAAACCTGACCAGGAGAAACCTGACCCCAAGTCATCCTTCGAGTCTCATTGCAGTGATTGCTGAAATAGACACACTCGGGTTTTTGACAATACATACACTCTAGGAAATTTATAAGAAAGCCTGAAGCTATTACTAATAAACAAAGTTCATTAGTATAAACAGTTTCTGTTTTAACCTGAAAGTTAGATGGGTCAGCGAAAGGAATTGCAAATCAAAAATTATACCCCAAGCCCTAAGAACGATTTTAATACGACTAATTGGCAGTAAATATTTTTTCCATATTGCCGAGTGAGGGCTGCTTGACTACTGTGTGCTTTTGATACTCTCTGTTACTACACCCATATGCTGCAGAAGCCGGCACTATTCTGCTGCATCTAAGAAAGCACTGATGTAGAAATAAAAATATGCTTAACATATTTTTATGTTATGCTAGGTGAACAGTAATACAACATTAAAAATAATGAACCATATTTGAAAGGTGCTAGTTAGAAGATGACTGTGTGTGTGGAATCACTGCTGGTTTTCACGCTTGCGCCTTCCTTTGAACTGTATTCCTCTTATCATCCCAGTCCAGATTCCCCATAGTAATAGAGTCCAAAATGTAATAGGCTGCCTTCAGTTTCTCACCCACAGTCACAGAATGTTAAGAGCAGGAGGAGGCTTGTGGAGTGGCTAATTCTGGACATCTATGTCCCGTTCCCTCCGGCTGAGCTCATGGCAGTCATCACCCACCCACCATGGCCCCTTCTTTGATGAATAGATGCATAACCTAAGCAACGTTCTCAATGAGAGATTGTTACAATAAGTTCATTGGTCAGGGTGCCAGCAGGCAACAGATGGTATGGCCAAATTAAGATAATTCAGAGAGAATTTAATAGACTATTTATCAAGGGAAAAGTCCTCAGTTTGTGAGGTGGGGTGGGACCACAGGGGTCAGAGGCAAGAGGAACAGCAGAGAAATTCCTGTAGGGACAGTCTGCTTGAGAGTAGTTATGACCCTTGTTTGAGGGACAACAACAGCCCAAGGTCACTTCAAAGAAAAATCTGAGATCACCCTTTCCCTCTCTCCAGCTTCTAGCTGGGGCTCAGCATTTACCAAACCCAACAGGCAGCCAGAAAGCTAGGAAGCCTTCAGATATAGTCATTAAATGTCAGCCAGCTGAGACAGAGAGTGGGTCGGGGAAGGATGGGAAAGGCATCCTGAGCATCAGGACAAAAGGAAGTTATCTAGAGCCTAAGGTGATCTGCGCTGCAGTAGATAGCAATTAAGTAACAGAAGAGAGAGAAAAACACAGACTTCTGTATCCTTACTCTCAAGGCTTCTCTTTGCACGCCACTCTGTGTCTGTGTGTGTGCCCATGCACACAGGTGAGTATACAAGTGTGCATGTTGAAGACAGAAAGTTCGTCTGGCACCCGGGGACCGGTTGGCTCAAAATACCACAGGTGGGCCTTCCAGTCAAGCTTGAGCACCCTGTGAACTCAACATCCAACCAACCTGACTAGAGGTGCTGCAGCTTAAACCGAGGGCCATCAGGGCCCCTCCAGTGCCATGCTGCAATATGACTAGGGACTGTTGCTTTTCTTTCACTGGGCAACACATACAGCTGCTTTCTAGATTCACCTGTGTCCAAATTAGTTTACCTATCTGCCCCATGCCATCACTGAAAATGTCAACCTGTCTTTAGCTCAATGTTATTTTGGAAGTCCTGTGCCCATCATTACCTCACTGTCATGCCCCAACCTCCTGTGGTATTTGGTGAAAGCAACAAAGGGGATTTATTAACAAGTGGGCTATTCATGATTGTTTAAAATGCCACAAATTTCTCAGCCATTACTGTTAGCTAAAAAGCTTCCCTCTTCTTTTCTTTTTTAAGCTCATAGCATGAAAATACATGTTGAAAGTACATACTTGGTTTGAGACAGCTCTGGGTATACTGAGTCTTCCAACAGGACCACGCTTCTACACATTTAGTTAAAAATATTTTGGTCTGATATTAATACAGCATGTTTTGCAAAGTGCTTCAGTTTTCTATTCCAGTTTCTTATTGCATAGACTGGATATTAAATTTCCATACAAATTACTGCATGTTCATTTACCTTAGCATAAAGAAATCAATTACCACTAAAACTATAAGCTAGGATTCACAGTTTTCACATTCAATTCACATCAATTACTGACTCTCTACTGTGTACCAGGAATGATACTATTTGCTAAAGGAACTCAAAAATAGGCAATACAAATAACTATCCTGAAACATTCCTGCTTCAAGTTACTCTGTCATTAAAAGTATTGGAAATGTCATTAGTAAATATGAACCATACTGGTAAATATTCATAGTTTTAAAAATTATATAATTTATGTGAAAGACTTTTCAAATAAGAATAACAATTTTTAGATCAAAATCACTAATGAAAATTCTATTTCTCCATTAACAAGAGGTCACAGAACAAAGGACCAATAATATAAATAATCACATCCACATACACGTGTCGGCATAGCATTCTCATACATTAAATCCTTTTGTATCCACATGAACCTCTGGAAGAGCTGAGGCTTAGTGGTTAGGACAGATGAATGGCAATGATGTCAACTAAGGGATAAGAGAGGGGAAGAAAATGGAATACATTTAATTATTTCCCAATACCATGCCCCTCCTTTATTTTACCATGTTAATTTACCAGAGAAACAAAACTCCTCCCCAGTTACCCAACTAGTTGCTGACAGAACCAGAAACAAACTGCGATGTTCTCATTCCTCTGTTTTCAGATGGAAACCACCTTTCTCCTGACGATTCTCCTACATTTGCATTGAATTCACAGTCCTTACCTTTTGGGACAGGATGCTTCAAATAAATGAAGACCTACTTTAGTTAAACCAAAATAACCTGTGTTAGAAATCAAGAGCAATTAAAACTCACACAATATCTATTTATCTGAGCTAATCTTGCTTCAATAATTACTGGCCTAACTAATAAAGTAATGAGGCCTCTAGGTTATAATCTCCAGGTGGTGGTTTATTTTAATGTAGGAATCATTTCTTTAGACACAAATAACTTCTATTTGAAGCTCTCAAACTGTGTTCAAAGCTACATTCAAAATACCATGAAAATGGTGATGAACCCTGAAGCCAGCCTAAACAAACACAATTAGTGAGTGGGCCAATAAAAATGTAAATGAAAAGTAGCAACAACAGACACTACTCATCCAATTCTTTTAGGACACTGTTTCCATCTATACGTGGTTTTTCTCCCATTCCCACTACCAAGAAGCTAATACAGGCTCATGCTGTTCCTGATTGTGCCTTATAACTTTTGCTCCTCTCATCTGTCCTCAACATAAAGTAAAAGCAGGGGTGGGAGACAGTTTCAGTAAGGGAACTAACAATTATTAAGCCCCAACTAAGTGTCAGACTTAGTACAGAGAACTTTACAGATGAATTTTCTCTTTTAAATGGATACCCTTTGCAGTGGGTAATCATCTCCCCATTTTAGATGACAAAACTAGGGCTCAAAGAGGTTCATCACTTCCCTAAGATGCTGCAACTAGTAAATGGTAGAGCCCAAATATCAGCCTACAATCTTTTACATACCTAATCTCGTTCCATAATTTAGTCCATGTCTAAACCATACCTATTCCCACATTATGTGGTCATATTGGGTTGGCCAAAAAGTCCACTGCGTTTTTCTGTACAATGGCTCGAGTAGTGCTTAGTTGTCTTTCACTTCATTCAAAACAGTTATGTTAGATCGTATTGTGACAGCTTTAATATCAGTGTGAATTTAAAAAGAACTAATCAAAGTTGGCAAAGTACTGTGCAACCATTTTAATGTCAAAGGTGGAAGAAAATACACAACATTTTTGGTGTATTATGCTTTATTATTTCTAGAAAGGTAAAAATGCAACTGAAATGCAAAATAAGATTTGTACAGTGTATGGAGAAGGTGCTGTGCCTGATCAAATGGGTCAATAGTGGTTTGTAAACTTACTTGGTACCACTGACATTTTGGCCACATAAGTCTTTGCTGTGAGGCTCTAATACATTGGAAGATGTGTAACAGCACATGCCTCTACCCACTAGAAGCCAATAGCCAGAGACAGCTGACACACTCAAAATATCCAAATCAATAAAGTTATTGGTGAAAATAAATAATGTGCCTTTTATTTAACAGAAAAAACTAAATGGACTTTTTGGCCAACCCAATATTTTACTAACACAATTGACATGAGTGACTGACTCCCTTGGGAGCTACAGCAAAGCCAGTCCCTTTGACTGATGATACTTAGGTCCCCTTTCCCTGCCTTGCACACGCTGCTTCCTCCACTAAGTGTGTGTCAGTCATGTGAGGCTCAGCTTTGGCCAAGTTTCATCTCTACAGGAAGCCTTCTTTATTTCACAGCTTGATTTCAACACCCTTCCTCTGCTTTGCTGTCCCCATTAGCATACCTCTGTAATGGCATAGATCATACTGTAATCCAGTCTATCATTTGTCTGTCCCCCCAAAAGACAGTGAGCTCCTTGAGAAGAAGGGCTGTATTTTGTTCATCATTATCCAGCACCACGCTCATTTTCCCACTGTAGGTTTCCAGCTTGAAGCAGGCAGAGCTACAGCAAGGAAAAGGTAGCACACTAAACGAAGGTTAGAGCTTTCACCGTGTGTTCAACTGGAAATTGATTGAAACTAAGTTTGTGACTTAGGTATATGAGAGAGGTCTATTACTCAAGAGTGAAGAGAGCCTCCATAGGACTTGGTGGGTTATTATCCAATGGTTGAGAGAGCTTAAAGGGAAGAGGGAAAATTCTATAATTTTGCATTTTTGGTGCATCAGGCTTGTTCAACAAACCAGTCACTTTGTATCCCCAGTGCCTAGGACACTAAAGAAAAACACTAAAAAGTGGTTTCACTTGCCCTAACCATGAAGATTTCCCATGTAATCCAGATGCCAAAGCCTTCATCTTTAGAGATCCAAAAAGTGAGAGGAACTAACTCTGCCTTGAGAAATTTTGTTCAGCATAGCTAACATTTTTTATGCATTTACTCTGTGCTAAGAAGGGATGTAGTGGTCTGTGGTCTGCTTATGCCAGGCACTGTGTAGAATGATAAGGAGTTCTACATATATTTTATGATATAACTCTCATAACAACCAATATTCATCTTCCCATTCAATGGACATAGAAACCAAGAAGACAACTTTAAACATTCCAACATCTGAACCATAGGGGTTCCAGAATGGGAAGAGGAAGAGGAAGAAGTTAAAAACTTATTTGAAAAAATAATGAAGGAAAACTTCCCCAATCTGGCACAGAAAGTAGACATGCAAGTCCAGGAAGCTCAGAGAGTCCCAAAGAACTTGGTTTCAAGGAGGAACACACCAAGGCAAATCATAATAATTACATTACCCAAGATTAAAGATAAGGAGAGAATCTTAAAGCAGCAAGAGAAAAAGAGACAGTTACCTACAAAGGAGTTCCCATAAAACAATCAGCTGATTTCTCAAAAGAAATCTTGCAGGCAGGAAGGGGCTGGAAAGAAGTATTCAAAGTCATGAAAGACAAGAACCTACATCTAAGATTGCTCTATCCAGCAAAGCTATCATTTAGAATGGAAGGGCAGATAAAGTGCTTTCCAGATAAGGTCAAGTTAAAGGAGTTCATCATCACTAAGCCCTTATTATATGAAAGGCTAAAATGACTTATCTAAAAAAAAGATCAAAATTATAAATATTAAAATGACAACAAACTCACAACTATCAACAACCAAAACCAAAACCAAAACAAAAACAAACTAAGCAAACAACTACAACAGAAACAGAATCACAAAAATAGAGATAATGTTGGATGTTACCAGCAGGGAAGGGAGAGGATGGGGAACAAGTTACAGGGAATAAGCATAAACAGTAGATACAAAATAGGGGGAGGTTAACAATAGTATAGGAAATGAGAAGTCAAAGAACTTGTATGTATGACCCACGGACGTGAACTAAGGTGCAGGAATGCTGAAGGGAATGAGGGGCAGAAGGGAGTAAAGGGGAGAAAAATGGGACAATTAGTAATAGCCTAATCAATAAAATATATTTAAAATTAATAAATTAGGGTGGGCTGAAAGTCAGAGGGAGAGAGAGCCATGAAGTCAGCAGTGAGAGGAGGTCTGACTGGAGAAGATGGTGGCAGAGCTGACGGAGCTGCAGGAGACCTGCCTAGTCACCCAGATTCATGAGAGATGCTGGGAGCTGAACCATGACGGGGAATGCTGAGCTGCAGACTTCTGCTTTTCTGAAAGACAGTACTGCTGAGTGGCGTATTCTGAAACTGGCCTGGTTTGGCAAAGGGAGGAGGACTATGTGTTTTGGGGTGTTTTTAAAGGGAGTGGCACTTGATGGCAGAAATCTGCCATTATTTTAAATAAATAGCCCCTTATATTTTTCAACAGAGAGGGACAGAATGGTTAAGAGTTCCAAGGAGCTCTTTAGGAAGAATGAGAAGTTACCTCAAAAGAGATGTGCTGGCACCTGGCTGTGAGGAGCCTTGCATGGCCTGATGGAGAGTCTGAGCATGCCTGTGGCCTGCAGAGTGGAGGACTGCTCTGATGGCATGTGTGGAAGATGGAGAGAAATTCAGGACTAGAGAAGTGCAGACCTGTTAGACTCTGTTGATGAGCTAAGGCAGTGGAGGTGGCGGGGGAGAAAGAGAGGAGAGAGGCTTGCATTTAAAAGACAGTTCTGAAATAGAAGCAATAGCATTCAGTGAACAACAAATATTAAGAGTAAGTAAAAGGGAAGCAAAGAAGGTGATTTTGGGGCTTGCTTTGGGAGACTGGCTGGAGGGTGATGACAATGAGGAGTGGGTTTGCAACGTCTGGAGGTAGCTCAGGTGAAAATGTCATTGGAGAATGTTGTTTGGCAGTCTTTTTCTAAAATTTCCTTTTTTAGTCCACGTGTATAGACTGGCATCTGGGCTGAAGTTTTAGAACTGAATGAAATTACCTGGGAAGGGTATAGAGCAAATGAAAAGAAAATTGAGCCCTGGCTGGTGTAGCTCAGTGGATTGAGCACGGGCCTGCGAACCACATGATCGCGGTTCGATTCCCAGTCAGAGCACATGCCTGGGTTGCAGGCCAGTTCCCAGCAGGGAACCCATGAGAGGCAACCATACATTGATATTTCTCTCCTTCTCTCTTTCCTTTCCCCTCTAAAGATAAATAAATAATTTTTAAAAAAAGAAAATCGACTTTTTTCATTATTTTCTATTTATATTCAGGTTCTTTTGATTAAAATGACATTTTGTTATTCTTCCAAATATGAATTCTGTCCTGGACAATACATTTTTATTCTCTAAGATTACTTTGTATTCTTAATTTACATTTTATTTTCATATTTCTCAGTGGGTTCCTTCCTATATGAAATAAAAGCTATACATCTACACAGTTTTAGTCATGGTTCTCCAGAGACACAGAACCAATGGGAGATAGATGGATGATAGATAGATAGACAGATAGACAGATGATAGATAGATAGATAGATAGATAGATAGACAGATACTGTAGAAACTTCCTTATGGAGGCTAAGGAGTCCCATGATCTGCTGTGTGCGAACTGGAGACCCAGGAAAGCCAGTGTGGGAATTCAGTCCAAGTCTGAAGTCCTAAGAATTGGGGGGCTGATAGTGTAAGTTCTGGCCTGAGTCTGAAAGCCCAACAACCAGGAACATCCATGTCAGAGGGCAAGAGAAAATGTATGTCAGCTCAAGCAGAGAGAGTGAATCCACCCTCCCTCTGCCTTTTTGTGTTACTGGGGCCCTCAACACATGGGATGATGCCCACCCGTACTGGCAGGGGCAATCTTCTTTACTTGGTCTACTAATTCAAATTTCAACCTTTGCTGTGGATGCCCTCACAGACTCACCCAGAAGTAACGCTCACCAGCTCTGTGGGTATCCCTTAGCCCAGCCAAGTTGACATAAAATTAACCATCACATGTCTACCCTTTGTCACCTGGGTACCCGTGTGCATATTTTACCCATGGTAAACCATACTTAACCTCCAGATAAAAACAATAATAAGGTCATAGTTCCACCTAGCGTGATACAACTATCCACAATGGAAAATGCACTAATATCTTCCCCAGAAAAGGAGGTAAAGTCTTTGAGTAATGTTCACTCTTGTCCTTACATCCCACAGCCACTGTAATGTCAAATCAACAATTCTTAAATATTTATATCAAGACAATACATCTTAGTACATGATAATGGGATAAGAGCAGAAATACAACAAAGGTGTACTTAATATACATACATATGCACACAAATGTATTCATAAAAATAAAAATAAGGAGGAAATACTCATGACAATTACAATCTTCATTTCTGTAACTGGTCCTGTGGTTGTAGCTGATATTTGTAACTACCTTCTACTACCCATTTGTATTTCCTTTACCTTCAAGCAAGCACCTCAGCTGGGCATGGTTATTTACTTGGTAGGGCACCCAAAACCTCCATTCCTGAGGAGTCTGGGCCATTAATAGTCTTGCCTGAATTGTGCTGTACTTTTCAACTGAACTTATTCACAAGGCATGGTAATACTAAGAGACAACCTCCTGTATTGCAGACATGGTCTCCTTTATGTCCACGGTCAAGCAGCAATACAATTTCCCCTTGATAATCAGGACCAATCACCCCAGCCAGCACAGTAACTCTCTTCTTTGCCTGCTGATCCAGAGGCATGAGGAGTACAATGTGGCCAGGTCTTAACTTCCAGTTCGATTATTGAACTCATTATTGTGTCTCCTGGTAGAAGCATAGGAACAGGAAGCAAAGACTTTGCCAGTGGGTCACTACAGGTAATAGTGAATGGTGCCACTCCCATTTCCACCCCTTGATTCCTGGACCCCTGAATTATGGCTATGGAAGAAACAGCACCATATATTGTATTGATTCAGAGCATATACGGCCTTCTGGAGAACCTTGCCTCATCCCTGCAGGATACTTCCTTGTAGCTGATGCTGTAGCTTAGTCTCAAAAGGCCATGGTGCTGCTGTAACAAGCCAGCTGCTTCAGAACAGGGAAGACCATGGTAAGACCAATGAACTAAATGAGCATGACCCCATTGCTACATTTATTTTGCCATGAGGTGAGTTCCTTGATAAGAAACTATACCATATGCAAATCTATATGCTAAGTAAGGATCCCTTCCAAAAAGAACAAAGCACTGCCCCTGCCTGATGAAAGTGGTCCAACATAATCAATCTGCTGTCAGGTAGCTGGCTCACCACAGGAAATAGTGCCATATCAGGGTCTCAGTGCTGGTCTCTGCTCCTGGCAGGCGGGGCATTCCGCAGTGGCCATAGCCAGGATGGCCCTGGTGAGTGGAAGTCTATGCTGCTGAGCCCATGCACAGCCTTCATCCCTGCCACTGTGGCCACTTTGCACATGAGCCCATTGGGCAATGCAGGCCGCTGGGGACAAAGACTGACTTAGAGATGCAGGATGGATTATCCTATCCACTGGATTATTAAAATTCCCCTCTGTTGAAGTCCCCCTTTGGTAAGCATTCATATGGAACTGTGCATACTCATAAATTTCTCTTAATTTTCTTTCTAAATTATACATCAGATGTCTCCATGCCATCTGGGAGATGTGGGGGAGGCTGTATACCCATTCTGAAAAGGCAGCAGACCTCACCTTCTCGGACTTTCATCTCATTAGTTCACTTCAGCTTCACCAAACTGTACTTATAGAGCTTTAGGTCACAGACAGCGTTTTTTGTAAACCCACTTGTAGTAGCCAGAACCTTTTTGGCAAACTATCAAGTGATGAGCAGTTGGAGTTTTCTTTGTCTTAGGCAGTGATATTATCTCTGGCTATACTGGTTCCCACTGGCTCAGTAAACATAATAGGAAATGAATTATTTATATTGGTCTTGATTAATAATGAATAAAATTATAGGTGGATCAGGTTTCCAGGCTTCCCAGCTCACATCAGTGAAAGTGGTACACAAATGCCTCCTCCTAAAAGATCACAATTAAGTTATTGCTGCCACATGTTTGCTTTTAATTCATTTGTGTGACCTTCTCTGGAAAATAATGAGGTACATTTTTAAGTAGACAAACATGTTATGATTTGTAAGCTTTTGTTTTTAGGGTATTGAAATTGCATCAGACTCATTGTATCAGACTCTTTAGCTTCCTGTAGACATCTAAAGAAATATTTATTAGTAAATTATTCTGAAGTTCCAGGAAAGAAAATGAGCGGTAGGATTGTCCTTATAATCTTTTCACATCCAATTTTTCTTGTGGTCACTTTGCCTACTATCACCTTCTCTCACTCTACCTTGTCACCAACCACCCCCCCTTCCTGTCACCCTTTCAGGTGGACACTCTTCCTCTTCACTCAGTTATTACCAACAAAGAGTTAATAAGTATAAATTGTACTTCACAGAACAATTAATACTACTACTACTATTTATTATATTTATAAAGCTCTCTTAGAAACGTTTTCAATGCTTTTGAAAACATTATTTTATTTTCATGGTCTATGCTAGTCTCAGTAGGAATACAAAGATGACTGAGATCCTGAATTCAGAGTAATAAAGTCTAGCATTAGATATAAAATATCCACACAAGGGATCAAACTATGAATTAGAAAATAGGAAGTGCATGCTATTCACCACACAGAGTTCTTTGAAGGCAGGACACTGTCTCCTCTCTCTCAGTTCCCAATATGTAGCTCTGCAGTTGGCACAGTGCTTGCAGACTGAAGAGCCTAAGAAAAGTGTCATTCCTTTTACCCTGTGTGTCACTACCTGTCAGCCCAAGATAAGGCAGTAGAGACAACAAACCATATCCCTACCCTTGTGGTGCTGACATTCTAATGGGAGACACAGCCACTAACATGGAAGCAAACAAAAAATTACAACAAATTTGATAACTTCCATGAAGAAAGTAACAGAGCGATGGAACAGAGGGTGATGGGAGGTGAGCAGAATTGAGGATGACTTTGGATCAGGAGATAAGAAGACCCTCAGACTTGAGAAGGCAGTGAGGAATGGAAGATCAGCAGGATGAGGAGCCAGCCATGGAAAGTGCAGGTAAGGAGCACCCAACACAGAAGAAACAGTAGTTGCAAATGCACTAAAGCAGTAAAGCATGAGAAGGAACTGTAGGAGGACAAAAGCAATGCAGAAAGACCAGGCGGAAGCCCAGTAAGAGAGAAAGATACTGTGGTCTAGGAAGTGGAGGTAGAAAGACACAGGTAGGTTTGAGATGAATTTTAGACATGGTTTTCTCTGCTCCTGATTCTCTTGCAGAATAATCTCACTTACTTTCTGTCTTTTAGGAACTCTTCTCATTTCCTTATCTTCCATTACACATACTGATTTTTTAAATTTTTTAGGAAAATGGAAAATACCAAATCTATTTCAAAGATTGTTGACTAGAAAGGAAAATATGCTTTCACCCCATTCACACTCTAAGACTTGAGCTTCCTGCCTGTTCTCACAGTGTCAATTTCCACTGCATCCTATTCCCACCTTTCCCTACTCCCTCCCCTCCTGTCACTGCAGCATCAGAAACCCTGGGGCAGGAAATGAGAGGTCTGAGCTGAGTGCTGTCATGTTGCATCTTTGTGAAGATAGTAAAATCCTGGTCCCATAGCAGTGACTGGCATAAGATCAGTTGATGCCAAAATATTCTGATGAGGTATCTGAAAGGCAGTTGACCTTTTCAATATTCAGAGACCTCCCTGAAAATCATGAAATAATTAAAGTTCCAACTTAGGGTGACATGGGCAACAAGAGATTAATATTGTATACAGTGACAGTTTTAAAATGTACCCTTCAATTCACCTTTCTGGTCAGCATCCTGTGCTACCTGCCCATTCATGAATGTGTGTATGGGGTCTGTTGACATGTATGTATTGGTATAGTGGTTCCTTCCATTTGAAAGACAACCCAGATAATTTTTGTGTGTGCAATACTGGTTAGAAAGCAATCCAGCTGTTAAGTTTTAGCAAAAAAAAATGCCTTTTTGAAAAATTTTAAAAATAGAAAGTTAGGTTGATATACTTTTTAATTTCAAGTTTGAACACAATCAAATTATTTCAATGTAATATTAAGTCCCAAAACATTGTTTTTATAGCATCTGATGACCACTTTAGTACCAAGCTGATGATGCCACCAGGCCATAGCTTTCTGGCACCAGAATAACTGCAGCTAACCAATGTGACTGACTGAGTGTTCAGATGGAGGTATATCCCAATAACTGCTACCAATGATGTCTCTACATGTACAATGAATTCCACCATCACAATAAGTAAGGGTGTGTTAAAAGTTGGACAGGTTGCATACCTCCAGGACTCCATGCCACAATGTTTGCTAAAATATCAAGGAAAACATTTTCATTCAAATTTAAGCCAGGTGGTAAAAGACAAATACCATATGATCTCACCTATAAGTGGAACCTAAGCAACAAAGCAAACAAGTGAACAGAATAGAACCAGAGACATGGAAGTAAAGAATGAACTGACAGTAAGCAGAGGGGAGTGGGGAGAGGGATGATGGGGGAAAGAAGGGAAGGATCAAGTATAAAGGGAAGGAACATGTATAAAGGACCCACGGACAAGGACAATGGTGAGGAGGATTGAATGTGGGAGAGGAGGGGTAAGCAGGGCAGGGGAGAGTAATGGTGGAAAAGGAAGACAACAATAACTGAATAGCAATAAAAATATTTTTAAATTCAAGTTTACACGAAAACTCTTTACACAAGGGGGAAATGTCAGTGGGCCCCAACTCCCATTAGGTCATGTAAAAAAACTTTATTTTGAATTTTACAATACTATGGAAACATACTCATTGAAATTTGTCATATTTTATTCCCAATTATCTTCTAAGAAAAGAGAATTTTGCTATCTGAAGGAAATCTATTGGTTAAACAGAACACTCTCATCCTTCCTATGATGGCCTTTGATGCTACTACAGGCAGCTTTAACCAGTCAGTGGGAGTATCAGTTTGAATTTAGAGCTCTTACATAACTAAATTGCTCTGCCTGACAAAGATAAAAAGGAATTGAGAATCCCAGTAAGAGCCCCAGAAAATGTGAGCCAGGAGCAAGAAGGCAGAACATGGATGGGACAGGAGAGAAGGAGGAAACCTGGTAGCTATGAGGATGAGAAGATGGATGTGGAAGACTACACAGGGCTCACTGAGCTCCCTGTGAAGTCAGTGAGCTGGCCCTGGGTAATGCAAATGCCCCCCTTGAACTAAGTTTATTTATCTTACAATGAACCAAGCAAACATGCAAACAAAAAACAAGCTCATAGGCACAGAAAACAGAATGGTGGTTACCAGAGTGGAACGTGGGTGGGAGTTATATGAAGAGGGTAGAGGGGATCAAATTCAAGGTGACAGAAGGAGACTAGACTTCAGGCAGTAATCACACAATAGAGTGTACGTATGTTGTATTATAAAGTTGTATACCTGAAATTTATAGAATGTTATTAACCGGTGTAACACCAATACAGTTAATAAAGTTAAATTTACAAAAGAAAGAACAGAGAAGAGGAACAGCAGCTTACTATAGCAATGTCACAGAAACCTTGGGGATCCTTGACACATTCCCCAGTGTCCCACCGCAATAGTTTAGTTATGAGGAACAAACACTGACATGAGTGTGGATCACATAAATATGAGAGAACTTCAAGGTCTAGGGTTCCTTAGCTTAAATATCTCACTGGTTGCCTGTCACTAGGGAACCAAAGGGAAGGCTGCCTAACTTCCTTTCTTTTATGCAGCTACAAATTTAAAAATTACAGGTTATATAATAGATTACCCATACAACTAGGCACAGTGTGCAAGAATATGTGTGGGTCAGGAAATCCATTCTTAGCAACTCAAGGAAGACCCTCATTTACTTGCAATGAATGAACTCCTTGAGCCGATAATGTAATAAGTTTGAAAATGGGCTATATTTCTTCCATTAATTATATTACAGAGGAAGATTATAGTCTAACTGTTAACCTATTTCTCCCATATACCCTCTTTCTCCCATACTTCCCTCTAGGAGAGGGAAGTACAACTTTATCCTTTTTATCCAAAGTTCTTCACAAAATGCAGGTGAAATAATTTCCCAGAAACAAAGGAGGGTGTTATTACCAAGAGAAAAGGAATGAAATGAAGCTGGGAGAAGGAAAAAATAACAAATGCCTACCAAAAAAAAATGCCCCATCTCAGGTTCTGAGTTTGAAAAAAGAGTAGCAAAAAATATAAGTAGTTTCTGTTCTTAAGGTTCTTAAAATGTGTTCCAATAAATAAAATGCATATACATAAAAATGTATACAGCTAAGCTGGTAGACCCTATTTAGAAGTGATGACTGAGTAATAAATAAAGACTAGAAGACCAACAGAAATATTACTGAGAGACAGGAAGGACTGTTGAGAGTGGGTTTTAATTTCTAGTATAAGGATGGGCTTTAGGGGGCTATATAATGGCTCTAAATAATACACAGAATTTTGTGTGCGTGTGGCTGGATAATGCGTGGCATTTTAACTAATGTATTTCACTCCTTTTGTTTCTTCCTATTCGTCTATTGGATACATACTAAATACAAAGCACTATTCTGTGCTTTAGAAGTACAGCAATAAACAAAACAGATGAAATTCTCCACCTTCAAACAAATTCTCTCAGTAAGACAAGACTTGGGATCAATACCATCTGATGTTGATGGGTGAAAATGAGCAGTGATGCCATAGAACCAACAAGAAGAAAAAAAGATTCTGAATTCCAGGCTTTCCAGTTTTTAAAAACCCTTAAGGTAGATATTTGTTAGAAGGAGAGTCCTTTTATTTGTAAACACTTCAAAAATTGAAACGGCTGAATTGGCATTGCAAAGCAGTGGACTCTTCGTGAAGCCCTGTTCAATCTCCAGAGGAAGCTGGATGCTCAAGTGCATTTGCAGGCCAGGCCGCCTGCAGCAGACCTGCGGCCAACAGGGCCTCAGGGGGCTAAATTCTGATTTCAAAAAATGTACAACTGATGCATAGCTAGAATAACTGAGCTTCACTTCATCCCTGTTGCTCACTGCTGCTTGTGTCTATGCTCATACTCTCAACCTTTCCTATGTGCAAAATGAGAGCAATCATCCAAGCCTATGTTAATCTAAGGTGTAGGCTTTCTTTTTTATTTTTAATTACTTTTTTATTTTGACAATTTTTAACCTATAGAAAAGTCGGAAGAAAATTACAATAAATACTTGCATATTACTCACTAAGAACCAGGAGCTGATACCATCCTGCCTCACTCTTTCCAACCACCTCCCTATCTTCTGCTTCCCTTGGCTCATGGCCCACTCCCTCCTTCTCCAATGCCAGGAACATGGAGCTGAGTCCTCCTCACACTGCCGTCTCTCTGGCTCCCTCTTCCACATATGAAGGCCCTGCTGATGACAGTGCCCCACCGAAATAACCTACATAACCTCTCCATCTCGGGGTTCTTAACTTCACTGCCACTGAAAAATAAATTCTTTTTTATTTTGCAAAGTAACTCGTGCCTGGGATTAGGACATGGACATCTTTGGGGGCTGTTATTTTGCTACCACAACATCCATTGATAATGCTTGCCTACATCAACTTCATCATGTTGGAGATCACAAAGTGATAATTGTTCTATCATTCATCCTGTATTTATTAGTTGGCTTTACTCTATTTGAAAGGGGAAATCTCTCTCAATCTCTCTCCCCTCAACTCCCCCACCCACTCTTTTCCCTCTCCCTTTACCATCCCCCTATTTCTGGATATCACTGTGGACTCATGAACTTTTTTGTATGTGCTAGCATTACTATTCATATTGTGTTCTTAACAAGACCCAGCAGTCTTTGAACCCTTTGCCATTTCCTGGAAAAAGAAGTTCCAGGCTCCCTTTGTACTTTTCCACTTTAGCTGTTTCTTTGAGAAACTCCTTTTTTCTTTTAGTGAATTGAGGTATATACAACCAAAACCTGGGTACTTGTAGTGTTAGTGGCCACTATGATGTCATTGCTTGTAGGTCTTTCCAGAGGAGAACAAATGCATACAGTTAGCTAGTGTTCTCGTTCTCTCTCTCTCTCTCTCTCTGTCTCTGTCTCTCTCTCTCCTTAAAAAGCAGTTATGAGGTATTTCCAAAAAGTATCCAGCTATGTCATATGAAAATAGACACATTTACTGAAGAAGATACAAGAAACATTGTACATAGGACAATGATGCCTCAGTCCTCTTCAAAGTAGGCACCTGGGGACCTCACACAGTTCTCCCAATTGCCATCAGCTTCCCCATCGTATTTTCACGCCCTGTATTTGTGCCCTGTGACTCTCATTGATGGTCTGAAATCTTTTCCCTTCCAAAGGTGATTTTAGTTTGGGGAAATGCCAGAAGTCACAGGGCACAAAATCTGGGCTGTGGAGGGACTGAGTCACCTGAGTGATATGTTGCACCAAAACACTGCACAAGATGTGATGCATGAGCAGGTACAGTGTTGTGATGAAGCTGCTAGGCACCAGCTGCCCATAGCTGAGGACTTCCGAATCATCTTAATAGTTTCTGTGAAGGAATGTTCAAGCTTAATGCAAAATTTGATGCAGATTTGTTGCTCTACTCACTCAGTCATTTTAATGCAACAGCCACACAGTACATATGCTCACTCAGTAGCATCTGCCTCCCCACTGATTAGTACAGTGAGGTCATCACTGTTCATGCATATGTGTTCCAGCACCCTCTCCTTGACTGCCAGGTTACATCAGGATTGCACAAACCTTTCTTGTCGTGTTAGCAATGGCTGGATTTTTCCAGACAGACCTCTTGCACTTGTGTGTGTGTGTGTGTGTACATATACGTATGTGTATGTATATGTTAGATCTCTAATACTTATACAATAAATGTACACATACTTATCTATAGATACTTGAAAATCATGAATTTATATAAATCCAATTTAAATGTAATACCACAGCATTTTTCCTGACTGTATCCTTCCATCCTGTATATGTAACTCTCAGTGAAAATCCCGATTACCAGCAATGTCAGTGTATTAAATTAGTTATCCTAAAATACACAGAGAACAGTTTTAGAATTACAACAATATTACTGCCAAGAGCAGACTACTAAATGTAGCTTGAGGTTTCCTTGCAGTTCTTCTTAGATTATATCTCACTAAACCACAGGTGGCAAACACAAGGCCTGTGGGCCCAATCCTGCCCTCCACCTTGTTTGAGCAGGCCCTGCACCGTGTTTTTAGCCAGCACGGAGCTCCCGTCCCTAGTGAAGGAGGAGTTACATTTACACAGTCCTAAAATTACAACCGGCCCTTTGAAGGCAACCTCGAGGCCCATGTGGCCCCCGGGTGGAGATGAGCTTGACACCGCTGAACCAAGCCACTATGTGTTCAAATATACTCCAATTAAATACCTTCTCCATAGCTATCAGTTCGATATGTAGTTAGGATTTCTTTCTGTCCATAAACAATTTTAAGGTTTTGTTTTCATCCTTTTTCACTTGAATATATATACTTATGGTCTTGAATATATATATATTTGGAATATATAACTTTATAATTTAAAAGTCTAAGTATTTAAAAAGTGCACTTGGAAGTCTCTCTCACTTGCTTAGTCCTTTTACTCTATTCCCGCCTTTCCCCACTGGTAAATCATTTTCATTACTTTTCCATTTACTCTTTGTATGTTTTTGAACACAGAAACACTTATACATTTATCATCTTCCCAGAAGGAGAATGCTTCTGACAAGGCCATTTCTCCCATCTGAACCAGAGCCTCCTAGTCGCCCCGGAGAAAGGCATCGAAGAGAACCTAGCACTGGGGTCAGAAGTCCTACCCCTGCCCACGTTCTGGTGACAGAAACTGAAACTGCTTTGTGAGTTTAAAGGCTAAAGCACTAAACAGTAAAGGAAGAGAGGTACAATTTCCACATATGTACCAGGAGCAGGGGTGGGAGGCTTGGGGGATGTTGATTGAGCCGGATCAGGGCCCTGGAGGGCTTGGACAAGCCCCAGGCTCTGGGTTACAGAGAAGCCAGAAAGCAGCCACATTTTGTCAGACCGTGGAGAGCAAGAATTTGACAGTCTGCACAAAAGAATGTAGCAGAGACAGGCAGTGGGGACTCTGGGTGATCAGGAAAGCAAGTGATGATGGAACCAACCACCAGAAGCCCCAACATGCCAGCTGTGTGTCTCAGGGATACCTGCTCAGAGCAGATCAAGAACAAGAAGCAGCCCCCGATAGTGCAGCTCAGTGGATTGAGCACTGCAAACCAAAGGGTCACCAGTTCAAATCCAGTCAGGGCACATTCCTGTGTTGCAGGCTAGGTCCCCAGTGGGGGCCACATGAGAGGCAACCACACATTGATGTTTCTCTCTCTCTCTTTCTCTCTCCCTTCTCCTCTTTCTAAAAATAAATAAATAAAATCTAAAAAAAAAAAAAGAACAAGAAGCAGAGCCCCAGGGTTTAGAACTAACTTCAGAAGGAGGAAGAGGGGAGGAAATGGCATGATTTTGTTGCTGTTATTTTAAGCCCTAAATCACAAAGAGTTCACTGAAGGGATGGCTTATGGCCAGTAGCTGGGTTAGGTTTCTGCTTTCAGGAAGAATGCAGGCTTGAGATTGAGATTAAATGCAGCTACAAGTATACAAGAAAAATCACATTTTTGTACAGCTCTTAGTGGCCTTTGGGGACACTGTTCCTACTGGCATTTTTCTAGGGAGAAAGCCTATAATTTTTCCAAGGCTCCTGGACCAAAGCAGGTAAAGAACTACCATTTAACAGAAACTATGTAGGGCAAATAAACAAATAAACAAATAAACAAATAACCGAGGAGCCCATGTCCCTGCAGCCCTGCGTTTGACATTTCATGGGGTCACTGGAGACGTTAGCTCTCCTCTGCTCCATCTTCCCAGCGTCCTCTTTTCCATTCACCAGAATTACATACACTCTGCTGTAACAATCATGTAGAACTCTCCTTTTTTTGTTTCTGTTCCCACCTCTTTTCCCAGTAGTCTTACATGTTTGTAGTTGTGTGACAAATGGTGTTTTTTCTATCCTAATTACCATTCATTTTTAGTCAGTTACTCTTCTATTCTAAAAAGTATTAGTGAATTATTCAACTAATGCTTATTGTGGTTAGCATGGTCCTTTTCAACACGTGAATCCAGAAGGTCAGATGAAGTTTGTAGTATTTTCTTTATACATTTACATTTTCAATAAAGCAAAATTCTATATTAACATATAAAGTACATGTATGCCCATTTTGAAGGAGTTCCTGGTTGGGGCACATGCCTGGGGTGCAGTTTTGGACCCCAGATGGGGTGTGTACAAGAGGCAACCGATCAATGTTTCTGTCTCACATTGATATTTTTCTCCCTCTTTTTCTTCCTCCCTTCCCCTCTCTCTAAAACTAAATAAATTTTTAAAATCTGAATAAAATAAGAATTTAGCTGTGTGACCCTGCGCATCTCTGGCTATATTCTCTTGCATGTGAAATCAGGTTGTTAAAGGACTGTGAGGCAGCTGTGTGGCAGGGCTCTGGGCCGGGTTAAGGGGAGAACAATAGAGACAGGCAAATCTTTTGATTAGCTTCTTTCCATGGTTCACCATCTTGCTTTCACACGGATTGTTCTAATATCTTTGTATCATAGCCTTAATAATTTTCATTGTCATTGTTTGCTTAATAGCCTCTCAAATAATTGTCATTGTTTGCTTAAAAATGTGTTGCACCCTGGCTGGTGTAGCTCAGTGGACTGAGTGCGGGCCTACGAACCAGACGATCGCGGTTCAATTCCCAGTCAGGGCACATGCCTGGGTTGCAGGCCAGTTCTTGGCAGGAGCCAGTTCCCAGCAGGGGATGCACAAGAAAGCAACCATACATTGATGTTTCTCTTCCTCTCTCCTTCCCTCTAAAGATAAATAAATAAATATATTTTTAAAAATGTGTTGAATACACATATTTTGGAGATTGTGAACTAAGACCTATTATTACTGTGCCCACTTACTTGTGCTTCTAGACAATATGGCACTTAGGTCAATTTCTAAGCAAAACGTAAATACATAAATAACACTGTTGTCCCCTTTCCCCTACTAAGAATTTCTAATCACATGAAGGATTAATATAGAGTAATATACCTAATAATGAAGAAGAGGGAATTTTGAACCCTTCATTAAAATACAATAACGTTTACATTTTAACAATAGTTTTTAAAACCTCTCCCATATGAAGTTCATTGAATTTGGGGCCTTTGTGTCTTATCTCCACAGCCTTCTCCCTACCCTGTCCTTGTGGAGCGGCAAAGAAACACTGATGATCACAACATACGTCATCGTGTATAAACATCTTTTCTGTTTTCTCAAATCAGTAGTTTGAAATTTGCTATTTCCACCAGCAGGAATCCCGTTGGTCTTGCTCGGGCCCCCGCAGAGCCCACCTTTGTCCACTGCTGGACAGAGAGTTGGTGCGTCTCCAGTGGTTGTCTTATCCACAGCAAACAGGGCGGAGGAAGAGTCATCCGCTATGGGAAAGCAGGATCTTGTCTCAAAAAGAAGAGGAAATAGATACTGGACACAGATGTCAGATACCTACTCTGGCATGACAGGCAGAAAAGCCCAAGTCTTGACCATTTGGCTCAGCCCCTCACTAAAATTGTACAGTGCTTTGGTTCAATAAATGTCCTTACCCACAATTTTGATTATCCTTGGGAAAAGTATGAAATGAGGCCGTAAGGCTAATAATCCAGGATGGGGCCAAAGGAGGATTACAGTAGCGAGTACACAAAACACAGAGTTTATTCTTGTATTATTTATTAATTACTGTATTATTTTTCCATATGAACAACTGTAAACCTACTTTTGCCTAACCCTGTGTTTTACACTTGGTTTTGTTCCCCGTAAATTTCAGTGGGGGTGGGTCAAAATGTTATGGCTGATTTTCTAAATCTTCATACAGATTCTAGGTATCTGCTGAAACCAATGAAACAGGTAGAAACTCATCTTGATTTAAAAACATCTTTGTTTGTTTTTATTGTCATGAAGCCTAGAAGATTATTCAAAACTGAAAATGAATTATATTCACCCCAAAGTCACATGGTACACAGTCTGAAACATGACTCCATCCCATTTCCCAAGCCTACCTGCAAGGGTTAATGATAAGAACCAAGTATGACAAATAACTCAGAAAATGTAACCTCAAGAATATAAATGCAGAATTCTTGTGATATTTGCCCAAATACCTGAAATTTTAATAATAAAAACCTCTTCACATTATCAATTTAATTTCTTTTCTAAAGTAAATTCCTCCTCTATTGACTCACTGAAAATGAAACTGCTAAAATATATATTAAAGCATATCTCTTTCCCCTACCCAGTTCTTTGTACTTATTCTGCTCAGTTCCCTCAGAAGCACTTAACTGTGGTGCCTTGCTAGAATCTGGGTTCTAGCTTCAGCAGCTAAAGGCAAGGATATCTTCTTCCAAAAATGATATGTTCCTTCAGCTTCCCCAGAGCTGTAATTTTTCTAACCCCAAATTTCCCAGGATCCACTCCCTCAAGTCAAAGGTAATCAACAAAAAACAAAGGCTTATTACACCATTGGCTTCACTCTGACAAAATTTAACAAATACAAGAAAATCCTTCAAACTAGCCCATGTATAAATGTGGAAGAACTTACAATTCAGGAATCAACTAACATATGTAAAACCACTTCCCAAACAAAATCACGTAGTAGAACCTAGTACTACATTGGAATTTAGTGATATGGGCCGCATCTAAATAAACATAGTGTCACCCAGGAAGGTGGTAGAACAAAAGAAATAGAAAAAATAAAATAAAATGTGCTATTTCAGCTTCATTGGTGTGCAGTCTAAAGCCTGGCATTAAATTCACTTTAAATGCCAACTTTAAATTCACTTGGGAGGAATTTCTTATCAATAAATTGATTGTGACAATATGAGCCCCATATCCAAGAAGAAAAAAATCCACAACCCATTCAGACTCCTCATTCTTTCTAAGTTTCTCTTACTTCTGACACTGATTACAAATATACAATTGTGAGACTTCCAAACTCCAGGTGTTTCCTAGACTTTGTCTTTCCCTGAGGATCCATTCCACCAATAAATTTGATTAAAATTTCAATTCTCTGCACTTTTAAAACTCTAATTTTACATTCAGTTCTCCAACATGTGTTCCACACAGAGACTTTCCTTGCCTGGGGCCAAATTGGGTCTCTATTGTACACTATTTTATTCTTCTCTATATTTTCCTTCACAACATTTGTCACAATTTTACAATTCAACATTCTGTGACTATGTGAATCTGCTGTCCGCCCCTCTAAAATTTAAGCCCCATGAGAGCAGCCATGTTGAGCCTCCTCTGGTTTGCTCAGCACTGTGGTAACAGAGCAGGCTTTAGTGCCTAGCAAGAACCAGGCACTGGAAACATTTGTTGAAAAGTTAAATCATCTGTACCAGTCCCCTTTTCTTCAGAATTTGAAAAAGTAGAGTGAAAGGGGACCCAGAGCTTCTTCCCCTAGAGACTAGTAGATGAGAAAGCACTAGAAGAAAAAAATGATAGGGCAATAAATAAAGGCAAAAGACCACCTTAACGTTTTGGTTTTTAGGACCTGTATTCTCTCCATTAATGCTAGGTTTCATTACAAATAACACATGTTCAATCACTTCAAGTAGAAAAAATACATTGGATAGATTCAAATTCAAATTCCATTTTATACTAACTGTAGAATATTTGCTCCTCACCTTTTTGATAGCTTTTAAAATTCTCTACTTGTTGGTGCCATCAAGATTACAACAGAGAGGTATTAACCACTAAATGGAACTGAATCAAGAAAAATCAGTTTGAGGGTTTTTTTTTGCCAATTCATTTTAGAAAACATGGATTTTGGCCTGCTTTAAATAAAAACAGTATTCAAAAGGTACTAGCTTGACAAAACCTAAAAATGCATATTTTTCAAACTTAGAGGTTGGACTAATTGATGCATTTTATGCCTTATTGTGTCAACATGTTAACCAAAATTTACAACACACTAAGCCAGAAATTTATTAAATGTGCTTCCAATTTGATAGAAAATGTCTAGGCTGCCTTCAGGAGGGATTGTGTGTATCCAAAAGAGAGGGATTCTACAACCCAACCAGATTTCCTACTTCTCACTTCCCTGGGCAGCTAACTTTTGTGTGTTTTACATTTTAGATTTCTCCAGATAATTTCTTTGAAGAAAGGATGCCAAGGATATTTTTTTAAGTTCTTGAAAATAACTGGGCTAACACACAACATTTTTATCCAGCTATGTATATGTACCTTGGAGAGAAAAATGGCATTTGAAGTAGGTAAGGGGTGTTTTGATTATTAGGGCTCAATTCTTGGCCATTATTTTCAACCATCAGCTCCTGCATTTCACAGCTTTCTCAAATCAGTTGGGAAGGAGAGTATGGGAAATTTACAATATAAAAGTCCTCTTACAAACACAATACCCTTCATCTAAACAATCCAGTGCCAGCTACTTTCTCTGAAGTGTTCCCAAGGCTTGGGGTTGACCTAGTAGCATTTCTATCCCTGGTCTGTCATGAAATTTTTAAGACACACTTCAGCCCAAACATTCACTTTAAACTTCTCTAAATAAGTCACTTTAAAAGAGAATGTTATTTGTCAGGGTATTTGCACTTTGGGGCTAAGAGTTTGAAGGATTTTATAAAACCTAACTTCTGAAAAGAGCACTAAGGGGAAAAAGTAGAAATTCTATAAACTTTTCCAGACAACATCATGTATTAATTCTTGGTTGGAAGCAGCTATTTTCTTCATATTTGTGAATATACTATGGCTAAATATGTGGAGCCTTAAATGATGATTCCCATAACATTTAATCTAATTGTTGTTGGGTTATTTCTTCCTTCACTTACAGCCATCCCTGGACATTTTTCATACTGCCTCCTCATTAAATCACTGTTTCATGGAAATCACTCTAATTCCTTGGACAGGAAGTGGGTAGTATGCATGTGATTGAGATCACACAGTAGGAAACCATTCAGTTATCAGCTCTTTGACTCACTAAGTGTGTGATCTTGGGCACGTTAACCCCTCTGTACCTCAGTTTCCATTTGTAAAATGCAAATAAGAAGAGCACCTAACTATAGAGTTATTGTAAGGAGTAAATTATGGTATCTGACCCAGTAACTGCTAAAGAAATATTAACCAGTGTTATTATTTATAGTTGTCAGTAATGGAGCTAGGAATTCCATCTAATCTCCAGTTGTCTCTCAACCTGATCAGAAATTAGCTAACTATTCAATTATTTAGAGACCAAGGTCATTCATTGTGTTTTGTAAGAGAACTTTTCTAGATTTTTCCCGTCAGTGGTGATTCAAAGGAGGATATAAAGTGTAGAAGCTGGTGGATAAAAATCATGACAAGTAATGTTACCCAAATTATCAACATCAAGACATGGAAAAAAAATCTCCAACTCGTGTTACATTTTCAATCAAAATTATACAAGGAAAGTTAAGTCTAGTTCTGCCTTTCAAGAGAGTCATTTCTAATTCTGTCAATTCTAAATAAGTGTGTCTCAGTACTTTTTGAGTGTGTTTGCATTCCGTGTCTAATGCACTTCTTAACATGTCTCAACAGGTTGTCCTCCACTAAACCCACTAATGCTTTTCAGTATTTATATTAGGTGTCCCTGTCAAGATCTCTAAGGAGCTTTTCTCATGCTAGACCTACAAGATTTTTTAACAAACCCTTCTTTCTCATATCTAGCTTGTTTGTGATTTTATTGTCATTAATCAGATTCCTGCCTAGTCTTTGGTTTTCCAAATGTAGGTCTAATACCTATAGCACACTTTCAAAGCAGCCCCTCTCACCCCAGTCCCCTAACCTCCTCCTCCCCATGCCTAATCTTCATGCACATGTGGTCTCTCTTTCTCCTCCACCCCCCTCCTTCCCTCTGTCTCTCTGCAATTACTTTATTTTCTGGTTTTCTCCAATACGTTTTTGGTATTAACTGACAAAATTTCCCACCATATTTCCAGTACAAATGTATCACAATTTGTAAGAGAAATAAAGATGACATCTTATTTACAGTATCTCCCTTGGAGATATGCAATATTTTATTTGACCCTTAGGCCTCAGCAAAATATTTAATAACTATCCTCATAGAACATTTTATACTGATTCCCAAGTCCTTCCTCATCAGAGTTCTGCCTTCTAAAATCATCAGTGATTTTATAAAACTTAGAGCTTTACAAAATTGAGAAGAGGGTAAATGCAGACAACAGTGCCAATTTGCCACCAAAACACTGTTGAGTTAACTTGCCTTAATCTCAACAAGTAAAATAAAGAGAAAAACATCCAGTAATAAAGAAAAAAATATAGTGCAGCCTTAGTTTTTCTATGGGGGTGGTGTTCATCACTATTTTGGAATTTCAGATATTTGTTAGATACAAAATCAAATATAAGTTAATAATATGAGTTGGGAATGGCATAAAAATGAGGCTTATGGGAAATAAGTGTGGCACATTCATCACTCCGGATGAGTACAAGGGACAGATGACCCTGAGTGCCCTATTCCACCCGTTCCCTTAGGGCAGTGACAGAGTCCCTGGGCCTCGGTGCCTTTCCCATTCATGAATGAGTGAAAAGAAGACTTACATTTCATCCTTGAAAAGTCAAGAACTGATTATCCAAACAGACTTGTCCTGTCCACTTTGAAAAGGCATGAAGGGAACTATTGATATGGTGATTCTCAATGTGTGTCTGAAGCTATAAAGAAAAAGATGTGAAGGAAACGTTTTCTGTACTTCAAAATGCCTGTGGAAGGAGGATAAATATACAAAGAGGGCTGTTCAACTTAGATGTATCAACAACCTGCAGTCAAATTCATCTGTAGTGCGCAAGCCATCCTGACTAGAGAAAAACTGCTTGTTCTGAAGGGGAGAAAAGCAAAGCCTGGCTATTTTTTTCTGACTTGTAATTCTCACTCAGGGCAAAAAAAAAATTCAAATGCATTGATTATTCTGAGCCATGAGATTGAAAACAACCAAAAACAGACCTTTAAAAATATAAAATGAAAGGCCTGTTGTCTATAGGTTCCAGAGGAAAATAAAGGTATGCTACAGATGATTTCTGATCTCCCTGGAAAAATAGTACCTGCGTGTGTAACTCTGGAGTTCCTATTCATTGTTCTCTTTTTGGAAACTTCTAGTCCCCAAGATCCCTGTATTTTTTTTTAAAACAGCAGTTTTCTACCAGGCAATTGTCATCCCTGGAGACATTTGGCAAATGTCTGGGACTTTTGGAATCTCTGGGCGCTTGAGGTGCTTCTGGCATCTACTAGAGAACAGACATCTCCCAGTACACAGAACAAGCCCCCACCACATAGAATTACCCAGTGTGAAATGTCAGTGAGGCCAAAGTTGAGAACCCTGTCATCAGAGATGAAAATAGACTTGAGGAAAAAAGGCTGACACAAAAACCTGACTCCTGGGGCAGTGCCTCTGCAGGGAAGCTGATGAGCACCTCACTTTCTGGTTTTCCTGGAAGTCCTAGGGACTTAGAAAACTGATGGAACATGGCCAATAAAGTACAGTGTTACTCTACAGAGCTCCGTAGTGCTGCTTGGGAGAATGCCAGGAGGAACTGAGGCCAACTCAGTGTGATCATCATCCTGTCCCCTGAATGGGAGGCAGCTGGTCCCACAGAGCAAGCCTGGCCTATCTTACCTACCCAGTCGGTGCCCAGGAGTTGCAAGCCTCCATACTTCAGTACCACTTTAATACTGCCAACTCCTGGGAAGTAGAACTGAAGAGCCCTCCACTCTTTGGAAACATGGTATGTGGGTATTACTGCCAATCACCAAACCCCATAAATGTCAAAAAGACTTGTTTGCACAGGAATAGCACAGCAGTGAGCAGGTCTGATACTCAAGGCAGTTGTTTGTGGTTCCTTCAACTCACAACACAACTGTCTCTTTGACCCCATCTCCCATGCTTCTCTTTGCCACTCATTCTGCTCAATCCACACTGGTCTACTTTATGTTTCTCCAAAGTGCCAAATGTTCCAGCACAAGCTTTAGCACTTGCATGTCCTCTGGCAGAATGCTCTTTGCTCAGGAATCCCTTACTTTATTGAGATCTCTGCCCAAATTACACCCGCACTGATCATTCATTGTTGCACCTCTCACCCTAACAACTCACCAGGCTCTTATCCTCACTTACTTTTTTATAGCACTTACCACAACCTGACATTTTACAGGTGTATCTGCTTATTGTCTCTCTCGCCTCTCTCCATTGGATTATAAGCTCCATGGGGGCAGAGACCTTGTCCATTATTCAGTGTTGTATCTCAATACCTGAAATACTGCCTGGAACATTATAGCCCCTCAATAAAAGTTTGTTTAATAAATATTTTAAATGGCTTTCTGTTTTCTGTTCTTGTTCTCTCCCCATTTTCCTCCCATTAATTTTTTTCTAAAACTCTGAAAACCACCATTTTCTGATTTATTTTATACATTGTTATTTCCTTGACTAAGTATTAAGCCAGCCACTGTTACTTAACCACTTTCTTGACCCTTGGAGCTAAAAAGTTTGCTGAACTTTCAATAAACAAACACTGAACGCCTGCTGTGACAGCCTGGGAGCCACAGGAAATACAAAGAATGGGAGGGAGCCTGGACTTGATCTGTGGGAGAAAAGTAGGAGAAATAAAGCATTTACAGCAAATCTTTAATGTAAGGACACATAAAATCTATACCACAATGAAGAACAGTGTTATGGGAGGTCACTGGTGATTCTAAAGAGGCCAGGTGCTTCTACCTATAGAAATTACAAAATGCTTCCTGAAAGAACCAGTAGTTGAAATGAAACTAGAAAATGGCAATGGTACATTTACTCCACTGTAAATGTACCATGGCTTTTTAATCCAGTCATCTATTGATGGGCAGTTGGGCTGATTCCAAATCTTGGCTATTATAAATAGTGCTACAATGAGCACAGAGGTGCATATATTCTTTCAAATTAGAGTTTTGGGTTTCTTTTTTTTTCTCTTTTAAATCTATTGTTGTTCAGTTACAGTTGTCCTACCTTTTTCCCCACTGCTCACCCCTACCTCACCCCTACTCCCATGGTCAATCCCCACATTGACTGTGCCCATGAGTCCTGTATTCATGTTCCTTTGCTTGCTCCTTCTCCTTCATTTCCCCATTACTCCCTCCCCACTCCCCTCTGGTTACTGTCAGTTTGTTCTTTATTTCCAAGTCTCTGGTTTTATTTTGCTCCCTTGTTTGTTTTATTTATTAGGTTCGACTTGTAGGTGAGATTATATGCTATTTGTCTTTTATCACCTGGCTTATTTCACTTAGCATAATGCTCTCCAGTTCCATTCATGCTATTGTGAAGGGTAGGAGCTCCTTCTTTCTTTCGTCTATGTAGTATTCCATTGTGTAAATGTACCATAGTTGTTTGATCCAGCCATTTACTGATGGGCACAGAGGCTGTTTCCAGCACTTGGCTATTGTAAACTGTGCTGCTATGAACATTGGAATGTATAGGTTCTTTTGGATTGATGTTTCAGGATTTTTAGGGTATGATTCCAGCAGGGGAATTGCCAGGTCAGAAGGCAGTTCCATTTTTAGTTTTTTGAGGATATTCCATGCTATTTCCACAGTGCTCCACCAGTCTGCATTCCCACCAACAGTGCACTAGGGCTCCTTTTTCTCCACATCCTCTCTAGCACTTGTTTGTTGATTTGTTTATGATGGCCATTCTGACTGGTGTGAGGTGGTATCTCATTGTGGTTTTAATTTGCATCTCTAAAGGCTAGTGATACTGAGCATTCTTTCATATATCTCTGGGCTCTCTGAATGTCCTCCTTGAAGAAGTGTCTGTTCAGGCAGGTCCTTTGCCCATTTTTTAACTGGATTGTTTGTCTTCCTGTGTGGAGTTGGGTGAGTTCTCTCAACAGAAAAACTACAAGCAAAAGGGAATGGCAAGATCTTATTTTTCCATATTCTTACCATGTTGTCTACTTAAATATTTAAATCAGCCTTTACATATATCTAAAATATGTCACCAAAGTGAAAGTATGTATGAGTAAATTTTTTTCTTTTTAGTTTTTAGATAAATGAGTGGGTAGAAGAGGGAAATGACTAAACAATGACAACAGGGATGGTTCACACCAACTGGTTGACAACCTCTAAGACTAGTTCTATTAAAGCAATTGCTGCATTCACTTCAATAGGCAGAGTTAATCTATCTCACTCACGCCCCGTGCTTGTGAAGCTTTCTCTGGGCATAGGCCTGACCATCAGAAATTGCAAGGAGAGGTAGGAAAGGAGGGGATGTGTTTTAGAAAAGGAGAACTACAAAGGAGATGTGATTAATTGGCTTCCCCTGCTAAGGTCTTATCAGTGCCATACATAGTGCCCCACATATCTCAGGAGAAAGATCTATTTCCAGGGCTCTCAGGAGAAAAATCCATTTCTGGGGCCTTTGATAAGCCTGCCCATGACCATTGCCTTTTCTCTATAAGCTCATTCTCACTAAATAATCTCCTCTGAGTATTACAATATAAGATATGTTTTGTCCCAAAACATGTTTTCCTTGAAATCCTCAAACTAGTCTTCTTATTAAATACATTCCTTTTTATCTTGAGTACAAATTTAGATCTGTCTTAGAATAAATCCAAAATTGTCACCAAAGGGAAATTATAACAAATCTGATTGTGTAATTCTTTAAGTTTCCAATTATACTCAGTTCTTAAGTTCATTTCTATATAACCACATTTCAAAAAACAATTGGTACTTGAGTGAAATATTCAAAGCATTTTGCATGTTTTTGAAGAGCTTGTTTCTTGATTCATAAGAAACACAATTCTGAAGTGCAATTTCTTTTTAATGCTTTCACCAAAAGCACCCAGGAGGATCTCATTTTTATTTTCCTTGAACAAACCAGGTAAATGTTATTATTACAAACTGGCAAGGGGACATCTATTTTTAAGCTTTGGGATTGTTTTAATTTGAAAGCAATATATTCATATATGAAAATAATATATTTTATGGGCACATACATATTTCCTCAAATATAATATATTCAATGGTTCTTATTGAAGCATCCTTTTTGTTTCTCTTAACATAACTGATCTCTCTTTATTCTATGTTCCAGAATCTTTCCATTTTTTCTAATATAGCAACTAAAATTTTTTTCTCCAACCTATAAGACCCAAAGTTTTGTATATATTTTTCCACTTAAAGTAGAATTTTTTTCATTTCTTGAAAGAAAATGAAATAAGAACAAAGAGAAAAATGGGGCTAAGTTCAACCTGTCATAAATGACTGAAAGCTCCAGAGAAAATGAACAAGGAAAAACAGAAACAAACATCCAAATGAATATAAATGGATCGAGCCAGACTGCAAAGAGAAGCAAATAGGTTGCTGAGGAAAGTGGCAAGGGAGCGAATGTTTAGAAAGTACACAAAACCCTCTGCTCAGCTCCTCTTACTTCACTGTACTTCCTGTCACCTTCTTGGTAAACTCACAGACCTCTTTTACTTATTTTATTCATGTAAATTTCCCTTCTTCTCTAGAACTCTACTTTGCCTTTATCCAAGGCAAATTAAATTGATAAATATTTGGCATTGTCCACTCAGGCACACAAGACTATAAGGAGGCATGAAGAAAGCACTAAATCATAAATGAGGGGGCCTAGGTTTTTTTCCCAGGTCTACATCTCAAAAAAGTGTTTCTTTTGAAAAAAAATTAAGAAAAAAGATGTATGGTCATTTTACCCTACGTGATAAGGTATATAAATAAGTTGCCCTAGCAAGTGCTAGATATTAAGAAGGCATCAGCACAGTGAGTGGGGTTCAGAGATTAGGGAGAGCTGCCTACAGAAACGTTAAACCAAACTCAGGACCCGGCATATGGTAAGTGTTCTGTAAATATCTGTTGAATGAGCAAGTGAATGAATGGCCATATAAATGTATGTATGTAGGCAATGCCAGCCCAACCAGTGAAATTAAGAAAGAGAAACTTAAACTGTTTGTTATAAGATATATATAGTTATGGCTCTCATGCAAACATAAAATGAACATGTGTAAAAGATTTTAATTCATTGATTAGTGAGGAATCCAGTATGATGTATAAAATGAGTTCAAAGGAGAATCCAAAGAACAAGCTCATACATAGGCAATCAATAACACTAAAATGGCTCCAGTCGGGTGGCTCAGCTGGTTGGAGCATCATTCCATACACCAAAATGTTGCAGGTTCAATTCCTGGTCAGAGCACATACCTAGGCTGTGAATTCTATCCCAGGTTAGGGCATGTATGGGAGACAACCGATGTTTTTCTCTCCCTCTCTCTCTCTCTCTCTCTCTCTCAAATCAATAAACATTCTCAAGTGAGTATTTCACACACACACACACACACACAAAGAAAAGAATGTTAAAATGAATCTGCTAATAGATGTAAAACTAAGGAATATTCCCATGATAAGCATCAATTACATCTCCACTAAACACAATTTGCTTGCTTCTTTGTGGACTAAAATAATTTTCATTGCCTTCAGTTTTCTATAACTTCCAGAGTTGAAAAGTAGGTCAGAGATAATGAAAGATATGGACTTGTGGATTGAGAAGACCCCAAAAGAGTACTCTAGACCATGCTCTAGCTTTCACTGAAAGGATAACCATCTGGTATTCTTTTTGCCTATTTCATTTGTTTTTACAAATGTTCTTGAGATACTAGTACCATGACTAGTATAGTCACTAGTCACAGTGACTATAACAAGACTATAAAAGCCCTAATCTTCCAAAAAAGACTAGGACTCTTTTTTGCCTCATTGTTCTTTTACTGAGCTATTCTGGCAAAATTCCAACCCCTCATGGACCCAACTATCTGCTTTCTCCTTGCCCACACTTCAGAAAAATCCCATAATGATAAAGACCATAATTTTACAATTCCATCAGCAACTGAGCCCTTGATAAAGCTTTCGGGAAGTCAACTGCACTCTTGCAGTTATTTTACTATACCGTTCTATAAAACACCCATGTCAAGTGTTTTCTTCTCTCAGAAAGTCTCAGATCACAGTAAACTTCAAAATATGTAGCCGCCAAGAAAGAGTGGTATTCACTGAGCAGAAAGGGCTGTATGGAGCTTTGGTTCTGGACCACACTGTCCTCTAGATGTGGAATCAGGGGTCCTGGGTAAGAGTGGGGCAAGTAAGGACTCACGGCATGGCTTAGAAGTGTTCTCATATTTAATCATCAATATGACCATATTTCTCCTTGACTCCAAGTCACTTATTTCCACCCAGTGTCAACAGACAACCTCACCTTCTACTCCACAGAGAAAATTAAAGCCATCTGAAATCCCTTAGCTATCAACTCACAGCCCTCTCCTCCCACCGCATCTACCCCATCGTCGGATTATTGCTGGGTATAGAAAGGTATCTGTAACACACATGGAGAGTGTATGCTACATCTATTACAAACAGGATAACAGACAAAAAAGAGAGAGACAAGATTGGACTAAAATAATGCAGCAATATAGAGGAAAGAGAGGAGACTGAAGGGAAGTAGATACCATTGATTTGTCTCTTTTATGTTTTGTAAAACCTACAGGACAGACAGCATGAACAAGAAAGATAAAAAACACATGGCTTCTGTAAGAGGATCCCTTCAAGGAAAATTTGTTGTAAGTGACATCAAAGGTTGAGAGAGTCACTTCCAGCATAAGTATATTAGGTAGCCTGATTATAAATTCAATTGAAATGAACCCAAGGGACATTTGCAATATGTCAAATCCCTAAAAATAAGAAATTTATGTGTGCTTCAGACCAGTAGTGGAATTGAATTTCTTTTGAGGCCAGTACCAAGATGCACAGGATCAGAAATGGTAGGAAAGCTTTTTTTATTTGCATTTAGTAGGCAAGGATAAAAAGTCTGTACATTTTCTTTTTTCTGTACATTTTCATTCTGTATTAGAAGTGAGTCTAGATAACATTGTGGAAGAAACAAACCTCTAACAAGAATTCAGGAACTGTAAAGTGTGGCATGGAACACTGAAAATTGACATTCTTAAAGACAGTTTTTATATTTTAACCAGTAGCTCTTAAACTTGAGCATGCATCAGAATTTTCTAGAAGGCTTGATAAACCAGCTTGCTGAGCCCCACTTCCAGAGTTTCTATTCCAGTAGGTCTGGGACTTAGCCTGAGAATGTACATCTCTTCACATACCCAGGGGCTACTGATGCAGATGGTCCGGGGACCACACTCCAAAAATCACTGCTCTGAACTACATCTAAAATTAAACCAATGGAAAAATACTTATTTCAGTGAGTGGAGGGGAAATAGAGTAAAGGCAAATTAAGAAACTAGTCCTGAAGAATAGCTTTTAGGAGCTTTGGCCAAATGTAATGCTGATGAACTCAGTGTAGCACAGTTGAAGAAAACAAACTGTCCTTTTGCCAAGTCCTTCTGCCGTGTTTTTCCAGACAGCACAGCATTTGTTTTACAGTTTGCTCCCCATCTGCTTAGTTTTTATGGCTTTTGCCATTTCCCTGGATTTCTCTGTCTCTCACACTACTGTCCTCTGGTTATTTCCTGATATTTGTTTAGCCCTCTTTTTTCTCTATTCTTTGGAATGCCTCGTCCCCAGGGAGCATTCTCATTGTTCTTATTGGTATCAGTAAATTGCTCAATCCACTAGACTCTTTCCATTGTTTTGATTTTCCTCAGCTAATTTCAACTTACTGCAGGCCAGGCTAATAGAAAAGTGAACATTCTAAATTAAAATCAGACAACCAAAGTGATAAAAATGGGATAGTCTCAACTCAGAATGTGCCCTGTCTTATTTTTATACAGTCAACAAAGTCTACCATACACTGTGAAAGGATTATTTTTATAATATATTTTATTGATTATGCCATTACAGTTGTCCCATTTCCCCCCTTCATTCCCCTCCACCCTGCACAACCCCTCCCCCCACATTCCCCCCTTTAGTTCATGTCCCTGTGTCATAAGTTCTTAAGCTTCTACATTTCCCACACTGCTCTTGCCCTCCCCCTTCCTATTTTCTCCCCACTGTCTATGATACTTATTCTCTGTATCTTCTCCCCCACCCCTCCTCCCACTCCCCTGTTGCTAACCCTCCATGTGATCTCCATTTCTGTGGCTTCACTCCTGATCTAGCTGTCTGCTTAGTTTGCTTTTGTTTTAGGTGTGGTTAATAACTGTGAGTTTGCTGTCTTTTCACTGTTCTTATTTTTTAATCTTCTTTTTCTTAGATAAGTCCCTTTAATATTTCATATAAGAAGGGCTTGGTGATGATGAACTCCTTGAACTTGACCTTATCTGAGAAGAATTTTATCTGCCCTTCCATTCTAAATGAAAGCTTTGCTGGGTAGAGCAATCTTGGATGTAGGTCCTTGCCTTTCATGACTTGGAATACTTCTTTCCAGCCCCTTTTGCCTGTAAGGTCTCTTTTGAGAAATCCACTGACAGTCTGGTGGGAACTCCTTTGTAGGTGACTGTCCCCTTCTCTCTTGCTGCTTCTAGCATTCTCTCTTCATTTTAATCTTGGGTAATGTAATTATGATGTGCCTTTGTGTCTTTCTCCTTGGGTCCACCTTCTTTGGGACTCTCTGAGCTTCCTGGACTTCCTGGAAGTCTATTTCCTTTGCCAGATTGGGGAAGTTCTCCTTTATTATTTGTTCAAATAAGTTTTTCACTTGTTGTTCTTCCTCTTCCTCTTCTGATACCCCTATAATTCAGACATTAGAACATTTAAAGATGTCCTGGAGGTTCCTAAGCCTCTCCTCATTTTTTGGAATTCCTGTTTCTTCATTCTTTTCTGTTTGGTCATTTTTTTCTTCCTTTTGGTCCACTCCATTGATTTGAGTCCCAGTTTTATTTCCATCACTATTGGTTCCCTGTGCATTTTCCTTCATTTCACTTAGTTTAGCCTTCATTTTTTCATCTAATTTGCGACTAAAATCAACCAGTTCTGTGAGCATCCTGATCACCAGTATTTTGAACTGTGCATCTGATAGGTTGGCTATCTCTTGGTTGCTGAAAAGTACTGCTCTGGGGCTTTGATTTTTTTCTTCTGATTGAGCCATTTTTGGTCAGGTTGCACCTGTTATGTATGAGGGGCAGGGCCTTAGATGTTCACTAGGGTGGGTCAACCCATTTGCTGGGTTGTGATGCTGTATATGGGGGCAGGGTCAGAGAAAAAACAATGGTGCTTGTTCCTCTCTCTCTCTCTCAGATTTCAGTCCCCTCTGCAACTACCCACAAGCAAACTGGGCCTTTCTGGTGCTGGTTCCCAGGTGGGTGGGCTTGTGTACATTCTAGGACCCTGTGGGTTTCTCCAGCGAATTTTCCTGTGAGACTAGGAGTCTCTCCTGGCACCTCAACCCCCACAGGTGTTTTCAATCAGTGCTTTTAGGCTTTATTGCCTGTTGCTGGGACACTGGGTTTCACAGTCTGTCTCACTGCCCATTTTTGCCTGGTTTATCTGAGTGTGAATTTGTGACTGTGGTCAGCCAGCCAGCTTGTGCACCTCACTGGGTTGGGTCTGCTCATTTCCTCCCCACACCTGGGGTCTGCTAGACCTGCACCACCTGTGCACCTGGCTCTGCCAACCACCACTTTTTCCTGCTGCAACCCCTCTCAGCTGGCCACCGACTCCACCTCTCTTACCAGTCTGGATAAATGGGTCATTGTTGTCAGACTTCCGTACAGTTCACTTTTCTATCCGTCTAGTTGTGTTTTTGTTTCTAAATCTTTGTTGTCCTTAATTTTGGTTGTGTGAGGAGGCACAGTGTTTCCACCTATGCCCTCATCTTGGCCAGTGTGAAAGAATTATTTACCTGACTTGCTCTCCAGCTGGGCAGAGACACCTGAAGGACAATTAATCCCAACCAGCCTTCTGCATGAGGCAACAATAGATGAGGTTGGGGGGTACTACATAGAAGAAGTCCATTCAGGGATCTAAAATTCTATAAGTAAAAAGAAGACACTATAGCCACTCTTATTTTTAAGAAAAGAGTTAATAACAGGATGGAGGTGAAGGGAATTATGATTTTTTTTTACAAAAAGAGTGTCATTACCAGACTGAAAGGATCCATCTGCCTCTATGCGTCAAAGCCCAATAAGACATGAGCAGAAGTTTGCAGCCAAAAAAGGAACAATTTATTAAGGATGTGGTGCCATGCCTGGAGCTCCATGACCTGGCTCCTCAATGGCTTTCCAGGGGATAGATTACGTAGAAAAAATCATTAATCACGGTGACAAATAGAGTTAGGGTCCTGATCTCTACTGATTGGTTGGTGCTAGGGTAGAGGGTAACAGATCTTTGTATCTGATTCTGATGTCAGCTGTGGGGTTGTTCTGTCCAACTTCACAAAGATTTGACCTTTGGGATCATTCCACTTGCCCGGATCTGGAGCTAAAACACAAGTGAGGCCAAGATATTACATGTAGTTTGATTGAAAACTCAGTGTAAATAGTCAATAGACCAAGAACCTTGTTTCTGAGACTATAGGGTGCTGACCAGAACCTCACTGTCCTGAGGGCTTAATGATTAAGCAAGGGAGAGGACGATGGGTGAGTCAAGGGGGCTAAGTGAGGCCAGATTGAGTCAAAGGGAAAAAAATCAAAATAGAAGGACAGATTAAAGAAAATAAGGTTTCTGCATGATTACATAGCTTCATTTCATTCTTCATGGAATGAAGCTATGTAGAAGTTTGCACAATAAAAAACTAATGGATGCCTCTGTCACCTGCTTCAGAATTTAGCAAACTGTAGTAGGGGAAGGAGTAGTGGGAGGAAGAAGGGTAGTAAATTAACGCAGCACAAATACATCTGAAATAGCACGTAAAACCCATTAGTAATTTTCAAAATTCAAACAGTAAGTTCAAGTATTAAAAAAACTTTTCCTATCACTTGAAATTGATTTCTTAAAGATTATATTTTTATACCATACAACCTCCCCCAAACAAACAAATAAGTTTCCAAGAAATTTTAAGTATGTTGTTTTGTTTGCAATGGTCAGTTTTACATGCCAATTTAGCTAGGTTTTAGTACCTAGTTATTCAATCAAACACCAATCTAGATAGTGCTAAAGATATTTTGTAGATGAGATTAAAGTCTATACACAGTTGACTTTAAGTAAGGGGATTATTTTCAAATAATTAGGGTGGTCCCAGTTCAATCAGCTGGTAAACCTTAGGACTAGAACCTCTGTTTCCCCAAAGAACAAACCCTGTCTGTGGGCCACAGCTTCAGCTTGGACTTGAGTGCTGGGCCTGCCCTCCCTCATGACTGAAGACTTGGGTAGCCAGCACTCACAATCCCACAAGCCAATGTGGTGCAATAAATCTCTTAGTATACAGGGTCCAGCACAAGTCATGCCCCTTTTTATTAAAAAATCTTTTATTACACAATCACAAGTATGTAATTCTGTAACATAGCAATATCACACACAGGCACACCATACAACATGTTAGGTGAAATGTTCAAATTAAAACTATAAATTACTACACCCATATTATTACCCTACCAACCACACTCAAGCAGGTGTTACTTCTGCCAGACCCTGTGTATCTTCTGCTGGATATGTTTCTGTGGTTGAATCCTGATGAATACATTTTCCTTGCATAACATTATGTCACATATCTGCCTCATGTTGATGTCCATAGGTCAATGTCTCAGATACACTACACCAGGTCTCTGCCATCTACTAAGTGAATATGCCAGAGAAGCATGACTTTGTAACCATTAAAAGTTAGGAGAGAATTTCTGTTTAAAGCAGTGATCACAGTCCAATTTCCCAATTCAGTGAGAAAGGAACTTTTTTAACAGAGAAAAAGCATTGTGTACTACTCACATGTCGGGAATAAATTACATTTATTTATTTATTTATTTATTTATTTATTTATAGATTTTATTTATCTTTTAGAGGGGAAAGGAAGGAGAGAGGGAGAGAAATATCAGTGTATGGTTGCCTCCTGTGCATCCCCTCCTGGGAACTGGCCTGCCACCCAGGCATGTGCCCTGACTGGGAATCGAAATGTGATCATGTGGTTTGTAGGCCCACGCTCAATCCACTGAGCTACACCAGCCAGGGCTATTTATTTATTTTTTTATTGTTGACGTGATTACAATGTCCCCCGTTTCCCCCCTGCTTTGCCGTCCTGTACCCAGCCCCACCCACAGCCTTCACCACATCGTTGTCTGTGTCCATGGGCTACATGTATATGCATATATGTTCTTTGGCTAATCTCTTCCACCCCTGCCCCTCTGAGATCTGGTGTTCTGTTCCATGTATCCATGCCTCTGGTTTTATTTTCTAGCAAAAGTAAAGACCTGGCCTGTCCTATTCATCATCATATCCCCAGTGATCAGAAGCGTCAGACACAAAGCTAACCCTCAATAAATATTTGTTGAACAGATCAAGTTTTTGTTATGATCGTGAAGTTTCCAGACACAGCTGTGCTTCTGTGCCTCTCTCAAAAAAGGACAATATCAAAACATCAAAGAATATAAACCTCCACTTTTCTCTTTATCTGGAACTAAGGAGACTGGGGGAATGATCTCTGACAGAATGCAGCTCAACCTCCAACACCAGACTAGAGATAAAAGACATCCTCCTGTGCAAATGACACATAAAAGTCAGCAGACAATTAAAACATTTCAGTAGTTTCAAAGAAAGTGAAAAATTTGGGAAATCAGAATGATTAACTAGATTGTACTGTGACAAATACTGTAAAGTTTGCAAAATGTAATTTATTCAGGTTCTCAATTGTATTCATATTTGTAATGTATTCAGGTATGAAAAAGGAATGATATGAGTTAGGAAAGATTACCTTCAGATGAAAATTGAGAGAGTTGAGCTTTACTACATGCAGACAGTAAGTGGAATTGATTAGATAACAGCAAAACAAGCAAATGAATTAGAAAACATGTTTGACAAGTTCTCCCAGAATTCAGTGGAAAATGTATTACAAAGAAACATAAATACATTGAACAGAGCACTGGTGATGTGGATGGTATCTAGAATATCTAGTATAAAGCTCTTTAAGAGGAGAGAAGGGCCAGAGCAGAAGCAGTAACTGAATAGCTCGTGTTAGTTGAAATAAGTTGCAATTGAGGGAAGAGAGAAAAATACTTTAAACTGGGAAGATGATACAGCTTAGTAGATAAAAGAAGCCACAAAAGCCTCCATTCAAATTCTGGCCCTGCCAATTACTAGCTTTTTGCTTTAAAGCATGTGACTTAATTTTATGGAACCTATTTTTCTCCTCAGTGAGTGGGGATATTAATATTTACAGAGCTGCTTGCAAATATTAAATAATATCTGTAAATCAGTGTAATTGAAATTATCTTTCAGTAAATTGAAAGATAGTAGGCACGTGAGCTGCTATAAAATGATAAATTTTTAATATAGAGAGATGAATATGCATTCAAAAACAACCACCAGAAGAATAGAAATGTCTACTAAAAATAGCAATAAATCTATTGCAAATAATAGCAAAACATTGCAAATAAACCTAAATAGGATAAAAAAAAGAGGGGAGACAAGAAAACATGTAAACTAAATAAGGAGGCTAAATAGCATACATAATATAAAACCAAATTAGCAAAAAAACAACAATAAATTATAAATTCACATAGCCATAGTCACAGTAGAAAATTTATATGGCTCTGTCAATTCTTGACAGAGAAATTAATATAGCAGTGGAATTGATAAGAGGTATATCGCAAACTTTGTATCTGTAGAGCATATATATTACTTTTGAATATTCAGAGAATATTTACAAAAAGCTGATCAAGTTTTAGACTACTAATAAATTCTCAATAATTGCCCCAAAATGTTTAAAGTTCACTGGAGCAAAAGGATAAGCCAGGGAGGGCACTGAACTGAGAAACCCTCTACCCCTGGACTCAGCACAGCATAGAAGTACATAGTTTACTCCCACAAATTCTTTAGATAAACAAACAGGAGATTTTTGTTCTGTGCTGGTTCTCAGACAGAAGCCTATCTTGTATGATGAACCGGCTCTTGCATGGATGAGAAGTAGACCTCATAAGGCACATCAGTGCTTGCAGCCAATGGGTGACATTTCACACATCAAGGCTTTTGTTTTGACTTTGAGCTGCCCTCCAGTTACTGCATCTCCTAAAGCATGCTGGGGAAAACTCCGGCCACAACTGCCAAGTTCTTTGCCTATCAAGGGTCTCTAATAAAAGCACTACCATATTAATGAGAAGTCTTCAGCTAGTTTGTCCTACCTTCAAACTGAAAACAGGAATGACCTACCTAAAAATCCTTATGATACTTTTGCAACTATGATGGCTCACCTTTTGTATCAAATTAATAGACCTTGCACATAAATTCAAATATATTTGGATGTAACTTGCCTTTCCAAGGAGATGATTTTTACCAGATGTTCTCTGAGGATGAGTGAATTTGAAGAAAATGACTGTCCCGCACAGAACACATTGTACTCATTCTGTTCCCCTCACCTCATTATTCCTCCCTTGGCCTCCTTATTTCACGTGTGCCTCATTGTCCTTCAAGGGCCCTTATTTATTCTTCGTAACTTCCTAACTTCTCCAACCGTGTTGACCTTTCTTACTTCAAATCTTGCTTTCCTCATAATTTAAGCCCAATTTAACACTTAGTTATTTCTTATACTGAGGACCATGTCTTACTTTCTTACTAAGCCTCACAGAAGCTAGAACAATGCTAGATGTACAAATGTAGAGAATTTACTTGAACTGTATTTAATTTTCCAGAATATATATTTGAAATGTTTTATTTTACTCTCTATTTATGGTTCTTTTGAAGTTACTTTAGATCTGTGATTCTAATGATGTGACTGTGTCACATGTTATTATCAGATTTCTGCTGTAATAATCATTAATTTTACAATTTTTATAATAAAATATTTTAAACTATATCATATTAATAAGAAAGTTTATGCCCAAAGAAGCAACACAGTTTCCCTTTGAAGCTGGAAACTGAGAATTAATTAACTTAAAGATAATCTAATTTTGGCATTAATATCTATACTTAAAGTTTTTGAAATAATTTTTCAATAATTAGAAAACCCTATGTAACATGTGAATTTAACAAGCATAGTTGTTGAATTCGTATTCATAATGCTGAAAGTGAATGCAGTTCTAAAGGCTTTGAGATTACAGTGATTTGCATCAAATCAGCAGAGCAATACAAAGATGAATGCTACTTGCAAAATACTGATAATAAATAAATAAGCAAACTGAACAACCCCTCATCTGAGTAATAGCATGAAAAACTATTTAGACAATGTCATTCTTTTCAAGCAGGCTATGAGAAGAGGCTAAATCAAAAAAGTAGCCAGTCTGATTGAAATAATAATTGAAGCCTTATGAGAATAATTCAGAATCCAATCTTTTTGGCCATATTTGGGAGGTTTCAGATATTATTTGTTTTCTTATTCTCATATCTTTGCCTCTTTTGTTCTTTACAATGTAGGACACCAAAAACTAAATAAATAACAGTAACAAATTTTAAAAACAACCTGAAATTTTTAGCATGTTTGGTTTTGCATGGCAACAAGGCTATGAGATTTCAAAATACCTTTGTGGCCCTAGGAACTCCAGAAATGGGTAACATGCCTGGATCACAAGGAGGATTCTAGCTCTGTCTTTTTCCCACACCTTCCCATAGTTTTTTAAAGAATTTATTTATTTTCTTTTTAGAGAGAGGAGAAAGGAAGGAGAAAGAGAGGGAGAGAAACATTGATGTGTGAGAGATGTTGATTGGCAGCTTCTTGCAGGCCTCCAACTGGGGGCCTGGCCTGCAACCCAGGCATGTGCCCTGACTGGGACCTGAACCAGTGACCCTTCGGTTTATAGGCCGGCACCCAATCCACAGAGCCACACCAGCCAGCACAAGTTCCTCATTTTGATCTAATATCTCACACTGCCATCCAAGAGGATTGGACTATGCCTTCTATGCTTACTAGAGCCAAATATTAAGAAATGGGGGCAACGATATTTGAAGTTTGATTCTTTTGTTGCATTGTTACATGAGATTTTCTTCCAAGCTCTTCTAAAATGAAATCAGAGTCTTAAAAAAATTTTAATAAAAAATAAAATGAGCCCTGGCCGGTGTAGCTCAGTGGATTGAGTGCAGGCCTGCGAAACCAGACGATCACGGTTCAATTCCCAGTCAGGTAACATGCCTGGGTTGCAGGCCAGTTCCTGGCAGGGGATCCATGAGAGGCAACCATACATTGATATTTCTCTCCCTCTCTCCTTCCCTTCCCCTCTAAATATAAATAAATAAAATCTTTAAAAAAATAAAATAAAATAAAATGAGGTCAGAGAATGTGGCCCAGAAGAAACTGTCTTTATAGCTTAAAACATATTTTTGTAAATATTTCATGAGCTAAATTTTATTATTTAATAATAATAAAATTATTGTTAAAATAATTTTTAAATATTTATGCATATACACACTGCTTTCTCCAATTGTTGGAAGCAGTCAGTGTTCAGAAGATAACAATTGGATAAATGTCATTGTATAGTTGTCCAAATTCACAGAACGTACACCATCAAGAATGAACCCTAATATAAACTATAAACTGTGGGTAATTATGGTGTGCCAAGGCAAGCCCATCAATTTAACAACTGTACCATCTTCATGGGGATGTTGATGGCCAGGGTGGCTATGCATGTGTCGGGCATATGGAAAAACTCAGCCCTTTCTGCTCATTTTTCTGTGAACCTAAAACTGCTGTAAAAATTAAAGTTTATTTTTAAAAACCAGTAGATCAAGATGGTTGATTATATTTTCAGATCTTCTATATCCTTACTGACTTCTGTCTATTTACTGAGAGAGAAAAAAATGATCCCATTATGACAGTTGATTTGTCAACTTCTGTCCATATTTGAGTTTGATTTTTGTATTTAGTTTAATTTATATATTTCCGATCTATATTACTAAATCTTCCAATTTAGAAATTATTATCAGTGGTTGCCTGAAATTTTGAAACTTTTATCAACATAGTAAACTTCTTAATTTCTAGCAATGCTTTTCAATATTCAAGTCCACTTTTCCTAGTTAATGTAATGACACCAATTTTCTGTTTTGCTTTATTTTTCCTGGTATATCTTTTCTCATTTCTTTACTTTTACACTTTATAGGTCCTTATAAATTGCACAAGACTCTCTGTCTCTTGTAAACAGCAACTTGAAGAATTCTTTTTAAACAAGACTGAAAATATGTGTGGTTTAAGAAGGAATTTTCCACACCTACATTTATACGATTACTGGTATAGCCAAATTAATACCTTATTTTGTGCTTCCTCTCTGCCTCAATATTTTTTGTTCTTGTTTTTTTTTCAGTGATACATTGAAAGATATAAAACTCTATTCCCATTTTTGTTGATTACCTTGGAAATTTTAATATGAGTACTTGTTTCTTGAAGTCTAAAGTAAACCAATAACTTTAAAATCTTTGCAAAAACATCAGCATCTTAGGGTGTTTTTATTCCCATCATCCCCTTCCTCATTTCTAAATTGTTGTCCAGTGACTTAGCTCTGCCTTTATTCTTGATCCAGAAATTAGACATTGATACTGTGATTCCAGTGTGTATGTAATTTCCTGTAATATTTTTCATCTGTTTCTCTATGCTGCATCTGAGCAATTTCTTCACTGATACAGTACAGTTTACTAACTGGTTGACTCCTCTTCACTATGTCTAACCTACTGTTTAACTTGTATGCCCTTTCTAATTTGAGTTATATTTTTATTTCTCAAAGCTCTCTTTCAGTTCTTTTTCAAGTACCCCTGATTATTTTCAATAGACATATGTTCCTTTGTCATACTTTCAATGACTTCTTTTATTTCCTTAGACTATACTATAAACTAATTATTTCATATGTGGTATCTGAATGTTCCAAAATCTCTATTTTTTGAAAGTTTGATTCTGCCAATTGTTGCTTTGGCTGACTGTTATTTATAACAGCTTATTTTGTGTATGTTCCTGATTTCAAAAACTTATCTGTAAGATTTCTTTGAAGTCTTGGTTTAGAATGTTCCTCCAGAGATTTGTTTCTTTCTGATTATATTTTCTGCAGGTTCCCTACAGAGTGTGATTTTCATCCCCAAACTCATGTGGCTACAGGTTGGAAATGAGGAATTTTCTGGCGACATGTGTTTTCCCCGCTCTACCCAGAGCTAAGGCAAAAACAAACAGTATGTTCGCCACATGCCTCTATGAGGTGGACTTTTTCCTAATACACTTACAAGGGAAATCAACTTTATTCGAGGGTCTTTGGTCTGATGTCTACCCTCAGACTCAGCCATTATCCACCCATGCATACAGGATACAGGAGACCCATTAAAGTGGGACCTACTATGACAACTCCCCCTAGGCAAAAGCCAGGTCTAACATTCATTTACCTGTCTAGAGTCATGCTCTCTCATTGTTTTTAGCCTAGTATAATTTCCTTTACTATACTACAAGCTTGGCCATTTTAAAATACATTTTAAGAAGCGTTTTGTCTATTATATTTATATAGTCTCCAGAATATATTCTCCAGATAACTAGTCCATTACATCATTGAAAATCAAAGTCAGCCCTTTTTACTTATAATTCTGCAAGAACTTTGGGTGGCTCCCTGACTTACTCCACTGAAAAGTGTGCACCAGTGGTTTCAAACAATACCTATCCTAAAAGGAAGCATCTAGAACATCTGTTCTTTCAAAGATTGACTTGATGAACCTTGGGAATCCATTGGGTTGATTATGCAGCCTTATCTATGGAAAACAATTATGAGGTGACTTGCTTTCAACAAACCTTATTTTATCTCTCTCTGTCAGCAACCAGCCCATGAACTGGGTAGTGAAGGTATTACCTGTTCTATTTACAAATACAAATAATGAAAATAGCAGAATGCATAGATCATTCTGAGCAGCTTGGGGTGGGGTTCACATGTAGAGACTAAGGGTATAAAGTCTGGTCATTTCTTTCACAGTCCTTTGCTCTTCCCATAAGGGCTTTGGGTCCTAGACGAACTGGAAGTAGTTTATTTGTGAATAAAAGCTGGTAAAAAAGTGACCAGTAGAAACTGCAGTAGGCATCCTAGAAAAAATATTCTGCATATAAATGTAGCGATAAATACCCCATTTTAACAAGAAAATTAAACAGGGTTTATTAATGCTGGTGCAAGTAACAAGGTTCAGAAAACTCTGTTTTTTCAACTTCCACCAGTGCTCTTGAATTATGAGCAACAACACGTCAGCTACTTCAGACCTCTGTGTCTGGAAATTGTCAGGGATTCATAATAGTTCTTACTGCACCAGCCTGATAGTATCTTCTAAGGGATTCGTCTGCCTTGACTGAAGCACAGATAAACTGGTGGTTGGAAAAGGGCACATTTTAATCAAAGCTGAATGCTCACACTTCAAGACAATGGGAGCAACATGAACAAGAAAAATTAGTGTAAATTTCACCTTGACATCCCAGGAATTTAGTGATTGCCACCGTCATTCTCATACATTTTGTTCCTAAAATGTCCTCAGCCCAGTTTCCTATGATGACTCCACAGGTTGCCTTGGGAACAATGACAAAATTGGGCAGGGGCCTGTGAGCTCATTCCACGGGGCCCTTGGGCAGGCAGCAGGAAACATCTCCGGGCACACTCCTCGGTCTCTGAGCCCTGGGCCCACGTGTGGCACTCTGCTCTTCTTCACTGTCACAACATCTAACAAGAACATGACATCCAGAAGGGGTCCAGTTTCAGTCCCATACCAGGAAGATCAGACTCTTGCTGGCAGCCCAGCAGACACCAGACACAAGGTGCGAATACTAAGTGAAGGTACAAATCATGCCTCTACTTTTCCCAAGTTGCCTCTCAGTTCATATGAAATCAACATCAAGACAGCTTGAAATCCCTCTCCGCAAGCGGTTGGCCCCAGGGGCTTCGTCCTGACACTTCCTCTGTGAGAAGGCTGAGATTTCCTCGTTCTATCCCTGCCTCTGTCCTTGAATTTTACAAAGTGGCATTTCCAGAAAATACAGACCTCTCTCTGGTTTAGTAAAAACTACCTCGCCTAGCACACCTGTGATGTATTATTATGCTGAAGGTCCCCCTCCCCAACATGGGTAAGTGTGTGAAGGGTCAGATGGGGTGAAAGGAACAATACTCGCCAACCATGGGCAGGATGACCAAGCTCACATTGTAGCTGGACTCAGCACAGTGGCTCCTAGCAAGAGATGTCTCGGGCCAATCACCAAATCACATCCGTATAGACAAAATCCTAAGTACTATCTTATTTGGACATTGAATCCAGATAAAAAATAAGGTTATGGATGTGAAGACATTGCCAGTTTATACTTATTTGCTTACTTGGAAGGTCTAGGGTTCTGGGGACCAGAAGCCTGAGAATATCTTATTTGAATTCCTTTATGGCACTGGGCTCCCTCAACCCCTGAAGATATGAGGAATGAGCAAGTGGGTAGGGATTCAGTGAGGGAAGGGATATAAAGGCAGCAGGAGACCCCTGTTCATAATCTCTTGATTCACTTTACCTGCTGCACACCCCCCATAAAGATCAACTGTGAACCCAATACCACCCATTTGAGAAGAACTCCAGCCTTTAAAATAAGTTCTACTTTCCCAACAGCTCTTGCTCTGCATCCTGGGAGGTAGCAACCACCAGTGATTGTATTTATTGCTGTTCCACTTCTGCATTGTTTTCCTACATCTCATCATTCCACCACACATTTTTTGAGGGGGAAGAACACCTTGGATATTTGCAAATGCTTAGGCAGATTTGCCAAGACACTCCAATAAGCATCTGATAACATCTACAGAGAGGAGGCTGTGAGGTGCGTGCAGTGCAGTCTGAGTTTGGTGAAACAAGCCCCTCTCTAGAAAAGATTAAAGATGATGATAAGGAAAAAGGAGATTCAGCAAAGTAGACTGACAATTGGCTATAGAGACATCACTGATGGAAGGAAGGAGACAGAGGAATAGAAGAATGGGAGGTGTCTTCTGAAACATAGTTTTCCCATCAAGCTTTTAATTTTAACAACTGAGAAGGGTGGATATGGGAGGGAGGGGGGAGCACAGGGGTTGGGATGGAATGGGAGTAATAGACAGAAAACTGTACTTGAAAAATCATTAAATACATTTTTAAAAAATTAAAAAAAAATTATATGACTACATTCAGAACATTTGAAGAGAAGGGGGCAAGTCCTCCATAATTGCAAAGCTTAACAAAATCTTCTTGCTGAATTATAGTTTTAGGATTTGTCTTTATGGATCTGGTGTTCTACTTTTGGTGTCCCTGTCATCAGGGACATCCTATGCCCAAGTCTCAGTGCTATTTCTTTGTCTTCCTATGCATGACCTTAACTTTTCCTGACTCACTATCTTCTAAACATTTTCTCTGGGATACGTCCTTCAGACACATTGCGCACCTCTGCCGCACCCTTGTTTCATGACCCAGGCCTCCTGTGAACCAGAGTCACCCACTTCAAAGGGCTCTGGACAGACTGCAAAACACGCGCTGTTGCCCCTATTGTTGCAGGTGCCCTGTACCTTTTTTCTCTGCCTCTTCCTGCCTCTGTATCTTCCCACACTTCACAGAATGGGGAGATACATGCTGCTTACTCCTGGGAGAGGAAAATAGTAATTCTTTGTCCATGGTAGAAGGAAGAACTGTTTTTGTCCTGCTATTGTGAAAACCATGTGTTTTCTCATTAGCTTCCACGTGTGTCTTTGAAAACAGCTCCCCCGTCTCTTCCCTGGAAATTCAAGTAGGTGGTTTCAATTGCCCTTTCTGTTTCCCATTCCAAATACTTTTTAGTAACTGTTTGGCACATCAGGACGACTTTCTGCCCCTACACGATAGCTACACCTGTTAGAGATCTCCACATTGTAATCGGTTAATATTTCTTACCAATACATATGGGTTACACTTGCAATATAAATACACTTAAAGAAAATAGGGATCTGACCTTTGAAACCTTCATGCTACTTGATTTGAGTCACAATGAACCAAATAAATCATGCACGCTGTGATGTAAATATGCATCACAACACCACCATTGCACAAAACCACTTACATTCCTCACCACGCTCCAGTCATCAGAATGACAAGATCTTTGACCTCAGTTGTTATGATTGTTTCAGATCTTTGTTGGTATGTTTCAGGGACAGTGCAGTCTGCTTCCCCAGGGCAACAAGAATGAGGGAAGGGTCTAACCACAGATCACTGTGACTACCATATTAATGTCCTACTGCGGCTATTACAAAGTGCCACAAACTTAGTGGCTTAAAGCAACACAAATATATCATGTTGTGAGTCGGGAGGTCAAAAGTCTAGAACGGATCTCACACAGCCAAATCAGGCTCCAGCAGAGTATCTGTTTCCACGCCTTCTGCAGCTCTGAGAGGCAGCCAGCATGGTTTGGCTCCTGGCCCTCTTCTACCTCCAAAGCCAGAAATTCCATCACTCAAAGCTTTGCTTTTGTCCTTATCTCCTCTTCTGCCTCACCTGCCTCCCTCTTTCCCTTATTAGGACCCATGTGATTACATCAGCCCCACCCTGATAAATGCAGGATCATCCATCTCCCTATCTCAAGATGGTTAACCAATCGCATCTGCAAGCCCCTATGCCATTTAAATGGCATAAACTCACACACTTCTGGGATTGGAATGTGAGAAGCCATTATTTTGCTTATCACAGCCACCACTGTCGCCTTCTAACATGATGCCACTGTCAAAACTTAGTGTTTTGACACCACTGTCCTGGGTGCTCACAAAGCCCTTCATCATGTTCTCTGCTCAGAACAGGCTCAGCCACAGACCCTGCCAGGGTCTTAGTGGTCCACCTTGGGGCCCGGGACCATCCTTAGATTTAGCAAAATGGAGGTTATCTTTAGTGAGAGCAGCTTCATGGAGAAGTGCAGGGCGGGGAGATCATGGCGGGCAAAGAAGTGAATGAGAGATGAGAACACTGAGAAGATGCGTTCCCAAAGTATGTGACTACGAGGAGAGAAGAGTAAATGAGTATAAACATAATTTCCTTAAGAAAGAAGTGGCTAAAGCAGGTTGGACTGATTGAAATGTATGAAATCACATAAATTTACAGTAGTTTTGGTTCCATCTCTTTGTTAGTGTCTCTGACTTGATTATTCTCCATACACACTATAGAATAGTTCTGACAAGTTCCAATAAATTCAGCTGATGTTTTATTGAATTCAATATATAATTTCAGAAGGATGCACATCTTTTCTATATTGACTTTTCTCATCCAGGAATATAGCATATCTTTTTTCTTCCCTCTGCCAAAAGGATCCTGCCTGCTTTTCTTTTAGTTTAATCTTACTTTGTGTGGCTCTGTGTGTAAACCTAATTTTGACCAGCTAGATCTCCAGTCCAAGCAACAGAATTACCTGTGGAGCCCTTCAAAAATATACATGCCCAGGATGTACCCCTGTAGATTTTAATTCAATGACTGTGGGATAAGCTGTGACAATACTCTTTTTCTTAAAACTAATTTTGATGCAAAGTCAGGAAACATTTGAAAGATGTTTGGAACATTTGGAAATATAGGAAGGTAGAAACTAAGTTTAATAACTTACTGCTTTCCCTCTTGGTTTTTCCATATTTTTAATAATATTGTATCTAATGTCTTAACATTAGTCCCAAGGTTAATTAAAATGTCTTTTAAGTATCATTTAGCTGCCTCCATTATATTCCATATTATGGACGAATTTACTTAACTGTTCTCTACACTTTCCCTCATTTCTCTTATAAGGAAATACCATATTTTGGGGGGTGGGAGCAGTAATAAAGAAAAGTACATATTCCAGAATCCCAAATATTTCATTTTTTCTGGCTAAAATGTTCTAGAATAGACACCTTTGTTGCATTTATACTCTTCCCCCTATTATCTAGTAGACGCCACAGTGAGAGGAACTCTGGTCCACATCAGCAGTCTCACTGCCTGAACACCAGACCAGTGCAGGTGCACCTCACCAGTAGCCCTTGTTGCTACAATGAAGCAGAGGTTCTGGTGGGATTGGATACTTAAGGGAACACTATAGGTAAGTAATATGTTACCAGGTATTTTTAAAATGTTTCATTAATGTTAATAATATAGAATATGTTTGACTGTAATTTCTAACAAAATTATGCAAATAGTGTGCTATAAAAAATAGTGGAAAGGTTTCTGGGCTGAAAGGAACTTATAAATCATGGTGGATTCATACAATATATAAACTGATATAGCACAATTATAATAAATAAACTTTAAGTACCTGTACCCAAAAATATGGGTGGGTGATGAAAAGAAAGTTGCAAAATGATACTGTTCAATTTAAATAAGGGTTTTTAATTTCAGAACAGTGCTATGCATTGTGTAAGAGCTAATACATAGGAATTAGAATTATGAAGGAACATATGAGAGAGGTTAAAACTCAATTCATAAATTGTTACCTCTGGGGAGGAAAGAGGGGAATGAGAAAGTAAAGGAGTGTAAAGGGAACTTTTACAATAACTGAACTATTTATTCTTTCAAACAAAAAGAAAACTATAACTGAAACTTGTAAAATATTAGAATGAAAAGATACTGGGCGATTTTTTCATAAATATTTGTTATGCTAATCTCTACAGTTGGTTTTTTTTTTAATTTTTTAAAAAATTACTAGAATAATTCAGAACACTGAATTCCAATGTTAATTTTAACACCCCTGTTTGATCAGGAATACACTTCTTACTTTCTCTGTTCTCGAGGTCTTTTTTATCAGTAAATGGAAATAGTAATGTTTGTCCTTCCTCACTTTTACACAGATAACTTGCTAAAGGGACACTAACCTACGGGACATCAGGTTCTCTGTAGAATTAAAGCACTTAAATCAAGAAAAAAAACATTTTCCCCTGTAGTAAAGAAGTGCTAATCTATAGAAACAGGAAGAAAAAAATCAACTGAAGGCCACATAAGTTAAAAGTAATTCAGTTTAGCCTATTTCGTTGCCTGTTCAACACAGTGAAACACTGTGTTTACTGATTTTTTAACTAACAGGAAACATAAAATGATACCAGTAAATATAACAACAAAAAATAAACTTCCCACAGTCTCAATATAGCCATGGGGATATAAAGTACAGCACAGAGAATACAGCTAATAATATTGTAATCACTGTGTGTGGTGCCAGGTAGGTACTTTAAATATCAGGGGACCACTTTGCAGGGTACATGACTGTTAAACCACCGTGCTGTACTTCTGAAACTGATACAAAACAAGGCTGAATGCAAATTGTAATTGAAAAATAAAATTTAAAAGGCAAAAGAAATAATATCGTTCATAGCAATAAAACTAAATAAATAAGAATAAACTTTTTTTTATCTCTACTCATTAATTCTAAGTAAGGGAAAGGGGAAGAAAAAAAGAGAGAGGGAGGTAAAGAAAATGAAATAGGAGGGAAGGTGTAAATACAGCAACAGAGGCAAAGGGACACGTATTGAAGAACAAGCAGCTTTAGTCCTGAAGGAGACACATGCAGAGAAGGGCCATCCTTCCATACACAGCAGCAGCACCTACCAGCAAAAGGGGGGTGGAGAAAGCACGCAGAGAGCGGCCCTTACTTCTAGGGGAGGAAATCTGAGTTGACAGCTGCCACAAACCTTATACACAGCCTCTCCATTCCTAATCCACCAGCTCAGTTCCCAGTCCCCAAAGCCAACCCTGCTTGAGTCAGGAGGGATTAGCCGTTTTTACGGTTGTGCTTCAGCAAGTCGCTAGTCATACTGGCTCGACCTTGATCTTTCTTCAATTTAATCCACTGAGGTTCTTCCCTTCTAAATGGCCCGGTTTCTCTTTTAACAGCATGGTTCTGACTTTGACACTCCTTGAGTCCATATTATGATAACCTGCCTGTTTTAATTGCAAACTGTCACTCATCTGGATTTCCCATTTCTGCTTTTGTTCTCCTGTTAGAATTTAAGAACATTTATTTCATCTTGGTCCTTATGATAGGTGGTCTGCTCACCTGGGGAAGGTTGCTAGACCATCCAGATGCTAGATTTAGCTTGCCAAACTGATCATCATTTCTGCATCTTCAGCTGGAGTTACTCTTTGAACTAGTGGGCAGGTCTGATTCCAAGCACTGGTCTTCCCCAGACGTGGCCAGATACATCCTGAGAGAAGAGAGAACTCACCCAGACCTTTGTAAAGCAGCAACTTGGGACCTTACATCGTGTGATCATTCGTCACAATTGGTCTGAGACTGTCTCAGGGTAATTACTCATAGTCCGCCCTTCACTCTTGGAAGTGTCCTGGTTTGGACAATAAATTGCATGGTCATCCTCAGGCTGTTGCCACTAAAGACTTCTAAATCCACATTTCATTTTTATAGCTATAGTTAAAAGTGGGATATCAATTTTCAACTGTATTTGAATAGCAGATTAATCAGTCTAAATCCTGAGTGCAACCATTGACTGGAGATTTATTGCTTTAGTTTGAAAACTATGTGAGAAAATACAGGCCACCAGAAGAAAACAAAAGCAATAGGAGCTATTGCAATCAGAAGAAAGAACTATTAGAAATAAAAGAAAATGAAATAGAAACAATAGAATTTAAAAGCAAATTATGAGGCAGATATGACTGTAATAAAGCCTTAACATGCTTATTTCATTGGTTGGTTCTAAATCAAGATCTTACTCCTTTCTGTTAACACATGACTGGGATCCCAGCAAAATCCCTCAGTTAAGTGTTTTGGGGAATCCCTTTTGGTGTCTTATATGAGCTCATACTCAGGTCTGCCCACCTTGATCTGCTCCAGGCCAGAAGCCTAATCTGGGCCCTTTGGAGATGTCCTCTTTGCCACTACCAGCAATGAGGTGCTTGGCAACATTAGACATTCAACAGCCACTAGATAATATTTATCTCTTCTCCCCCCCCAGCCTCCCCCACACACACACACCACTGCTAAAGGCACTGTCTCCCAGGGGTCCAGATTATACCCTCCAGATTCCCTAGTGTACCCAAGACATTGAGCAAACAAATTTGGGGAAAATATTCCTTCTTACTGTACTGCTTTTAACAAACATTTATTGTTGGCCGTACTGTGCTGGCCACTCAGGCGGCAGTGGTGTGCAAAGACAGGCACGGCAACGGCTTACAAAGGGCGTACAGTTTAGGGAGAAGAATAAGGAACCCTTGTGCACGTTTACAGTACTTCAGGAATGGTGTAGAATAATTTACCTGTGTTTTCTCCTTTGTCATCACAACACAAGGAAGTAGGCATTTTTATTTTCACTCTATAGGATGCTGTGGTAGGCTGAATAATGGCCACTCAAAAATCCCAGGGCCTAATCCCTGGAACCTGTGAATGTTACCTTGTAAGGGAAGAGTCTGTGCAGATGTGATGAAATCAAGAATCTTGGACTGGGGGGAGGTCATCCTAGATTGGGGGTGTCAAACTTATTTTCACTGGGGGCCACATCAGCCTTGCAGTTGCCTTCAAAGGGCCAAATGCCATTTTAGGACTGTATAAATACAACGACTCCTTAGCAGTTAAGTGAGAGCCCGGTGCTCCTGTCAGGTAGAAACAGGGTGCCAGGCTAGATAAAACAAAGTGAATTGTGTGCCACCTGTGTCCTAGATTATCTAGGTGGATCCTAAACCCCATCATAAGTGTCTCTACTAAGAGAGAGGCAGAAGGAAATTTCACGAGAGGGGGCGGGTGGGACAGAGAGAGACAGAGAAATAGGTGAAGACAGTCTTGGAGCCATGCAGCCATAAACCAAGGAACTCTGAACAAAGGCCAGTAACCACCAGAAGCTAAGAGTCAGGGAACAAATTCTCCCCCAGAGCCTCCTAAGGGAGCATGGCCCTGCCAAGATTTTGATTGCAGAATTCCAGGCTCCAGCACTGTGAGACAATACATTTTTGTTGTTTTCTGAGTTTGTGGTAATTTGCTATAGGAACTACAGAAAACTGATACTGATGGGAAACTGAGGCCAGGTGAAGTCATTTATCTGAGGTCACAAAGCTAGGAATGTGCAGAGCTGTGGTTTAAACTCGAGGAAATGTGTCCAGAGCTCTTTCTTGGCTGCTAGGCTAAGTTACCTTTCTGCTCTGTGCTCCCTCCTTTCTTCAAAAGAAAATCCTGGTGAAAACAGATTCTTAAAAACCAACCTCTAGTAGGGCCAACCAACAGTTCCAAAATTAGGTAAGAGAATGACTTCAAATAACAATGCCCTAGATTTACATTATATGTTAAAAAGTATCTCTAAGGTAATTAGTGAACTCCCTAGGTAGAAAAACATTAGATTAAAAATAGAGAAAACAAAAAGGCAAGTAATAGGAACATTCTCAAAATAAACAAAGCTATTCTCTGGATTCTTTTCTCAATATTGTATTTCACATGCTCATCTATATCCAAAATATGCAGAATCTTACTTGTGATACAACTATTCCGGTGCCTCCATCTATATTGTCCAATTTAGTGCACTGACCATTTCTTGCAAGAGCATCACTAAATTATGCATTAGGCAGAAACATTTCTGAGGAAGCTTTGCACAACTGAGAGTTACTTTTTTACTGTTATAGAGCTATAACAGTAAAATGTGAGGTATGTGAGGTATCTCCCCAGAGTCACAGATTTCATTTTAAGAAACATTAGGAAAACAAAAAATAGATGAGTGTTTCAGAATGTGGAGTCAAGGGCTTCATTTTCCTTGATCTTGGGCTTTGAGCTCAATGGATGTGTCTGATTGCCTCTGAGTGCAATGTTGTAGCACAGAGAGATACTTTTTGATTTCATACATCATTTGCAACTTCTACAGCAATTCTACAAAACCAATACACATTCTTCCAAACCAAAGATGCAATATCCTGATTTGTTACTCCACTGGTCACTGGGAGTTCTGTTCAAGCATAAATAGCTTACATTTCCATAAATAGTGTTGACAAGGATTTAAAATGTGATCGAGCACTTTCATCTTGACCTGGAAGTCTCCTCTGGCTGCTGCTTTAGTTCCTCTCTCTTTCCACCCTTGAAATACAAGTGTTTCCTCAGGCTTAGTGGATGGTCTTTTTCTGTTTCTACATAATTGCTTTTTCTTTCAACTACGATGACATCCATGGCCTCAAATCAAGGCCATCACCTGTCCTGAAAAATCTCCTCTATACCTGATTTTTTTTAAATAAAAAACTTTAAACAAATAGAAAAAAGCTCAACTTAACTTTAACATGATAATAGTATCTGTTTAATAAAAAAAATAGAGATATTGCCCCATTAACATCAAGAACAAGGCAAGGACAGTAAAGAATTCTACTGTTATCTTTATATTGTTCTAGCGGGACTAGTCAACACAATTAGGCAAGATAACAGAATGAAGTGTATTAAATTATAAAGGGAAAGGTAAAATGATTTCCTCTTCAGGTGACATGAATCAGTGGGGCTGCCATGTCTCACAAACACAGGGGTCACCCTTCCCATTGTATTCTGGCTGTACGGTGTGACAAGCAATAGGAAACTGACAACTATTACCAACAATGAGAGAATTTAATAAGGTGACAGGGAGAAATTAATATACAGAAAAGAATAGTTTGCATGTATAAAACAACACTAGCTAGAATATGTAATGATAGAAAAAAACTAATTTATAACAATAAAAATATTGAATACTAAATATTCTAATCTTAGGGTTATAATAACAATATGCATTATAAATTAACAATATATATTAATATATATTGTTAAATTATTAACAATATGTATATTGTTATTATAACCCTAACATGAAAATGGCAATATGAGACTTCTGTTTTTCAGGCCAGCAGGTAAGGACCTTTGAAGTCATCACTTTGTCCTAACAAATAAAAAGCTAAAGAACCTGAAAAATCAACACCATTTCTTATATCTACAAAGAAGTGAGGTCACAGGGCAAACCACTGCTCCAAGAACTGGAGAGACCAACAGGAGAACAGGGAGGGTCACAGCTCATCAGAGCAGAATCTTGGGAGAATGTACCTCCCAAGAAATGCAAGCCAGGGAAGGAAATCCTAAACTGTGAATGAAAACCTGCAAAAGGCTCCGTGTGAAAAAGTCTGAGAATTGAAAACTCTAGGAAGCTGAGTCGTGCAGAAGACTCCACACTTTTGTGGGTTTTATCTCCAAGAGCCCTACCAGGTTCTCAAATTGAAAATCAGAGAAAATGTGCCCTCAGAGCTTCCAGTCACAGGAGGAGGAAATAACCATTTTAACGTACCCCAGATGTTAAGAAGCATTCTGTTCTTAACAAAATCTTACCTCAAAAGAAACTATTTTACCAGACCCTAACCTCTCGTGGTTTGATCAAGGCCTAACTGACATGGGAGAAGAAAAAATACCCAACTCTAGCCTATTCTAGCCACCCTGTCCACCTAAATTTGGGGGAGGTGGGTAGAATCCATGAGTCGCTGAAGAAGGTGGCAGTCCAGGGGCATGGGTCACTCACTAAAAGACTAAAATGTAATATAAGACTATGGTATGCTTCCCCTCCCTCAAACCTTACCACCTCACTACAAAAGGCTTATTTCTAGCAGTTTCTTTTATCCAATACATCTGGCTTTTAACAAAAAACAACAAGGCCAACCAAAAGCTAAAAACACAATTTGAAGAGACAAAAAAAGCATCAGAACTACATCTAGGTATGGCAGGGACATTGAATTATGAATTCTGTAATTCAACACAACTAATTATGAATTATGAGTTCTGTAATATCAACACAACTAATATTAATATGCTTGGGGCTCTATGGAAAAAAATAAGCAACATGAAAGGCCACATGAATAATGTAGGCAGAGCCCTGGCTGGTGTAGCTCAGTAGATTGGGTGTGGGCCTGTGAACCAGAGTATCGTGGTTCAATTCCCAGTCAGGACACATGCCTAGGTTGCAGGCCAGTTCCCAGAGGGGGACACACAAGAGGCAACCATACATTGATATTTCTCTCCCTCTCTCCTTCCCTTCCCCTCTAAAGATAAATAAATAAAATCTTTTATAAAAAAAATAATGTTGGCAGAGAGATGGAGACTTTAGAAAGAATAAAAAAAATGCTAAAGATCAAAAACACTGTAACAGAAATGAAGTATACTTCTGATGGGCACAATAGTAGACTGGACATGCCTGGGAAAAAAATCTCTGACATTGAGAATATGTCAATAGAAACTTCTAATACTGAAAAGCAGAGGGGAAAATGATAGGGGGTGGGAGACAGAAGAGAATATTCAAGAACCATGAGACAACTACAAAAAGTGTAACAAATATAGTAAGAATACCAGAAGAAGAAGAAAGAGGAAAAGAAATAAAAGGAATATTTAAAGTAATAATGACTGGGAATTTTCCCAAATTAGTATCAGACACAAATCCACAGATCTAAGAGCTCAGAGAACACCAAGAAAGATAAATAAAAATCTACAACTAAGCAAATCACATTTAAATTGAAAAAATCAAAGAAAAATTTTATTTTAAAAAACCAGAAGGGAAATACCCCTTACCTATAAAGGAGCAAATATAAAAATTACATCTGACTTATCCAAGAAACCATACAATGAAGAGCAGAGTGGAGAAAAAAAACATAAATCTGTACTTCTATACCTTCAAAATATCTTTCAACAGAATAAATAGGAGAAAAAAAGAAATAAAGACTTTATCAGCAAATAAAAATAGAGAAAATGTGTTGCCAGTAGAACTGCCTTACAAGAAACATTAAAACAAGTTATTTGAAGAGAAGGAATATAAGTCAGAAATTTGGATTTACATTAAGAAAAAGGAAGAGCATTGGAGAAGAAATAATTGAAGTCAAAATAAAAACCTTTTTTATTCTTAACTAATCTAACATATAAGAGTTTTTTAAATAAAAGCAATAGTGTATGTATAAGTGAGATAAATAATAGCAACAATATAAGGAAGGGTGTGATTTGGATTATTTTGCTATTATTAGGTGTGAGCACTACCCATCAAGCTTTATAGTAGTATTTGAAAGAGGACTTGGTTTAGTTGTAAATGTATATTGCAAACTCTAGGGCAACCACCAAAAGAGGAAGGTATAATAAGAAAGGAGAAAAAAATGAAATCATGTAAAAAGCTCAATTAAAACCACAAAAGGCAGAAAACAAATAGAAGGCAAAAATGGGGGGAAATAACCAGGTTACCCCTTAATATAACGGAGACCATATATGACAAATACACAGCTAACATCTATTCAATGGTGAAAAGCTAAAACTTCTCTTCTAAGATCAGGAACAAGACAAGCATGCCCACTTTTGCCCATTTTATTCAATGAAGTACTGAAATTCTTAGAGCAATTAGAAAAGAAACAAAAAAGCATCCAAATCAGAAAGGAAGAAATAAGTCTATCACTGTTTTCATGTGACATGATATTATACACAGAAAACCTAAAGGCACAACCAAAAAACTGTCAAAACTAATCAATCAATTCAGTAAAGTTGCAGGATATAAAACCAGTACACAAAAATCTGCTGTGTTTCTATACACTAATAATAAACTACCAGAAACAAAATTTAAGAATACCAGTCAGAATAAAATACCCAGGAATAAATTTAAACAAGTGGAAGACTTTAAATGTCCATACTACCAAAAGCCATCTACTTATTCAGTGCAAACACCATTAAAATTCCAAAGGAACTTTTCATAGAGATAAAACAAGCAGTCTTAAAAATTTGAAGGACATCACAAAAGGTCCAGAAAAGCTAAAGCAATTTTGACAAAGAAGGACAGTGATGGAGATATCATGCTTCTTGCTTTCAAGCAATATTACAAAGCTATAGTCATCAAAACAGTATGGCACTGGCATAAAACCAAACACACAGATCAACACAACAGAACAGAGAGGCCATCAAGAAACCCATGCAGATCAATTAGTTAATTTACAACAAAGGAGAAAGAATATACAATGAGGAAAGAACCGTTTCTTTGATAAATTGTGTTATAAAAACTGGATGGCCACATGTGAAAGAGTTAAACTGGACCACTATCTTACAACATACACAAAAATCAACTCAAAGTGTCTTAAAGATTTGAATGTAAGACTTGAAACCATAAAACCCCTAGAAGGAAACATAGGCAATAAGCTCTCTGACAATGCTTTTTTTTTTTTTTTTTTTTTTTGGTCTGACACCAAAAGCAAAGGTAATAAAAGCAAATTTCACAGTGTGACTACATCAAACTAAAAACTTTCTTCATAGCAAAGGAAACCATCAACAAAATAAAAAAGCAAGCAGCTCAATGGCACAAAATATTTGTAAATCATATGTCTAACAGGAGATTAATACTCAATTATACATAAAAACTCATACAATTCAAAAGAAAAAAGTCAACAATCAAATTTTAAAAATGGACAGAGTATCTGACAAGACATTTTCTGAAGACATACAAGTGGCCGGGAGGTGTATGAAAAGGTGCCAGCCACACTAATCATGAGGGAAATGCAAATTAAAACCACAGTATCCCCTCGCACCTATGGGGACAGCCATCATCAAAAGACACAACAAGTGATGGGAAGAAGGTGAAGAAAAGGAACCCTCTGTGTTGCTGTTAGAATGTAAACCGACACAACCACTATGGAAAAACAGTATAGAAGTTCCTCAAAAAGTTAAAAATAAAACTACCATTTCGTTCGGCAATTTCACTCCTGGATATATATTCAAAGAAAATGAAACAGGATCTTGAAGAGATATCTGCACTCCATGTTCACTGTAGCATTATTCACAACAGCCAAGATATGAAAACAATCTAAGTATCTGTCAGTGGGTGAATGTATAAAGAAACTGTGGTATGCATGTACAGTGGAACATCACTCAGCCGTAAGAAAGAAGGAAATCCTGCCATTTGTGACAACATGGATGAACCGTGAGGGTATTGTACTAAGTAAAATAAGCCAGACAGAGGAAGACAAATACTGTACGATCTCACTTATATGTGAAATCTTAAAAAGCCAAATGTGCAGAAAAAAAGTAGAACAGTGATTATCAGTGAGGGTAGGGAAAAGAGGGAGGTATTGGCCAAAGAGTACAAACTTTCAGTTATAAGATGACTAAATTATAGAAATCTAATATGCAACATGGCAATTATAGTTAATCATACTGTATTATATACTTTAAATTTCTAAGAGAATAGATATCAAATGTTCTCACTACACAGAACAAATGACAATTATGTGATGTGCTGGAGATGTTAGCTAACACTCTGGTGTTAGTCATTTTGCAATATACAGATGTATGAAATCAATGCACTGTATATCTTAAATTTATCAATATACAGTATATGTCAATTATATCTTAATAAAGCTTGAGGGTGGAGGGAGATGCTCTCAAAATTGGTAGCTTACAAATATTTGTAGATACTTTTTTTTGGCTTTCCTTAATTGTCATATTCATCATGAAAAGCTTACATCAAATGTTCCAGTCTTATGTATTTCAACACCTTCCAAAAATAAGAACATGGGGGTGATGAGGCACAGAAAAACTTAATATCCCTTACATTGTTTATTAGATATTCTGATTTCACACTTGCAGTAGGGGTGAAATTGCTTGATAGCAAATACACAAGATTATGTCTAGAAAAATCAGGGTTTCCAAAGAAGATATTAAGAACCTCTCAGGCTTTTCTGTGCTATCAGAGATAAAATAACACCATTATTAGCTAGTTATCTATAGCTGGAGAAATGGCTAATTCTATTTTGTCTGTATAGGTCAGCAAGAGAAAGCCCAGTAGCTGACATTTTTCTAATATTATAATATGTGAAACACAAGAACAACTGTAAAAGGGGATTACTCCAGGGCAAGAAAATGATCAACTGGTTAATTAAAAATTAAAAATAATTTTATAAAGTGATACTTTCACTGATGCAAGGTTAACTTCAAATAATTTAATATCCCGTTGAGATCCTAATCATTTCAAGGGTGGGAGAGAGAGGGAGGCAAAGAGGGAGGGAGGGGGAAAGAGAGGGGGAAGAGAGAGAGATCAAAAAGCAGTACTAAATTACATCAAGTACTACTTCAAGATGGGAAATGTAATTTATCTTTCACATCAAATAAATGAGCTTCTTTGATCTGATGAGCTAGTATATAATTCAACCTGTAGGTAATATGTAACACCTTTTTTTTAGTAGATTAGTGGTACTTTAAGAACATTTATAACCAATTCAACAGTTTAGTTTGTTGATTTACTTTTAAGTGTCTTTAGTAGCTTGTGCTCTTTAGTAGCCTTCCCCATTAGAGGTGATCAAAGATGGCTGACCAAAAAACATTCTGATGGCTTGTAGCAGCAATATCGACAATATACCATATCTGAAGCTGGAAAAAGGTGCTTCCTAAAGATAGCTGATTTGGACTTTATTAAAATGCAGAGAGGAAGGAAATCTATCTTTCCCTGATTTAGGTGATTTTCATTACATTGCTTATAAATTATACTAATTAGACTAAGTTAGACCAATTAGGTAACATTAATTAGACTAATGTTACTGGGTAATGATCTTTCAAACTTGAATAGAAGTGAAAACTCACAAGTTATTTTCTCATTTTTACGAAACATTTTTTCACATGCTACTCTTTCTAAAATCAGAATATGATGGTGTAAGCAGCCTCTGGGGACATCTTCAAGCATCCCAACATTCACATTTTAGGTATGCCAGAAGGAGAGGAGAAAGAGCAAGAAATTGCAAATCTATTGAAAAAATAATGAAAGAAAACATCCCGAATTTGGCGAAGTAAATAGACATACAAGTCCAGGAAGCACAGAGAGTCCTAAATAAGATGGATGCAAAGAGGCTCACTGCAAGATACACCATGATTTAAAATGCCAAAGTTTAAAAATAAAGAGAAAATCTTAAAAGTAGCAAGAGAAAAACAGTTACCTACAGGGGAGTTCCCATAAGATTTTCACCCAATTTCTCAAAAGAAACTTCACAGACTAGAAGGATTGACAAGAAATATTCAAAGTCATGAAAAGCAGGTACTTATAGCCAAGATTGCTCTACCCAGAAAAGTATCATTTAGAATTGGAAGGCAGAGAAAGAGCTTCCCAGACAAGAAAAAAAACTAAAGGAGTTCATTATCCTCAAACCAGTTATGTTAAAGGGACTTATTTGAGAAAAAGAAGATCAAAACTATGAACAAGAAAATGGCAATAAATACATATCTATCAAGTAAATCTAAAAACAAACTAAGCAAACAAGCAGAACAGAAACATAATCACAGATACAGAGAGCATTTTGATGTTTGCCAGATGGAAAGGAGCTGTGGGTGAAGAGGTGAGGGGATTAAGAAGTACAAATTGGTGGTTATGGGATAGCCGTGGGGTAAGCAAAGAACTTACAAGCATGACCAACAGACACGAAACAAAGGTGTGGTGATTACTTGAGGGAGTAGGGGGTGCTCGGTGGATGGGGCAAAGGAGGAAACATTGGTACAATTGTAATACCGTAATCAATAAAATACAATGTTAAAAAAGGCTACATGTTACCAACTACAATGGTACATGTTTCTCTTCCTTCTCCTCCTCACCACTACCATCCTCACCACCATCTTCATCACTACCATTAATTGAACAAGTACTGGTTGCAGGCACCATCCATTTAACATGTCACCTTCACAAGTGTCATTTATATCAAATTGTCCTCATTCCTAGCTGCACCTTAGAATCACAAGAGCTTTTAAAAACATAGTTTCTCAGGCCAGTTACAGGCCAATTATTTCAGAATCTTTGAGGGTAAGGCCTGGACACCTGTATTTTTAAGTCCATCCAAGGGATTCTGATGCACAGTGAACATCAAGACCCACTGTTTTCTTTTTTGAAGATTATTTATTTATTTTTAAAGAAAGAGAATCAATGTGAGAGAGAAAAATCAGTTTCCTCTTGAATGTGCCCCAACCAGGAACTGAACCTGCAACCCAGGCATGTGCACTGACTGGGAATCAAACAAGCAACCTTCTGATTTGCAGAACAACACCCAACCAACTGAGCCGCATTGATCAAGGCAAGAATCACAGTTTTTCTACATTGTGTCCAAACAGCAACCAGCACTTGGAATAGAAGCTACACTAACATGTGTCAAATTCTTTTCAATCTAAAGAGATAATACTTCCTATAATTTATAAAACATAAGGGGAAAATTGCCTAATAAAAGGAATCACTTTCCTAATACTTTTAAATGAGGAAAGATGATCATAGAATTAGTAGGTTTTGAAATTCATCCTTCTGAGTACCAGCTAGTAACATTAAGAATTACCAAGACCTCGAGATCTCAGCCTTGGACTTTGACTTTCAGTATATTTGTCAATGGTGTCAAATTTTTAGTCACATCTAGCAGATAAAAGATGTGGCCAGCCACAGTAAAACCAAATCAATATTTGGAACTGTAAGGTTTCATGCTCCATAACCCAAAGTATCCTGGAAATATACCTCTCCACAATGCTCCTTTTTACCATGAGACCCACTTTAAAAAGAATGTGTCGCCTTTTACCAGTATCCCTGCTCATGAAAAGTGCCTCCTTGGCAGCCTGTGTGCCCCAGAGAGTAAGTTAAGTTTCCTGAAGCAATATCCCTCTGCGTGGGGGGACAAGCTAATAACTTTACCCGCCTTGACATCAGGTTCTCTTTGTCCATAGTGGTATCCGAGAAACATCCCCAAATTCCCAAATTCTAAAAGGATGTGTTCTGTTTTCTTTTTCTCAACTGAAAAGATGCTGATTCACATAGAGCTTGTAAGAGGCTCTAGGGACCGCGTTCTCAGCACCCTGTTAGAATACGGAGAGAGGAGGCGGATTATTTTCAGGGTACTACAGGTTTGGCCCACTGCTCACTGGCAGCACACAGAACCTTCCAGCAGATGATTTTACCACACACGCAAGTGCGTGATGACACTGGGACGCATTTGTTGAAGTTACCCACGCAAATGCCAAGTGCCTGCCAGCACTGGGGCGGGCTTCATCTCGCGGATGTGTGTGGGAGAGAGACACTGTTCTAAGTAGCTGCTACCTCATTCCTTTGCAATCGATACTTTTAATTTTCTTGGGGTAGATCATGGAAAGGCTTAGAATGCTTTTTTTTCTACAGGTCCACAGTGGCTTGCCCATGGAGATGCCTCTGTGCTCTAACTAGAACAATAATGAATTCAATAAGACACACTGTATTGTTTTTCCTTCCATAACTTACTGAATGCAAACCTTGTTCATTCACTCCCATAGTTTTTTTTTTTAAGATTTTATTTATTTATTTTTAGAGGGGAAGGAGAGAGGGAGAGAAACATCAATGTATGGTTGCCTTTTGTGCATCCCCTGCTGGTAGTTAGCCTGCAAGGAACCAGTTTGCAACCCAGGCATGTGCCCTGACTGGGAATCGAACCGCGATCGTCTGGTTCGCAGGCCCGCGCTCAATCCACTGAGCTACGCCAGCCAGGGCCACTCCCATAGTTTTATCCCTGACTGGTAAAAGAAATATTTAGAATGATGGTAGAAAGATAGCTGTGTTAGAGAAATGAGGCTTAAATAGTATTTACTTCTAATTGTGCGTGTGTGTGTGTGTGTGTGTGTGTGTGTTGGGCAATCAGTCATTAATCATGAATGCATTAAGTACTCTAAGTCAAAACACAGGGAACTGTGTCAGGGAATCCAAACACTTCTCAGTCACCATCCTATCAAGAACTTACAAAAAATAAGAGAGATTTCCATTTTGAAAATACCTGTTCCAGAAATGGTTTGTAAAGAAGACAAATAAGCAAGCTGAGCACCCAGGGAAATTCTTCATATACCTTGACCCCTTTTTGTTATTATTAAAATCATTAAAATAACTGCTGATGACACATAAAATACCTAAAACAAAAGAAGAGAATAATTTGTTTTGGTACAATGTGTGTTAGCATAATGCAAAATAGCTTATATGAGATCAGTAAGTGAATGTGTTATGTCAGCATAAATATGGAAGTTGTGTTGGTTCACACATGATTTTTTTGCAGCCCATTAGTAGTTTATACCATCAGATATTTGCAGATGAACTCATACATGCTCGCACAGCTGCATCCAGCAAGTCACTGTGCGTTTGCCCGTGTCCTTCCTCTTGACCCAGTTAGGTCATGGATTTTGTCTTAGAGGGGCTACTCCGGGTTCTCCCAGCTCACTGCGCATGTTGCTCCTCTCCCTTCCTCAGCAGCCTCACCCTTGCCTTATATCCCCAGCCTTCTATTATTGAAGTACCTTTTTCTCCAAGTAAAATCCTACATTTACTGTAGTATTTCTCATTTCTTAGGGATCTAACAGGTACTTTGAAACTCTACCAAAACTAATATTAAAATTATTCTGGTTTTCATTAGCACTGTGATCAGGTTTTGGGTGATCTGCCCCAAACCTGTTTTCCCCAGGAGTCCTGGTACATTTAGTGCATGATTTTGCAGAACACAAGGTTTTCCAGAAACACACATACAGGCCAAACGGGAACTTGAGAAAGACGAATCACTGCAGGCACTGGAAGATGGTCTGGGACGACATCAGTGCTATAGGGCCTGCTTTGGAGGCCGAGGGAAGAGTGAGACTCAGTTGAGCACAGACGAGGCCAGAGGTGGGGGGCCCAGCAGGGGCAAAGAGGGAAAAGCCATCAATGTAAACCACGTGTGTAGAACCACCAGTGAAATAAGATCAGACAGGTTTGCCAAGAATATAACAGCCTAAGGCCTAAAGCTTCTTCTGTAAAAAGTGAAAAGCCACTAGACATGAGGAACAGGTGACTGGCAAAGCAATTCCCTTCTGGTGCAGCAAGGGCTTCTCGAAATATTCTAGCCTATCTTCATTTTTTTCTGTTTCAAAAACTAAGGTCCAAGTAGGTGACTGACTTGTTCATGTTCACATTTATTCATGGCCTGTGGCTCCTTGTCCCCAGGCCAAAGTGCTATGACTATCCAACAAGCATGTAACTAAGAATCTGATGATCACAGCAATGTGCCAATGGAGACCTGGTCTATGCAGATACTGTTAAAAGTAGAGGGAAAAGAGTTTATTCATGAGAGTTCATGAAGAAAGGACCTCTATTTAGGCATAGTGAGTGATGAATGGGGGATGGTTTTTGAAGTAGTAACTTTACCTAGTCATCATGTATATAGCAAATTACTAGAGGCAATTCACATTTGTCTTTGGTGGTATTACATAAACGACTAAGGCAATATTTGATAATACTTAGCAGGTACTTGCAGGTATTGTCTAAAAATATAGACAGTATGTGGCTCATCTCTGATAATAAGATCAGACTGAGGCGCAAAAAAAAAGTTAAACCATGTGTAGGGTGGTGGAATTATTCCACGAAGCTGGAACAAGACTGAGTTCGACTCTACGTTTTCCAGGAAGGGAGTTGTCAAATATGAAGACCCTTCTCTCTCCATAACCTGGCTGGCTAGGAAGAGAATCAGTGAAGACGCACCAGTTGTGCTAAGGAAGCCAGACCTTCACACCCACATGGCCAGCAAATTATATCCAGGGAGAATTTACAGAGCCACCTGGCGCAATGAGCTGGTCCTTTAGGGAGACCTCACCAGAGCAGCATTTCCTTGGTGCAGCCCAGCTTCTAAAGTCTAAAATTATTATTTTTGTCACTCTTCCCAGAGTTCACCATTCTATAAAGGACTAACACCATTCTCTCATGTTAACCAAACTCACAAACACTGCTGCATCCACTAAAATACCAATGAAAAAAGTGGACTGCAATACATAAGTAAGTGCGTTTTCTTTTAAAATCTGTTTAGGAAGCCAAACCACAATCGAAAAGTGTTCAGCGACTATAAAAGCAAAAAGAGGAGAATCGTGCAAGTGACCTTCAAGCCCATCAGTGACAGTCTCAAGCATCGGCATGCAAGCAGATGCAGACCTGCCAAACGGATGAGCAGGCTCACGCTCACTGGGAGGGGCACGGTAAACTGGCTTTAGAGAAACATCTCCGTGAAATGTTTTGTAACGAAGAACAACTTGCTGTGAGCTCTGTGGGCAATTATGAGCAATGACGTCGGAGCTGCAGTTAGAATCCTGACATGATATGCAAGTTCAAAATAATTCTCAGAGAAGTTTCACTTTGCTGAGAGCTCATGTTTGTTGAAAGCATTCTAAGAACTACTTCCAGGTAATTTCAGATTAATCTGATAACAGCTGCTAATTAGACGATGAAGGAAATTAGTGAATTAATTGTGATTATCTTGGAACAACAGTCTTCCAGAAAATTGGGATGGGAGAGAGACGCTTAAAGTTGCTTACTTCAGAAATAGAAAAATTAAAAAGGAAGTCTGGAGAGAAAAGCAAAGAACATTACTGGAGAAAAAGCAAACTTTCTAACACTATCTATAAATGTGACTTGCAGAATAATTTTAGATAAAAGCAAAAAACATTTTATTCAATTGGATTTAAAACATATTAATAAAATTAATGGCACAAAAATGTGCATCAAACTAAAATCTTATATACTCTCTGCAAAATCTCATCATTTTATGTTTGGCACAATGTTTCATTACTCTTCCCAGCCTGGCTTAGACCTTTCACATATTTTCACATTTTTCATCTTTTTTCATTAAAAAAAGTTTCCACTTTATCTAATGTGGTACAATGATAAAAAGATCAATATAAGGTAATGAGCTCTCCTGTCTACTAATATTGCCAAGACACCCACTCTGCCAGATAATGTCAAGTTCTTCAGAGAAGTTTTCTTGGAACAAAGGGATTTCATAGTACAGTGCAGCAAAATGTCTAATCTGGCTGCTATTCCCAAGAGGTTTGGCTTTTTCTTTTGATTCTGATCCTAGATTGTAACCAACACCTTGTAGATCCTTCCATTCATCCATCCTCAAGGTGACTCTTTGTGACAGCAATATACTACTATTGGGCTGGCCTTCGTGAGTGTAGAAAACATGACTTTACTGCAGGGATGAGCAGGTATGTAGATTTAACACACGCAAGAGAAGATACAATCACAGAAGACTCTATCTCCCTCAGTTACAAAGAGTTCTGATTGTCAAGTTAATTCATCCCACCATTTTCCTGGTCTGAAATGCTTCTACTTGAAAGCTGGTGGTTTCTTTCTTTTCTTTTTTTTTATCTCTCCCTCCTTTCTAGGCTAAATTCTTCACTTCTACTTATTCAGACAATCATTCCATCCTTGTTTAATTACTACTCACTCATATACTTACTGATTCATCACAAAAAATAGTTCCTAGGCAAGAAGACTATGGTAAGGATTGGTGACAATATAAAAATGTAAGACAGTCTCTAGTCTTCAAATGCTATACTCTAAATAGGAAAGAAAAACAGGTCCATTATACAGTTAAACAAAAGTACAGGTTATTCAAATAGATTCTATCCCACCAATGATTACAGCAGAAAGCACTTCTAGAATTCAGAGACTGAGAAAATGGGTGTGAGCCAGGGGACATGCAGCAGTGTGGGATGGAGCAATGAGAGTCTCCTTTGGGTGGTGGGCCTTTTCTTTTTATCCTCACCAGAGGACATGTTCTTCATTGCTTTGAGAGAGAGAGGAAGAGGGGTTAGGGTGGGGGGAGAGAGAGAGAGACAGAAATATCAATTGGTCACCTTGTCATATGCGACCAGGAATCAAACCCACAACCTGGGTATGTCTCCAGACCGGAAATTGAACCCACAACCTTTCAGTCTACAAGAGGATGCTCCAACCCACTGAACCACACTGGCCAGGGCAGTGTGGTGGACCTTTAGACACAGATTCGCAGTGAAGGATAGACTATGGCACCTCCCATCAGGAAACAAAATTGTTAGACAGTACAAAATGGAGGGTTAGAGCCTGAATTGAGAGCCAGAGGATCTGTTTCAAGTCCTGGATCTGCTACTCGACAACTACAGGTAGGACATACAGCTCCCCTGTAACTCACTTTTCTCATCCATAACATAGACTTGCATGAAGTATGAAATACTGAACCTCATGCAGAATAAGTGCTACATGGATATGTTTTCCATGGCTATGATTACTACTACTACTACTACTACTACTACTACTACTACTACTACTAATTGCTGAGGACACTGAGAGCTTCTAAAGACACATATATAACTTCCTAGCAGCACTGCTGGCCACAGAGATGTGGATCCAGTCTTGAATGCACAAGATAGGTCACTCCCACTTTTTAGTAACCAGATTCAATCAACAGAAACAGTAATTTTGGTGAGGGGAGTTTAAAAAGGTATAAGCAGAAGGGAGAAAAAAAGAGGAAAAACAGGTGAGGTGATCAGACTTCCAATTTCAGATTCCACTTTCCAAAACAGCTCTAACTACATCCCTTGAGCCTTGACTTACCTGTATTTTTCAGACCATAAGACACACCTAGGTGTTAGAGGAGGAAAATTGAAAAAAAATTTGAAGGAAAAAATGTAGTAAAATACTTAATAACATAAATAACATAATATTTCACCAATGTTAATGTAAACAGAATTCAACAGTAGCATTAACAATCATCATTCCTCCCAAATTTGGGGGGGAAAAGTGTATCTTACAGTCTGAAAAATATGGTAATAACAAAATGGGCACAGCTTTCTTCTCTTCATGTTTTGGTAAAAATTTACAAATTTGAAAGTAATTTTCCAAAGGCTTTCTTTGACTCTACCTTCCTGTTTTGTGCATTAACATCAAAAGCTGGTGCAGAAGCACAGCTTGTTTTTCTAAGCACTCTTCTCATTTGCCTGCAGAACTCTGCCTAACCCTTCATGCTTGATAACTTATTTAACTTATCATTATGAGTCCCAGAAAAATGCCATGTACTTTGCTCTTGCTTGTCTTGACTGACATTTAGAAGTATTGTTGGTGGCAGCTGCAGTGGGTGAAGGTCTTTGATATTTAGAGTTGATGCCTCAAATCGTGATTTTTATGGAAGCATTTGGAAGAAGAATCCACGCGCTGGGAGGGTCCATGAGATAGAAAGGCAGGACATCTTCAAATGTAGATGAGAACTGAAATCAACACTAAATGCTGGGAACAGGAGGGACAGTAAATTGGAAATTGAGTCTTTGTTTATTTTAAATATGCATTTCAATATCACATTTGTATGTCACCTGTTAAAGAGACCAAGATAGTTCAACTAACCTAAAATAATTACCATGTGGGGCATTTCAGAGGAAAAATAAAACAAAAATTGTAAGTATTGTTAACATCATCATTATCATCATAGAAGCAGTATCTGTACTAGGTAACAAGTTCTTTGAAATAAGTTTCACATTTTGAGGAAGCTCATGCATTAAATAGAATACCACTTCTATAAAGCTGCATCATTAAAAAATCTAGAGTAAAGAGAGTTCCCATAGGAGAGAGAAGGAGACAGAGGAGGGAAATGGGAAAACCGATGAGAAAGGCAGGTTAATAAACACATCAGAATTAAACAGAGTACCACTGTTTTCCTTCACATCTGAGTGTACCAGTGTGGAGATCAGAATGGCCTCCTCATTCTGTTGTTTCCTTCTAAAACTCCTCAACTCCTCATTCCCTTCTAGAACTCAGGGTTGCTATTCCAATTGCTGCAACTGTAGAAAAGAGTTGAGAACACCAGAAATCCAACATACTCCTCAAAATTCTTCAGAATAAGACAGAATACAGACCTTACCTCCTGAATTCTGGGGATAAGCATGGACATGAGTGGGTGTAAACTAGGAGCATTTAGACTGATCTAAAGCCCTGGTATAATCCAGAAGTAGAGTAACGATGTTTATTAGAGATTACGTTAACTATGATACATAGTTAGGATGAGTACTAAAAGAATACAGGATAAGAATACACACAGTATATGCAAATTCAAAGGAGCAGACAGAATGAGAAAAAAATCCAAAAGATTGTTGGAAAGAAAAATCATAATAAACAGACAGAAAACTCATGATATAGTAGGCAAATATTAACCCCTCAGATGTCACAGGGCTTGCTGCCTCACTTCAGTAGGGTCTCTGTTCAGATGTCATTTCTTTATGGAGCCTTTTAGGACCACCCTTTGTAAGGGAACAAGCCCCCTGACACCATTTTTCTCTATCATGGTGCTTATCTCAATTGACTGATTAACTCTCAGTTCCTCACCACCCTTTCTTGCTCATTCAGTGACAACAAGCACTTTTTGGTGTGAGTTTTTTTTTTTTCTTTTGGTCGCTAATAAATCCCTAGCACCTAGAGTAGTACTTGGTACACAGTAGGCATTCTAATTAGTCTCGAATCAATGTACAGAGTATAATTACTTTTATCATGACATTCAGACAGTCACAGGTGACTTCATCATCGCCTTCATCCTTGTCAGCCCCTGATGGTCCTTCCCCGTGGAAATCAGGTGAGCGATAGCTGCTCAGCCCTTCTCCTATCAACAGGGAATTCCCAGAACTCTGGGCACCCTTCCCTCCTAATGAAAAAGGAGAGGAGGCTCAAATACGTTTTAAAATTCACTGGGGGTTGTTTGTGTTATTAAAATATCACTAAGCTTTGTTCAGGCTGCCTAGTGTTCACTGTCAACAGGTTTAAATCATCCTCCGAAGCTTTCATTTTACAACATTTGTTATTTTAAGAAGAGACTATTTTAGAGCAAAAAATAAGAGTGCTTCTTTGATATCTGTGTTTTGTGGGGTGTGAGTATGCCTAGCCTTTTATTTGGGGCATATTTCACAGAATTTAAGAGAGCCCATTTCAGAAAATCACTGCAGTCTCATCTCATTATACCTCCCTTTAAATTACTTTTGTTTCATTCTGGAAAACAGCTTGTCATAAACCATTTCTTTGGGCCTTGGAACCCACATTTTGCTTAAGGAGGGACTGAGTATAAAGCCACAATTGTTAATTTTGAAGCTCTTCAATCCATGTTTTGTTGTCTCCCCCCCAGAAAATTATAGGCAAATGTTAAACTTTGAAATGCCATCTCTTCATTGCCAAATAGTCAATCCTTTCCTCAGGAAATTGCTGGTTCTAAGATCACTGATTGTGTCTTTTCAATTGTACTATATTCCCAATACGAAATTTTAGTAATTGTAACTCAGCCAGAGTAAAATTTTAAAAAATCTCAAAGCTGGGCCTTTTATAAATAGATGTCTTATATTTTAATAAAAAATATTTTTAAACTATTCCTTTCTTGAAACACAATATCTCAAAGTCTCTTTCTAATTTTAAAAGATATCTCCCACAAATGGAATGTTTAAAAAAGAGATTATGCCTTTATTATAAAGAAGAACCTGAAGTAGTTCATTGATGTTATAATGCTTCTCAACAATGGGCAAGTTTTAGAACTGTGCTTTCTTCAGACTACTGTCTCAAATAAATGTTTTCTTTTCCTTCATCCACAGTGCTACAAATTGTGGTTAAAATTATAGCTCCTGCCAAGAAATAGTTACTCAGCATGACAATTTAGCTCCTTAAGTTAAAACTACATGAGTAGTTAGAAGAAAAATAATGGAAAACATTCATGACATTGGATTTGGTGATAATTTTTTAGATATAACAACCAAAAGCAACAAAAGCTAAAACAGGTAAATGAGGCTACATCAAACTTAAAATCTTTTGCACAACAAAGGGCACAATTGAAAGAGTGAAAGGCAATGTAAGGATTGGGAGAAAATATGAGTTGCAAATCGTGTATCTGATAGGCATTAATGTCCAGAATATATAAATAACTCTTACAACTCAAAACCAAAAATCTAATAACCCGATTTAAAGAATAGGCAAAGGATTTCAACATTTTCCCCAAAATGATGAACAGATGGCCAACAAACACAGGAGAAGATTTTCAACATCACTAGTCCTCAGAGATGCAAATCAAAACGATGAGATATTATCTCACATCCATTAGAATGGCTACCAATAAGAAAAAAAGAGAAAATAATAAGTGTGGGTGGGGCTGTAGTGAATACTGAGGACACCTTTCAGCCTCCTCCCATGACGTAAGCACACAGAACACGGCAGTGTCTCAGGCAGCAAGCAGGCTCTCCCCAGACACGAATCTGCTGACGGCTCATCTCGGACTCCTCTGACTCCAGAGCTCAACTGATGCAATACCATCAATGAACACCAGAGAGGGATAGCAAGAAATACTTGAAAAGTCCATATAAAACGGTCTATACTGAGAGTAGAAACTGTGGTTTGACACAGCAGCCAACTAGAAGACTACATCTTCACCCTTCCTTGCAGCCCAGTGTCCCTGAATTTCAGCAGGACTTGTTCTCATTGAAATTAGATGGAGAATAGTATTAGAAATATAACTTGTAGCAGCAATGTGGTCAGCTGAAAAAATAGCCCCCCCAAAATATCAAGTCCTAATCCCAGGAACCTAGAAATGTTACATGATAAATGTAAAAGGTCTTTGCAGATGCAATTAAGTTAAAGATCTTGGTATAGGGAGGTCATCCTGGATTATAAGGGTGGACCCTAAATACATTTACATGTCCTTATGTAATCCTTAAAGAATTAGAGATTTTACACACACACATACACACAGGATAAGAGATATTAAATGGAGTGAAGAATTTAAAGTTTGAAGTGATGTGGCTATAAGACAAGGAATGCCAGCAGCCCCTGAAGCTAGAAGAGACAAGGAACTGATTCTCCCTACAACCTCCAGAGGGACCCCACCGATACCTTGATATTAGCCCAGTTATATTAATTTCCGTCTTCTTGCCTCAGAATTATGAAAGAATAAATTTCTGTTGTATATCAAAAAGAAAATATGGAACTTTGTGCCATGTGCACTATTTGTTGAATTGCAAAATTGTGGAACCAATATGGAAAACAATATAGAATTCCTCAAAAAATTAAAAACAGAATTATCGCATGATCCAGCAATCCCACTTTTCAGTATATACCCCCCAAAATTGCAAGATCTCAGAGAAATGTTTTCACCTCATGTCCACAGCAGTATGATTCACAATACCCAAGAGGTGTAAGCGACTCAAGTGTTCATTGACAGATAAATGTATAAACAGTGGCAGGTATAGATACAGATATAGATATATAGGTAATTATGTAATAGAATATTATTCAGCCTTAAAAAGGAAGGAAATCCTGTCACATGCTACAACATGGATGAACTTTGAGGACATTGTGCTGAGTGAAATATGCCAGTCACAAAAAAATAAACAAATACACTCCCTATAATTCTACTTATGTGAGGTCAAGCAGGCAAATTCAGAGAAACAGAAAGTAGGAAGGTGATTAACAGGGGCTGGGGGAACGGGTGCAAGGGGAGTTGTCACTTAGTATGTTTCAGATCTGCAAGGTAAAAAATTTCCGGAGATCTCTTTCACAACAATATGCATATACTCCACACTACCAAACTCTATACTTAAAAAGAATTAAGATGGTAAATTTTGTGGTATGTATTTCTTACCACAGTACTTGTAAAGCTGTCTGAGTGGTTTCATTGCATACATTGTCCAAAGAATTGGTGTGACCCTTCATGAAAGTGAGCTCCAGACACACATCTAAGAAAGTCCTTAGAAAGAGCTAACCCCTATTCTTCACAGACTATTCCAAAAAATCCAAAATGATGGGAAACTCCCAAACTCTTTTTATGAAGCAAGCATTATCCTAATTCCAAAATCAGACAGAGACACAACAAAGAAAGAAAACTTCAGGCCAATATCGCTGATGAACATAGATGCTAAAATCCCCAACAAAATATTGGCAAATCGCATCCAACAATACATCAAAAAGATCATACACCACGACCAAGTGGGATTCATCCCGGGGATGCAAGGATGGTTCAATATCCACAAATCAGTAAATGTAATACACCACATAAACAAAAGCAAAGACAAAAACCACATGGTCATATCAATAGATGTGGAAAAAGCTTTTGATAAGGTACAACACCCATTTATGATAAAGGTACTCAGCAAAGTGGGAATAGAGGGAGCATTCCTCAATATAATAAAGGCCATATATGAAAGACCTACAGCCAACATCATACTCAATGGGCAAAAACTAAAAGCTTTTCCACTAAGATCAGGAACAAGACAAGGTTGTCCACTTTCACCACTTCTATTTAATATAGTATTGGAAGTTTTAGCCTCGGCGATTAGGCAAGAAAAGGAAATAAAAGGCGTTCAAATTGGAAAGGAGGAAACAAAACTGTCATTGTTTGCAGATGACATGATAGTGTACATGGAAAATCCTATAGACTCTACCAAAAAACTGCTCGAACTAATAAACGAATTTGGCAAAACAGCGGGATACAAAGTCAATATCCAGAAATCAAAGGCATTTCTGTATACTAACAATGAATCAGCAGAAGCAGAAATCAAGAAAAAAATCCCATTCGATATAGCAAAAAGAAAAATAAAATATCTGGGAATAAATCTAACCAAGGAGGTTAAAGACCTGTATGCAGAAAATTACACAACACTGAAGACAGAAATCAAGGAAGACACAAACAAATGGAGACGTATACCGTGTTCATGGATTGGAAGAATTAACATCATCAAAATGTCCATACTACCCAAAGCAATTTACAGATTCAATGCAATACCTATTAAAGTACCAATGGCATATTTCACAGACATAGAACAAACACTTCAAAAATTTATATGGAACCATAAAAGACCCCGAATAGCAGCTGCAATGTTAAGAAAGAAGAACAAAGTAGGAGGGATCACAATACCTGATATCAAACTGTATTACAAGGCCACTGTAATCAAAACAGCCTGGTACTGGCATAAAAACAGGCACATAGACCAATGGAACAGAATAGAGAACCCAGAAATAAACCCAAATCTCTACAGTCAATTAATATTCGACAAAGGGGGCAGTATCATAAAATGGGGTAAAGATAGCCTCTTCAACAAATGGTGTTGGGAGAACTGGACAGCTACATGCAAAAAAATGAAACTCGAGCACCAACTTACATCATACACCAAAATAAATTCAAGGTGGATAAAAGACTTAAATATAAGCCATGACACCATTAAAGTCCTAGAGGAGAACATTGGCAGGAAAATCTCAGATATTTCACGCAGCAACATTTTTACTGATATGTCCCCTAGAGCAAGGACTATAAAGGAAAGAATAAACAAATGGGATCTCATCAAAATAAAAAGCTTCTGCGCAGCTAAAGAAAACAGCATTAAAATAAAAAGACAACCAACTGTATGGGAAAACATATTTGCCAATGATACCTCAGACAAAGGTTTAATCTCCAAAATATACAAAGAACTCACACGACTTCACTCTAAGAAGACAACTAACCCAATTAAAAAATGGGGAAAGGACTTGAACAGACACTTCTGCAAGGAGGACATACAGAGGATCCAGAGACACATGAAAAGATGCTCAATATCGCTAGCTATCAGAGAGATGCAAATTAAAACTACAATGAGATACCACTTTACACCGGTGAGAATGGCTATCATAAACAAAGCAATAAACAACAAATGTTGGAGAGGGTGTGGGGAAAAGGGGACTCTGGTCCACTGTTGGTGGGATTGCAGACTGGTACAACCATTATGGAAAACAGTATGGAATTTTCTCAGAAAACTAAAATTGGACTTGCCTTTTGACCCAGCAATTCCACTGCTAGGATTGTATCCTAAGAACCCTAAAACACCAATCCCAAAGAACCTATGCACCCCAATGTTCATAGCAGCACAATTTACAATAGCCAAGAGTTGGAAGCAACCTAGGTGCCCGTCAGTAAATGAATGGATCAAAAAACTATGGTACATATACACAATGGAATTCTATGCAGCAGAAAGAAAGAAGGAGCTCCTACCTTTTGCAACATCATGGATGGAACTGGAAAGCATTATGCTGAATGAAATAAGCCAGGTGTTGAAGGACAAATACCATATGATCTCACCTTTAACAGGAAGCTAAACAACAAAACAAACAAGCAAGCAAAATATAACCAAAGACACTGAAATAGAGAACAGGCTGACAGTGATCAGAGGGGAGAGGGGAGGGAATTTCAGGAGAAATAAGGGAGAGATTTAGAGGAACCTATATAAAGGATACATGGACAACAACTGAGAAGGGTGGAAATGGGAGGGAGGGGGGCCTATGGGGGGGTGGGATGGGATGGGAGTAATAGACAGAAAACTGTACTTGAAAAATAATTAAATAAAAAAATTGGAAAAAAATTAAAAATTAAAAAAAAAGAAATACCACAGAGACGCAAAGCAAACTATGGGGAATAAAGGTCACCAATTGGGAAATTTTGAATATCACTGGGTATTTAATTACTCTAAAAATTGCTTTGTATTTCTAAATGGTATAGAGGGTACTGTAATTGTGCTGTGAGAAGGGTCTTTATCCTTGAAAAATATTTAGTTAAATATTTAAAGATGAAAGATGTTACATCTGGAATTAGCTTTAAAATAATCCAGGCGGGCTGAGTAGGTAGGAACATAACTGAAATAAGTGTGTCCATTACTGGTGATTGTTTAAGATGTGTGATAAAGAAGATTCTTTTATATGCTTAAAAAAAAAAAAAGAAAGTCCTTAGAGAAAAAGGCCATTGCTGACCCTTCAACACTCAGCCCAGAACTAACTAGCATATGATGGGAGAACAATACAAAAATAATAATCACAGCTTACCCACACAATATCATTTAAATAAAGTCAGAAAAAGTCTGTGTAATTCAAAATGTCTGCCCCATAGGGTTTGAAAAATCCCTCCTCTGCTTTTGCATACTGCCTCAGTTGCTTTCCATTGAAAACTGGTGCTAATGAGCATCTACTTCCAATAGACAATTAGTAAGAAATAATTTGGTCCTGTAGTGTTTTTCCTTCAGCTAACAGAGATTTGCCACAACAAGGTGTGACTGAGGAAGAAGGGATGCACTGGATACCTTAGTGGAAGCCAACCTAAATGGAGTGTTCCCACTCTGATGCTAGAGACACTAGGGTGGTAAGAGGACCAAAAAGCAGAGAGGAAGACTCAGACCAATAAATGGTCCAGCTGGACAGTTGAAAGTTCTCTGAGCCCATCTGGCTCTGTGTGCCACAACTGCGGAATTTCAAGCAATAAGTTTATTCCATTTAAATAATAACAGGCTAGTTAAGTACAAACTTAATTATAGATTGGGCTAACTTTATTGCTTGTCTTTGTAAAAGAGACATTACTCTTTATCTGTTTTTAATACTAATGTAATATTTTGTATACTTTTTAGTATTTTATGATTATATTTTAGTATATTAATCCTTTAATATTTTATTTCAATATAATAAATTGATGGACTATTAGGACAGCATGCTTAAGGATATGCATATGAAGATGAGTTTTATTATGAAAATAGTGCCAATAAAATATCTATAAATAAAAGGCTTAGACATATTAATCTGAATGTTTTTAATAGGGTTGATCTTTCCAAATATTTTTTCTGTTTCATTTACTGTGCCATCAAATTCTATAGACCAGTGGTTCTCAAACTTAAACAGCATCAGAATTTCACTAGAAAGCTTGTTTAAAATACAGGTGATTGGGCCCAGACTACTGCATTTCAGCCTACTCAGAAGTTGTAGGATAGGCCCAAGAATTTGAATTTCTAGCATCTTCCCAGATGAGGCTGATTTTGCTGGTCAGGAACCAGAAATTGAGAAACTTTGCTTTAAAATAAATTGTAGTTTTTTATGTAATAAGCTGAGTAAATGCCACAAGAGAAAATGTTGAATACAATGTATTTCTCATTAAAAATATATTGACCTCAATGTCTGCCTTGTTAATAGATGACATTTCTGTCTATCTGTCTCAGCATACAGCCCAGTGGACATCCCAGAACATCATAGTATAAGGTCCCTCCCAAGGCTGTTGTCCTTTCCGGAATGGCTCTGCTGCTGTGTGAAGTGCCAGCCAGCCTGAGGCTCGCAGGCATGCTGGGCTCTCCTGTTGGCCACTCCCTTTTATGAACAGTACATACAGGATTCTGTTAAAATCACAGTCATTTCACAATTCATAATGAATGGTAAAACAAAACTGGATAGCAATTTATCCATGAACATGAACCACTGCTAGTAAGTGGTCTGCTTAATGTCACCTTGAAATATATCAGAACAGAATGATGACAGCTAGTGGAGGGGGCAGAAGATAGCAGGTGGAGAGACTGAGCAAAAAGGAAAAAGCACTCATGGACATGGACACAGTGTGGGGACTGCTGGGGGAGGGGATGTAAGGGGACCAAAAGGTAATTTAAAAATTACAATACAGATTAAAAGAAATAAAAATTTGCACCTGTAGTCTTTCTGTTTTGTTTTCTGTGAGGTGATATATAGAAAAAAAGGATAAAAATGGATCTTTCTTAAGCAAGATGTAAGGATAACACTAATTAACACTGATTCTTAGTAAGAGAACCAACATGTGTTCATACTATATACATCAAGCACATACATAGCACTTAAAAAAAGAAACAATGTTTTAGCGTGCAACATTTTTTTCTCATTTATCCTGACAGAATTAAACAGAAATTATCCGAGAGGGTGCAAATCACAAATCAACACCTTTCCCAGCTAAATGTCTCAGTGTTCCTCTTGTTGACAAGGTTAGTAGACAAGCCCCTCAGTCGGCTCTGAGATAACTTTTCCGAATTCTGCCCTGACAGTCTTCTCACCTTCGCTTCCAGCACTGTGCGGGGCTCTCATCGAGAGACACCTCTCTGTGTAGACACCTTGCCTGGCCTTGTTGGGGACAACCGGAAAGGCGGAGCTAAAGTTTTAGCCATTACTAATGAGCCTGACATTGTGCTGGGTGATGGAGGCAGACTGCTGACTGAATAGACAGGGTCTCTGCCTTCCTGGATCAGGTGTGAGGGGTGGGGCTGATAAGGAGCCAGCCTAGCAGGAACCAATGTCATACTATGCTTAGTATGTTTTAGAACATAGTGTAGGTATCTTTAAAAATACTCATTGATAGATTTTGTTATTTTGTAATTGAAGGAAACTTAAAATGTGCTAGACATAGTCCTTTGGAGTCATTCCATCCATAAATATTATATGAACTGCCAGGAAATTCACTCATATAACTTTGATTTCCTAATAAATTTCAAGGTTCCAGGAAAGGAAGCATTTCAGATGCCAAGTTTTATATAAAAGTCACCACTTTGCTTATCATCCAGAATGCATTTTCTCTAATATAAAATATAAATGTGATAAAGATATATGCTATTTTATATATTTTTAGATGCAGGCATCTTTGATTGCCTTTAGAAAATTTCTGAGTACAGGGTTGATATTCATTCCAACATTCTTTATTATGTTATTTTTTAGGCCTCCGGGTGGCAACTGAGCCAGACAACCGATTTGGCTCATTTTTAAGGAACGGAAGAAATCACCTGGTGACTTTGGCATTAACTGACCATCTGACTAAATTGCCCAATAAGTCAATTCAGTTATAAAGCTGCACAAAGATTTTAAGAGGGTGTGTGTTTCTCTGCAAACCTCTAAAATGCCTTTAAGTCTGAAGACCACATTTAGTTGCACTTGATTCAATAAACACTGAAGTATAAACTCAATCACCTCCATAAAGGAAAGTGAAAACCACATGCGGGGGTGAGCAAAGCAGGTGTATAGTTGTTCATATGGAAAATAATACAATAAAAATAGGATAAGAATAAACTTCGTGTACGTACAACTGTAAACCTACTTTTGCCCACCCTTGTATTATGGTTGTGGTGGGGGTTACTTGATCCTAAACATTAGTGAAAACTCACCAGATTATCCCCTCAAAATCAACAGTTCTCATCAGGAGACTTTAAAAATAATACAATAAAGAATCTGAAATGAATGTCAATTCTGCACTTAGAAATTTTCTAGAAGCAGTCAAAGATGCCTACATGTTAAAGGGCTATTTTCAAATCTTGTTGTTGGAACCCCTCCTCTCCCTTCAAAAATGCTTCCAAAATTTGAGATAAAGATATTCTGAACCTGGGAGAAAAAGAAGAAAAAAGTAGATATTTGCAGTCAATGATAGGACGCTCTCCCTGGAAAAATGTGAAAGCAACCTCCATGGTCCTGGCTTCTCCTCACCGGAGGAGGCAGCTGCTCATTGCGAAGAACCGGAGAGGGAGCTCAGGTCGGGACTAGGGACCCGCAGTGTGATTACAGCCGTCGTATCCAAAAGCCCGTGGCGAACAGCATTACTAAGAGGGGTGCATTCACTATCTGATTTCAAACTTAAAAGACACATGCACATTTCTATTTTTTGAATTAAAAAGTTCATTTAGTTAGAATTTCAAGCTATATCTTGTCAGACTGAGGCAGTGAACAGCTCTGATATCAGAATGCCTTAAAGACGGCCTGTTATTCTGTGCAGACTTGGGTAAGGAAAAGATCACACTTCTGAAGAAGCAAAGCACATGAATTAAACAGACATCTTTTCAGGACCTTTCAACCCAGTCCTGAACTCATGTCACTTGAACCAAGATTATCTAAAAAATAAAACTTGAATTTAAAAAAGACAACTTTTTTTCAAAGAAGAATCAGAGCTTCAAGGACCAGCAATATGTGTATGTTTTGAATGGTATGTCAGGTGTTCAAGTAAACATAAGTCGGAACGAAGAAAATGTTTAAAAACCCCTAACCCCATGCCCCTAGTAGGAATGCTGTATAATACGGATGATATGCATCCAGTAGAGACCGGGATGATTAATAAGGGGGAGCCGAAGCCCCCAAGATGAGAAGAGTAAGTCAGGCTGACTGTCCGACGCCAGAGCCGCAGCGGCGCTGCCCGCCTCCGAAAGGAAGCAGAAATAGTGTAAGCCGCGGCTGCTGCCGGAGGGCCCTGCGCACTCCAGAGACAGGGAGAAGCAATATCAGCTTCCCCACCAGGACCTTAGTTCTACGCCCACGGTTCAGTGCTACGGATTATCAGAGTGAGACAGAAAACTCAACACAAGACCCGGAGGTATGTGGGAAATTGCTAGGTAGGAAAGTATGTGTGCAGAGAGAGAGAAAATTAATGCACGTCGAGTTGCAGCTGCAAACTAAAACTCCAATGTACTCACAAGGCCAAAACAAATGAATAAGTGGAAAGATTAATTTACTCTAAGCAAAATAAAAATGAAACAAATGGGGCAATATGAATATCATATTAAGTCAGACTAGAGAAAGTTTACGAGTGGATAGTCTGTGGAATAAATATACAGGTTTATGTATGAAAACATTTATGCCACATTATTTCCAGACGGGAAAGAATTGAAAGTCCATTAAAAATAAAATATGCACAATGGAAAAGTATGCAGTGCTCTGAAGTAAAACACAGTAACATGGATAGAGCTCAGATCAATGTTGAATGAAACATAATGAAACTCATGTAGCAATATAACTGTGGATAACATATAACTGCACATTACAACACAAAAACAACACAAAATTTTCGAAAGTATACATAAACATTTAGGTAACTGCAATATGCTGGAGGCTTATGGGTAAGAATAAACAAATTTGAAGATAGACTGAGGATAAAATTAATCATTTTTTAAAAACCTATAAAACCAAGACAGGGTTTGCGTGGATTGATGATAATGGCACACCGTGATGAAAGAAACACAATCGGCTGGTCTAACCCACCTAAAGCACTTGAAAAAGGAAGAATATGAATGAGTTGATCATAGTTTAACATTATAAATTCTCCCCTCTTCTGTAAAATTTCAAGTGAGAATAAATTAAACACACACTTTTGGTAACACCTTACTTCAGAAAAAAAAAATTTCTTAACTACTGAGCATAGAATACAATGAAGAAAAAAGCAATTCTCTTCAATGTGTGGGATGTGTTACTTCTACATCTCTTATTAATTAATGGGGATGCATAACTCAACAACAATGTGAGACATTAACTCCAAATGTCAGGAAATCCCCATGAGAGCTGGAAAACTAAAGTTTCAATGTAACAAAAATAGGAAAATTGTCCTCCTGAAAGACACTATTTGTCACTTTTTTAAAAGTTTGTTTCTTATCCTGTAAATGGGAGGGAACTGACCACTTTTGTTCTCCACAGGCTTCCCTCTAGATACATTGTGACTCATCCTGTGGTTTTCAAAATATACTTACTTACTTTTTAAAAAGTAAAATATGGTATCCCTGACTAGCAGAGTACTTTTCATACCAAAATCTTTCGTGATTATTGTGCTCAGAATATTACGGTTTGCAAAACAGGACCTATTCCATGTCCTTCCAGTAAGTAACCTTCAGCGTGACAGTCTAAACCCCTCAAAAAAGAAATAAACTTGAACAGTGTTAAAAATCCAACAGGCCCACCACACTGTCCCTTAGAATTTTGTTTAGAAATAACCTCACAAATCACAGAAGCACCTTGGGAAATCTGTGTCTGTTCTGCTGCCCCAGACAAGGGCCTGACTTTTCCAGATGGACTGTAAAGCGCATCCACTGAACTCTGGGAAAATATGATGGTAAAATCCGGGCCTGATTAGCCCACAAAAGTGTTTCCACAGTTTAGTCTTAATTGAGGAGTTGATTTAACAACATCCTACTATGGATAATAAAATAGAGCACTGTTTTAATGATGGGAATCATTTACTAAAATGAATCTAACTGACAGGCAGCTTGACTAAATCAATGTGACAGTATATAGTCAAACCACTAAATAGGTTAGGCCTGTGGATTCTAATTTATGTAGTAACCACTTCTGCCAGTATTAGCATCTCCATTCAGATCCCTTTTAAACAAAAGTCTCTCCAACCTGTCAATAAGTTACTGTAGGTCAAATTCCCATGTACAATCTTCTGTATTCCCTAATATTAACTTATGCTTCTAACTCATCTTTATTTTAATCCTTCACTCCTTATGAAAAAATAACACATTTATTCCTTTATTTGTATTTTATACACTCAAGACTTTTTGACCCATTGAAAAATACATGCATTTATATATCATGTAGTTTGATCTTTATAACCCTAGCCTTCCCAAAATGTATCCTACTTAGCAAAATCAGTTATAGCAAGTTGGTGACTCAGAACCAACTCCTCACAAATGGAAAGGTAACTGAAACGAGTGGATGCATGAGAATCACTAACAAACCACAAACGCCTTCTCATTCCTGGACCTTTCTCAACGATGGTGTTCATCAAACATCACACCTTCAGTGCATTATTTTATATTCAGCAAAGTGCATTCCCACCAACTGCCCTGTTGTTAACAACCAACTCTGAAAGTAGATTGAATATGTTTACACTCTCATATTTTGTATAAGGAAATAGGCAAGGAGATAATGCATCCATTCATTCAAAAATACTGAAATCCACAAAGGAACACAGGAATCACACCAAAGCTCTAGAAGCTCAGATATACAGAAACATAATCCACAGAGTCCACAGGTTTGTGGTAAAGAAAGAGTAAACAGATAAGCATATGAAAAAGAAAACTACCACTTAGTGAGGGCCTCTATATGATGTGTCAAATACTGTACACAGTTGTTTTACAGTTAAGAAAAATTAAAATTTGGAGAGGTTAGCAATTACCTCAAAGTCTTGCAGGACAAGACCATATTCGAACTTTCACTGCATGACTCTGAACCTTGCCATCCAGCATAATAATTAGTGCAATAATGAGCTCTCTATGCTCCAATAAAAGGACAGAGTACAAAGGAAATTTGGGGTTTGATGGCAAAGGGGGCAGGTGAAGGCAGGAAAGGAGCTTTTATACAAAAGAGCTTTCATCAGTGTGGTAGAATTCTGAAAATGACGCTGCCTAAATTCTATGCCCTAGTCCCCAGAACCTATAAAGAGATAGTGCTGTCATGATTAGGTTATGTCCTATGGCACACTGGATCCTGAGATAAGGAGATTATCCAGATGGGCTAGATCAAATCATATGAGTCCTTAAAGGCAGAACTCTGGCTGGTCACAGAAGTCAGAGATATTAGAAGCATGAGAGCAATACAATGTGTCATTTCTGGCTTAAAGATGTATGGGCCTGTGTGAGAAGGATTGTGGGAAGCTTCTAGAAACTGAGAGCAGCTCCCAGCTGACAACCAGCAAGAAAATGAGGACTTCAGTCCTACGACCACAAGGAACTGAATTCTGCCAACAATCTGAGTGAGCCTGGAATAGATTCTTTCCCAGAGCCCCAGCTAAGAACAGCCTGGGCAGCCTGATTTCAGCCTTGTGAAACCCTCAGCACAGAAACCCAGCTGAGCCCACCCGGTGTCTACAATACCACAGAACCCTGAGCCAATCAATGAGTTCAGATTCAAAGAAGTAACTTCACAGCACTTTGTCATGCAGTGGTAGAAAACTAAGATATCATGTAAGTAGCTCCTCACAGGGTTATGCGTTCTTCAGACAAACAGAAACAAGGAAAGGAGATCCGCAAGTAGAGTGAGTGGAGCAGAGGCAGGAGGTAGCCACCCACACTTCTCAGCCCTTACCACAAGGTGACCTCCCACTGACAGGGTCTGAGTCTCTCTCCAGGGCTTTCTCTGAAGCCATGCTCTGCCTGGGCATGCAGATGCAAAAGGCTAAGGCATCAACAGCCAGGGAACAGCTCTCAACCGATGGCTGACAACCCTTATGTACAAATGTACCAGCTCCTTCACCTTTGATTACTCCAGGATGTGTTCCCCATGCCCACGGTGGTAGCCAACTTGGTAAGTTCTCTGGAGCAGCCAAACTAAAAGAGTGGATTATATGAACATAGGCAGAGAAGCCTGAGTGATGGGGCTGAGGTGCCGTGTTCTGGGAAGACACTGGGCCAGAAGACAGAGACTTGCACACGTTCTCCTGAGGACTCGGGACCACTTCTGGGGTCAGTGTAACAGGGAGTGCAGCCCACTTCTCCCTTAGTAGGAAAACAGAGTCACATGACCAACTGAACAATTCCATTTCCCCATCTCTTTTGAAGATAGGGATGGCCTATGAAGGAATAAAAGCAAAAGCTCTTAGTGGAGCTTCTGAGAAGCCCCTTTTTATACCCCTGCCCTTCTTTCCTGTTTACTGCAGAGTGGACCCGATCACTGAAGCTCTAGCAGTCCCCTTGAGACCCTGGGAGGAAGAGCAAATAGTCTGCAGAGATGTTAACAAGGACATTCTTGAGCTACTAATCCAACATGAGCAACTCTCTACTTCAGGCTTAATGTTAGAAACAAACAAAAGTTTCAAGCTGCTGAAGTTAGGTCCATATTAGCAGCTAGGCAAAGTTCATAATGGATAAAGTGACAGATCTGGAAAAGGTACTTGGATTTTGACCGTTTGCCTATCGCTCTGATACAAGGACAGAGCGTATCCCAACCTGCCATGACATCTCAGCTCATTGTACAGACACAGCAGCAGACCTAACAAGGAGTCTCGAAACACACTGCAGAAGCACCAACAGAGCTTTCCACAATTTAATTACAGAACTTCCACGCCAACTTTACATCTCCACTTCACATTCACATCCACAGAACCTTTCGTGTTCTCAAAGTCACTTCAGGAGTGTTAATGAGGCACCAAGCAACAGTGTTTGTGGTCTCTGCGTGGTTTGATAATGCCAAGAGCACAAATGCCATTTCGTCGTCATTGAAAAACTTTTACTCTACCAAGTTCTAAAATCTCTAATTATATTGAAAAGAAATCCCCACCCCCAAAAGCAATCTTATTCTTACTATTGCTCTGAAAAGCATAATGCAGTTCACTGGTGCATGGAGGAATACTTCTACCACAATGTCTCACTACTACTATTACACAAAAGGAGAGTTGTAATAATACAAATTTTGGCACAAGTTTAGATAGGTAAATAGATAGATGATAAGAGTGTTCTTTGTTATATCATCAATGCAAAAATGCTACTGTTTCACTAACACTTAATCAAGTAATCTTTTTGGTGCATTGATGTCATCAAATTCAATAAAAGGCTCCAAGTCATGGGTTGCTATTTTCCTTGGTATATTAATGTTTGTGTTTGTTATGTTAGAGGGATCTGATATTAAAAACAAGAAGGAAACATGATCAGAAGGGCCTTGTACCACCCAGAGAAGATATCTGAAGCTCCTCAATATTAAAAGATATTTATCAAATATATTGCCAATGGGTTTAGAAACATACCTACGAAAATATGCTATCTGTTGATCTAAAAGCATTTCTCGTGTCTACAAGATCATTCATCTAAATGACACTTGGAATGGCATAAACAAATTTCCTCTCTGCCTCCCATATTTATTCAATTTAGAAATCCCAAAAGCCTTTATTCTCTTCAACCTTGAAACATTAATATTGATATGAAGAGACATGATGATATTTCTGCTTCCTGCTTCAGTCCTAACAAATTGTTCCAGGGTTATACAAGCTTTCCTCACCTTGTTAATTTTGTGACTTTCAAGGGCATCAGATAAGTAATGCCAGGGCCAGCTCAGCCTTGTAGCTTCTAAAAAGCTGCCCCTGCCCCACACTAAAGAAACACTGTTGAGAGAAGCAGTGCTACTGTGAATGGCAAGCAAATTAATGCGGGGGTAAAAAGGAATTCAAGAAGAGGTTTTGTAAATGAAATGTAAAGGATTAAATTTGTTCCAAGAATTTTTCTTTATTATTTCTTCACTTCTAAGATAGAAGTGACTTTAAGAAGCCACTATCAGCCCTGGCTAGTGTAGTTCAGTGGATTAAGTGCGGGCCTGTGAACCAAAGGATTGTGGTTCGATTCCCAGTCAGGGCATATGCCTGGGTTGCAGGCCAGTTCCCAGCAGGGGGCGCACGAGAGGCAACCATACATTGATGTTTCTCTCCTCTCCTTCCCTTCCCCTCTAAAGATAAATAAATAAAATCTTAAAAAAAAAAAAAAGAAGAAGCCACTATCAATACCACGACACTTTTTGAGAAGGGGTTAAGTCACTACATTTCATTACAATGTAGTGGGGGGTAGGAGACTGTGAGGAAACACGTGACTAAGAAGAAACACTGCTTGTCAGACTCTGTCTTCCTGGCTGTGCTCAATTTCAGGCACTGGCATGCCCAACCCACTCGCTGACTGCTTGCTGTGGTTCATAGTGATTGGCATCCCCAGTCCTTACCCCAAAGTCCGAGGTGCCCCAGGTTGTGCCATTCCTTCCTCTCGGCTCATGTGGCTGCTCTCTCTAGAGGTGCCCTCCAGTTGCCTGCCTTTTGCAAAGGCCAGCTCTGAATTCCAGCACAGTGACTAAGACCCAGGGACGACCTTACCCTCCTCTCCTCTTGAGGGACCCCGGCCACTGCTTGAGAATCTTACCTGTGTGGCCCTAACCAGCAACATCAACATTAGCCAGGAACTTGTTAAAAATGCAAATTCTCAGGACACCTCTCAACGTCACCCTGACCTACTGAATCAGAAACTCTGAAGGTGAGGTTTTACTGAGACTCCTAGATGGTTCAGAGGCAAGACCAAATTTGAAAACCACTTATCTAAGTCGTTTCTTCCAGAATATTGCTATTGAAGGGAAATTCCCTCCATAAAATAAAATTAATGGACTGTACAGACTAGCAGTAGCTAATACTTTTTGAAGGATTGCTATATGCCAGGTACTGTTTTGAACTCTACACATTTTAAACCCATTAGTCCTCAAAATAACCTACGGAGGTAGTTGTTATTCTCATTTACATTTTGCAAAAAGACTCAGAGAAGTTCTTCCATTCAAAGAAACACAGGTACCATATAGAGGAGCAGGATTTGGGCAAAGGTATCAGCTGCAGAGACTGGCTCTCATCTGCTTTGTTATACAGCCTCTGACCACCTGCGCATCTCAGAGGTACCGCAAAGATTTCCATAACAGGGACTGGCCACTCTAACTGTAAAGGACCTTAATATAGGCTAATACAACCTTCAAGGCAAAAGTTTGAAATAGTCCAGTTTCTCAGATGAATAAAGATAAGGCAAATCTCACTAATCTAAACTTTGTTGATTTGGAATTAGTAATTAGGTTAAATTATATCTAACACTTTATGACTATAAAGTAATATTTCTCCTTGTGAATTTTCAGGCTTCTGCCCACAAGAGAATCCAATTTAAAAAACCCAGTCACGTGCTCTGGCTGGGTAGTGGGTTGGAGCATCACCCTGTACACCGAGAGGTTGTGGGTTCCATTCTTGGTCAGGGCACATACCTAGGTTGTTGGTTTAATGCTGGGTCAGGGCACGTACAGGAGGCAACCAATCGAAGATTCTCATATGGATGTTTCTCTCCCTCTCTCTCTCTCAAACCAATACACACTTCCTCTGGGTTTTTTTTTTAAAGAAAAAGAAAAAAATCAATCACATTTTGTAAAGCAGGGACCCCCAAAATGGGCATTCCTCTCTTTCTGCCTTTGGTCCTAAAATAGTAAACCTTGAGTTGTCTACTTCCGCCCTGTGCCAAACACTCTCAATCAATAGAAGTAATATTAGAAGTGACGATCTATAGAGAAGAAACCAGGAGAAACCACCTGGAGAATGTGCTTCCGGTGCACTTGTGTCAGAGGCCTGGCAGAGGAGGCGGGCCTGGGGGAGCTGCCGGGCTCAAAGCTGACAGAGCTGTTTCCATTAAAACTCTGTGTGACATGGGAGGCAAACTCTGAGGACACTGGCACCAACATGAAACATGCTCCCCACTTCTGCATGGAACGAAGCGCAGGGTTCCCGATGCGGAGCTATTGGATGGGGCGCTGCAGCACTGAGCAGAGGGCGCAGGGCCACCTGGCAGGTGCCGCCACACCTCGTGGGAGACAGCCTTGCCCAGGGGAAGTGGCCCCTCTGCGGGCTCATCCAGGGAGCTGAGTCAACAGCAGAAGCCTGGGCAGCAGGCGCTGGAGAGAGAGACGGAGGAAGAACAGATGGACTGGTAGAAGCCGCCTCTGAGCGGGCCGACTGGATTCATTCGGAGGGCAGTGAGCCACCCTGGCCACCCCCAGGGATGAACTGATGGGAGGAAGCGGGGTTAATAGGCCCCAAAAGACCTGCATTAGCAGGAAAACAGGACACAGGACACATCAAGTGATGTGTTTATATTGAACTATGATATTACTTCTGAAGTTGTGTTATACCCTTTTCACAATAATTCAGTTTTTAGTCATTCCACTAGTTATCTTCAAATAATTGTGACTTAACTTTCAGGTTAGCGATTAATTGTTGAATTTTTATTATGTCATGTGAAGAATAGCATTAGGCTTTATCTTGTCTGCTTGACCTACTGTATATCTGCAACATAAAATTATCTATTGTCTAAATTTTTTTAAGCTCCTGGAGGGAAGAGTACCAAAGAATGTGTGGACATGTATTAAAACAAGTGTCGTAAGTAAATATTCTGTGCTATAGTCTCTAAAAAGGGAATTGAGAGTTTTTACCATAACCTCTTTGTCTTTCCCCATCATGTTGAATTATTCACTGAATGTGTTCATATGCCTCAATATCTTACTCTACTTCTGAAAAAAACTATAAATCACTTAAAACACAGAAAAGATGTTAATTGATAATACCCTTGACATATAGGAGACCTGTAGAGAAAATTCTAGGACCTTTAAAAAAAGCTAATTTGTTTCATAATGTAAAAAGCTCAATTGAACAAATGAAAAGAGTTAAGTTAAATAGTACAAAATACATTGTATTATAATTATTATTCTGTGGCAAAGAGCATAGAAATTATTTCTGCAATGGTGTTTTTCCTTTCATGTCCTGTAACCAAGCAAAAAAGTTGGAGCTCTGTGGTGTTTCAAGACATATTTCAAAAATTGTATTTCCTATGTCATTTCCAATTACAGGGTGGGGCAGAATAGGTTTTAGTTGTTCATGTGGAAATAACATAATAACTAATAAATATAACACATGAATAAACAGTCTTACATACTTACAACTGTAAACGTACTTCTGCCCTACCCTGTATATAGAAATAACTCCAAAGGAAATTATCTAAATAAGAAAGTATAGATCACACAGATGCTCCTTTTCTTCAAGTCAGGTTAGATTCTGAAATGTTCTGAAACAAAGAACTTACTCAACTCCACTCTAAGAAGATAAGCAACCCGATTAAAAAATGGGCAAAGGACTTGAACAGACACTTCTCCAAGGAGGACGTACAGAGGATCCAGAGACGTATGATAAGATGCTCAATATCACTAGCTACCAGAGAGATGCAAATTAAAACCACAGTGAGATACCACTTCACACCAGTCAGAATGGCCATCATAAATAAAGCAATAAACAACAAATGTTGGAGAGGGTGTGGGGAAAAGGGGACCCTAGTTCACTGTTACCTTTTACCTTCTTCACCCTCCTCCCACCCTCAGACTGGTACAACCACTATGGAAAACAGTATGGAATTTTCTCAGAAAACTAAAAATGGACCTGCCTTTTGATCCAGCAATTCCACTGCTGGGATTATATCCTAAGAACCCTAAAACACCAATCCAAAAGAACCTATACACACCAATGTTCATAGCAGCACAATTTACAATAGCCAAGAGTTGGAAGCAACCTAGGTGCCCATTGGTAAATGAATGGATCCAAAAACTATGGTACATTTACCCAATGGAATTCTATGCAGCAGAAAGAAAGAAGGAGCTCCTACCCCAACAGCATGGATGGAACTGGAAAGCATTATGCTGAGTGAAATAAGCCAGGCAGTAAAAGACAAATAGCATATGATCTCACCTTTAACAGGAAGCTAAACAACAAAACAAACAAGCAAGCAAAATATGACCAATGACACTGAACTTCAGAACAGGCAGACAGGAACCAGAGGGGTGGGGGGAGAAAATTTCAGGGGAAAAGGGGAAGGATTCACAGAAACTAGTATAAAGGACACATGGTGAACAACTAAGGGGGTGGAAATGGGAGGGAGGTGGGGAGCATGGGGAGTGGGCTGGGATGGGAGGGGGGACAGAAAAAAGATCTATAGATCTGCAGCTTCAAACTAATAGGGGTTTAAGTTTTCTGTTCCCAGATGCAGTTCCTCAAAGTGAGTGCACTGATTAGTCCTCAAAATGGTAAAGCCACCATGGACAAAGACAACGGAGTTGGGGCTGGGGAGGATTGAATGTGGGAGGTAGGGGTGCATGGGAGGGGGGAATGGGGACAACTGTAAGTGAACAGCAATTTAAAAAAGATTAAAAATAGTAAAGCTAGTCATAACCTTCTCCTTGATGATACATAATCTATCATCTTTCTTTTTCCTCAAAAATTGACTGGTTTCATCTACACTGAAACTGTTGGGGCAGGTTTGAGGAAAACCCCTTGGCACCTTTGTGGGTACACTACTTAACCCTCTTTAGTTTAAGGTGGTACAGAACAGAATGGGGTTGCACCTAATAAGCCGTATTGTACAGAAACCAACTCTCCATCAACAGCTCTTTCCTGCCCTCGGTTATAGGTCCTCAGACAGTATGAGAGCCCAGCTATGCAGCTGCCAGACGGCACTCTTTGAGCAACCTCACATGCCTGTGGAGCCAGGCAGCCCTTTCACAGCCACTCAAATTCAACTGTTTGGTCGGTTGTTTAACTGAACTTTATAGGGTAACATTGGTCAAGCACATTACTTAAGTTTCAGGTGTACAATTCTATAATCCATGCTCTGCGTATTGCATTGCGTTCACCACCCAAAATCTAGTCTCCTTCCATTAACACATATTTGACCCCTTTTACCTTCTTCACCCTCCTCCCACCCTCATTCCCCTCTGGTGACCACCATTCTGCTCTCTGTGTCTATGAGTTTGTTTGTTTTGTTTACTACCTCCTCTTTTATATCCCCCATATGAGTAAAATCATATGGTTTTTGTCCGTTTCCATCTGACTTATTCCACTTAGCATAACATTCCCAAGACCCATCCATGTTCTCATAAATAGTCATATTTTATATTTTCTCATGGCTGAGGAGTATTCAATAGCTATTTATATGTATACTTGTACCATGTCTTCTTTATTCAATTATCCATTGAAGGACACTCACATTGTTCCCATGTCTTAGCTACGTATATAATGTTGCAATGAACATAGGGGTGTATATATTTTTATGAATAAATGTTTTTCAAATTTGGGGGACAAATACCCAGAAGAGGGTTTTCTGGGTCATATGGTAACTCAATTCTTATTTTTTTGAGGAATTGCTACACTGTTTTCAATAGTGGCTGTACCAGTCTACATTACCACCAAGAGTGTATGAAGGTTCCTCTTTCTCTATGTCCTCTACAGCACTTGCTTCTTTCTTATCAGAATAGTCATTCTAACAGGTGTGAGGCATATCTCATTGTGGTTTTGATATGCATTCCCCTTGTAGCTAGTGAATTTGAGCATTTTTCCATGTATCTGTTGGCCCTTTGCATGTTGTCTTGGAAGAAGTGTATGTTCAGGTCCTTTGCTAATTTTTTAATGAAAGTGGTTTTTTTTTTCTGGTTGAGTTATATGGGTTTCTTATATATTTGGAATATTTGTCCCTTATTGGAGGTATTACATGCAAATATCTTCTCCCATTCAGTTGGTTGCTTTTTTTGTTTTGCTGATGGTGTAGTCTCCTGTGCAGAAGCTTTCCAGTTTGATGGAGTCCCATTCTTTTCTTTTTGCTTTTACTTTCCTTGCCTTTGGGGTCTAGTTCACAAAACCTTTCTGAGAACAAGGTCCATAATTTTAATTCCTATTTTCTTCTATGTATTTTACTGTTCCAGATCTTGTATTTAAGTTTTAATCCCTTTTGTGTGAATCTCTGTGTATGGTTTCAGATGGCAGGCTAGCTTCATTCTTTTGCATGTGGCTTTCGAATGTGTCTAATATCATTTGTTAAAGAGGCTTTGCTTTCTTCGTTGTTAATTTTGGCTACTTTGTCAAAAATTAGTTGCCCATATATGTGTGGGTTTATTTCTGGGCTCTCCATTGTTTTCTAAACGCTGCCTCAGGATCAGTCCCAGCCTCCAATTTTCGTTCCCTGTACTCTTGCTGCACACAAAGTTCAGTGCTACTTGATTACCTGCCCTTGTCTCTCTTTGAAGGAGAGGGCACTTTTCCACGTTGCTTGGACCAGTCTTTGGCCTTCTGAATCACTGTCACAGGTGAAGAATTCATTCCACAGTTGCCTACACTGTGCACCTTTTATCACACTTCCATTGCTAAAATTATCTCTTACTTGGTTTCTGTCATAATCCTAACCTTAATGCCAGGGTGTTTAATACTCTAGCGACTGTGGCACTTTGGAGAGGAGGGAGTTCATGCTTGAACTCAATTCAAACCAAAGTTCAAATAAAACAAATGACCATGAACAACAAAAATGGCTGTTTGTTGATAACTGGCAGAGCTAATGAACTTTTCCCCTGGTGCATAGCTTTGTTCACATCTATGGGTGTTACTGAGGAGAGAACAATAACATTACAACAGCTAAGTTTGCCGAGTTGTTACTACACGATGCATGCTGTGCCATGGACTTTAACTACATCATCTCTTTTAAAATTTGCCACAGTCCTGAAAGGCAGATATTTCTATTGTCAATGTTTTACAGAGTTGAAAACTCAGATGTAAAACAATTGTTAGTATTCTTAAGCCTCATGGCTAGGACAAGCATTTGATTTGAATCCAGGTGTCTGAATATAGTGTGCAGGCTCTAAATGCCCATAGACTAATACGTCTCAAATCGTACAAGGGTTTTATTTTTATGAAGAAAAATCACTATTTTGTCCTCAATACCAGTAGAACTTTAAATTCTCAAAATATATAGTTTTGATAGTCCGAAAATACTATCCATGCAAAACAGGTATTTACATAAAGTATCTCATTTGGTAAATTACATATATAATACAAAAATCTATATATCAATTTTTCTGTTTGAACTCATGGAAAATAATTGGAAGCTATAACTTGGAGTAAACATCACAACTTTTTTATGACATTCACGTTAAAATGAGAATGTATTCACCGAAAATGTATTATAGGAGATCATAAAATGCAAGCACTGGATCTTTACATATTGTATTTTACTAAAGAATCAAATTGAAATCATGAAAGCTAAATAAACAGAAGTAAATTCATTTCAAAGGAAAACCTTTCAACATAATATATAACACTAAAATGTATTTGGTGTTTTATGTGTATACAAAAATTTCTATGAAAGAGCAACCATTTTTACAATGTTGATGTCAATTACATCTCAATTAAACTGGTAGCGGGGAGGAGAAAGGGCATCTTAAGAATCTTTTCAGAGGCAACAACTAAGAATTTAAGCCCTGGCTGTGTACCTTAGTAGTGTAGAGAGTCACCCCCATAAGCCAAGGCTGCCGGTCAATCCACAGTCAGGGCCACGTACAAGAAACAACCAATGAATGCATAAATAGATGGAACAACAAAGTGGTCTCTCTCTCTCTCTCTCTCTCTCTCTCTCCACTTTCTCTCTAAAATCAATGAGTATGTCCTTGGGTGAGGATTTAAAATTTTTTTCTTCCTTATTTTTAGTTGAAATTTAATTCCCTGAAACATCCTCCTATCTGTCCTTGGGAGCCTCAGAGTTAGACAAGTGGACAAACCCACTGTGTGGGGATGAACTGATGTGTGAAAATTCCTGCCCAGCAGAGGACTTTACACAGCCTGTGGAGTTCAGCATGGAGACTCCATTACATGGTTGGTCCCGAATTTCTTCCTCTGGTGACTTTCCCACCTGTGTGACCCAAGCTGGTTGATAAAAATATTCTCTTGCCCTAGATGGCAAGGTCGTTGGGGGCACATACACTGGGAGGGGAGGAGGGATTTTCCCCCCAAGATGTCAAGCTGCATTTGAGAGCGATGCTGTGCAGAGCCCAAATCTGAACACAGCACAACAGAAACCTGACCACATTTTTTGAAACTCTGGGTGCCTGCAGCCATGCCTTCATCCTTTGGACCTTCTTATTAAATAATCCAATAAGGTCAACTTTTAAGTTAGTTTAAGTTAGGAGTTTCAATCACCTTCCACCAAAAGAATTTTGGTGGATACATCCAAGCCACAATTTCACCTTCTTTACAAGTTTTCCTGGCACAGACTCTAACTGGAAGAGAAAGCCTAAAGGGAGTGCTGGCCAGTGGAGGAAGCAGACTATAGAGAAATCAGAAGTTGTGTGACAGGTGCAATGGGAAATTGGAAATGCGAGAGAGGAGGAACTGTCCTCTAAACCTACCTTACTTTAGGCAAAAACTTGCCTGCATGATAGAATTTCTGGAGTGTTGCAAGAGGCCATTGTCCCCCCAAAAGATCCTGCATTAATGACCCCTAATGCTCCAAAGTCCCTTCACAAAGAACAGAGGCATTACAAAACTATAAATGAGTTGTTAACATCTCTGACAAGCTCAGGTGGGAGGAGGAGAGAAAAACATGAAAACTTTAGGAAGGGCGTTGTCCTGAAGATGGCTGGGCACTGGAGGAGAATCCAGTGACAGTCTCTGCTCACTTCATGTTGTCCTGAATACAGGCCCTGCTGGCACGGCCCAATTCTCAAGAACAGGCAGAGGACCCCTGCCTGTAGCTTATCTCCACAAGAGGCTTTATTCCTGGCTAATGCCATAGTGTTAATTAAAAATGCCCGTGAAGATTTCTAGAGAGGTTTCCAGGACAAATGTCCCCAAATATCCTTCTTGCTAGACCCAGAAAACTGCACTATACTGTTTAATAAAGATAAATCTATCCATTGGCAATAAGTAAATCTAAACAATTAAAATATACATAACTAAAAATGTAAAGCTTCATCCCAATGCAATGTCTCACCCAGTACGTTCTGTTTCACACCTTCACTCTTCCTGTATGCTTCTGCATATTTTTCAGTGTGTATCTTTCATCAGTGCAGCTGGAGAGTAGGCTACCAAACATATGCTGGGAATAAACTGCCTTCTGTGTCTTAGACACTTCCGTTTTCCCTCTCACCTTCTGTGCTGAAAAGTCATTTCTACAAATATACTCCATGAAAGGTAGCAGAGAATTGAAATGACATTTCACTACCAGTGAATCAGCATCTCTTCCCATTGAAACTGCATAAATTCTTCAGAAATATGGTGGAAGTGCTGCCATATATGGGAAAGTGTAAGACTTTAGAAAATGGTAGTCTGGAGCCTGGGAAATACCAGTCACACCCTCCCTTTGCTCATTGATCTGCCCCTGAATACGTTAGTGGGTTTGCAAATGGCCAAAATCCTTGGGCAAGTCTGAATACAATATGAATATAATACGGCCCTGCTGATAGCAAAACTGAATCCTCTGGCATTTGAGATGGCTTCCGGAGTCATCAGCTCAACTTTGATCTTTCTGAAGACTCTGTATTAAGGAAGCAGTTTTAGTCCATCTGGTTTAAAACCAAAACCCAAAAACTCAAGATCACAGGGTGATTATTTATCATCTTTGAGTGAATATAGAAGATGATTAAAACAATTATTGAGTACTACCAGGTTCCAGACATTGGCCAGGCATCAGGGACACTGTGGTAAGTAGCCAAGAATGATCTCTTCCCCACATGGAATATATTATTGCAGAAGTAACCTTCAGATATACTTTCAGGGTGTAATAGGAACATAAATGTAGTAAGAGGGATCTGGAAGGCTTCACTGAGCAAATAATAGTTGGGCTAAACCTTGAGGGATTAGGAAATAATTAGCTGAGGGGTTCAGGGAGAGTATCCCAGACAGAGGGCAAAGTGGGGAAAGGCCCTAACGGGGATGGGGCATGGGTCTCAAGGAAAAGAGAGAAGATCGGTAGGGCTATAGCATAAAGGTATGGGGTCAGAAGATCAGGATATGGTAGAGTAAATATGTCCTTGAAGGTCATGTTAATTTTTTTATTTTAAAGATTGTATTTATTTATTTTTCCAGAGAGGAGAAGAAAGGGAGAAAGAGAAGGAGAAAAACATCAATGTGTGGTTGCCTCTCGCACACCTCCCCCCACACTGGGGACCTTTCACACAACCCAGGCTTGTGCCCTGGCTGAGAATTGAACCGGTGACCCTTTAGTTCTCAGGCCAGCACTCAATCCACTGCGCCACACCAGCCAGGGCTTGTTAAAAATGCCCAGATTAAACCCTGACCCCAAATCTGTTCTATCTATAGATTCTTCCCTCTCAATAAATGGCAACTCTATCCTTTTAGTGGCTTGACATACTCTGTGACTCCTCCCTTTCTTTCATATTCTACATTGAATTCATCAATAAAACTTATTCACTCTATCTTCAAATATATCCTTTACTGGACCACTTCTCCCCATTTTCATTCTACCATCCCGGCCCAAGCCATCATCTCCCCTCTCCTACATTATGACGATAGTCATGTAAGTGGTTTTCCTATTTCTAGCTCTGCCCCCAGGAGCAGCCCTTTTAAATCATGAATCAGACCACATCACTGCTCTTCCAAAAGTCTCCAAAGGCTCCCCACCTCATTCCTAGTGAAAATCCATGTCCTTTCTAAGGCTATAAAAGCCTTACACGGTCTGGTCTGCTATTAAGTCTCTCACTTTGTCCCCCAATACTCTCATTCTCATTCTATATGCCCCAGACCCAATGTCTTGGCTTTGCTTGAAAGGCAGACACGATTCCCTCTCAGAGCCTTGGCACTTGCTAATTTCCTCTGCCCATGTTATCTTTCTTCAAATATTTTTGTGGCTCATATCCTCACTTCAGGTTTTTGCTCAAATGTCCTTTCAAGGAGGCTTTCCCTAACTAGCCTATTTAAACTGCAACCCACCCTTTTGTTCTCCTTTACCTGGTCGATTTTTATCCCTAATACATCACAGTAAATATTTGTACTAATTTACTTTGTTACACACACACACACACAAGTGCAAGCTCCATTAAGGCAGAAATTTCTGTCAGTTGCAGTGACTGTGTGATCTCTGGATCCTGGAACATGGACAGAGGGACAGAGTAAGCACTCAATAAATATTTGTTGAATTAAGGTCTTCATCCTAAGAGCAATAATAATTCACGGAAAACTTTCACACAGTCATGATCAGATAGGCATATTTTAAGGTCTCTTTAGCTGCCCATGCAAAGAAGGTTCTAAAAGAGGGGGCTAGGTGTGGTGGGCAAAAGTGGATGCCTGGGAGAAAGCTAGCTCATCTTCATCTGTAAGAAGTTAGTAGAGACAGCTGAAGAAGTGAGACTTTCCAGGTTGGTAATGACTCAGCACAGTAGCCAGCCTCCGACATGACCCCTACTCCTCCACCCCATGATCCATGCCAGCCAGTATTCACATCTTTATGTAGTCCCCTCCCATGCTAAATGGGGCTGGCCCTGAGGGATAACTAAATATGACGGAATGATGCTATGTGACTTCAAGTCCAAGTTATGAGGCCTTGCAACTTCTACCCTGGTGTCTTGAAACTTACTCCTAGAACCCTGAGCCACTGTTTAGATCTCTCTAAGCCCCAAATGCTAGAAAGACCACATAAGAAGACCACATGGAGAAGTCCTCAGACTTCTAAAGAGAAAGATACCCTACCAGTTCCCAGCTGTTCTAGCCTCGAATTATTTGAGTCATCCTAGACTAGGGGTGTCAAACTCATTTTCACCAGGGGCCACATCAGCCTCATGGTTGCCTTCAAAGGGCCAAATGTAATTTTAGGACTGTACACATGTAACTGCTCCTTAACATTTAAGTGAGAGCTCGGCACTGCCACTAGGTAGAAACAAGGTGCCGGGCCAGATAAAACAAGGTGGAGGCCCGGATTCAGCCCAAGAGCTTCATGTTTGCCATCTGTGTCCTAGACCCTGGGAACAGAGAGGGGCTTTCCCACTGCCCAGGGTCTGAATTTCTGGCCCTCAAAACCAAAACAAAAGTAGTTTAAGCCACTAACTTTGGAGGTAAGCAGCAATAGATAACCAGAACACTCAGTGAAGATATTGCTTGCTAGTAGGATTTCACCAACCAATCACAGATTCAGGGTTAACCTTCTTGAAGGACAGAATATTTCAGGTGCCTTCTATGTTTATGAGCCTAGTTAGGATGAGCAAAATGGATCACTGTAATAAAAGAAAAATGCAGCTGCTTCTGGGTATTTCTTAACCTAGATTGTTAAAAATTTACCTGCCTGATTTTTCCCCAAATTTTTCTTGTACCTAAGTACTGCAAGAAGTTCTGAATTTGTTTGATTAACCGAGAGAACTGTATTACCATGACATCTTCCTTTTCCAGCCCCCTGCAGAAGTTTAGAGCAATGTCTCTGATTAGAGCACAAACTGGAATCAGTGTGATCTCTCAAGGACAAGGAGTTAATTGTTTGCTCTAAAGTTCATCCAAAAAACTAATTGGAACTGTTATTTCAGGAATATTTGATGCCTGAACTCTTTGTGCTTTTCTATACACATCAAAGACTGAATTGTGATATCAGAGACCTTAAATTATAAATAGAAATAGTAGCAAATGAAGTGCCCTTTTAAATCATGCACAGGGTTACATAATAGTGTAAAGTAAATGACAAGAAAAACTGGTGATGTTTCATTGAAACATGACAGGAAGAAGGCAAAGGAGCTCTACACTGACATTCCAAGTTCTTGCATAGAGTCCAAGCATAGGTATTCTAGGAGCGCTCATTAAATTGCATCTTGGAAAATGTATATATCTGCAACAAATTCCACCTGTGGTAAGCTTGTGCCAGATGGTTGTCCTGTCCCAAGTCTTAGCCCAATGAAAGAAAAATATACCAAAATTCTCAAAAGTCTAAACCTGAGCTACCTCAACCCACCCCAAAGGAACAGTGACACAAATGCATATATAGTCTATCTCTTGCTTTGATTACTATGGGCTCCCCAACAACCATCCTGAGCTNACATGACAGGAAGAAGGCAAAGGAGCTCTACACTGGCATTCCAAATTCTTGCAGAGTCCAAGCATAGGTATTCTAGGAGTGTTCATTAAATTGCATCTTGGAAAACGTATATATCTGCAACAAATTCCACCTGTGGTAAGCTTGTGCCAGATGGTTGTCCTGTCCCAAGTCTTAGCCCAATGAAAGAAAAATGTACCAAAATTCTCAAAAGTCTAAACCTGAGCTACCTCAACCCACCCCAAAGGAACAGTGACACAAATGCATATATAGTCTATCTCTTGCTTTGATTACTATGGGCTCCCCAACAACCATCCTGAGCTTCACATTGCATAAGGGTGCCAGGCTAATGGTGAAGGCCCATGCCAACAATAGGATGGTATTAAGAGGTCAACATGCCAAAGTCTACCCATCACCTACAAAATAAAATTACATTTCCTTAGTTTGACACACAAAACTCTCTACGATCTCACCCTTGCTTATATCTCCAACATTCTTCCTTGTTACAGCTTTTGTAATCACCACCATCCTTACTTGCGCACGTGCATCTACGCATGCATGCACACACACACACACACACACACACACTCCTTCAACAGTACTGAACTAGTCGCAGTTCCCTGAAGGTACTATATAGTGTTTCAGATTTTCACAACTTTGTTCACATCCCTCTCCCAGACTAGCATCTAGCACATCCTTTCCCCTTTAAGACTTAGTTTAAACATCACCTCTTCTGTGAAACTCTTCCTCTCTTCTTCTCTCCAGCCAGACTCTTGCCACTCTATCCTTCAAGGCCTCAAAAAGCCCAATATCTCATTCTTTTGCTCTGCTTCCCTACACCTACCCAACTGAGTCACCTGGGGGAGCAAATAACCTTATTTGATTATTTCCATGTCAGAATCCCCTAAAATACAGGCCTTGTCTCATATGTGGAAAGAATGGAAGAAAGAGCAATAGTCCCTCCAAATAAAAGGAAGAGATTTAAGAACTTTAGTTTTGGGGACAATGCGATTGACTTCATTCTTGTGCAGAATAAATCATTTTCCCCTTCCTATCATCAGCATCACTTTGTAAGTGAAGCCATTCTAAAGCCTTACCCTCTACCATGAGGGTAACTGCCACATATTACCCTCAAATCATGCCATGACATGTGTTAGACATACTTTCGAGTGACAAGTAAAACCATGTCACAGAAATCTGGGGACCACAGCAATATCCAGCCTGTTTTACAAAACTCACACAATATTTCAAAAAACCCACAATGAACAAAAGAACAACTCACCTCGGTGCATAATTCACTTCAGCAGACACTCTCTAACAACACAGAATTCTGCTCCCAGATACTGTGTGGGTATAGGGACATGCAGAGTATGTTATTGAGGACGTGTTCTTGAATTATTAAGAATTGTTAAGGTGGTCAGAACAACTGAAAGGGATTAGAAACCCAAAATACCAATCTAATGAGTCAGTAGAGAGAAAAGGTCAAGGTGCACATTTGGAGAAATGGGTGACAAAGTCATCCACCTCTATCGCTGGGAGCAAACAGAGCTTCAGAATAGCCCGAGAGCCAATACTTAGGATTGGCCTCTACTGTTCACCCAGTTTAGGCAGGGACTATTATCCCAGCTCCACGGGGATTCTAAAATTTGGAACATTTATAGATTTGCTCTTGAGTGGAAAGCGCCTTAAAATGTTGAATTCCATAGAAATTTTCAAAGTTATATTATGGTCACCCAACTTTCAGCTCAGGCTTTAAATACTATAACAGTCATCGTATAAACATTATAGTCTGTATTATTATCTAGTCAATGCTTCCTTTAACTGGCCACTTATTAGGATGGACACATAACCTCCAAGAATTAATGGGGCAGAAAATAAAGTTTTAAAGTGATAACTACTAGAAATCTTTGTCATTTTGAGGCAGGATAGTGTGAAGCTAGGAAAATTCCTGGGCAAGTGGAATGGGGAAACTGAGACAAGAAAATCAAACACGGTCAAACAGTTTGGGCAACTTAGAGCCAGCTGGCGAATCACAAGAATATATATCTCCCCTAACCAAGGACACCTGGAAGTGCATGGCTTGTACGTCTCCTCCCTCACCAGAGAGCACAAAGCTTAAGTCTCCCCCTTGTCTGGGAGATAGAGAACAGAGCCGCAGTTAACGCCCTTTGTGCCAGCTAAATCCAAGGACAGACAAACTGAGGGGAACAAATAATGAAAACCCCATTAAAAGCCAGACAGACCCAAGATAAAACTAAAACAATATAGTAGACCAAAGAATTTTCCCCAGCCCCTACTATGTGTTCATTTTGACACATCAGCATATTAAAAATGCACCTGGAAGGAAAGCTGGTGAATATTCTCTTAAACGCACCCCTAAGATTCTCACCCACAGAACAACAACAACAAAAAAGATTAAAAGCCCTCAGGACAAAGATTCGGGGTTGAGTGTGTTCATGCCCCTTCCCAGGCATGAATCTTTCATTTCCTCCTGAACTCTAAGGGTCCCAAGGAGATCTGAAGCCAGGGGAGGAGCGGGACGACTTGACCAGGGCTAACCTCCTGACCCTGCCTCCAAGGCCCCTTCTTCTCTAAACTCCCAGTGGGCTAAAAGCAGCCCTGCCTTGGCTCACTTTTCTATAACTTTCCTAGGGAACCAAAGCAGATTAGTGCCTGGACTTTCTCCTATTACTTCTTCTACCCTAAGTCTTTCCTTTCTTCCACTCTCCCCAGCCTTAATAAACATATTCTCAAAATCACCTGAACTTGTGTTGTGAGATCTTTCCTACACAAGTCCAGAACCCATGACACATCACAGGCTGGCCTGCTCCAGGCCAGTACCTGTCCAGTAATAATTTCAGGGAACCCCTACCCCATAAAGGCCATTTAAAGTAGAGACAGAGCAAAAGTGGTACCTGGGAATTATGGAACAGACCTACGGGAGATGGAACTGTTTCCACTTGAGCATTTGGGAAGGGAGATGAGTGACTGTCTTCCCCTCTTTAATTCTGAATAGTGGGCAACAGTGCCCTGTCGAACTGGGGTGGGGGTGGGGATGATCAAACAAATGTGAAACAAAAGTAATTCTCACCATTTTGTAAAGCTCTTTGTTCTGGAACTTCTCAAACACACCCCAGAGCTGAAAGCATGGTCTGCTTCCATAGACTTATCAGACGGCTTTAGCAACATTCTATCCCCTAGTTCCACCTACTTCCCGACCTTTTTTCCTAGAGTAAATATCAGGCTTGCTATCATTCCACTAAAAATACTTCTGAATCTGTCTCTAACAGATAAGAACATTTTAAAATAACAACAGCATCATTTTCATAACCAACATGATTTATAATTATTCCTTAATATCATCTAACCCTTATTCCCTACTCATTTATTTTTCTGATTAGCTCAAAAATGTCTTTTGGCATGGTTTATTTGAATCAGAATCCAAACAATATTTACATGCTCTGTTTGGTTGATATATTTTATGTCTCTTTTAATCTCTAGCCTCTCCCCCTCTTTGTTTTATGACACTTGCTAAAGATTCTAGATTTGGCTGATTGTGCCTTCATGGTATTATTTTAAATAACACTCTATCTCTCATATTTCCTATAAACTAGTAGTTCAGAAACTGAACTAGATTCAGATTCAAATTCTGGGGCAAAAACATTTTGAGGGTGATGCTGCAAGTCACATCGGGAGGCAGGAAATATCTGTCTAACCTTTAGTGACGTAAGTATTGTTTAGTGGTTCGGATGACATCACCCTGAACCATCCATAATACACACCCCACTAACATTTCACCTAATGATTTTAACATCTAAACCACCTACACCCATTCTTTCATTGGTGGTTAAAAATAGAAATATACAAATCTTTCATTTCTTCACCCTTATTTTCTGCTAGTCTTCTCTTTAAAAAAAGAAAAAAAAAAGAGCATGACTGGTGTGGTTCAGTTGGTTGGAGTGTTGTCCCATAGACCAAAGGGTCAGGGGTTCAAGCCACAGTCAGGGTGCATGCCTAGGTTGTAGGTTTGGTTCAGGGTCAGGGAGCGTACAAGAGACAACCAATTCATGTTTCTCTCCTTCTCTCTGTCCCTCCCTTGCCCTCTCTCTAAAATCAATAAACATGCCCTCTGGTGAGGACAAAAGGAAAGGGAGGGGAGGGGAGGGGAGGGGAGACCTTTCTTACAGAAAGAAAAGCACTCCTGACACTCATAGCTGGACCTCCATATTCTCTCATTGGATACAAACAATCTCATAGAACATCGAGTCACCTTGTAACTTTGCAGTAAGATTAGAGAAAAAAGACTACTTCATAATGTTGTTTACAGGCAAAAACAAGGTCACCATGTAGACCATGAACAATCAAACCCCCTCCTTTTCCAAATACTACACATGACTGCTGCTAACATGACAATGACAGCTTTGGCTTTGCTCTAGCCTACCCTTTAAGAGGTATTAAGTACCCAGTCATATCATTTTTTAAAGATTTATTAAAATACCCAGTCATAGAATTATTCTTCCTTCCAATCCAGAGCAAAGCCCCCTTTTTTTGAACCACCCCCAACATCTTACCACAGCCCAAATCCTGTAATACTGTCTGTCATTTCTAACGCCCTGTTGCTTAGGTGTCCCACAGTTCCCCAAAGCTGTTTCCTTCCCTGCAACAAGTAACAAATTTGACTTGCTGAGTCCTAGCTCTGCTCCTGGTAGTCTGTGACATGGGGACTAGGGGAGCATGGGAGGGTTAGTCACACCTGTATGGTTATCAGGAAATATAGTCTCCACAGGAAAGATAGACACACTCAGTTCTTTCACTTTATCACTCTGCAGAAGAATGAGTTTGTGCTCTGGCAACCTACAACATAGTAAACTTTCTTCTTTTCAAAGTATTGATATCACTTGCATTCATAGATTTTCATTATTTCTATCTATTGCGCTCTCTCACTCTCTCTCTCCCTCTCTCGGACCTGTGAGCTCCTGGATAGTGACATGGTCCCGGATCTTTAAGCTCATCCAGTTTTAGGGGCTGGCCACAGCACCGACACACAAAACCCGCCTGCATGGTGGTGCTGGGATAGACCCCGGCATCCTTCAGACTGAGGACCAACCACCTTGGCCCTGTCCTGGCCCCAGGACCTGACATGAGAGTCCTGATTTAGGACAGCGTTTTTAATGCACAAAGTAGTCCCTTTGTTGACCAGTAGGAGCCCCTTAAAGTTGAATCCTATGTCCTATTGACATGACTCAGGAAGTGTTTAATGGCCTATACTGTCAAGCACAAGTACTGTAGATGGCCTGGGTTTATTTTCTGCTTAAGACAAGTGTCTAGTCTAGTTTTTCCAGAGAACAGAACCAGTATGAAAGAAAGACAGACAAACACACACACACACACACACACACACACACAGAATGGATCTGCTATCAGAAACTGGTTCAAACAAGCATGAAGGCTGAGAAGTCTGAGATCTGCAGTTGGTGAATGGTGAAGTCCTAGTCCAAGCCCAATGGCCAATGGTGATGGTTCCAGTCTAAGTCCCAGTGGAAAGCAGGGAAGACTGTGGTCCCAGCCTGAAGACAGTTAGGCAGAGTGAGAGAATTCTTTCTTTTCTTCCATAGAAAGCTTATTTTAATTTCAGTAGACCTCAGTTCTACTAATGAAGGAAAACCATTATTTTTAAAAATATTCTTATAAGTGAGAATTCTTTTTTTTTCAGCCTTTTACTGTATTCAGGCCTTTAACAGATTGAATGGGGCCTGCCCTCTTTGGGGAGGGTAATCTGCCATTCAGCCTACCAATTCCAATGTTAATCTCATCTTCACAGACACACCCATAACGTTTACACAAATATCTAGGCACCCCATGGCCTAGTCAAGTTGACAAAAAATTAATCATCACATCAAATTAGCCATTTCTTCATACTATGCACTTTAAGCAAGAGACTAAAGTGGTGATATCTTGCCAAAAGACAAGCTTTGTGATATTACTGAGGGACAGGCAGACCCAAGGGGTGGGCAGACCCATATAAGAACATCACAGGTAGTTTCAGTTACCATACCTTTACAAGAACATAGATGCAAAGCAGTTTCAAGGAAAAGCCATAAAAAATTATCACAAAATTTTTTTAAATGTATCCAAAGAAGGAATATTAAGGAACTTACTACAAAAAAGAAAACTAAAGAACTTTTTCATTACTGTCCTTAAATAAGAAATTTTTTTCCAAAAAGGCAAGTTGAGCAGTCAGCACCACACTACGAACAGCTCTGCTAAACTAGAGAAAGGGAAATTAAAGCAAGAGATATTTGGCTACACCTGGAGAATGTCAAAGTCACCCAGTCTTAGGTACCTAGATGTGGCCTATTCATACCTGGAGACTAGCTCTAGGTGGTTGAGGAGCCTAAATGCCAAGACCATACAGTGCCTAAAGTTCCTTTTGGGAATGCAATTCTCTGTTGTTCAATTCAAATAGATTCTCTCCAGGTGGTTCAGTGGAAAGTCGATAAACCTCTCTCTCTCTCTAATCCAACTCAAAAGGCTCCAGAGAGGCTGGTTTATGGCTGCCTTTATACAGAGCGGAGGATGGGTGGGGGTGGTGGGGAGGGTGGCTCATTGCTCCCTGCGTGGGGAGACAGGCCAGCAGCTCCAAAGACCACTCTGAGTGTGGAAAGGAGCAACAAGCTCCTCCAAGGGCTAAAAAACCCTAGAGGATGTAAACATGAGAACAGCGCTTCTCACCAGGAATAGCTCTGCAGTTTTCAGTCGTCCCAGAGGAAAAAGTACAATCAGGACACTGAATAGAATCAACCCCTCTCCTCTAATTTCGTAGGTGGGATGTGGGAGTTGGGTAACTGGAGGGAAAAGCACTGACAAGAAGAACTGTTTGAAAGGAGGATTTCCTCAAGAAAGGTTGGCTCAAGGACAGCTTTTGTGAGCTAAGGGAGCAAGATAGGGGAAATTCACAAAGAAACACAACGTGGTGGAGGAAATAACTCCCACAGTCTTAATAAGGCTACAAGGTTGAGTGTTTTTTTTTTTCATTCCTTTCTAAGCCTAGAAGCTACTTTCTATTTTTATACCTTTTTTCTTTTTTGATGGTAAGGAAGGAAAGCAAGATAAAAGTAGACTGCTTCTTTAATAAATTGTTTGACTACACATCACGAAGCCAAGATTAAATGTTAAAATACCTCTGCAGTCAATTTCTCTTCCACAGTTATATGTTGCTTCCAACCTGTATATATAGATGTCCAACAAGAAGAAAAGAGGCTTGAGTCCAGTGCATTTCCTTGTTATGTAACTAAATGGTGCCTGTCAGTGCTATTTCTTGGTGGGATTATGATGAGTTGATGCATTTAAGTTACCACAAATCCTGTTGATGAAATGGTTACTCAGAGACTGACTGAGGCAAAATCTTGAATCTAGCACCTGCATTCTTTATTCTGATTCTTATCCTATAAAAAAAAGTTTGACAAAGGGGAAAGCCCTGAAAAATAATTTCAAGTTTTCAAGTACTTGTCAATAGTGTGCTGAGTGGTGGCCCACAACAAAGGTATGTCCACATCCTAAACTCTAGAACTTGTAAGTATTACCTTCGATGATGGAAGAGTGAATAATATACCTCGTGTGGCAAAATATGTACTAAATGTAAAGGTATTGAGAGGAGGACCTCTCTAGGTTATCCAGCTGGGCCCTGGAAGCATACAGGGGCCCTATGAGGCAGAAGGGGAGGGAGTTTGGGACACACACACAGTGGAGAGACCCGCAGGGAAGAGAGGGCAATAAAGGCAGAGATTGGAGGGATATGTCCATAAGACAAAGACTGTCAAGGCAAGTCAGCAGCTACCAGAAGTGGAGTAAGCAAGGAACAATTTCTCCTTTATAGCCTCAGGAGGGAGCCCGGCCCTGCTGATACCTTTATTTTGAACTTCTGGCCTCCATGACAGTGAGAGAATATATTTCTGTTGTTTTTAAGCCATCACATTTGTGGTGATTTGTCACAGCAGCCATAGGAAATTAATGCATATTGTCTGTCCAGTTCATATTGCCTCCTATAGAGGAGCCCATGGTAAAGGACTTAGCCTAAATTGCATGTTTGTACTACATAACCAAGACTTCCAGCTACAGCTGATGGAAATCAAAAGTAGACACTGGCCCCAAAAGCCAATGGACTAAGATGAGCCAATCAGATTCTCCCTCTCAAGAATCTGAACTAAGTGACATAAAAAACATGATTAGACCACGTTGGACACAAGGACTGTAGGGTTGCATCAGTTTGAGGCTAGAATTAGTCTCATTTTCAAGCAAAAGTTACAGTAGAGTTAAGATGCTAAGTAAACTGGGAAATAGAAAAATGAAGAGCTGAGCAGAAAGATGCAAATACCAGAGACCTCACTTCACACCTCACAGAGAAACTAAGTGCAATCAGATAAGAATAATATTTCCCCACCATCAAACTGCCATCCTAACTGGATCTATGCCCACACAGTCTTCTGCCCATCGCAAAGGAAGGATTGTCCCTGCCCCTGTCTAAGGAAAACCCTTCTACCCAGATTATGGGTCCCAGCTCCTCACACCTGCTCAGGGACTTCACTTCTGCAATTATCCTTTCTCTCATAGGCATGCTCTTCCCTCACCTGCTGGTGGTGCCCTTCTGCACAGTCGGCCCTTAGAGACCACATCCTCCTCAGGTGACCACCGACATCGCTACTCTCTTCTAGCTCTTCAGAGAGGTGGTCTGTCCTCACTGTCTCCATTTTCTTGCCTCCAGTATCTGCCTCAACCCCATGCAATAAGGATTTTGTTCCTAATGCTTTACAAGCTCTTATTAAAGTCACACATGACCACAAAAGCCCTCAGCTTGCTTGACCTCTCAGTAGCACTTGACAGCATTAAATCTTCTCTTTGAAACAATTTTTCACTGTTTCATGTCAGCAAGTTTCCTCCTACCTCCTCTACTCTCTTTCTTTGTTATCTTTGCTGGCTTTTATTCTTCCAACTCTCTAATCACTGTCATGCCTCCAGGATTCCACCTTTGACTCTCTTCTGATCTTTGTCCATACTCTCTTCTCAGATAGTCTCTTCTAATCTCTTGGCTTTAAACAATGTAGACACAGTCTGATACTGCGACTTTGCATCAGCAGTCTAAATTTGTCCCTGACCTTCAGACTCAAACATCCCATATCTTCCTGCTCAATATCTCCCTAAGGCTAATAATGACCTTACCCTTAACATGGCCAGATGAGTATTTTGATTTCCTAGCCCTCACCTTCCTACTCTGGCTCTTTTCAACAAATAGCACCAGCATTCTCTCAGGTGCTCAGGTCAAAAATCCTACAAATCATCCTCAATTCTTCTCCTTCCATTGTATTCCATATCTAACCTATCTGCAAATCCCATGAGCTCTACCCCAAAACTTACCCCAACTCTGACCACCTTTCACCAGTTCTTCATCACTACCTCCTCATCATCTCTCTAAATTTCTGCAACAGCTTTTTAACTATAGTCATTTATACAGACGTCAGCAAGATCAGTCACTGTATTGCTTATCACTGTTTGATTAATTTCCATTGCATCCACAGTAAAATACAAATTCCTTACCAAACCTTAAAAAAACCTGTATGACCTGTTCCCTGCTTGCTCCTTTGACCTGATTTTTCACTTTTCTCCTTAATTCTTGCATTTGAATTGACCAGCCTGATTTCCACCCCTCATACATTTGAGTTCAGTTTGGTTTCGGGGCCTCTGCTGTTCTTAGTCCTACTTGGAAGTGTCTTCCCCAAATCTTCATATGCGTGACTTCTTATGAGTCAAATGTCGCCTTCTCAGAAAGGCTCTCCCTGCCTACTGCAGCCAAAGTAGAACCTCCTGCCCCATAGCTCTTTCTTACAGGTCCCTATTTTATTTCCTTCATAGCATTTATCCATATCTAAAATCATTCTGTCAATCCATGTATGTTCACTTTTTGAAGTGTCCCATTGCAGCGTCAGCTCCTTGAGGCGTAACTGAATTTTTCACCGTGTGCCCCCAAGTACGTGGCCTATATCGGACAATTAGTAACTATCTGTTGATTTGCTGACTGATACACAACTGCTCTGAGATGCTTTAGTTCCCATCCCCCTTAGACTTGGTGGTATATCACTTCCTGTACTCAATATAAGGCACCCATTATTACATTGTTTTAATAATCTCCTTTAATTTGTAATACTAGTCTGAGTTTCTCATCTTTGTATGAAAGAGTCTCGATGGAATTGTTGAAACAATGCTGTATCCTGAATTTTGGCATTAATTAAAGATCCTTGATAGTAAGGCTACGAATGTGGAGGTGGGGTGAAGACAATATACCGACACCTCTGTCACCTACGCTGACACTTGTTTTCTCGATACAGATTTTAAAATCTGACTTCCCACATCTGTTGAGGAGTTATGAATGCTATCTCCACAGATTCTACCTGCTTTCTACAGCTATGTGCTTTTTCCTAGGAGAAGAAATAAAACCTTAGAGATGTAAAATTTATTTCCCAACTTGTCAAGGTCATTGAACATAAATCAGGTATAGGAGTCTGTCTGATCATTAAATATAAGGTAGCATGAAAATAGCACAGGCCCAGGAGACAGAGTCCTGGACTGAGGTCCTGGCCTGACCTTGGCAGGTGACTTCGCCTACCCAAGGCAGTTTCTCTCCTAAATAATGAGGAGCTTGGGCCAGTGTACCACAACACTCTCTGTATCACCCAACTTCTTGGTTTTTCTTTTTTGTTGGTTCTATTTTAAAAACTGCTTTTCCCTCTCAGTTTCCTAGGAGAATTCTGGCTGTGGAAAAGCAGCTGGCTAAGTTTCACTTGCAAAGCACTTCTGATCACGCAGAGAAGCACACAGCTCCCCTGGCAGAGAAATGCGTGATGGCTGATTTGCACCTTGCTGGCTGAATTCACGCAACAAGTAAGAGTTTTATTGGGTTTGTGGCACTGAAGGATAGCAGACCTTCTCTTTCTCTTAACTCGGGGGTATTTTTGTTTGCTTGTTTAGCTTGAAGAAAAAACACATTTATCCAGGTGTTCAGTTCACAGAGCGAGTGTGGCTCCACACGACTACATTGTGTGCAGTGAAATTCAGACTGCAAGCTGTGAAGCCCCACAGACTTCGACTGAGCACGCCAGCTTCTCACCAGAGGTTTTCAAAGGTGAGGTGAAAGGCAGATGGCAAATGCCAGGCTGTGCATATCTTCAGCAACACATACATGTTTGAACTGCTCTTGCCATGACTACAGGACAAACTAAAGTCCTCTACATGTGAATCTCTGGGTACCAAGCCTTACTGGGATAATGTTCGAGCCAGTTTTCACCTTCATGGACCCCTTTCTATAGTTCTCCTGGCTTTCCATGAGATGGCGACCAGGTGGCAGTGAGATAGGCAGTCGTGGGTCGCTCCCTGCCTGCACTCGGAATTGTACACGGCCTCCAGTGAGTGCCCAGATCAGTCTATAATACCGTTTTCCAATGAAGAGAACCAAAGCTCTTGGGAGAAGTGACTAATTCCAGGACTGAAGCAGGAAACATACAAAAGGAGCCTTTAGGATACAAAGTACGGCATAGGGAGTATAGTCAATAGTATTATAATAACTGTGCATGGTGCCAGGTGGGTACTAGGTTTATTGGGGCAATCATTTCATAAGTTATATAAATGTCTAATCACTGGGTTACACACCTGAAACTAATATAATATTGTACATCAACTGTCATTGAAAACTAAAAGATCACTTTTTAAAATGAGTTTGTAGCTTCTTGTATTTCTAGAAGGAAGTTCTCAAACAAACAAAACTTAAAAACGCAGTGATGGGATTACGTCAACAGGACATGGAGCCAATGGGAAGAGCTCCCAATGGCCAAAGCTAGAACAGTTTGAGCAACAAAATCAAGTAGTATTGACTTATAACCCAAAGTATAAACATCCATGCATCCATATTGATGTGAATAAATGATTAAATACATAAGTAAATGGTGGAGAAGAAACAAATCTCCCACGCAGAATTCCAGATAATTTATGTAGATACTCCTCCCTCAAGGACTTGCAGTATAACTCCACACACATTAAGTGTAGGCTGTTTATAGTGTCTTCCTCCAAAAGAGCACAGCAAAGGATAAAAAGAACACTTTCCCAGTGGAGAAGCCTGACAAATACAGCTCAGGTTACACAGTCAAGATTCCCAATAGCAGTGAGGGCATATTGCCAGTGTGTGATGAGGGTGGCACTTTATCTCTGGGCTCTTCCTCCCCAAAGACCAAAAGCCCAGTGTAATTACAAGAAACACATCAGACCAATCCCTAGTGAGGGTCATTCTACAAGACACCTGATCAGTACTCCCTAAAACTTTCCAAGTCATCAAAAACAAGGGAAGTTGGAGATGCTGCCACCACCACGAGGAGCCCAAGGGTGACATGATAACTAGATGTCCTGTGGTTTCCTGGAGGGGATCCTGGTGCAGAAAACGAACATCAGAGGAAATCTGGGAAATCTGAATAAGGCATGAACTTCAGCTAATGACAATATGTCCATCAGTATTGGTTAATTAATTGTGATAAATGTACTATACTGATGTAAGATGTTAATAATAGAGGAAAGTGAGTGTGGGGTATGTGAGAACTCTGTGCAATCTTTGCAAGTTTTCTGTATGTCAAAAACAATTCCAGAAAAACTTAACTGCTTCCAATTCAGTTAATAAAATAAATGTGTAGGACAGTTTTTTTTTCTTCTTCAACAGTTACTTCCTTTATGTCTGCTGTCTTGGTTATGAAATACCTTAATCTTACTTCTTGCCTTTTCCAACAATTCTTCCTTTCTCACTCTCTAGCATATTTTTGGATTTCATAGAAAGAATGGGATTTTCTTTTTACCTTAAGCCTGAACTTTTCTCTTCTTCCCTTTGGTGCTAATTCACTCTGGTATCAATGTGATTCCACTTGTAAAATCTGATAGCAAAATACATTTGCAACATTTTTATTTATCTCTCTCAACATCAGCTCTCAGGTGCCTCTTGCAGCCATGTACAAAGATTTCTCCTCTTCAGCCCGATTGATTTTCCAGTTTGTCCCCCTCACCAATGGTACAGAAACTCTCTGGTGGGTACTAGGAAGAGTGGAGATCCTTTAGTTTGCAAATAAACACGGCTTGTGTAGTTAAGGATTTCTTGCACTGGGAAAAGGCACTGACTAAATAAACCACGTTTTGGTGAGAACAGAGGGAAGGGAAGACCTAGCGCTTGTCTTAATCATTCAATCCATGATATTTCACTTATTTTTTGAAACCGGCCTGGTACTAGTTTAAGATTATCCTCAATTACTTGCTAACTTTGGAGAAGAGTGACCAGTACATTCATATTATAAATTACTGATGTAAAGGCATATTTCAGGAACTTTTTCCTAAACCAGGGGTGGCAAACTCATTTTCACATGTAATTTTAGGACTGTATAAATGTAACTATTCCTTAACTAGGGGCAAAGAGCTTTATATTTGGCCCTTTGAAGGCAACCACAAGGATGATGTGGCCCCCAGCAAAAAGGAGTTTGACACCCCTGCCCTAAACTATACCTTTATGAGAACATTTTCACACCTGTGGTATATAGGGCTGCATGAGGGTAAAGAAAGGTATGTGTTAACACTGGTAACTGCTCACATGGTATGAATTGAGCACTAAAATAAATCCCTATTTTCCTTCCAAATCCCCCAACAAGTCTGAGATAGTACTGGCTACTGAAATCTTCACCATAAGAGTTGTTCCTTTATTTTATTTTTTTATTTTAATTGTTGTTCAAGTACTTTTCCTTTAGTTTAAATGATATTCCTAACCCTGGACCCCTGATTCTCCTAGAGTCCTAAATCTTTTTTAATACCAAAGAAAAAGCCTACCAATGCACAGTACTAATACTTATTTCAAGCTAAACAGAAGCTCTAATTAATAAGAAAGTACATCCTTGGTTATATTTCCTCAGTTGACAACATTCTTATAAAATTTGGGGTCAAGAAAAGAAAATTGTAGGACACGTTATCAGTGGTGAAAAGACTGGGTAAGACTGGATTATAGTCTTTAAAAAGGAGTTCAGCCTTGACAAAGCCCCTATAAGTGGACAGAATTAGGGGAACTGAAGGACAGCCCCTCCGGTCTCCTCTGAGCTTCTCCCATGAGAATTTGATAGACAGATGAATGACCACCTCCAGCAAGTACAGAGGGAGGACAAGATCCAGAGTATACACTTGTCCAGTTCGAGCCAAACGTCTGGAAAGCCAACCTGGTTGGTGATCCATGCAAGCAGATGGAAAGGAGATGGGGAGGAATGAGGCACTAGGGCCCAGGGCCAGGGCAGTGTGAGAAGAGCCCCAGGGCCACAGGGCTCCTAGCATAAGCGTCTGGTACAGGAGAGTGGAAAGAATGTAGAGGAGATAATGGGAAGGAGGAACAGTGAGTAACAACTTGCCCAAACACACGTAAAATTACCTCTAAACACACTTAAATCTTCACTAGTGTGGCCCCACTTCTATTTTATTCTAAAACAAATGTGGTAAGAAATAATCTATATTGATAGAGATACAGACATAAATATAGATACGATATAGGTAGAGCTATATAAACCTATGTTATCAAACTTTGAGCCACACTAAAAACTCTAATGCAAAGGGCCTCTCTAGGCCTAAGGCCTTGTTCACTGCTGTTATACACAGTATCTAGCAAGTGCCAGGCACGTAGCAGGAACTCCAAGAGCCTTACTCATGGAACTCCTCAGCTCCATGGAACTGGAGGGAAAGAGCAATGTAGAAAACAACTAGCATTTATCCAGGGTCTGGTTTCTGTCAAGCACTGTACTAGGAGCTTCACATGGATTGTTTTACTGAATCCTGGTAACAAGTTCATAAAACAGATGAAAGAGATGAAACAGAGAAAATAGATGAAATAGATTCCCATTTCATAAAAGAGAAAATAGATTCAGAAAGGTTAAGTAATTCTACCGAAGCTCATACCACTAATGACTATAGGACTCAGGGTATTTCTTTTCCATATTGAAGCTCTAGAGTATTTCGCTAAAAAATGTTTTTACTGCTTTGGAAATGGAGTCCATATAGAAAATAGTCTAATAAAAAAGAACACTGAAATATTACTAAACTGGTTTCTGGTCAACAAAAAGATTATTTAATTTAATTAAAATTTAAAGTTATGATCTAATAAAATATTCTTTATGGCCATTCCAAGAATCTTGAAAAATAAAATCGCTATCTGACATTTAGTCTTTTACAATTGTGTTAGGGCTTAAAATAAATGTTTACCAGTTATTTTATATCCACACACGTCATTTGAAAGTGAAACAAATTGAAGAAAGGACCTCTTGTCTGGCATGTGGGGTTTACCAGTTGCTGCAGGGACCCCCCAAAAGCATTTAATCTAATGTCTAAAAATATTTTTAACACTTCTAGTTCAGTTCATAGTTAGGGTGACCAAAGCACTCTTTTTTATTTGAAATTTTGAAATTACCACCAAGTAGATGAAACAATTTTTAATTTTGCAGGTCTCATATAAAAATGTCACTACAGAGAAAGCGCAATGATGCTTCACTTTATGGTAAAGGGTATACCCTAAAATAACTAGTGAACACAAATCTGGCCATATTTTTTAGGGCTGTGTAAGGTCTAGCATCTGCTGTTGTCTAACCAGAATTTCATTCATTCACACAATACCTGAATGCTTACAAGATACCAAGCACTGTACTGGGCACCTAGTAAAGAAAATACCTCCCTGCTTTCAAAAGACTTCCATTCCAAGGCAAGGCTAGGCATAAGTAACAAACAAATGAACAATATAATTTCTAAGAATGGCATGATTTCTAAAAATAAAATAACGTAAAGCAGGAAGATGTGACACAGCAGCACCCTCACACAGGTGGTGTGTGGGGCTGTCTACAGAAAAAAGTTCCAGAAGATGAGCTCTCCAGGGAAAGGTGCCCAGCCAGGATGAGATTCTCCTGTTCAAGGACAGAAATAAGGCCCCTGGGTCCAGAAGGCGGTGAGTGGGACAGTCTCTCTGATGAGATCAGAGAGACGGGAACGGACAAGGACAACATTGGGATGGATTCTCAGAGCTTGGGAGGCAGGGAAGGCTTTAAGCAGGAGAATGAGGAGAATGAAGTACTGGGATTTAGTTGTTCAAAGGTCACCTCAGATATGCTCCAGAGAGTAGGGGACTTGGAGGCGGGCAAATAGGTTACATCACAGCTTAGGATAAGCTTTGTGGAGTCAGAAGACTTGCAGGTGCGTGAAATACCGTGGGGTAAGGGACATAGGGAATCAAAAGTGATTCCTGGATTTAGACTTGGACAGCCCAAGGCCAAACCTATTTCCTGCAATGGGAACTATTTCCTAAATGTGTTTGACCACAGAACACTTTCTCCTGCTATAATTCTTAACAAGACATTAAACGCTAGAGTCTATGAAGCACAGAATAAGAATGCTATTTTAGAGTCTAAATATCACTCCATCCTTTCCTCAGAGTCTTTTCGTAGTCCTGTCCCCTGAAGAAAACTGCAAAGCAAAATGTGGCATTGCTTATATGAATTTCTACTTTTTTTGTAACTCTTACAAGTGATTTTAATGAGGTGACTTTTGGATGACAGCTGAGGGTGGGGGCTAGTTGCCAGGAGAACAAGTCACATGATGACAAAGTTAGATTTTTTAGTCCCACCCCTGACCTCTGGGGTGGGGAGAGAAGCAGGAGGTAGAATCAATCCTCACTTGCCAATGATTTAATCAATCATCAATCACGCCTGCAATGAAGCTTCCATTTTAAAAAAACACACCAAAAATGAGGTTTAAATAGCTTGCAGGCTGGTGAACACATGGACACCTGGGGAAAGCAGTGTTCTCAGAAAGGGCATGGAAACAGGGTCTTTTCCCTGCCTTTTCCCCACACCTTGCCCCATATATCTCTTCCATTTGGCTGTTCCTGAGTTATGTCCTTTTATGATAAACTGGGGACATAGTAAGCAAGATGTTTCTCTGAGTTCTGTGAGCCTCTCTAGCAAATTAATCGAATCCAAGAAGGGGGTCATTGGAATCTCTAATGTATAGCCAGTAGGTCAGAAGCCCAGGTGACAACCTGGATTTACAATTGACATGTGAAGGGGAGACTTGTAGGACTGAGCCCTCAACCTGTGAGATAATGCAGATAACGTGAGGATTGGGTTGACTTGTAAGATACCCAGCTGGGTCAGAGAACTGATTGGTGATGATGGGGAATCCTACAAACACGTGTTGGACTGGGGTGTATAATCGGATGCAGAATCATATATAAGCAAGTCTCAAATTTGATAATATTTTACTGTGATTATTTTCACCAAAACTATAATTCCAACTCCTTCTGACTAGATTCACCCAAATAACAATAATGACTGACATTTACTATGATATATATACTGTCTAAAAGCTGTACGTAGATCAGAACATTTAAGCTGCATTTCAGTCCTGGGAAGTGGGTATCATTATATTAATTTTACAGAGGGGAAGTAGCCTGAAGCCACACAAGCAGGAAAGGACAAGTGTCTGTCCGTATTTAATCCTGGGTTTGTTTTCCTTGAACCTTGGCTTCTAGAACTGCAGAGTCCAAAGTGTATTTCACCATCAAACAAATAGCAAAGGTAGGTAACAAAGAAGAGCAAACAACAAATGTATCTACTCTATTAAGATTTAACTATTAATTATTTCAAATCTACTATTCCTCTAAATTTTGCCCGCTGAAAATAACGACAATCTAAAGATGCTGAGAAAACTGACCAAGAAAGTGAGATTTTCTTTTCAGGAGGTGAGTAAGTTCTCTAGCCTGAGTTGATTTTATTTAAGCTTTTAAAAAAGTGTGAAATACTAAAAGAAAACATTGTTGGAAAAGGAGGGATAATGAGAGATAGCATCCAGAGGCCACAAGGCAAAAGAAACTTCCCAGACTTGATGTGAATATGAACTGGCATGTGCCGGGGAAGGCTGGCCCCCAGAGAGGGACAGGACATGTCACTCCTTTCATTGGCTGTGTCCTCTGTGGTCATCAGCAGAGTGAACCGTGGACAAGACATTCTTCCACCTGAAGTCCACCTTCTGATGGTTCATAATGGCTGTTCACCGTCCTCTGCTCTCCAGGGAACCTCAGGCACTGACAGTCCCAGTGTTCTGTTCGCCCGAACAGCATTTGCAGTACACGGAGGGGAGAGCGCCTGGCCCCGAATTACTACAAGGACCCTTGGGCGGGGGGGGAATTTGTGTAAGCAATAAATAGAAACTCCGTCCACCACAGTCATTCCCCAAATCTAAACTAAGAGTCACATCAGCATCTCTCATAGCTCCAACTACATCTTCAAAATAAATGGAAGAGGAAATAACAGGTATAAAAAAACACCAAATTTTGTTTCTTTATTGTTCTATGGGGTTGTTTTTATTTTTTATTTTTGAAGTTTTTGTTTTAGCAACTAGAGCCACTAGCACTGAAGATAACTGAAAATTACTATGTTTATTTTTTAGTTGGTTGAAAAATCCTTAACTTTGGATGACTCTGGGAACCAGGTTGCTAGAAAAGCAGTCTTAGTTTTTTGAGTGAATCTTTCTTTTCTAAGTTAATTCAATTGAACCAATATTTATTTAGGGATTATTTTGTGCTATACATTGGCAGACACAATGGGTATGATAGTGGATGTGATAATCCCAGTCTCTGTCTCTGTCTGTGTGTGTCTGTGCGTCTGTGTGTCTATGTGTCTCTATGTGTATCTCTGTGTGTCTGCATGTGTCTCTGTGTGTCTGTGTGTGTGAGTCTCTGTGTGTACATACGCAGGGTGAGGCAAAAGTAAGTTTACAGTTGTGAACACATGAAGCAGTTTATTCTTATATCAAGTATTATTGTTTTATTTATAGCATGTGTTATTATTTTACTTTTTGTGCCAACAACTGTAAACCCACTTGTGCTTTGCCCTGTATATAAAATCATGCCTAACCTTCCTCCCTGTCTGACTCATTCTCTAAGGTTACTTTGAAATTCAGTCTTCCTCTTCCAGGCACTCAAGCCACTTACTCAGGATAATCTAATTCGCACACTTAATGACATGTCCTCTAGTGCACCTTCCAAATCAAAACACGAAATAGGACTGAGACAGTATGACCTTGTGCCGTCCCTGAGACATCCCAATCATGGCTACGTGCTCTCTAATTCACAGGGCTTTGATATTCACCATATGGTTGTTGAGAATCAAAACGTTCCTACTTCCAGGAAAACATAAAAGAAGCCATGTAATGGTGACCTGTTTCTTTGAGTGCCTGCTGAGGGATTTGTCCCTTGAGAACCGACTCAGAGGCTTAGCTGGCACCTGCATCACCTAACCTAGGGGACCTACACATGAGACAGATGCTGAGATAGCAATGAAGCAGCCAAGATGAGAAACAGAGCTAGCACACACTTACACCTATGAGCATTTCAAGAGTTAGAGGCCTTTTCTGAGGTACACGGATATGTGCACTTGGCACACAGCTGACCAAGGTCGGCCAGCTATTTGCTCTCTGAGCCTTCACATACTAATCCTTCATCATCTGCTTTGAATATGTATTGTCCAGATATGCAAATTAGTGCTTGTCTATTAAATAAGGGCATTAGCAAAATTACTCCTTCTAAAATCTTCATTTTAATTAAAATTAGACGTGCTGCCTCACAGGTCCCCAGCACATTTCTTCAGGCTACGGATGTTATTTTTCTTATTAGATGCTAACTAGGGCCTTGGGAAAACCTGGGGAAGCTTTTGTAGGTTTGAAGTTTCCTTTTGTTTCATTTTATTTTTGTTTTTTCCTTTTTTTCCCCACAAACCTAAGATGATCAAATGTTTGTCTTGGCTGCTAGCAAAAAAGCTTAGAGATCATATAAAAGAGGTATTCAAAATTAAGTAAAGCACTAGAAATACTATTAAATCCCTAGTAGTAACAAAATCCAGCAAAATATACTAACATAATAAAAGTTTTGGTGATGTTAAAGTCACAAAGGGAAAACAGAATATCCCTCTGTAACTCCAAGAAGACAAGTGACATTTACCACCATTATAGGGAGCTTTGCTGTCTTGGCAGCTGCTGTTGAAGGGGTGTCTGACCTCCCCTTCGCACAGGGCTTTGCGACAGTGTACAGTCCTCTCATCCATTTGTCCCGACAAACCTGTAAAGCAGGTATTGCTCTCCCAACTCACAGAAGAGAAAAACGGAAGCTCAGGGAGGGTAAGCAAATTGTCCAACAGGACACAACTTAAGTGACAGAGCAGAAACAAATTCTGGTCTCTCCCACTCCAAAGCACGGGAGAGCCACCAGCAGGGGCCCAAGCTGCTGGAAGCACTCGCGGCTGAGTATACGTGGTGTAGAAGGGGAGGAACAGCCAATTCCTCTTCCCTTTAGGAGCGTGTAATTTAGGACTGAGATCATCTCAGAATATGTCTCCCAGACCAAAGGTGAATCTCTTGCCCCAGGTTAAGTCAGAGCAACAGGCACCTTGGCCCTTGGATTTCCCACTCTGGTCCTCATAAGTGTTTATTTCATAGTTTCACTTTGGCTTTATTAACTTAGCCAGTAAGCTCATCAGATGCCACTTGGGAATACCTATTTTTGTTTATTATTAGAATGTACTCTGACCCAAATTAAGGATTATGGGTCACTCTTTCACACGGTTTTCCTTTAGGAAGACTCAGAGCAAACACTCTCCTCAGGTTTTGAGGCCAGGAAACGTTTATGTCTTTCTTGAAGAACAAATGTTTCTATAGCGATTGTGAACCTTGTGACTGATCATGTTTCCCTTTTTCCTTTGACATCTAGGAAGCTTAAAACCAGCAGAGTACACAAAGTTGTGCAGACAACAGCATAGGAAATACAGTCAGTAATATAATGATAATTACATATGGTGTCAGATGGGTGCTAGCCTTACAGGGTGATCACTTCATAAGCTACAAGAATGTCTAATCACTTGACACTAATGCAATAATGTATGTCAACTGTAATTAAAATTTTTTAATTTTAAGTATTAAATTTTTAAGTATTTAAAAAATAAATTGTACAGAGTGTTAGGCATTGCCTCACATAATTTCCCAGGCTTAAATTTTCATTACCCAAATCTTTCTGCCCCTTTTTCCTCATTAATCTTTCCCCTGTGGTATTTTACTGCAGGGGTTTATGTACTGCTTTTCAAACCCTACCCTGAATAGAGGAATTCATTCAGTTTTGCCTATTTCTGTGTGCAATGGAATCTGTGTGTTTGTACCTGGGGGAGATAAATAGCCCCACTGAACTGAGAGCTCCTAAAGGGCAGGGAAGACCTTACTCATCTCTGTCTCTTTAGCACAAACCTCTGCTTGGCACAGCACTAGCGCTCACCAAACACTTACTGAACTGAATTTTCAAATATCCCCAGGGAAGCTTTGAGAGAGTCTGAAACACTACTTCGAACTTGGAACAACCGTCTCAGCACTTTAGTCCCCATTAGATGAGAGAGCTTTTTGTCTCCATACTCTTGTCATAAGTGAAAAGAGAGATTGCCTTGTATTATAGCACATGTCTGAAAATGCCAGTCCCCTAACAGAGTGTCCCTAACATAGTGTCCCTAATACAGTGTCTCTTACACAGCACACCTATCGGAGCACCCACATATCATGGGGACTTAATAAGTGCTGAGTAAATGTCAAAAACTGAGCATCTTGCTGACTTTTGTGTGTAAATGTGAGAATGCTTTCTTCTGACGCCCCCCCCCCCAACTTTGGTTCACCTCAGTAATCTGTTGAGTAAATGGAGCAATTCATGGGACTGAAAACTAAGATGTTGGGCTAAGACAGCCTTGGGTTCAAATCCTGCCTGTGCCATTAACCAGCCTTGCAATATTGCCTCTTCTAAGACAGCAAGTTATCTAACCCCATCTAAGCCTCCAATTGTTCACCTCTAAATGGTGATTAGTCACCATACTTACTCATGGGATTACTATAAGGATTTAATGACACATTAAGGATTTAATGGCACAGAATTCGATGCCCTGTATATTGTGAATACTCAGTAAACAGGAACTGTCCTACCCATTTTCTGGTACTCATTCCAGAGTCAAACACCAAACACCTGCCCTTAGGAAACCAAATTGTGAGTAAGCATGTGTGTGACAGGAACACCCTCTATGTATTTCAAACCCTAATGGCATCTCAGACTTGCTCAGTCCACCCTCCTTCCCCAAGTCCTGAGCCCTGTGAGTTTTCACCCTCCTCCCTCTACAGAGAGGTGGTGTGGCAGGGTCAAGAAGGGAGCGAATAACTTCAAAATTCTCTCATACTAGGAATAATTGAAAAATGACAATGACTTCTTAACTATTTCCAAGAGATATTGAGAAATGGGCTTTGAATTTAAAGAAAGTGCCATTAACGAGATTGAAATACTTGAGAGCCTCATGGCTCATTTCTGAGGATTAGTTTCAGAAAACCAAATACTCTTCTAAGTGAAGCATGGACTGAATTTATGAGTTAGAGATAATTCTTTGCTTTGAAAGATAAATCTCTTCACAGTGATGGCAATATAAAAATGTGTTTACATTTAATTTAGTCTTTATGAAAGACATTGTATACTTACCTACATAGAACTCGGTCTCAGAGGCCTACGAGTGGGTGATTAGTGTAATCTCTCACTGAAGCCTTATCTTCAAGTCACCACAAACCCATCTGGGTCCTCTGTATGCCCCTCTGTGTGGAGGGGAAAGATGACATTAGCACCATGTCTGCACAAAAACCGACTTTGCATTTAGAGACAGGATGGAGAAACCACTGAATAGGCTTGGTCCTCCTGAGTACAAATGTGCGTGTCTCTGGGGACTTGGGCTTCAAGGTCACCAGCACCTTGAAGATGTTCTGAGCTACCCAGAACATCTGGGTAGCCCACATTGTTGACGATGTTCTGAGCTACCCAAATTGGGGCACAAAGGACTTATGTTCAGACTTTTTGGATCCATCTCACTTTCAAGGAGTCAAATTGAGTGTTCTGTCTTTCTTCCCAACCCACATCTCCAAATGGAAGCGGACCCTCTGGGCTCAAAAACAACACAGCCTTTGTTGTTTTCCATCTGATAATTACAAGTGGGCAACCAAATGGCTCTACCAGCTGGATTACAGCCTGAATCCACGAGGAACCACAACACAAAACATGAGCGCACTGCCCTAGATGGCAGTCTCCTCCCAGAGTGGGCTCGCCCTGCGCACAGACAGCTTCCACTGGAGATTGTACACTTGTGTCCACATCCATTGCTCAGTGGTTAAGAGCATGGACTTGGAGTCTGACTGAAAGGGCTGGAATCACTGGATGACTTTGGGCGTGTCACTTTCTTCCTTCCTTCCTTCAGAGATTTGTTGCAATGAGTAAATGAATTAGTATGTCCGTGCATCTGCTTGAGCTGCCATAACAAAATGCCATACACTGTGTGGTTTAAACAACAGACATTCACTTTCTCACAGTCCTGGAGGTAAGAATGCCCAAGTGGCTGAAAAATACAACCTGATGGGCCTGGAAGGGAAGAAAATATTTGGGGGAAAACCAATAAAGCCTACAAAGGATAACATCTGACAGTTAAATGTTGAAGCATACTTTTTCTAATACCAAAATAGGGTTAAGAACATATTTATAAAACATAGAAAAAAAGTACCTACCTTAGCTCTAATGAATGGGGTGTTTTTCGTCTTTCCCTTTTGGTGGATGGCTAAAAGCAGTATAATTATTCTTTTCACTCCCAGCCAAGCCAAATATGGGAAAATAACCAACGACTGCCTTATAGGGTAGGGACAGTGGGGGACAGGAATGGGGGAAGGCCAGAGGATGGGTAGGAGCCTCATTCCCTATGCTCAGGAGATGGCATTTCCATCTGCTTAGGCTACTGTGAAAAGGAAAAAAATACCATAGAACAGGGAGCCTAGAAAAACCAAACAAATATTTCTCACAGTTCTGGAGGCTGGGAACTCCAAGATCAAGGCACCAGTAGATGCAGTGTCTAGTGAAAGCCCACACCGGTATAGACCACTGTCTTCTTGCCAGCTCCTGACATGAGGAGAAGGGTTGAGAGAGCTTTCTGGGCCTCTTTTGTAAGGCACTACTCCCTTTCATGAGGCATCCACCCTCTGGAGCTAATCCTGCCCCTTAATAATATTATCACACAGGGAATTAGACTTCAGCATATGAATTTGGAGGGACACAAATTTCAGTCCATAGCATTCCACCACTGGTCCCCCCAAATGTATGCCCTTCTCCCATGTAAAATACATTCATTTCACCCCCAGACCTCCATAGTCTTAATTCATTCTAGCATCAGCTCTAAGTCTGAAGTCCAAAGTATCATCTAGATATCACCTAAATGAAGTATGGAAGACACATCAAGTTCAGTTTATCCTGAGGCAAAATTCCTCTCCAGCTGTGAACCTGTGAAACCTCACAAGGTGTGTGCTTCCAATACAGAATGGTGGGACAGGCATAGGCTAGACACCCCCGTTCTAAAAGGGAGAAATAGGAGAGAAGAAAAGAGTCACCAATCCTAAGTCCAAAACCCAATGGAGCAAATTCCATTAGATCTTCAGGCTTGAAAATCATCCTCTTTGGCTAGATGCTCCACCTTCTAGATCCACTGGAGTGGCAATGTCTTCCCCATAGCTCTGCAGGACATTGTCACCATGGCTCTCTCTGGGGCCCCACCCATGTCACAACTTTCTTCCAGGGCCACAGGTCTCTTCAGCAGCCCCACTCCTGATATGTACTGGGCAGGCAGTGGGGGATGGGAATGCACCTTGGTCTGAACTGGAGTGGTGGCCCCACCCTTTGAAACCATTCTGCCTCTGGGTCTCTGATGAGAGTGGTAACCCTGATGACATCAGAATCATCTTTGAGGGTGCTCAGGGTGTGTTTTTGCCCTTTGTCTTGAAGAATAGCAGCTGGCTGTTTAGGTCTATGGTCTATGGTCTTTGGTCTATAGCTGTTTAGGCCTACAAAAAAAAAATGGCAGAAGCACTAAAAGGCATCAAGTCAAGAGTTCAAAAACTGTTTTGACCAGTGGGACAAACCATCTCAATAGGCATATTTCATCAAATGGAGAGTACTTTCAAGGTGACTGAGGTTTAAACATGTGAGGATAAACACACAATGTTTGATAAATAAATTCTGGGGGGTTTGGGGTCCCCCCTCATATGAGGTCCACAAAACGTCCCTCTGCTTCTTTTTAGTGGTTCTTTTCCCAGACTTGTATAGTTTTCCACAAGCATGTGCTGATCAGATGAAGACTGAAGGAGGACCCTTAAGATCTCCAGAGCTTTTCCTCTGTCCTACTCCCCTTTAACCAGAACTCTGCCCTGAGAATTCAGACCACTTTGGCCTTCCTGGACATGGACATCTAGCTCTACCTCTTCAGTTCAGGGAGCCCACTGGGCTCCCTGGGGGTCCTGTTCCCTACATTGCAGTCTGGAAACTCACTCCAGGCACTGAGCTGAAGAAATTACATTGTTCACCCTGTTTGTTTGCCCCTCACAGAAATCAACATACTACGCTGCCTGACACACAAAATCATCATTTTGAAAACCATCATTTTCTACATTTTGCCAAGTTTTTAGATGAGAGGATAAACCCAGTCTCTATTATCTTTCCCTTCTAGAAGGACATTTTTCAAGAGAGAAATTGGCTCCTTACTTCTTGCTTTATTGCCACAAATTCAAGTTACATAAAATGTTTTCCCCATATAAAAAATAAAAGGTTAGATTAAACAGGGAAATACGGTACTCAGAAAATTAACTCAATTTTTATTTTCATAAATTGGAAGACCTAGTTATAGTCCAAAACCATCTTTTATTTGCAGCTTCTATTTTTTAGTTATCCTTATTTTCACTAATTTTAATCATGATAGGATATATTTAACATTCTAAAATAGTTCCAGTATGTTCATATTGTATTTTTAATATACTCTCATTGAATTTTCAAACTGGAAAAAGACTTAACCATCCTGAAAAAATTTTTTGTACATAACAAGTAGACCCAGAGGTGTTTTTTTTTGTTTTGTTTTTGGGTTTTTTGTAGGGGTTTTTTGGTGCACTATAACACAGTTACCCAGGTACAGAGGAAAAACCCAGAGTCTACCTCTCCTGTCACAAAATCACTGATGTACTAAGCAGTCAACCAGGGAATCCAACTCAGTGCCAGGCACTGCTCTAGACATTTTCCACCAAACTGTTTTCTTCCCCACCATAGTGATGCTCACAGTCTAACAGTGGTGACAGTCATGCAAAGGATAATTAGAATGCAACGTGGAATGCAGCCGTGGAAGCGAGCACAGGATGCAGTGGGAATAGGATGGGAGTGATTTTGTTGTTGCCGCTGTTTTCAGCCACAGCAGTATTTTTCCTCTTAATATTGGACATAAAATTTTCTTAAACTCTCTATTGAAGTGTGGCATACATACAGAGAAATGTGTAAATCATTTACACAAAATGAACCCACCCATGTAATCAGCACCCAAGGCAATAAGCAAAACATTACCAAATCCTGGGAAGTCTCCTTCCAGTCCTGCCATCTTCCCACCCCAAGGTCAACAACACTGGTGACTGTGCCTGAGGGAGCGGAGCAAGTCACCCCCCAGGAGGAGCCACACAGGCTGATTCCCAGTTCATTCCTCTCTCAACTGCACCAAATGTCCCTCTTATTAAATCCTCTAAAATCTTCCAAAATTCACAGATTCCACAGAAACTCTTCCATAGGATAAAAAAGAGATATCGCTACACTATTTGTATTATTTGGATGATTCATGTTTAAAGGATTTTTAAAAATACTATCAGGGGGTTTTCACTTACCAACATTCCCTGAAGCATGTGTGCACCTTTAGAACCACCCCGTGGGTTATTTTTTGAGCATCAGCAAACACAAGTCTGAAAGTTTCGAGGTATGACACGGACGACTGTAAAAATCAGGCATAAAAAACCTTATCCCAGCTGGAAATAAACTACTCAATCTTTTCTTTGTCTTTCAAAATAATTAAAGTCTAGATGTTTCATCAGTGAGTAAAACAGAAACCTATAATAATGATCAACTCTATCCATTTTCCTGTCCAAAACGAAATAAAATGTTGATTATAACAAGACAACATGCTGGTAGATGTGGTTGTTCCTCGGGAAAAGGGACGGTAACAGTGAGTGTGTTGCAGAGACTCTGCTTTCAGAAACCTGACAGGGGCTCTCTCTTTTCCTGGTTATCTTCAGGACGTGCTGTTCCAGGAGCAGCGTTAGACCCCTGCCTATTGGAACGAGGGGCACACAAGGAAGGCAAATGGAGAGAGTATACAATGCTGTGAAAATATCTGTGACCAAAAATGCCTAGAGCGACAACATTTCTATTTCTACTCTAAGAAATGGATTGTCAGGTTGCTGTTAACACCAATTTGAATTAATTATTAAATTAATTCTTAATGTGGATCAACTTTCTTTTAAATTAGCCCTGGGAACTGATCCTGTGAAATGCTAATAGGGGGTGAAAGTTCAAGAAATAAAATACTGCTGAGGAAGAGAACTTGACTCCTGCTGCTTGTCCCTCGGTTATATTTCACAAAATCAAATTTGCCTTTCACTCCTTCATTAGACTCCCTCCATTAAAAAGAAATCTGTAATGCCTCAAAAATTTTGTAATCCACAACTCAAACAATTATCTAGCAAATCATCAAAACCAGATGGTAGTATATCAAATTTATGTGAAAAATGCTAGTCACTGGCTAATTTTCTATCATTCCAAAAGCCCTCATCAGTCATTTGTTATGTCTGAGGATAATATGTTCGTGATTTTAATAAACATATGAATTTCACAAAGTCCTACAGGTGGCCCTACCTTCACAAAATATCTGTTTTATTCCAAAGTTGGCAGTGGTACTTCTGGTCAAGATGCAGGTGTAGGTAAACACAGCTCGCATCAAAGATCAAAATTACATCCAGATCAAAATTACAACTAAACTATAGAACAACCATTACTCACAAGCATCAGAAATCAAGTTGAATGGAGGTGCAACAACTATAGAATTTAAAAAAAACACATCCATCCAGACTGGTAGGAGGGACAGAGATGCCGAATGGGCTGGTCCCACATCCATGTGTGGTGGATAAAAATACAGCAGGGGCCTTAGCTGGTGTAGCTCAGTGGATTGAGTGCAGGCCTGCGAACCAGAGGATCACAGTTTGATTCCCAGTCAGGGCACATGCCTGGGTTGCAGGCCAGTTCCCAGCAGGGGACCCACGAGAGGCAACCACACATTGATATACTCTCCTTCTCTCCTTCCCTTCCCCTCTAAAGATAAATAAATAAAATCTTTTTTAAAAACACAGGAGGGATACCTTAGGAGCAAAGAATCCCAGACCCACACCAGACACCCCCAGCCCAGGGTTCCAGTGCCAGGAAGATAAGTCCCCATAACTTCTGGCTGTGAAAACCAGCAAGGATTGAGTCAGTAGAAGAAAATTCTGGATTCCCAAGTAGTTCCTCTTACAGAACCCATACACAAACTTGCTTGAACTTAATCTTTCTGAGCTATAGTACCAGATTAGCAGCTTGAAAGGCACCAATTATTTGGAACATAAGGAAAAATCAACAAACAAGAACAAGAACAAATTAGAATAAAAAAAAATGAAGATAGTGTAAGCAGCCTCTGGGACAACTACAAGCATCCCAAAATTTGCATTAGAGGGTTGCCAGAAGGAGAAAAGAAAGCGCAATATATTTGAAGAAATAATGAAAGAAAACTTTCCTAATTTGGTGAAGGAAATAGACATGTGAGTCCAAGAAGCAGAGTCCCAAACAAGATGCATGAAAAGAAGCCTACTCCAAGTCACATCATGATTAAAATGCCAAAGGTTAAAGATAAAGAATCTTAAAAGGACCAAGAAAAAATAAGTTAGCTACCTACAAGGGAATTCTTAGACTGTCAGCTGATTTCTCAAAAGAAATTTTGCAGGCTAGAAGAGATTGACAAGAAATATTCAAAGTCATGAAAAGCAGGAATTTATAGCCAAGATCGCTCTACCCAGCAAAGATATCATTTAGAATCAAAGAGCAGATAAAAAGCTTCCCAGACAAAGGAAACCTAAAGGTATTTATCATCGCCAAACCATTATTATATAAAATGTTAATGGGACTTATATAACAAAAAGGTTGCCAGATGGGAGGGGAGTGTGGGGGAATGGGTGGAGATGTAAGGGGATGAAGAAGGACAAATAGTCACAGAATAGCCATGGGGATGAAAGCACATACAGGAAATGGAGCAGCCAAAGAACTAATACGCATGACCCATGGACATGAACAATGGCGCTGGGATTGCCTGAGGGAGTGGGGGGTGCTGGGTGGAAGGAGGCAATGGGGGAAATATTGGGACAACTGTAATAGCATAATCAATAAAATATAATTTAAAAACAACTTGGCTGTTTCAATAATTTTCATTATAATTATGGAAATTATTTTGCATGTTCCCTCTTGTTCCTTCCTCAGAGTTGATGGGAAAACATAGGACAAAATGTATTTTGATATCATTGGATTTAGAGTTATCTCAGAAGGACAATCTGTGGTGCTGCTAATTCTAGAACAAGATTGCTCTTTTATCTTTAAGTGAGGTGCCTGTTTTTTTCCAGATGTTCTAGCCCAGGAAAGAATCCTTGACAATTCTCATCAGGGCTCAGAAGATACTGGTAGATCCAAGAGAGGGCCCTGATCTTTGGGGGAGCAATTTCCAGAACAGGTAGTGAGGCTTTGAGGACAGAGGCAAGCTATTGATGCTTATTGTTCAGTGAAAAGCATGTGAGCAGGAAATACTTCAGAAGTAAGATTCTGATTTTTTTTTTAGTTCCAAGGAAAACCATACACCACTCTAGGGGTGAGATGCAGACCCTGAAAGCGAGGAAACACTGTTCTACACCAATTCCACCCCAACCCTGGAGTAAAGTCACCTGAGGCTGCACTTCCTTGTTCGTGCACAAAGGACTAGGGCAGAGACACTTTTATAATAAGAGATCCAAGATAGTGGGAAGGGGTGCCAAGGCACTGAAGCTCTTTTAGTGCCTAAGACCTTTGGCTTTAGCTAGTCTAAAAGCTGCAGTAGTGGCCTGGCTGGTGTAGCTCAGTGGATCGAGCGCGGACCTGCAAACCAAATCATCGTGCTTTGATTTCCAGTCAGGGCACATGCCCGGGTTGCAGGCCAGTTCCCAGCAGGGAGTGCACAAGAGGCAACCATACATTGATACTTCTCTCCCTCTCTCCTTCCCTTCCCCTCTAAAGATAAAAAAATAAAAATATTTTTTTAAAAAGATGCAATAGTTACTTCAACTAGCCAGGATTTATGTCTATTGAAGAACCACATGTATTTAGGTGCCACCATCCACTGGAACCTCTTCTAGAGGTGTATGTGCCTGTGAGAGAGTAGGAGAGAGGAGGGGAGGAAAGGGGAAGGAAGAAAAAAGAAAATATTTAAAAACGATGTACTGGGACACATGGTTACCAGACTTATTGCGATGATCACTTCATAAGATATACGTATTAAATCACTATGTTGTATACCTGAAACTAATATATTGTATATCAACTATAATTCAGAAAATAGCCCTGGCCGGTATGGCTCAGTGGATTGAATGCCGGTCTGCAGACCAGGTCCCGGTGGGGAGCATGTGAGAAGCAACCACCCACTAATGTTTCACTCTCTCTCTTTCTCCCTCCTTTCCCCTCCCTCTAATAATAAATACCATATTTTTTGGACTATAAGATGCACTTTCTCCCCCAAATTCGGGAGGAATAATGGTTGTTAATGGTGCTGTTGAGTTCTGTTTACATTTACATTGAAATGTAAATGTAATGTTTACATTTTATGAAATATTATGTTATTTATGTTATTAAATATTTTACCACATTTTTTGCTTCAAAAATTTTTTCCTATTTTTATCCTCTAAAACCTAGTTATGCCTTATGGTCCAAAAATACAGCAAATAATATATTTAAAACAATAAAAAGAAAAAAGAATCTGAAGCAATTCCTTCAAGTTATAATTCAAATCAAACTCCTACCTCTGGAAACAGCACTGAACAAAAATAAACCTATGAACTAGAACTATTTGAAAGAGGATGAAACAGATCTTAATAGATCTGTAGCTGTGGTCTTGCCACATCCCACCATCTGTCCCAGTTCGGAGCGTCACCAAATTTTCCATCACCACATTTTCTTCCCTTTGGAGCGTGAAATCAATAACTCCCAAGTTCTAATTTAATGTGTGTGATTCCTCTTGCTAGGTGTTACTCCAACATCTTGGCTACAGATAACTCCACTGAGCAGAAGGGCAAGGCCTTCTGAGGCCAGGGCAGAAAGCCACCTTGGAGGCTGACCCTGTGAGGGCACCGCTTCCTCTTTCAGTTTTCCGTGTCTTCTCTGCCAGGGAAATGCCTTCCAGAATCCCTTTTTCACTCCTGCTCTCAGCTAAAAGCACTGCACGTCCAGACTTTTTAAAAAGTCTGTTGTGCGCATAATGGTAAAAAAAAAAAAAAAAAANGGTCTTGCCACATCCCACCATCTGTCCCAGTTCGGAGCGTCACCAAATTTTCCATCACCACATTTTCTTCCCTTTGGAGCGTGAAATCAATAACTCCCAAGTTCTAATTTAATGTGTGTGATTCTTCTTGCTGGGTGTTACTCCAACATCTTGGCTACAGATAACTCCACTGAGCAGAAGGGCAAGGCCTTCTGAGGCCAGGGCAGAAAGCCGCCTTGGAGGCTGACCCTGTGAGGGCACTGCTTCCTCTCTGTTTTCCTTGTCTTCTCTGCCAGGCGAATGCCTTCCAGAATCCCTTTTTCACTCCTGCTCTCAGCTAAAAGCACTGCACGTCCAGACTTTTTTAAAAGTCTGTTGTGTGCATAATGGTAAAAAAAAACAAACCAAAAACTCACTTTTGAATTAATTCCCCAATTTGAAAATAAAGCCATTCAATGAGATCACCCTGTCATTCTCAGCTATTTTATGAATTAGTACATTAGGTATCTTAACATATATGTACCCTTGGTAAGCAGGATTGACAACAAATAATTCTGTAATAAGTGGTTTAAAATTAATAACTAAAAAGTGACTAATTGCACACTAAGGACCTATTCATAGAGTAGAGCCTTGAGTAGAATCTGAAAAGTCTTTAGTTTTCTTAAAATAAAGATCTATTATACTGAAGCTTTAGTAGACACAATTTCTAAATGGGCGATAAGAGTTGGAGACTGTGATTGTCAGGTTTTGCCACATACATATATAAATATGGCCTCTGTGGAGTCCCTACTGCACAGTTATGATTTTATGGTTCATTTATGAATTCTCAAATGGGTCAGGATTAGCTCTGCTGAAGCGTATTTTTCTCTCTGTGAGATGATTACTTGACTCAACGCACAGTCATACTAAGACTCAGGAACAATATAATGTACTGTATAATGTACTGTGTACTCAGCCATCTGCCCAAAAGTTGCATCAACTTTCTCTTCCTGAGGCCTTTCGAGGTCTGAGATACTGAAAAGAAGGAAAGGGGCACAATTCTGGTAGAGACCATCTCCCTTCTACATACAGCCAGTGAAAATGGGGACTTCCCATAGAGGATTCTCTGTCACATTTCACCCAAGTCCCTTGGTAGACTCACTCACCTCCACTCACTCTTGCCCAGCAGAAAGGCCAATCACAGCAAAGCAGATGCAGCAGCGAACAAGGAGAAGGGAGCACATTGTCCACCATTCCCTACACTATCTTGCCCCCTGTTTCCATTCAGCTTCCCTCTCACCTGTCAGGAACACCTAAGGCACACCAGAATGGCCTACAGATCTGATTTAGGATGCAGACCATATTCTACTGCAGACCTACTGAATTAGAAATGGAGAAGGGGTGGCCAGGAGTCAGCATTTATAACAAGCCCTTTATATCACTCTTAGCACTGCAACCTTTTAGAGCCTCCAGCCTCTGCACTGCCTTATGGGAACAGTAAAAACACCAAATTAGTAGTCCAGGTCTCCTTGATGACAACCCACAGCCCAAATATCTGGGTTCCCCAGACATCACTGCCAGCATCTAGCAAATCCTTTATTCTCTACCACCGATGGCATAGCTGGGGACACAACATGAGGGTACCCAACACTTAGTAAAGAAGGCAGGCAAGTACAATTTCCTTTATTTCGACACGTTCCCCAACCAACAGAGCACCCCCACGTGAAGCTTGGCTTTACACCAACTCTACCTGACTTGCCATATCTAACTTCCATTCTGCCTAAATCATGAATCTATGTGTATCAGCCAGTCAGTGAAAGACAGATACCATATAATGTCACTTATAAGAGGAATCTAAGGAACAAAGTAAACTAATGAGCAAAATACAACCAGAGGCATAAAATCATGGAACAGACTGACAGCTGTGAAAGGGGAGGAGGGGCACTGATTGAAGGAATGTCAAGGGATTAGTCAAAGAACATGTATGAAGAGTCCTCGGGCATGGACAATGGTGAGGGAACTGATTATGGAAGTGGGGGACCAGCTGGGTGGAAGGAGTTGAAAGGGGAAAAGTGGGACAGCTATAACAGCATAAACAATAAAATATTTTTAAAAGTTATCTATTTTTCTATGATTCTTTGGCTAATTAGAATGTAAGCTTGTCTCCAGTGCTCCTTTCTCAAATAAGAAGACTCACGCTGAATTCTTTTCTCTCTTTCCCGTCTGGCCCCACTCTTTCCTGGGTCTCTCTTAACTGTTAGTGACTTTAGAGAAAAGTCTAAATGAAATTTCTTCACAACTTGCTCTTAATAACTAAGTGGGTTTTATCTCAATAGCAGAGATAGTCCCTACCATGGCTATAGTTTGTAAAAATATTTTACTCTTTGTGCTATTACAGTTGTCTCACTTTTTTCCCCTTTGCCCCCACCTCCACCCAGCCTGCCCCCACTTCTGTAGCCAGTCCCCACACCACTGTCCGTGTCCAAGGGCCCTTCGTACATGTTCTTCCACTAGTCCCTTCACCTTCTTTCAATCAGTGCCCATCTCCCCATCCCTTCTTACAGCTGTCCGTCTGTTCCATGATTCTGTGACTCTGATACCATGGCTATGCTTTGTGTCATCAGCATGCTAGGAATCAATTACTTGAAAAGAAAGGTATCAGTTGTATAAATTTCTTCTTAGACTACCTTGCTGTATTATTCATGAAAATAAACTGATTTTGCAGCACTGTAGGAAGTAAATACCACAATCACATTGTACGAGATCATCAGGACCAGTATCTGCCTCATTAGCATTACTACAGGCTGATAACACAGCTTCAGGCAGTGAGTCCCGATTAATCTTCATTATAATGGACTTCTCCCATGAATATGATGTCAGGGCGAAAGAACTTCATTTTGCTACTTCAAAAATTAATTAAATAAAATTGGAACATTTTGTCTTATTGTGGATGGTTAAATATCCAAAAGATTACTCCACTGAAAATTGCTCTTAGAAGTAGCTGTGATGCTTTGATAAATGAGCAGCACATTTCTGATGTGTTAAAATGTTTGAAGTACACTGAAAAAAAATCCTGAATCTCATTCTGAATCAACAACCACACTTATCTCCCATGATTGTTTTTAAAAATACAACAGAATGAGTTGACATATGTTGAACAAAATGTTATGCAAATTTTGATATTTTCTCATGAGTACAAATTGAGATGCAGCTTACTGTTGCAATTATCATTTTACAGGTGATGTTCACAAGAAATTTGGTGATCAAAGGTTACAATGCATTTAAAATTTAATTTAAAATAATGAAAAAACAGATTTTGCCTATTACAAAAGTAATACAAAGAGATTATAAAATAAGATTAAATAAACAAGAAAGATTTAAAAGATAAATAGAAAAGAATTATAATAGTATTTTTATTTTTCAACACATTAATATTTTGGTAACTGTTATAGTAATTTTTTGTAGCATAGCTTAGTATCTTCTTCCAAAATATTTGTAGAGCATTTTCTATCTACTTTCATGAACTATTTATGAAAATAAATGGGATCTCCCTTTTTTTCTAAACAGTTTTTAGTGAATATAGAAAAGCAGTACATATTTTTATATTTATTTTATAACTAAACACCTCAGGAACTCTCTTATTAGTTGTAATTTTATCTCAGTTACTTCTTTGAGCTGTCCAAGTAAGAAGTTACATTTTTTGAAAAAAGTATTTTTTCTTCTCCCTTATTTATATTTATATATTTTCTTATTGAAATGTCCAAAAGCACATCACATGAGAACAGTATCTTGGATATCCTTAGGTATCCTTGTTTTTTCACAAATTTCATAGAAATGATTCTAGAGCTTTCTACTAAATATGATGTTAGCTACTTGTTTAACATAGATAATCTTAATCATGTTGTGAACTACACTTCTTTGTCTATCAAGATATTTATCTTGATTATTTAGATATCTAGTAAAGTGGTCAAATCTACTTTTCATTTGATTCTTTGATAAATCCCAAATAAGTCTTCTAGTATTATAATATAGTGCTCATCTACTTGTAATTATTTAGTATTTCTAATCTGTTTTAAGAATTGCAGAATTTTCCTAAAAATAACTTTTTAAAAATGTCTTAATTAATATTTCTTATTGCAAAAGTACTATTTTAATATTGTAAAAACATTAAAATAAAGAAATATAAGGCCCCGACCAGTGTGGCTCAGTTTGTTGGGCATTGTCTTGCAAACCAAAAGGTCACCAGTTCAATTACCAGTCAGGGCACATGCCTGGGTTGTGGGTTTGGTCCCCATTTGGGGGTCTTGCAAGAGGCAGATCAATAGTTCTCTCCCTTTCTTTCTCCTTCCCTTTCCCTTTCTCTACAAACAAATAAAATCTTAAAAATGAAAAATAAATAAGAAGAAAAAAAGTGTAATTCCTTCATGACTCCTCCAATTCCTCTACCCCTCTGAAAATCATCACTATTCATCCTTTAACTTTTTTTGAGTTTAGGGAATTTCCTACTAATGGATATTTAGATGGCTTCAAGGTTTTGCCATTATAAACAATATTGTAATGAATAATCTTCTATATAAACACACATTCTTCTGGTCATATGAAGAGGTATTTTCTTAAAATAAATTCCCATAGAATTGCTTTTGTAAATGTTCCATTTTAATAGATACAGCTAAACTTCCACTTCAAAACATTGCACCAATATATGTTGCCACCAACTAATAATGTGTAAAAAAAAGGAGCTGTTTGTCAACTTTTGACACATTGAAACAACAGTTGAAAAAGGTGTCTCATTCTTCAAGTTGTATTACTTATCATTAATGGGAATGAAGAGCTTTTTACATGGTTATTAGCCATGTGTTACTTTTTGTATGAATTATCTCATTGTGAAATTTGTCCATTTATCTATCGAGTGGTATGTCTTCTTAAGTATTCATTGGCCTTTGACTACCGGTAGGTGGGGCTAATAACTTCCTGTTTGTCTTTTTTTTTTTAATTTTATACTGAATTTTTCTGTGTGCGTTTGCTCCCATTATTTAAGAAAGTGATCAGTAGCATGGTACCTTGGAGAGCACTTAGGTCTGAAATCAAACTGAGTGGGTTCAGAATTCCAGCTTCACCATCTACTTCCTGTTACTTAACTTCCCTTTGCTTTGGTTCCCAAACCTGTACAAGATATCTGGTATTAAAATCTATATGCCTTATCCGGTTATGGGTATTAAACGAGTAAAAGAAAATTTAAAGAGCCCAAAGAGTGCCTAGCACATAGAAAATGACCAGTTAGCTCTTATTATTGTCCATCATTATCCAAATTTCCTTTATGAGTTTTGGGTTTCAAATCAATTAGTAACCAGGAAGACTTGTGCACCATATATAACAAAAATAAATAGAGAGCCATGCTGCTTTCTATTGGTTTATGTTTTTTGTTTGGTTAGGGGTTTTATTTTTATGTACACATCTAACTCAGTGGTCTTTCCAAAGTTTATGTCAGTAAATCCAGGTTTATTAATTTCCAGATAACTACACGATATTCCCAGAACTTTTTTTCTAAAAAATATTTTTTTTCTCATTGATTTAAAATATCATCTGTATCATATGATTTTTTTTCAATTCAGCTTACATTAAATATTATTTTGTAATACTTTCAGGTGTACAACAGTGGTTCAACAATCATATACTTTACAAAGTGGTTCCCTGATATTTCAAGTACTCACCTAGCACACTATACATAGTATTTCAATATTATTGACTGTATTCCCTTTGCTGTATTTTACATCCTCAGACCTATTGTGTGACCAACAACTTATAGTTCTTAATCCCTTCTTCTTCATCCATCCCCCAACCACTCACCTCTGGCAACAATCAGTCTATTCTTTGTATCTGTAAGTCTGTTTCTGTTTTATTTGTTAGTTTGCTCTTTAGATTCCAAATATAAGTGAAATTATGTGGTATTTGTCTTTCTCTGTCTGATGTATTTCACTTAGCATAATACCTTTTAGATCCATCAGTGCTGTCAAAAATAGTCAGGTTTTATTCTTTCATGACCAAGTCACATTCCGTGGTGAATGTGTACCACAACTTTTTTAAGCACACATCTATTGATGGTCACTTGGGTTGCTTCCTTGGCTATTGAAAATAACACTACAATGAACACAAGAGTACATATATCCTTTTGAAATAGTGTTCTGTGTTTCTTTGGATATATGCCCGGAAGTGGAATTGCTGAGTCATGACACAGTTCCACATTTCATTTTTGAAGAACCTTCATACTGTTTTCCACAGTAGATGCACCAGTTTGCATTCCCACCAACAGTGCATTAGGGTTCTCTTTGGTCCACATCCTCACCAGTACTTGTTTGTTGCTTTATGGATTATAGCCATTCTGATCGGTGTGCGATGATATCTCTTCATGTTTTTAATTTGCGTTTCTTTGATGATTAGTGATGCTGAGCATCTTTTCATATCATATTTTTAAATTTACCTTTAGAATATCTCAGAATTACATTGTCTAACACATTTTAGTATTTGTCAAGGTAAACTCTGTTAATATTTCCTCTTTTAAAATTTCTTGTTCATTCTCACATTTATACTTTCTTTCAGATACTGTTTAGAGTCATTTTGTCAAGTTTCAGAAAAGTTTGTTGATAATTTAGAATTGTATTGTTTACAGATTAATCTAGAGAGAACTTACATTTTTATAATATTGATTGGTTTACCCTATCTAAAATCAATTTATTCTAGTTCCTCAAAAGCTTTATTTTTCTAACAATTTCAGCCAAGTACCAAATGGCAGATTTTGAGTGTCTCTATTTAAGACAAAAAGTTAAGAACACGTATAAGTCCCCCCCTTATTCCCACCATATCATCTCTGCTTCTCAGTCTTGCTGATGTTTCCAATGATTTCTCTTATGATTATATATAATTGAAAAAATGATGTTACACTAATCTCTAAAATGTTATTATGTATTATTTACTTTAATAACCAGATCTGAATCCATTATTAGTTTCTAAACCTACAGGTTATAATTCTTTAACTACTTTTCTTTTATCAAGATTTTTAAAAGACTAATTTTATAGCAATTTTAGGTTCATAGTGGCATTGATCAAAAAACACAGAGAGTTTCTATTGCCCTGCCTCCATACACACTCACATCAAGAACTGCAAAACTATTGCACCTTTTTGTTTCCCGGGGAGAGTATGAATGCAGTCTGCCACAACCGCAAATCATACACTCAAAACTCCCACGTTAGGAGAAGTCTCAGGGGTCAGCACATCCAAAGTGAGATGGATACCCCCCACCCTAAATAAAAACACCTTTGTGAGAATGCTATCTCCCCTGCCAGGTAAGTTGCACCCATTTCTTAAAGTAATTTTTTAGGGTAGTTTCAGGTTCATAGGTAAAATTAAGTGGGAGATAACATGGAAGATAACAAAGATTCTTTATATATCCCCTACCCTGGCACACATATAGTCTCCCCACTATCTACATCTCCCATCAGAGTGGTGCATTAGTCATAATCAATGAACAACACAGAAATTAAATTTAAGAGGCAAAATAAGAAATGCCCTGTGAAACTCAATTAGAGAAGACTGAACAAGTAGAGGTTATTTGTTTCCCTTTCTGTAAACAGTCACATTCTAATAATTTCTGAAGCATTCATGTGGTCTTCACTTTCCTAATGCATATGCATTGCCCACGCCAAAGGAGTCTCAGATCACAGTTCCAGTCATGCTTAGAGTCGGCAGGGGGCTGGGGCGGGGGGGGTGGGCCGGGGCAGCAGAGTTAAATCCTTACAACAACCTTTCCTGCACACCTCTTACTGTTATCTCAAGGACTGTGGAATGTGTGAGAATACTAGTGTCCTTCCAATTGTATATTTTCCTTCACTCCTTTTTCCTGCAATGCCTCAGTAGGAGGCAATTGGCCATCCTCTCCTCTGCAGAGGCCACGAGGAGGCTGACTGCAAGATGCAGAGGCTGGAACTTCCGGCCAAGATAGAGGTATACGTGGAAACACTGTGCCTCCTTGCACAACCAAGTTTAAAGAAAACAAAGTTTTAGTAACAAAAATGCAAACAAAACAGAGAGAAAATTGAACTGTATGGAAGTCTGACAATAATGAACCATTTATCCAGACCAGTAAGAGGGGCAGCATCAGCGGCTGGTGGAGTGGGCTCCTGCAGGAAAAATGGGCCAAACCAACCCAGGTGCGCAGGCAGCAGTTGGCAGATCCCAGGGGCGGGGTGGTAACAGGTGGACCCAGTGAGGATGCAGGGTGGCTGGCTGACAGCAGTCACACATTCATGCGCAGATAAACCAGGCAACAAAACTAGCAGTGAGACAGACCACACAAACCAGGGCCCCAGTGCCAGGAATTAAAGCCTAAAAGCACCAATTGGAAAAACTTTCAGGGTCAAGGTGCCAGGAGAGGCTTCCAGGCTCACAGACAGTTTGTTGGAGAGACCCACAGGGTCCTGGAGGGTGCCCAAGCCCACACATCCAGGAACCAGCACCAGAAGGGCCCAATTTGCTTGTGGGAAGCAGCAGAGGGGACCAAAATCTGAGAGAGAGTGTGGAACAAGTGCCATTGCCCCTCTCTGACCCTGACCCTATATATAGCGTCACAACCCAGTGACTGGGTCGCCCTGCCATGGCGAACACTTAAGGCTCCACCCCTCATACATAACAGGCACAAACAGACCAAAACATTATGGTTCAAGAAGAACAGCTCAAAGCCCCAGAGCCAGTATTTCTAAGCGACAAAAAGATAGCCAACCTATCAGATGCACAGTTTAAAATACTGGTGATCAGGATGCTCACAGAACTGGTTGATTTTAGTCACATATTAGAGGAACAAATGAAGGCTAAACTAAGTGAAATGAAGGGAAATACACAGAAAACCAATAGTGATGGGAAGAAAACTGGGACTCAAATCCATGGAGTGGACCAGAAGGAAGAAAAAAATGACCAAACAGAAAAAAATGAAGAAACAAGAATATTAAAAAAAATGAGGAGAGGCTTAGGAACCTCCAGGACATCTTTAAACGTTCTAACATCTGAATTATAGGGGTACCAGAAGGGGAAGAGGAACAGCAACAAGTGGAAACTTATTTGAATAAATAATAAAGGAGAGTTTCCCCAATCTGGCGAAGGAAATAGACTTCCAGGAAATCCAGGGAACTCAGAGAGTCCCAAAGAAATTGGATGCAAAAAGGAATATGCCAAGGCACATCATAATTACATTTCCAAAGATTAAAGTGAAGGAGAGAATCCTAGTAGCAGCAAGAGATAAGGGGACAGTCACCCACAAAGGACTTCCCATCAGACTGTCAGTTGATTTCTCAAAAGAGTCCTTACAGGCAAGAAAGGGCTGGAAAGAAGTATTTCAAGTTATGAAATCCAAAGACCTACATCCAAGATTGTTCTATCCAGCAAAGCTTTCATTTAGAATGGAAGGGCAGATAAAGTGCTTCTCAGATAAGGTCAAATTCAAGGAGTTCATCATCACCAAGCCCTTATTATATGAAATGTTAAAGGAACTTATCTAAGAAAAAGAAGATTAAAAATTGGAACAGTGAAAGGACAGCAAACTCACAGTTATTAACTACCACACCTAAAACAAAAGCAAACTAAGAGGACAGCTAGATCGGGAGTGGAAACATAGAAATGGAGATCACATGGAGGGTTAGCAACAGGAGAGTGGGAGGAAGAGAAGGGGGAAGAAGGTGCAGAGAATAAATAGCATAGACGATAGGTAGAAAATAGATAGGGGAGAGGACAAGAATAGTATGGGAAATATAGAATCTAAAGAACTTGTGACACATGGACATAAATTAAAGCGGGAGAGTGGCGGGGGAGGGGTGTGCAGGGTGGAGGGGAATGAAGGGGGGAATGGGACAACTGGAATGGCATAATCAATACAATATATACAGAAAAAAAAGATGCAGAGGCTGCTACACCAAGTAGGTCATGTGAACAAGACCCATTGTGCTCCTCACCAAAGAAGAAAGGAGCTGTCTTCCTCACCTGTGTGCTTGCTTATATTCCAACACATTTGTCCCCAAGTGCATCCTCATGAACCTAATATCTTGTAGCAATTCCTCCCAAGCAGCATTTTCAGATTTCACTCCCCTCATGGTTTTGCTTAGCTCCAGTGAAGACCATATGAATGATACTCAGAATTGCCTAGCCCCTCTGCCAGCCTGCTGGCCTTGACCCACACTTGAACTCCTCTGATTTCTTGCCTTGAGATAGACATTCCTGCAAATAATCTCTGACAAATTCACCCTCCACACATAAAATCTAGCATGTCCAGAAATGTCTGGACCCCAGCAGGAACACAGTCTAGGCCCTCACACTGGTGTGGGACCTCTGCTACCTTAGCACTTGAAGAAAATTATAGAAAAAACCAAACTTGTGGTTTTGGTTATTTATTTTAAACTGAAAAGTAACCAAATATTTACAGATAATGAGAGTAAAAAGTCACATCATCAGAGCCCAGTTTCCTTTCATGAGTGTCTTGGTGCTGATGGCAGCAGATGGGGGGATAAAAGACTGAGTGCCCCTGTAGGGGGGCAATTATACAGACACTCTTGGCTAGGAGGACATCACTTAAAAACATCTAGTTGGCATATTCACAGTGGCCCAGACAAGGAAACGACAGAAGCGTCCTTTAATAGATAAGTGGATAAAAAGATTGGTATATATATATACAATGGAATATACTCAGTCATAAGATAAGCTAAAATAGTGCCAGTTGCAGCAACATGGATAGACCCTGAGAATATGCTAAGCGAAATAAGTCAGTCAGAAAAAGCCAAGAGCCATATGATGTCACTCATATGTGGGATATGAAACTGAAAGCAACAGATGAGCAAACAAGAAAAACAAACAATTCATAGACACAGACAACTGTATAGTGGTTACCACAGGGAAGGGGTTTAAGGGTTAGTAAAGGGGGTCAAATATATGGTGATGGAAGGAGATTTGACCTTACGTGGTGGGCACACAATGCAATGTATAGATCATGTATCATAGAGTGCTACACTTGAAACCTACATAATTTTATTAACAAATGTCACCCCAATCCATTTAAAAAATATATACATATGTATATGTATTTTCAAACATATATATGTTTGAAAAGAAAAATGATCATCTCCAAGAATACCCAAAGCAAGCAATAAAATCAGGGCCAAAAGAAGTGGGAGTTAGGGTTGAAAATAACGGTAAACACTCCAGGGCAAGGCCTAGGCCCCCAGAATAAAGCTGAGAGCCAGTGAAGTGTTGTCTCGCCAGCAACAGGGAGGGAGAAAAACAACATGAAGCACAGGGAAACCACGTGGCAGCACTTCACCTGTGCTGCTCTGCACACGAGCCACCAGCAGAGCTTCAGCACTCAGCCCATCCTCCACTGCGGGCTGGCAGGTTGAATTCAGTTCACACTCCCTCCTGGTGAGCTTGGGACACATTACTACTTAAGCACTCTCAATCTGGGTCTGAGTTTTACCCATCACCATTGAAAATATCATCAGGATTCCTTTGTATTTAAAATAATAGCAAAGTTCGTCTGAAGCTTAACATTATTCATGTCTTCTCACTTCACTTTATTGTCATTGAGTTTTGTAGATGGACTATAACTTGAGGTAAATATTTACTTTCATACCTGCCTCCCCTCAGCTTCTTTCTAAAAAGAATTTGTCTTATTTGCCTTTGTGCCTCCTAGCACTAGCAAAGAAAAAGTGTTTGCTAAATTGTTAAACGACTTACTGAAGCAGAAAGGCAAGGAAGACAATCTTCTTCATAGCTTTTCCTGGAATCAGGCTTGGAGAGGCACAACCATTTGAAGTAGAAACTCCTCATATTTAGAGTTTATTCTTGTTCTACTTTAGAAATGTCCATTATCAAGGATGTTTGGGATGGCTTTCACTCACATACCTCACACTCAACCATGCTGAGCAGTCAATAAAACAAGATGGGATTACATTACAGTAGCAAACTGTTTTTACATGTTTTTCACTTTGGATTCTGAGGGCCCTGTGGGGTCTTGTTAGGCCTCAAGGTAACATATTATGAACATTACTTACATGGTTAAATGCCACGAGGAGAAAACAAATATTTGAGGGAGGTTTTGTTTTGTGGGGTGTGGGGAGGTTGTTTTGTTTGGTATGGATCCTGGATAAGAGAGTACTACTCACTGTGGCTGTAGAATCAAGATTCCTCCTCACTGCCATAAGAGGAAGTCACTTCATAACAATGGTCACAGAAGGTCACGCACTTCCCATGTCTCCTATTCACAAGCCCACCTCATCCATGAAGCCTGCCCAGGTGCCCAGCCTCACCCTCCCTTTTTTTCCCAGAGCACTGCATTTTTCCCCTCTTCCAACACCATTTCTGGAGCTCCTTCTGTGTGTTCCACTGGGCACTCCGGAGAACCTAAACCCAGAATCATTCAGCACTCCCAGAGTATTTCTCAGATTCCTGATAACAAGAGAAAACACCTCAGCTGTACTGAACCTCAAACATTGAAGACCTATGCTGCCATTCACAGGTTGCATTTTCTTCAAGGTTTTCATAGGGTAGAAAACAAGGATTTTACATTAAAGGCAATATGGAAAAGATGAGGGAGATAGACAGGGACAGGAGGATAGAGAGCTAAGCAGAGTCAAGCAGACAATAATCCTCTACAATCTGAAGGCCCCAGAAGAGCATCACACAGCTGGCTCTGTGCTTTCCTCCAAACCTTGATGAGCACCTATTACCTACAAAATGACGGTTCAAACAGGGGAGAAGGAAGTGCTAAGCAATTCCATGCAAATGTGCTCAGGGTGTCCACATCTTCATGCACCTCTCCATCCCAACATCCGGAGAAGCCTGAAGAATCCGATGCATTCCTCCCCCACTGCTGCCTTTCTCTTTTCCTTCTCTTGCATCAGCCTCCCCCTTGAGAGGAGGACTTTGAGGGGAGGACTTGAGGTCCCAGCAGGCACCAGCACCATTCCTGCCCTAGGGAAGGGCACGGAGTTAATACTCTCTTATCCTGCTTTCCCAGAGCTGTTTTTCCTATTGATTAGAAACATTAACAGTTAAACAGACACTCCCTAAGGAGTTTTTTCCCCAACTGGCTGTTTCCTTGGGCTGCTCCAGATGTCAGGTGTTAGCCCTGAGGGAAATCTCACTGAGCAGAACCTCTAGGGGAGGATGTCCAAGCTCACTGAGTCATGTTGACTCTGGGATACATCTTTCTCACACTGCTCCCTCCTCTCTCTCCACTCTGCCTGCCTTCCACCTTCCTGTGTTTGCCTTCCAAGACAAGCTGCCATTACAATGAGGACGCTGTTGCAGGAAGAAAATTATTTATTTTCTGTTTTAAACATTTGGAAATCTTGAAAGCACATTTTTAAAAAAGTTTTTTTATTGTTTAATTACAATTGTCTCCATTTCCCCCCCATCGATGTCCCCTGTCCTACCCACCCCCGCTCTACATTCAACCTGCTCCCCACCCCCACTGTCTTTGTGCATGGGTCCTTTATACATGTTCCCTGACTTGACCCTTCCTCATCTTACCCCTGATAGCCCCCTACCCTCTCCCTTCTGGTCACTGTCAGTTTGTTCTTTGTTCACTGTCTCTGGTTCTATTTTGCTCATTTGTTTTGTTGATTAGGTCCCACTTATAGGTGAGATCATGTCTTTCATTGCCTGGCTTTATTTCACCCAGCATAACACTCTCTAGTTCCATCTATGATGTCACAAAGGGTAGGCGTTCCTTCTTTCTTTCTGCTGTGTAGTGTTCCATTGTGTAAATGTACCACAGTTTTTTGATCCACTCATTTACTGATGGGCACCTAGGCTGTTTCTAACACTTGGCTATTATAAACAACGCTGCTATGAACATCGAGGTGCATAGGTTCTTTTGAATTGGTGATTTAGCATTATTAGTGTATAATCCTAGCAGTGGAATTTCCAGGTCAAGAAGCAGTACCATTTTAGTTTTTTGTGGAAATTCTAGACTGTTTCCCACAGTGGCTGCAGCAGTTTGCATTCCCACCAACAATGTACTAGGGGTCCCTTTTCTCCACAACCTCATCAGCACTTGTGGTTTATCGGTTTGTTTATGATGGCCATTCTGACTTTAATTTGCATCTCTCTGATGGCTAGTGATGCTGAGCATCCTTTCATATGTCTATGGGTCCTATGTAAGTCCTCTTGATGAGTGTTTATTCAGATCCTTTGTCCATGTTTTAATTGAGTTGTTTCTCTTCCTGGTGTGGAGTCAGGTGAGCTCATTTTCTCCTGAGAAGTATGAAACAGGGCACAGAAACCAGAGAGATGCCATAGACCAGGTTATGGCAACATGTGCTGCATTTTGATTGTTGTGTGATTATTGGTGAGTCAGCCTCAGCGAGGACCTCACCCAGGAATCGTTTTAGACTTGCAAATGGCACACCAGTCTCTTTACTGAATCATGGAAAGCTCGAATTACCAATTATGACCCACTAAGGTCTATGGTTCATCATAAACAGGTTTATTTCATTAGAATCTGGGCAACTCAATGACCTGAGAGTTGTAAACATGACGGAAACAAGTTTGTCTGATATTCACTCTGAAATCCCCACATTGCTGTCACTCTATTTTTTATTTCTTTATGATGACAGCAGGTGACTACAGCATCCAGAGTATTGTCTGCTGTGTCAGGACAACGTTGGTTCAAATAATAAAAAGTAAATGACTTGCCTGAGAGAATTAAAATGAATGGCATGAGACTATTGCTGTGTGATAGAAAACAAATTATTTATGAATATTTCATTATTTATAAGATACATTTAAGAGTGACTTAAATATAAGTATTTCACCAAAACATAATCAAATTTACTAAAATATCTTATCCCAACATAATCGAATTTTCTAAAATAATCTTCAAATATTTTATAATTTTTTAAAATAATCTTGTTTAATTTTTTAAAAAGTACTATTGGTCTTCCCTGGCTTTAATATGAAAGTGTTCTTCAGAATTTTACTAACTTTGCAACTTCTTTTAATATAAGAATATTAACTCTCTATTATATGTGCTGAAAATATTTCTCCTGGTTTGTTTTAATTTGCCTTATCATGCTTTTGGTTTACAGAGCTTAAGTTTTTATCAGTCAAATTGGTATTATTTTCCTTTTGTGTTCTTCATTTAGATTTAGAAAGTTCTTTCCCATCCTGAGGTCAAATTTTCATCTAATAGTTTGATAAATATCTAAAATTTATTTCAATAAGTTACAGGAGTTAAGGATCTAGCTTCATTGCTTTTTAAAGAGTTTACCATTTGTTTACCAAATTTAGAATTTCCTTTGAATCTGCTGTTTCTCACTGTCTGCCAATTAGCTCCTTACTCTGCCCTTCTCTGGAAGGTCTGACGTTTTTCTGCATTTAGGCATTTTCAGAATCAAATAAAGAATCATTTATCTCAATGAAGCAAAATTAGGCTCCTTTCACTTAGTAGCTCACTAATTTAATAGACGTTCCTTCTGAGTTTTATCAACTTCACAGGTCTGTTTCATTACTGTCATTCAACACCTACCTTGGATCCACAGAAATGAAGAAATGTTTTGCCTTTACCTATTTTCACACAATACATAAACGACTACATAGCAGGAACAAGTTAACTGGTGGCTAAACTTGTCTACACCTCACTTTCTTGTTCAGTTATTCAAATTCCCTGATATATTCACTTGAATAAGCATGTGCCAAGTACTGAGCAAAGAATGAAATGAAAAGGAAGCAATAAGATAGCTATTTTCTACCCACGAAGAGGTTTCAGTCAAGTTTACATGCAAACATATAAACAACTATATTATTTGTCTACTGCAGTATAACAAATTACCCCAAAACTTAGAGGCTTAACACGACATTGAACATTTATCGTATCTCACAGCTTCTATGGGTTAGGAATTCAGGAAGAGCTTGACTGAGCTCAATGGTATAACTGTCCTAGATTATTTCCATTCTTCTGTTCCACCGTATATAGAGTTGATATTCTGTTATCATGCTTGTTACCTTGTGGTAAAACAAGCAAACAAGCAAACAAGCAAACAAACAAAAAACCCAGCTACTACAGCCCCAGATGCTTAACAGGAAGGAAACAGTTAGAAAACAGGATTTCCTTTCATCTCTCTAGCCCTCCATTTCTGTACCTCCAAAGAGAAGATAACCATAGTATTTATTTCATAGGATTTCACTGAGACTAAAGAACATAATGCACTTGAAATATGATCATAGCATCCCACACATAGTGGAAAACAAATAATAACTAGCATTGTGTTTGTTTGCTTAATTGTTATTTTTTATTTTTCAACTACAGTTTACATTCAATATCTCTTTGTATTAGTTTCAGGTGCGCAGCACAGATTGCATTATTGGGAGGCTGAAGGAACATCTAATAAATCCCAAGGAAAAAGAATAAAATTAAGTTTCAAGAAAATGGGCATGAATAACTAGGAAGTCAGAAACTGAAGTTACTCCTCTACCTCTCAGGAGTCATATGGTCTTTCAACTCTGCCTCCTCCTTCTATATCCCCCCTGCCCCCACTAGGTTTCTTAGTTTCTTCATTCAGTTATCTGACAGAGACTCAAATCTTTGAGCCCAATTCTGTGATCAGTCCATTTTGTCTATCACAGACCCAAATTTCTCTGATAGGAAAGAGAACAATCATATGATCTATGACCCATTTATCAAGATGTGAGGGAACAGACTGTCTTTTAAGAAAGATGTGTAGAAACTAAGATGAAATCATTGATGGAAGAAATGATTGGTCTCTCTGGAACAAATTCATTACCATGTCAGGCTTTTTATGAGTCTACATGAAAATGGGGTGAATTGGCTTCCTCCTAAGAAGTGTAAGGCTTGTGTAATTCAAAGAACAGCTCAGCCCTGGCTGGTAGCTCAGTTGTTTAAAGTGTTATCCTGATATGCTGCAGTTGCAGGTCCAATCTCTGGTTAGGGCACATAGAAAAATCAAAGAATAACTCAACTACTCAAAAAGTCTATTTTGAGAGTAAAAATGTAAACATCAAAGCACTTTACTTGTTGGTAATTTTCTCCTTGGAGGTGGTCATTACTGGCATTATTCACAATATATTTGTGTGTGTGTGTGTGCATAGAGATTTATTACCCTATATTTACTCAAAGTGGTCATCTAAGTGTGACTTCTAGTTCCATGTCCATACAACAAACAGATTCATTTTTATTTCTTTGACTCTGAGTTGGATATGTGGTTCATTTTGCTGAAGAAAATTATCTTATAGGCTGAACTGTGTCTCTCCAAAACTCATATCTTGAAGTCCTAATCTCCAATACCTTTGAATGTGACTGTATTTGAAGAGAAGACCTTGAAAGAGGTACTTGTGTTAAAATGAGACTGTGAGGTTGGGCTGTAATCCCATCTGACTAGAGTCCTTATAAGAAGAGGGAATTTGAACAGATGGGCACAGAGGAAAGACCATGTGAGGACATAGAAGGAAGTCATCTGCAAGCCAAGGAGAGAGGCTTCAAAAAATTCCAACCTGTTGACACCTTGGTCTTGGGCTTCTAATCTTCAGGACTTTGAAAAAACACACTTCTGTTGTTTAATACACCCAGTCTTTAATACTGTTATGGAAGCCATAGCAAACCAATATACTGGAGTGCATACTTTTTTTATTAAACAAGTAAAAACTTATCAACACAATTCAACAAGTGTTTACTGGCTGCCTCAAATATTCTGTGGAATGAGGCAAGGAATCAATTTAAAAAATTGCTGAGAGTCTACCACAAGTGCAGCACTCTGGCAGGTAGATGAGCAGGACACATAGATGAATGAGGAGTCATCAAGACCAGCAGGGGCCCAACGTCTAACAAGAATGTCAAACTCATTGCTTAAGAGGGCCAAAAAGAAGTCTATGTGAGGTGCTCAGTGATGCCTTTGAGAAGATGAGAATGTGTTTCTGCTGGCCTAGAAGAACAACAAGGAAGAGGGGGGAAAGCAATCGTCTTTTTATTTGTGATATTTTAAATTTATTTCTGAGTAAGTATAGTCTTCAATAGCAGATAAATTCCTAATTTACTTTGCAGAAAGAGAAGCTTGACATCACCCATACTAAATGAAAATGGGACAGACATTTGCTAACAATTGCATTGAAAATACTAAATATTCACATTGACTATTTCCACTTAAGTCTCCTTATATATCCAAATTTATCCAGCTGACTCTTCATCACATAATCCTTTCTTAAACTAGATATTTTTCAAGGAACTTCCAGGAGGTATTTTAGTGGTCAAACTAATCATTGTATAATATTTGCACTTTTATCATTTTTGCTCCCAAACTATGTGTTTCACATTAGATGAAGCATAATTCCATTTTAAATCATATATTTGTACAACTCTATGAGCCAGTCTATTAATTCAAGAACATAAACACATTTGAGAAAAACAATGCCACCATTTTTAGCCTCACTGAAGTCCTCCAAAGACCACCTCTCTGGAGAAATAAAGAAGCCCTGGTCTGGACAAGAACTTCAGTCAGGCTCCGAAACGCCCACAAGTGTCAATAATTCTAGCACTGAAGAATAATCTACTTGCCATACCCAACCTGCACCACAAGCACTTATTTCAGAATCCAGTCATGAATTGACTATAATGCTGCGCTTGCCAAAAGCCTAATAAAGCAAACTGTATTTGAAAGAGAATCTATTGAACATGTTAATTATGTAAACTCTAAACCTTAACTGACTTAAAGTGACCAGGAAAAGAAAACAAAAATCCTCCCAACTATATCACTCTCCCTTGCAGAAACAATACAATGCCACAGCATAACATTCTGCTTTGGTGCAAGAAATCGCAGTTTATAACACAGGTCCTTTCACAAAACTCTGTTTTGAATACGCTGCTCTTGTCATACTCGATAGCCATTACATAAGGAGCTTCACAGTCTACACAATAAGTTCCTGTTCTCATACTGCGCAGCACAGTAGGTGGAGAAAGTAAGATTGTGATCATCTTTTTCATTCTTCCCTGTCTGCTCATTCTATTAAAATGAGAGTTTTCCTAGTTTAGGTCCTATTTCTCTCCTCTCCTTACACATTCTCCATCTCAGTGACTTCATCTAGTTTCCAATTGCAGCTTTCATCTCTAAGTCATTGACCCCAAACTTCTCTAACCACGACCAGCCCCAACTCAAGGACTAGCAATGTCCAACAGAACTTTGAGTGATGGTGAAATTGTTCTAATCTGTGCTGTCCAATATAGTAGCTACTGGTCACATATGACTATTGAGCACATAATTTAAATTTTAATCTGATCACTAGTGGATACCACATTGGATAGACAGCTTCCATTTGTAGCTGCTTGCCAAAAACACTTGACTTCATGCCCTCTGGTACTCCAAAAATAATATGACCAATTGAAGATGTTCAGTGTCTGCCCCCATGCAGCTCCTCCCCTTCACTTGCTTATTCCTATTAATTATACCACCATCCTCTTGTTCCACCATCCTCTTGTTCATCCAAACTACTGATGACAAAGCTATTTTTGATGCCCACTTTTCCCCCACATCCCATTTGCTTCTTACAGTTGCTACACAATCATACCTCTGGTCAAGGAAGAAAAATTCATGTAAGAAAATAATTATGATTTTAAATAAATGTATACAGCAATCAGTTAATGTATTGATAGTTGGAATTTTAATTATACTCTTCCCTCCTGCAAACATTACCAGTATCAATATAAGATTAAGTATATTCTGTATTGATCAGAAGGGGTGGTACCATAGGGAAAATCTATTATACATAGGAAGTGGGGAAGATGTCAAGGCTAGGCAGCAGAAACAACATGAGTTAAATTATTTAACTTGAGAGAAACTGCAGGTCAGTAGAGGTGAGAGGAATAGGGGGAGAAGAGTGAGGAGGAGGAAAGGAAGAGAGGAAAGAAAGACAGCACATAGGATCCTTTTGACTGGTAAGATGAAGACGGTCTTACTGGTATTTTAACAAAAGAAAATTAGGCAGACAACTCCAAGGCAGTAGCTTGGTCTTCCAGTAGCTATTTTTCAATAAGAAGAGAACAGATAAATGGTAATTAGAGGAGGAACCACACTGGGTCTAGGGTAACACTATTGACAGAAAGATAACAAGCCACACATGCAGTTTCACATTTAGAAGGTTTTTAAAAGAGACAAATTTATTTTTAATATATTTTATGTGATCCAATATACCTAAAATGTCATTATTCAACATATAATCAATGTTTTTAAAGTTTTTATGAGATAATTTACCTTTTTTATAATACATCTTTGAAATCTGCTCTGTGTTTTACACTTACAATACACCTCAATTTGGACACTAAATTTTCAGTGGAAATATTTGATATGTATTTATATTTCATAAAATTAGTAATCAAAAATAGTTTTACAGATACTATATTGCTCTAAACATTCATAAAAATACTTCCAAAATGGAATTCTCAGTTTTAAATAAATCAAATAAAGTTTAAAATTTCATCCTCGGTCATACCCAACACGTTTCAAGTGTGTGCAGCAGTCACATGTAGCGAGTGGCCACTATATTGCACAGAAGAAGCCTAGAGCTTGTGCCGCCTTAAGAAAAAGCCTCGGAGGATTTTGTCAGAAAGTTGCGCTGTAGACAAAGGCAGCATGACAAATGACAGAACTGGAGTTATGTACGAGACAAGAGTTCATCTGAGCATGCACACCCGAGAGACTGTTGGGCTCTGCTAACCTGTGTTTTCTCACCGTGATTCTTTCCAGGCCAGTGGAGGCAATAAAGCACTTGGTTTACAGATCCGCCTTGACTCACTGCTCTCTCTGTACTGGCCCCACTGAAAGGAACGCTGACCTGAGAAACAGAAGCAGCTCCTCACTTGAAAACTGCTCTGTGATACGGGTGAGATAATGAGAATAGAACAAGTAGGAAAATGGAGAGTCACATTCTTGGGCTGTGAGTTGATGGTATTTTTTGTTGCATTTAACCATCACATTGCTATCCGACTATAAGAAATATATTAGAAGACATGTCATATCAATTTCAATAATCTTCGCAAATTTAAAGATTCATACTAACTGAAAACAGTAACCTGTCAGCTCCGAAAGGACACAAATTTTTGTGTGTTTTATTCACTGCTGTATCTCTAGAACCTAGAGTCTAGACCCAAAGCAGGAGATTAGCCATTATGTGTTCAGAAAATAAATTAATAAGCAGCTCAATAGCTTCCCACACAATAGCAGAATACCACAGAATTGTGATCTGAATCTGCCGTTCATCATTTTCTCAACACACACCTTAAGTCCTCACTACGTCAATTGATCTGCTAGATGCTGTGTATATAGAAATGATTAACATAAAAGTGACTGAAGGAAAACAATGTCTGTGAAACCCTCTGGTTCACAACAATTTTAAAAATCATCTTCACATCCTTTGAAGAATCCACTTGACTAATACAGTGATCTTACTTGCTTCAATATTATATCAAACATTAAATATTGATATCAAATATTAAGCTGTACTTTAATCAGAAGCCACCAGATTCCAACTAGCTCTTAAAACCTTACACAAGCTCCACCAACAGAGATCAATATTCCTCTTCCATAAAAAGTGCTGAAGATTTGCCTCTATCTGGTTTTATTTATCATGCACGAATTAGGCATCTCATCTAAGTTCCTTCCAAGTTCATATGGGAGTTTTCCTATTATTCTATGCTTAGCCCAAATGATTTTTTTCTATTTCTGACCATACTAATCATGGGCACACTTCCAAAATACATAAGAATTAGAGAAAGGAGTCGATTGCTTAATTCTTGCCTGTGACCCGGAGCTTGCTTTAATTAGCTGAAGCCAGTGTCCTCAGCATGCTCTCCAGGGCCCTGTGATCCACTGATTAGCACAATGACAAGGCCATCTGGCCTTTTCTCTGCACACTAGAAAAAGTGTCTTTTGGCATAAAAATTAGGGATGCCTGTAATTTAGAATGAGTGGAGCGCTGCCAGCATTTTTGGAAGAGATGGTGCCTGACTGCAATATGAGGCCTGTCCCGAAAGCAGCTATGCCTGCGCACACCAGTGCCGGGATCTTAAAAACCAGCCTCACTCTCCTGATCTGCACAGCCTTTCTTAGTTCCTTGGCTGAATTGCATTCAACTCTCCCATCTATCAGGATGTAATCAGCGGCACACACCCACTGGGATATTGAAGACAGCTAGCACTCTTGGCCTCTCCTGGCCAAAGATTTCCAGCCCATGTTTTCAGGGTAGGTTTATTCCAAGAAAACCAATTAACAATATAATCCTTAGTCATTTCACCACTTGTCCAGTTTCAGAATTGGAATGAGTGGTCCCTTATTATGTTGCCTGGGGATCTCTGGGTCCCAGAGCATTGTCTTTGTTAACCCCACTTATGACCTCAGGCCACCATTAGACTAAGGACTGATGACAATAAAAGTGAACACTGTCTTCCCTAGAGAAAAATCCATCTGATAGTGAAGCTTCACAAATTATTCCTTCATGATCCCCTTGATGAAACTTTCAGGGCAGGTAGATAACACGCTGAAATAGCTGAACAGGTGAGCATTATAGGCCTGATCCATCAAACATACACATCGGTAAAAACACCATGTCAACTGTAATGTGTATCGCATCTCCCTGGGATCTCAAGTGACTGCCTTCTGTGTAGAATGTTCAGTGTGAGGCTCACAAGTCTGACATGCCCAGTAAGTTGTGTAGCTCTTATACTGCATTAATTTAAAAGTCTGCCTTTTTAAATTGCCCATTTTTTTAAGACACTGAACTTAAAGACACTTTAAGACACTGACTTATTTTGGTTGCGTGCTTTTGTGAAGTTAGTATTTCAATTTGGACTAATATTTTTCCTTGTAGTTAAGTAGATGGGACAGGTCTGAGAAGACTGCAAATACCCACAGATTCTTCCTCTTCAGCTTCTTTGTGAACTAATGGTCTGGGACCCAGCATAAGCATTTGATACTCAGCTTAGGTGAGAACAGACACAAAGGCACGAGAACTCCTTACTCTGATGGCAAGAACTCTGCACCTAATTTACAAACCACAACCCATCAAGCTGGAAGAACTATAGTGTTCCAAAGAGCCAGGCTTCAAATTCCCTTTGCTTATCACTCATGATTATAAAAAGTACAAGATGTTTAGCTGTCACGAAGGTGACAAAGTTCTATGCAAATTCGAATGTTCTCCCAATGCTTACACGTCATCTGTGATTTCCTACATTTAGTTTGGCAAAGCTTCTATCCCTGCAGAAATTCCTCTAGGTGTGCCAGTACCCTTTCTGCATGTCACGTTTCCTCCTTGGGTCTTACAGCGCTATATCAAAATAAAGAGGAGATGAGGTCCCTCTCTTACAAGGAACCCAAGATTCTGGATTTAAAAAGAAAGAAAAGAGTAGATTGCTCTTTGGATAGAAACATTGAGTCTTTCAACTTTCTGTGTCATTTAACAAATTATCCATTCCAAGACACTAAATGGCCGTCTAGTGGCCTGGCTGAATTAACAGCAGCAAACTTTTATTTCAGATGTACTAATAACACTCACTATACCACCTTCCCAACCCTTCACGATTGTGAAAGGACAAGCTGACAGGGCCAACCCTACAAACAGGCAAACGGTCTCACCTGCCTACCCACGGGGACCCTCTTACATGAAAAAAAAAATCATTCAATGAATACGTATTTATTGAGGGCCTACTATGCCTCTCCAGGGGTCACTGGACATACAATAATGAGCTCTGTTGCATGTGCTCACGACTGTAAACCTCCTTTTGCCCCACCCTCTGCATGATCTGCTTCCCTCTGTGAGGACAGGGATCTTTGTTGTGTTTACAGATACACCTATGGAGTCTAAAATAATACCTGGCATATCTGCATTCAATGAATATTTAATGAACAATTCTAATAAAACAGCACATGCTGTTAATCAACAAATCAACAAGTATGTTTTGAATGCTTAGTACCCGTTCCATGTGATCCTAGGCACTACAGAGTGTTTGGGGTTTTTTGTTTGTCTGTTTGTTTGTTTAGTATAAAGTATCTGTCCTCTGAAAGTTTCCAGTCTAGTTGAAGAGATCACAGGTAGTCTGTGTCAATTAAGGATGGAGAGTCTTGGTAAAGACCATTGGCAACACTATTAACGAACCTGTGATTGCATGCATTTATTCACTGAGCACCTACTATGAGCCAGTACTATGCTAGCCTAGAAATATTGAAGTGGATGGTCCCTGCCTTCTTGGGATTTCTATTCAAATAAGGCAAACAGACAATCAACCAATGAATAAATGAACAAAGGAATTATGGGAATACCCTGAGGAAACAAACGAGATGTGACACGCAAAACAACAGCAAGCACACCATGACGACCACGAGATAAATACAGGCCAGGAGGGATCCAGGAGAATGAACATCCAGACCTCGCCCTCCTCCCACCCCCCACCTCTTACTGCCCATCCCCACATGCCTACCCTCATCCCCCACTACCATTGGCCCAGTTAGAAGCCAGAGGGTAAGGGAGCAGTATGAAAAAGGTCTGCAGGGGCAAGTAGAAGGTATCAAATATGAAAAAGTGTGTTTGTGTGTGTGTGCATGTACATGAAAACATGCCCACATATGTGAAAAAGTCCCAAGGGCTCTTCAACCTTCCCAGTGGCCTGCCTCATCCACTGCCACGTCCATTGCTTCCTTATCTCTCACCTGGGGGTGAATCTGACTCTATTTTTCCATGCACAGTTTCTCTCATAAAGTTTCTCTCAGACTTTTGAAAATTACCTTGGTCAGTCCCTTAAACTTTCATTAGCTAGGTTCATGAATTTCAGCACCTTCAACTTTTATTTATGAATAAAGTTTTTATACCTCTTTGACTTTTTAGCCTTCTAAAGATCCTGTTCAATTTTTCTGTTCTTGAATATGTAAAATAAATATCCCATTTTTATACCACTTACTAGTGGATAGTTTATGTGCATGAAGATGAACCTTGTCTAATTTTTTTTATTGTCCAGTTACAGTTGTCCCACCTTTTTCCCTATTGCTCACCCTTACCCCATCCCCCACCCCACTCCCACAATCAATCCCCCACATTGTCCATGCCTGTGAGTTCTCTATTTGTGTTCCTTTCCTTGCCCCTTCTTCTTCTGTCCCCTGTTACCCCCCTCCTCCCTCCTCTCTGGTCATATCAATTTGTTCTTTATTTCCAAGTCTCTGGTTCTGTTTTGCATATTTGTTTGTTTTGTTGATTAGGTTCCACTTATAGGTGATATCATAAGGTATTTGTCCCTCACCACCTGGCTTATTTCTCTCCAGTTCCATCCATGCTGTTGCAAAGGGTAGGAACTCCTTCTTTCTTTCTGCTGCATAGTATTCCACTGTGTAAATGTACCACAAATTCGTTGTCATATTAGGACTAGCCTCAGTTGATTTTTAAAGATTTTTTTAAAAACTAAGTGGTTCATGAAGGCAGGTGCTTTAAAGTACCCATATGAATATGCATGGATGATAAGTCCATATTTAAATTTTCAGGCACTGTATACAAAGATCAAACACACCTGATAATAATAATAACACCTAATATTTACTAAGTACTTATTACGTGTCAGAAATTATACTCACTACTTCACAATATATTATTTAATCCTCATACCTTAGGAAATAGGTACTATTATTATCCTCATTCTACAATTAAAACAAAGTGAGGCTCAGGAGGCTTAGGTAACACCCTCGGGGTCACACAGGTGTGATGTGAGGAGAACTGGATTCAGACTTGGCTAAACCACAGCTGAGCCCACAGTCTACGAGGAACACAACTTTGCCCCAAGTCTGTGGAGTCTGACACACTTCTTAGCCAATGTTCCCCACCTAGATAATCTGAAAGACCAGGAGCTCTGAGTAGTTCATTGGCCATCCCATAATGATGACAACAGAAAACATGTTGAAGTGGTACTATTAAGTGAAAGAGCAAGTTATAGAATGACAGAGAATATTATGATTTCATTTGTTGAAAAACAAGGATAGTTGTTTATATAAAAGGTAAATATATATATCAATATATGGTACGTACATGCCCATGTGACTACTAATAACTATTTCCATAGTCATAGACAATTTCTGGAAAGATAAAAGAAAAATCTGCCAACACACAGGACTGCCACAGAAGAGTGTTCGGAGGAGACGAGGAGTGTTTATTTTCTAGTACACCTTCTGAATTATTTATCGCAAGCTTAAATAAGTTACCACACTAATTACACTGATATAAAGAGGCAAAGGCTAAGATGATAATAACTCCAATAACTTTATCACAAAAGGGCATTGCTGGCAATCCCCAATGTACCCTGTCTGGAATTTCTTTCATGGTTATTAGTTTTAAACTGTTCCCTTTATCTTGCTAGCTACTTATATTAATAACTATGAGTATTGGCAAAAAAAGAACAATTACCAGCCATAAAATGCCTGTTTCAACTTGGCTTCATTAATATCTTCTCAAAATGAAGTACATCCAATTAAAAAGATGTACACAAATTGTCCCACTGTAGGCTTTCAAATCGGTGAGCACTTTAGCTGCCAACAGATAGCAAATGATTAACCAGTGAAAAGTGATAAAGTTGTGATTTAATGGCTGATTCAAAAAGGAGAAGTTTTAGGATAATAACTTGATTCTTCTCTAGTTCACTACTTCTCTATCCTCATGCTTGGATGCAAACAGTTTCAGCATCAGGGCAGGTGTAAGTTTGTGTGGAAACACAAACAGTACCTAGCGCTGTAGGTGATAAAGTTCAATTCAAAATGATTAGTTAAGGCGACAACTTGTTGGAGAACAAAATATGTGGATATTGAATTCTCAGTATCTTAGAATAGTGACCTGGTTAAACTAAAGAGCATTCAGAGACTAAAAAGCAGGCACTGAATTCACGCAAAATATGACATAAGTCAATATTCCACCTTTCTGCAAAGTTTGACACTGTTTTCTCCAGTGGTCATTCGACATCAGTGTCTTAGACTGCGGACGGCATGAGGGCCTCATGTGCTATGCACCCACACATTACTAATTAAGCAAGATGAGCTGGTTGCCCTTGCCAGCACTTCTGGAACCTATTTCTCCACTAGTACCCCAGGAATTGTGTGGCATTCATTGCCCTGCTGATTATGACCAGTGTGCCCTGCATTGCTAACTATCTTATACTGCTATCATCTTAACTGTGCAGAGTAATCTTCATGTCTCCCTCCCATCAGCCTGTTTTGCTTGCCTGTTTTTCTGCTGCCTGGCCACTGAAGCAGTGGATACAATCCTTTCCTCCTGGAAGAGGCTATGTCACATGGTGGCACCCAAGGATCAAATAAATCTGAGCTTGAATCCAAGTTTCACCTCAAACTAGCCATAGGACCTTGGAAAAATATTGAACTTTCCTGAAGCAGTTTTCTCATCTTTAAAGCAGAACTGACTTTACATATGGTTTAATGGATTAAATAAGGTAATCTAAGATAAATGTAAAGTGCTTTGCACAGTGTATGGCAAATAGTAAGTGCTCAGCAAATAATGTTTTTTTTCTTAATTCTAGAGTTTCTGAACTGTAGAGGATGCATATTATAATTTAAAAAATCTCAGGATTTTCTGGTCAAGATGGTAGCATAGGCAAACATAGCTCACCTCCTCACTCAATCACATCAATATTACCACTATATTATAGAACAAACATCACTCAGAACTGGCAGAAATCAAATTGAATGGAAGTCTGACAACTACAGAATTAAAGAAACCACATCCATCCAGACTGGTATGAGGGGCAGAGACATGAAACAGCCTGGTCCTGCATCCACATGTGGTGGATAAAAATTTGGAGGGATATCTTGGGACTCAGGAGTCCCAGCCCAGGGTCCAAGTGCCAGGAAGATAAGTCCCCATAACTTCTGGCTGCAAAAACCAGCAGGAACTGAGTCAGTGGTAGAAACATCTGGATTCCTAAGCAGTTCCTCTTAAAGAACCCACATGGGAACTTACTCAGGATCACTCCCTCTGAGCTCCAACACTGGGGTAGCCACTTGAAAGGCACCAGTGGCACACAGGGAGAAACTGAAGGGGCTGAGCTGGGGGACAGCTTTCTCCCAGACAGAGAGGCAGGCAGAGCCACAGAGCCCGCAGAGGGGCTCCATCGACCTAGCTAACAACAGTTTTCCCCACCCTGAAAATCCTCAGCAGCTCAGTCCCACCCAGATCACAGATGTTGACAATATTTTCTCCATATGAATGGCTGGTCTTGGCTCAGACTACACATTTTCCTAAATCCTTTCAAACAAGCCAATAGCTGGCTTCAGTGAGCCCCAGGCCCAGCACTAGCAACAGCCCGCCTAGATTGACATCTTGGTTTTGCCCGGAAATTTCCAAGCCCAGCACGACTAACAGCCATCTCAGATAGCTCTATAGCACAAGAAAAACGCAGGTGGGGGCTGGCCTTGGCCTGCACCACCTGGGAAACCCCAGAGCCTGTGCTCCTAGAGCATAGCTACAGACCACTTCAGAGCATGACCACCCTGCCCCTACACAGCTCATCCTCCACAGAGGGTAGAGGTTAGTGATCAGTGGTCATAGCCAATTCTTGCAGCTGACTGGCCTGGGTAAATCCCTCCCAATGACCTGCCAACAGCGATCGAGGATCCACTACCAAAGGAGGGTGGACTCAGCCCACACAAAGGGCACTCCTCGAGTACCCAGCGTGGGGGATAGGGGAGGCTGTGCCACTGGACCCTACAGGACCCTACAGGACCCTACAGGACACCTACTACATTAGGCCACACTATCAAGCCAGGAAGTCATAGCAGCTCTACCTAATACATAGAAACAAACACAGGGAGGCTGCCAAAATGAAGAAACAAAGAAACATGGCCCAAATGAAAGAATAGATCAAAACTCCAGAAACAGAACTAAACAAAGTCTACTGAATGCAGAGTTTAAAACACTGTTTATAAGGATGCTCAAGGAACTTAGTGAGGACCTCAGAAGCATAAAAAAGATCCAGTTAGAAAAGAAGGATACATTAAATGGAATAAAGAACAATCTATGGGGAAACAATAGTAAAGTAAGTGAATGAAGCTAAGAATCAAATCAAGGATTTGGCATATAAGAAAGCAAAAAAAAAAAAAAAACCAACCAATCAGAAGAAAGGATAGTGTAAGCAGCATCTGGAACAACTTTAAGAGGTCCAAATTCACATCATAGAGGTATCAGAAGGAGTAGAGAAAAAGCAAGAAATTACAAATATATTTGAAAATATAATCAAAGAAAACTTCCCTAATTTGGTTAAGAAAATAGACACGCAAGTTCAAGAAGCAAAGAGAATCCCAAACAAGATGTATGCAAAGAGGCCCCTGCAAGATACATCATAATTAAAATACCAAAGGTTAAAGATAAAGTAAGAATTTTAAAAGCAGCAAGACAAAAGGAATTAGTTACCTACAGGGGAGTTCCCATAAGACTGTCAGTTGATTTCTCAAAAGAGACTTTGCAGGCTAGAAGGGCCTGGCAAGAAACATTCAAAGTTGTGAAAAGCAGGGACCTACAGTGAAGATTGTTTTCCCTGGCAAAGCTATCTTTTAGAATTGAACAGAAGATAAAGAGCTTCCCAAACAAGAAAAACTTAAAAGAGTTCATCAACACCAAACTATTATTATATGAATTGTTAAAGGGACTTTTAAAATAAAAGAACATCAAAACCATGAACAATAAAATGGCAATAAATACATGCCTATCAACAATTGAATCTAAAAAACAAAGTAAGCAAGCAAGAAGAACAGACACAGAATCATGGATACTGAGAGCATTCTGATAGTTACCAGATGGGAAGGGGTGTGGGGGATTGGGTGAAGAGGTAAGGGGATTAAGTAAAAATAGGTAGTTATAGAATAGCCATGGGGATGTAAAGGACAGTATAAGAAATAGAGTAGCCAAAGAACTTATATGCATAACCTATAGACATGAACAATGGTGGGGGGATTGTTTAGGGAGTGGGGGGTGCTGGGTGCACAGGGGACAAGGGAGAAATTTTGGGACAGCTGTAAAAGCATAATCAACAAAATATAATTTTTAAAAAGTCTGAGAATGGTGCTTCCTTTTGCAGGGGGCATATAGCAGTGACATCATCACTTGGCACCAGATTTGGTGAAAATGCAAAAATCTTTAAATTAAATGAAATTTACATGAGATTGAGTCTGGAAAATTTTGATAAAATTTGTTTTCAGTTTTCTGTGTGTCTGCAGGGACAGGAAAGTGAATAAATAAAATTGGTACAACACATAGACAAAAGATATTTAGTTTAAAACAACCAGTTTGCCCACTTCTAAAGCCCTTTGTCTGAGAAGTTTACAGACAGTACTGATCTCAGTTTCATCATCAGCCCAGAGTCAGATCCTCTGAGGAGAGGCAAGAAATGAAGTGGAGAAAGATGCTGAACTCAGCCCCAGGTTGGAATGTGGGCCATGCTGGAGAGCAGTGCTCAGTGGTCAGTCCCTAATTTTAAAGAAACCTTCCTTATTCCAGAAAATTCTGCAGGAGACGGCGGCCCAAATAACCCACACCAAAGCAGCCTGGAAATTCCCAGTGGAGCTCTCGCCAGCTTTGCTTGGAATTCCTGGCTTCAAGAAGTCAGTATCTATATATAATCTGAGTAGACGATGCTGACTTTCTCCCATTCATTCACTCCTCCTCCATACATACATTTTTTAAAAATGTCATAAACCAGCAGTCATGGGCTGAATCCATCTGAGATGTGTTTTATTTGGCTTACAGTGTTTAAAAGAAAAAGAATGTTTTCATTTGCCAGCACTTAAAATGGAAAGATTTCACATGAAATTTAGTTTTCTGGCTCCTCTTAACAATGTCAGGGATTTGGCAATGCCAGGCCCTCAGGCCCAGTGAGGACACACAAGGGTGCTCTCTTTCGAGTGGGGTGTGTGCTCTCACCTTGGCCACAGTCCCCACCACTCTGCGTTCTGACACCCAACCCACCATAGTCATTTACAAGAGCCGCCTGGCACTGGTTGATATCTGAGTGCCCAGGGACTCCTGGAACATCAGGCCGAAAGTGACAATCAAATGCAGGTAGCAACCAATATGCCTATTAACCAAAACTGAAATCATAATAGCAGAGAGACCAATTATTCAGTGGAAAAACCCTAGACAGGCTGTTAAAATACATGGGCTTCCTTCCTAGGTCCGCAACTGTGTAAAATGAGGAAATCTTTTCTAAATTTATATGTCCTCAATAAAAAGTGGAGAGGATAATGCCAGTGTCCTCATATATGTTTATAGAACAGAATTTCTGCCATTTTAAAATCCTGCATAAAGAAAATAAGGTAAGTATACAATATAGGGTGGGACAAAAATAGGTTTACAGTTGTTCACATAGAAAATAATACAATAATTAATAAACAATTAATTGTATCCTGGTATTATTTTCTACATGAACAACTGTAAACCTACTTTTGTCCTACCCTGTAGAATCCTAAATCATTCTAAGCTATAGTTTTCACAAGAATAAATTGGAAAGTTATACTACAGATGTTTTTAATGTTCTCACAAAAATATCCTAATACACCAACCTGCTGATGACTTCTCATTATTCTCCCCCACACTTTGCCAATTCAAACTGCGTGCATTTAAGTGCTGTAGCCACACTTCAAAGTCATTTGCTAGTAAGAGAAAAAAATTAAGAAATACAGGATGTGCATTTGTCTCTCATCATATTTAGTTTAATTACAGTTTGGGTCACAGACTCTAGTTTTCCAAAGTCTAACGGGAATTGGAGCAGCTTAAACGAGGTTCTAGGCAAAGAATCGGTCAGTCGCTGCACAGTCTGCCTAGAATGGCCTCAAGCCCCATCCGGATCTGATTGCACCATAAATGCTCTGTGTCCCAGTGAACTTCCAATAAAGCTTCCTAAAGGGACCAAAGCCTATTAAGCCTCTTCCTCCCAGAAACCACAGGCAGGCTTTGCGATATGACACTGACTAAGCTCCTCATATTGGCCTCCCTTAATAAACCAAATGATTTCCAAACCTGAGAGACAGATAACATTAGCAGAGGCAAGGGGACAGCCAGATTGGGAACCTAAAGGTTTGGAGCAAGCAAAATTCCTGACAATTTTCCCTCATTGGGCCAAGAATCACAGTGCTAAACAAAGGAACCATTCCATAAATGATGCATTGACTGTGTCAGTGTTGGTGCCTGCCCCATGAACAGCCCCCGTTGCAGGATTTAATCTCTAGGAAGTCACAGCCTGTAACGCTGCCCCTTAACAAATGGCAGGACCTGGGGCCCCGAACATGAAAGAAACAATGGGAAAAGGGATTTTCCTCCTTTGAGAATATAAACCAGGAAACACCAAGATAAAGAGTATTATTTTATTTTGCTTGCAGCACTTACTATATCCTGCAAAAAAAGTGGTTCCTGCACATGTCTGTGTCTTCTAGCTGGACAATAGGGCCCAGTACCTGGTATACAGCGAGTGCCTAACACATGCTCCTTAAGTTGAACTAAACCATCTTCATTTTCTATTTTTTTATCATAGCAGCACCAAAGATCTATAAACCTCAAGGCACTTTATCTACCTAGGACCTTCTCTATTTTGACCTTGGTGTGTATTATGGTAATATGTTTGCCTCAACTGGGCAAAATGATAAGTTCATTTGAAATAGATTGAACTGTGCACAATGGATCTCATAGGTTCTGTAAGGGCATTTTGATAATGCAGTCATGGTATGCCACCACTGAAAAGGTCGGCGCACAAAATTCAGTGTCTAGGAAGGCTCAATTTCTCCAGCTCTACTCCTTGTCCTGCATCCCCATCTTTTCCCTCCAGGGAGCAGCCTAGTCCACTTCCACACAGGGCTGGAAGAGAAATAGCACATGGGCTAGCTCAACAGAGGGAGCATTCAGTTTCTGCCTCTGGCACTCCCTCACAGGACAAACAACTTAAAAATGTCTGTGTCTTGGTTTTCTCATTTATAAAATGGAGTAAGAGTTCTTACTATATAAGATTCATATGAAGATTAAATGAAGTAATGTATGTCAGGGGTGAGGCCCAGTGTCTGGCACACAATAATTAATTGTGTAACAGATGTAATCACCCTAAAGTAAAAGAAGAGTAAACATCCAAGTGGCCCAGAGTGAGCCTGGGAAAGATGATGGTACGGTAATGGTTTTAAAGCTGGATGCCGAGGCTCGCAAGTGCAGGTGGGTGTTTCTTAACTGACCTTAACTGTTGAAATCACCCCGAACTGTTAAGTGAGTGCATGCCCTGAGGCCTGTTGGAGGCATCAAAATTCATTCTTATGCTTTATGTTAAAAATGTATGTCTTTCTAATTGGCTCTCAAGCAAATTTGTCTTTGCTTTAATGTAAAAATAACATTGCCCCCTCCTAAATCTCTGAGACAATTAAATCTTAAGGAAATGTGCCATAATTATACTGTGACTTTGCCTACCCCTTGGCACCTTCCCCAGACACTTAAGGACGAATGGGCCTCCATTTGCTGCCCACGTGGAGTTGTCTTTCATTAGCATACATGAGTGTGTGGGTCCAACTTGGGAGACTGTGGCATCTTCTTATAAATATATAAATTTCTGAGGCCCAGAAAAGCTCAAGGACATTCTCCAAATCACAGTGTGGGAAAGGAACCCGGGACTAGCTAGACCTTTGGGCTCAGTCCCCTTCCTCATAAACACATAAAATAGAGAATAATGCATTTGGGCACAAAGGTAGAACAGCCAGAGTTCTAAAGTGGCCTTAAAGGAATGACAAGCTTTGTAGGAACCCTAAGGGAAAGCAGTTCTTAATGCCATAACATTTAAGAGGAGGGCCTGCTGTTTCCTAAATATAGGTAAGTAAATAAGGTACTTCTTCTGTGGCTCAGTTTGGAGAAGGAAGATAAGGACTCTGCATCAAACTACTTCATAAAAGTCACAACAGCCAAATTTGTGTTTAAATGAAACACAGTATTTCCAGATCAGTTATCTGCACTGACTGTTCATGATGGTTTCTTAGCCAAAGAGAATGCAGATTCTGACTGGTTTGTAGCCCTTAAAAAGAAGTAGCTATTGCATAAACACTGCCATTGTAGAATAACAAATAAGCTCTATGTTAAAGGATAACTAATGTTTATCTTTAAATAAAATATTAGAGTGATTCTTAAATGGACCTTCAAGTAATGTGCATGATACGCAAACCTGAAAAAAACGTTCAAGTTTCCTGCCACAGTAGTGATGACCAGAGACCCACCTCTAGGGGGAGCTCCAGGCTCTTCTGCTATTCAACCTCGTCTTCTGGTGCCTTCACTGACACAGTCCTTGAGCCTCTCCACTGAGAAAAAGATGTTCCTCTGCCTCAGCACCCAAAAAGAGAGCAAAACTGTGGGCGGGCCTCAGAAAAAAAGAGGCTCTGGGCAAACCATGAGGCCAATCTGTAGTCTAACAGCCCTCTGCAGCACACCAAGTGGCCCTTCTTCTCTTTGAGGATAAAGCAGAATTAGTATTAAACCCAGTGCTTTCCTGGAGGGTCCCCTTGGCGAGTCCCCGCGACCGGCGGCAGCAGCAGCAGCAGCGTCTGACGACGGAGTGTTCAGACCCCAGCCACCACTGGCTTCTCCTCCCGCACATCGCTACTGACAAGGACTTTCAACTCCAGTATTTGCGATTGTGGATATCCATTTGTAATACTTTAATTTCTCTATTTTACACATTTACATTAGCATTTCCCAAAGTGTGTTTCTAAGAACACCGGTTTCATACTACATTAACAAGTGTTATGTAAATGGAGAGTTCCCAGTCAAAAATGTTTAGGCAACACTGGGTTGAAGTTCAAAAGTGTTCATTACTGCATTCAGGATTTCTCAGTCTTCAGTGCTCTGTGTCTCTCCACAAGAAGGGACAAACAGAAGTGCCTCCCAACCTCATGTGGCCACAGAACCCTTTTCTCAGAGTTTCTCTTGAGACTGCTATTAGAAGATTCTTTCAGAACTACCACTGAGATTGCTGAGATTCTAGTCAAGAAAAGAAGCATAGATTTGAGATTTTTTTTAAACAATTCATCCTAGTCTATTTCAAACAAAGGGGGAGGGGTGGTCTAAATTATCTGGATATTTGCTTCAATTGGCCATTCTAATTGGCGTGTATAAAAAAGCTTCCGAGCCTTTGGGGTCAGCTCCGTCCCATCACCTGATAGTTTCTATGCTAGAGAACCACATTAGGCCAATAACATCTGTATAACTCCCCCTCGAAAAAGTAAAATGAATGTTTATATCACAAAATGAGATTCCCCATAAAACCCCTTCAATCATAGATTCTCCCAGCATATTTAAAAATGATTCCTTTTACAAAATAAAATAAGCTTACTTGCAACTTTCAAGAAAACTCCTGGCCTACAGTAAGACACAATTGCCTATGTCATTGCACAATGGTTTGAATGCCACAGAGGTGATGTTTATAAAATTCATATGAGTTTTGTTTTTACATGACACCAAATATTTGCTTTACTATTCTGCCTCACCATTTTGCTGTCGCATTTATCCAAGAACAAGCTGCACGAAAAAAAAACAACTGCGAGTCATGTCAATGTGTTTCCTAGGTTAGGAATTTTGAGGCCACGTTGTTACTCCCTGTCATCACTTTCAGGAAACAAAGCACAGTGGTGCAGGGGCAGCTTCAGGACCGTGGGCAGACCTTTTCCAAATCACGGTCCTCGGGTATCTCCTCTCGGGTTCTCCCCTCAGGTGAGACTCACTGCTCTGCGATGTTAAGAGAAATGAGGTGTACCCCAAAAATACATTACAACACAAAAACTACTAAGAACCAGGTTATCCTTCTTCTTCTTAACCACAGTCTTATGGCTGTGGTTTCCCAAAAATTGTTTTACAATAATAGAATTTCTGTTTACATTTTTTTAATCTCAACAACTAGAAATTAGACTTTCAACCTGGCTGGTGTGGATCAATGGATTGAGTGCCAGCCTGTAAACCCAAGGGTTGCTGGTTTGATTCCCAGTCTAGGGCACATGCCTGGGTTGCCAACCATATCCCCAGTGCGGGGCGTGTGAGAGGCAACCACCCACTGATGTTTCTCTTCCTCTCTTTCTCCCTTCTTTCCCCTCTCTGTAAAAATAAATAAATAAGGTCTTTTTTTAAGTTTTAAAAAAGGAATTAGACTTAATATTTAATATACCGAATGAGAATAATACATGTATACAATTTGAAAAAATATGCACACACAATTTACAGGGAGACATTTCCCAAATATTTTGCTGGTGGGAGGCACAATTTAAAAGTTGAGAGACTACTGGTACAGAGATAATTACTGCTCAGAAAGCATACGTCAGGGTAATTAGAAGATACCTCAGACAGGTTGTGAGCCTGCAGCCCAATAACAGTCTCCCACTGCCAAATAAATGCAAAGATGAGAATAAACTTATTTCTGAAACAGCTCCACACCATTATAAGGACAAATCCTCACATTCTGCTAAAACTGTCATTTGAGGAACAAATAACAAGCCTTTAGATGATGAGAACAGCTAAGGAAGAAAGAAACAAAACTAAGAAAGTAGCCTTTAAGGCTATTAGGATCAGGATAGAGGCTCTCTGCTCAAAAATATCAGCAACCCAGGAATTTGGGGTATTTTTCAGTCAAAAAATATTAATCAAGAGTAGTCTAAAAACATATTCACTTTTTACATTTGAAAGGTAACGTGAACATGTTATTTTTGAGTGGGAATGAAACTTGTGAGGCTTGTGAGGGTGTCTAATTGGATTCCCTTCCAATTAAAAAGTGCCAAGAAATAGTCTGAGTAAAAAGTGAGATTCTTCTTCTAAGATTATGGGGTCAGTCTCTACGCAGAGTCTTCTAAGTTTATTCAACATGGGGACAGGCTGTCTTGAGAAATGTTTTTCTATAAGATAAATTTTATTTTCATAAGCGAAGTGAAAAGTTCACTCTTCCAAGATTATAGACAAGTAAAATGAGTTAGTGTAAATATGTGTCATTAATCACACACTTTTTAGACAGAAATGTGCTCATGTTTATATAAAAGGCTGATACAATAACTGCATACAAAATATTTTTGCTTCTATGTGAAAACATGCTTGTCATCGGATAACATTCATAGAACACTTTTTTGGGATAAATTGAAAGCCTGGAGATTTGTCAAGATCTTCACAGTCCACATCATGTTTTAAATCCAGGGAAATCAGGGGCTAAGTCCTTATGGAAGCAATTATGGTTTGTTTTTAAAAAATATTTTTATTGTTGCTTAAAATAGATTTCCACTTTCCTCCATTCCAAAATTAAATGAAATGACCAGAGCCATTTAATCACATTACCCAAAGAGTATCTTGTTTTTTCTCATATTCACCTAAAAGTTCCTGTCATAAATTTAAGTTCAAGAACTAAATATTCTAGAATATTCTAGAAAAAAATTCAGTGAAGACATGGACCAGGTACCCTGGACTATTGTACTATAGGGACATAAGACAGGCAACACTGATATTGGCACAAAAAGTCAACTGTGAGTGAGTGATGATTTCCAGGGCTTTTCAGTCCTCAAATTGAAGACCATGTGAGGAAGATGGCTCCCATCCAATACCTCCCAACATGCCTCTCCAGAGGAGAAATCACTGCGTGTCTGCACTGCTTGGCATGGCTTTCTTCCTTATTCTCTTGGCTACTGTCTTGCCTCTCTGCTGGTTCAAGGTTGTAACTTCTTAGTAGACAGCTCCATTTTTAAATCATGGTAATCTCAAGAACAAATTAACCATGTGGAGCACTATTCAGACACTGACAAAGCTAAACAATCCAGATCCAGCTAAGGGGATATCCAAACATTGTGGACCACATAGCTAAACTTTGAACTTTAATAATAATTCTTATCTTAGTGTTGCCTGTTTTGGCATCAAGTAGGTGGCCTGCAGGGTCTTACATGCCACTCTACCATCATTGCCACATCAGACAGGTCAGCAGCTCATCCTGCAGCTGAAGAAACGTGAGGGACTCTCTCTACTTCAACTGCAAACACATTCGCTGAACCACCGTCTGATCAGCAGGCCCAGGACAAGAGCACTGACCCAGACTGAGCGTTCCCCTGGGATCATGGCCCCTCCTCCCGCTTTGGCTAGAGACCGACCAGAGGAGAGCAAGGCAGAATTGAAACAGAACCCACAGCTTGCAAAATTGCACCATGACTCACAAAATAAATAAGCTGAATCAAATCGTGGCCTGCAAGATGAACAATCTAAGCTCAAACACTTTAACAGCTGCTCATGCAGGCTGTATCTTCCAAGATAAAGTCACAGAATTGCCTTGTTCACAAATTCAGACTAACCCGCATCACACTTACCCTGTGGATCACTCTGGTCCCCCAAACCCTATCAGCATCCCTCTCAAACTCCCCTCTTCAGAGATCTAGGGTCACCTATGGGGTACATACTTTCCTACTGAAAAAAAACTATTAAACATTCTTTTTTTTTTTTTTACTATAGGTACGTTTCTGGTAGTTTTTGGTCAGTGGGTCTTAACAGAGGTCATAAAGTTACCTGGCCACATGCTGAGTCTAAATTAAGAGGGTTTGTGGCTGAGGAGTATTTTTTGAGCAAATAAGCAGGACCAAAAAATTGAAAAAGGAAAGAGAATGGAGCTGCTACTTGGACAATATCAAATTCTTAGGCCTGGGGAATCCTTACCTATGCTGTCTTCAGTGAACAGAGAAATATTTACATTCTTTGTGAAACGATTTGATGCCTAGTTAGCCTATGCCCTTCCCCAAGGGTCTTTGAATAGTATGAATAATCATGGGTGCAATGTATCACTGAGAATAACCACAGCAGTGCATCTTTGTATATGTACAGTAACTTCTAAGTTTACTTTTATGGCATTGTCTTATTTGAAATAATGAATGACCCCGGAGTTACTCTTGTTTTGGGGACAAAGTTTCAAAGGATCCAGGTGAGTAAGCCAGTGTCAAACAGCTTAAAAAGTGAAACCACAACACAACCTCAGTAGCTGACCACCGTGATAAATTCTTTTTCATCTTTTCACAGCCTTCGTAGAATAAGAACGTATGTCATGTGGAGTACTATGCTGTAAAAAATGAGGAGGTAAGTCATTGTTCTGTGTACATAAAACTAGAATTGCACTTGAGTTGCCTTTTTAAAAATGTTATGGACAAGATTCGACCTTTTAATCATTGTCATAGACCATAGTCTTCATGCAGTCACAAGTGGTTTTAATTAGGCTCTAACAAAACCAAAACTTTTCATTAGAGTTAACAAATACTTGCAGTAATGATACCAAAGTTGTAACTTCACCTTACTGAGAGATCAAAAATAATCAAATGCTTTAAGAAGGCTGTCCACTACACCATCATTTTATCAAAATAATCACCCTTTACATGGTTCAAGGTATTTGAAATGTGTACATGCCCGCAGGTAAAACCAATGGCTCATGGAGAAACTTAGAGCATTTTATTATACTGGACTATTAAACACATTCATAGTTCATAAAATTTAATGGTCTGACTATAATGATTTATTTTTAAGTCAGCCAGGGGCTTTAGGAGACCAAAGCATGACCAAATGCCATCGCTGCCCTGTAAAGCTTAATGGTAGCATTTAAAGTCTTACCACAAATGTACAAATTAACTACCTTCTCCCAGCATGAACTCAAAGTCTCCCTTAAATAAATTAAAATGCTTCCTGACCTACCAGGGAGTTCTCTAAGCCTAAAGGATACATTCTTTCCAGGGGTACTAGATCAAAAATGTTATGAAAGAAGTCAGAATCATGAAAAATATCTGCAGAAAGGACTCTAGAGCACATGAAGGGCAGAAGCAAGATGATGTGCCTGAACACCAGGACAATTATTTTTACTGGTGGGAGGAGAGGGTTTAGTTTTTTTTTTAAAGCTTCATTATATTTTCCCCATTACCAGTTAAACCCCTCACTCCTCCCTTCCCCGAGCAATCACCACAATGTTGTCCATGTCCATGAGTTCTTCTTCCTTTTTTGCTCCATCCCTCCACCCCCAACCCTCCCCACACACACTAGCTGTGATTCTGCGCTCTGCCTAGGGGTCTGCCCCATTTAGTTCAGTTTGTTCGTTAGATTCCACATATGAGTGAGATCATATGGTGTTTGTCTTTCTCTGAGTGGCTTGTTTCACTTAGCATAATGTTCTCCAGACCCATCCATACTGTTGCAAAGGGTAAAAAAAAAAAATTTTTATGGCCAAGTAGAATTCCATTGTGTAAATGTCCCACAGTTGTTTTATCCACTTACCTGTTGATGGACACTTAGGCTGCTTCCATGAGGAGGAGAGGTTTTTAAAAAGGAATATGAATAGAAACCAGCTCTCTACTACAGAGGCTACGTCTGATGACTGATGACCAAAAAAGTGCAGGGTCAGTCCTCCTTTCATCACAGGCTTTAGCACTTGCACGTCAACTGCTTGCCTTCAGTGAATAAGTCGTAACGCACACATACGCGTTCCTTCCCAAAGTGAACGGCCAGCCAGCGTGTGGGGGCACTAGCTGTCATCTCTCTGCTCGATCCTCACTTATTACATCCGTGCGTGACTAAGTTGATGACTCCTCATTTTATGTCTGCGTGCGTCTGCATAACCACACACTCCTAGAAAATGGACTGAGAAATGAGGTGACTAAAAGGAGAATAAAACAGAAGAGAGGTAAAGCCCTCAATTAGCCACAGACAGAGAGAAATTCCTAGTAAAATCTAAAGAGAAAATAAAGGTTGATATTGATTCACAACCCAGAGTTAACCAGAAACACAACACCTTGCTTTTTTTTTAATTACCATATTTTTAGACTGTAAGACGCACTCCCTGCACCCAAATTTGGGAGGAATAGTGGTTGTTAATGCTGCTGTTGAGTTCTGTTGACATTGAAATTGGTGAGATATTATGTTATTTATGCTATTAAATATTTTACCACATTTTTTTTGCTTCAAAATTATTTTTCCTATTTTCCTCCTCTAAAACCTAGGTGAGTCTTATGGTCTGAAAAATACGGGTAATTATTTTATTGTTGTTCAGTTACACCTGTCTGCATTTCCCCCCTAACTTTAAATAGCTTTTTGTGTTATTTAATCTTTGAAAGCATTTTGACCAGCACTATCAAATGAGCCTACAGCTCCCTACCAATCCCTGTGGTCAGAGCACTTCAGCACAGGTCTGAGAACGTCTTTTGTTTTAGTTTATAAGTATATTCTCTCTATCCACCAAGGTCTCTGCGCAAGGTTTACACAGAGTAATAACATTGTAGGCAAACACTAGAGCTATCAATGGGACTGTGGTTAAATTATAAACCTCCATAACAGCTATTCTCATATTCTTCTAAGTATTTGATAAAAATTTAATCTTTTGGTAAGTTTGGCTTTGAAAGAGGTTGAAGTTATTGGGAGTGATTTTTACCATTAAAGAAATTTTTCTTCCTGCTCCCATGACAAAACAAGTTAAAGAATAGTATGTATTTCTAGAAAGAGGTCTTGGTAAGAATTTTAATTTTCTCATCTTCATACCTCCCTGCTGCGTGTTACCTTAGACATTTTATGCTACGCGCTAACAAGGTACCAGGCACACCTTCAGGAATGCTGACAGAGGACACGGGACTCCCGGGTCACACAGGAAGCACTGTTGCTCAGAGGCAAGGACACAGTCAGAGTGCCAGCGTTTTCTTCTATCTGTTCCCAACTACAGTTCCCACAAGGCATCGAAAGGTGGGGCAGATGACACCCACAGGCATCCTGTATTGCGTTACAAGAGAATAACCCTGAGCTTTAAGAATCTGAATATTTTATACACGTCATGAAGCATATTCCTTTTTTTGCTCTGGAAAAAGACATTCCTGTTTTCCAAGGCTGTTATGCAAACATGCTTAAAAACATCACCTGGAACAAAGGCAATCAGTGCCTTTGCTCCCAAAACATGCAGAAATGCCAGAGACTCATGCAGAATCAGTTTCCAGCAAAAATATAGATCACAGTTTTCAGTGGCTGCATATTTAATTGTACCAGAATTCTATGATACTTTTAATTAATGTCTTAAGAGAACTTTCAGTTGCTTGTAAAGCCACTATTAGCATTCTTGGACTTGTCCTATTTTTTCTTTAGATTAATCTAGGAATGGGATGGTTGAAAGATTTTCTTATGTGTGACTTACATTGCTCTCTAGGAAGTTACAGGGACTGTCACACCCTGCTACTATATAATAAAGCTTGGTTTCCCTTTGCTTTTACTAACATGGGACATCAATCTGTTTCATCTCTTCAAATCTAACAAGCATAGGGATCTCTCATTTGTCTTCTTTTTTATTTTATTTATTTTTAGAGAAGGAGAGAGGGAGACATAAAGAGGGGGAGAGAAACGTCAGTGGGTGGTTGCCTCTCACACACACCCCAACCGGAGACCTGGCCTGCAACCCAGGCACGTGCCCTGAATGGGAGTTGAACCAGCGACCTTTGGATTCAGAGACCAGCACTCAATCTATTCAGCCACACCAACCAAGGTTCGCTTTGTTTTCATTTTTATTTGTTGATTACTAATAAAATTAAATATTTATTTTTATACCTATTAACTATGTATTATTCTTCTATAACTATTGACATCCATCAATCCATCATTTAAATTTTTTTTAATATGCTTACTGACTTTAAAGAGAGGTAGAGACCCTGGCTGGCGTAGTTCAGTGGATTGAGCGCAGGCCTGTGAACCAAAGGGTCACTGGTTCAATTCCCAGTCCAGGGCACATGCCTGGGTTGCAGGCCAGGTCTCCGGGGGGTAGGGGGGGGACATGTAAAAAGCAACTGCACATTAATATTTCTCTTCCTCTCTTTCTCCTTCCCTTCCCCCTCTCTAAAAATAAATAAACAAAAAAAATTTTTTTAAAGAGAGAAACATGGATGTGAGAGAGAAACATCCATTGGTTGCCGCCATATGTGCGCTGACCAGGAATTTAACCCTCAACCTACATATGTGCCCTGACTGGGAAATGGAACCCCCAACCTTTTGGTGTATAGGACAACACTCCAACCAACTGAGCCACACTGGCTAGGGCCAGCCCATCATTTTTTAACTGAGCATTCATCTCTGCCTTACTGACTGGTAAGAATTCTTAATGTTTATATTAAGACTATTCGTTCCTTGTCTGCTAGGCCACCTCTTCTCGTGGTACATTCCATTAACATTAAGAATTTTTATACAACAGAATATGTAGTTCAATGCCCACCCAAAGTCATTTACCCCATTCTGGGGGGAAAGCTGTTGTGGACCACTCTGCCTGGTTCTAGGAATTGTAACTTTCTATCCACTGTGGCTAAAGAGGAGTCAGTGACCTCTGGAATTCGAGCCACAGTAGACAAAGCTTGTCTCTGGTAGCAAATGCTGCCTCAGTTTCTTCTCCCTGACCCCAAAGCATGGTCAGAAGTCAGTGACGGGTAAGACCCCTCACAGCGGGGGGCAACCTAAGCCAGACTCAATCACTTGAAAGGTCATCATGGAAGGACTTGGGGGCTGCAACAAAGAGCAATGGACCCTCACCCCCCCCGCTTTGAGATAGCCCGAGTCCCCAAGTTCTCTGGGAGAAGCATTTCCTGGCTCTAATCCCCTGAAGCCTAAATACCTGATGAGGAGGGGCGCAGCTCCTTGCCTTGCTAGAGCATGTCCTGGGGAAAAATCTGGCACCACAAAGACTTCCTGAAAAACCTGTGAAATCTGCTCTGCTAAGACTGCTCTCACTCATATGTTAAGGGTTCGAGCAGGAAACTCAAAAACTCTGCCTGAGACTCTGACTCAGACTATACTCTGTTTGATCCTTGCTGCCCTGTATTCCTGTGTATTACAACTCAATAAAAGCCCCTGGAGGAAGGGGCTCAAGGCTTTTTTTCCCCCTGAGAAACTGTCCACCGCTCCTCCCCAATCAGATCATGCCTCAGTCAGGTTTACTTTCATCTGTGGCACACAGGGGGGACTTAAGAGGAAAGTTGCCCCCACAGAAAGCCAGTGTAATTCCGCAGCTCTAATGAACCTGCTTATTTCTTCATTTGGGCAGCTCTGCCTCAACATACCATCAAAGGTCTGTGTTAAACAGCTTAAAGACCATCCAGTTGCAAATGCGAATTTTCATGTAAGTCCTTTTTCCTCTCCCTTGTCAAATTTTATAAGATTAAATTAGAAACTAATTACAAAAGTAATGCAAAACACTTAGAAATGAGACTAAAAAGGCTCTAATAGAAGAGTTAACCTCAGCCTGTTAGAGAAATGTCTCGTCTCTTTCAATGTTACAATCAGTCATTATCTGCCAACCTCCCAATTTCCCAGGCCACGCCAAACAAAAGGCTGTTCAATCTGCATATTAAACACTTGTGGTTCTTCTGTAAATATTGTAAAACTCAAAGAAGTTATAGAATGCATAGATTTTGCTAGTGGTCTGTCTGGAGAGTACTTTTAATTGCCTTTCCAAATCTTGTTCCATCAAAAAATAAATCTTTTTTTTTTTTTGCAAATGATAGCCAGGAAATAGAGGACTATAACTGTGAAAATACATTTAAATTTAAACAACTTTTTAAAAAGTGACTGCAGCATTAAAATGAAATTCTTTAACTTTTTAACTGAGTATCTTCTTCCCAAAGGAAGGAAACCCAATGCTGTTACGCAGAGCTGTGTTTAAACAATTTATGGAGAGGAACTGGGCAGAGGCTTTCCCGCGAAATGAAAGGGAACGTGTGCAGGCAGAACTTGGCGATGAATGACGAACCTCAGATGTCTCCAGGAAAACTCCCCACTGACTTCTGGTGGCTGATGCACATCAGGGAGTAGACATTTGTTAAGAGATCCAGGTTCATCCAGGCTGGTATTGTCTGGGGAAATCAGAGTTGAACTGAAATCCCTAAGAGGCTGAGAAACCAGCATCCCCTGGGTTCTCCAAGCTTCTGAGGGCAAAGAGCACCTTCCCAGCACAGTTAGCAATGCCCATGGGCCCCAGCCTGTGCAATGCCCACAGAACCCAGCTCTGCCGCTGGTTGCAGAAAGTGAGAGGCGCTTGTTCAACCAGATGCTGTCAATATTCTCTACTCTCCAGGTCATACAGAAAAGACTCCAAGTGGCCAGGATTTGCATGGCTTTTCTCCTTAACATTATCAGGGGTCTATGGATAACTATATACTATGTATATGTGTGTGTGCATATATATATATATACACAGATATATAGGGTGGGGCAAAAGTAGGTTTACAGTTGATCACATGGAAAATAATAATAAATAATAATGCAAGAATAAACTGTTTCATGTACGTATAATGGTAAACATACTTTGGCCCCACCTGTACACACACATACATAAAGCTTTAATACAACTACCCCCTAAACTTTCCTCTCAGTTTCTCTATCTTGCTCATGCCTGTACTGAACCTTAAAAAGATAAACATGAACTTGGACTAGTATCAGCTCACCCTACCCCTTTTATTTCCTTCTTTGTCATAACCACCCGCATTATATGCGTAGCTTTGGAGGGGTTAGTGACTCATTTTATATCGCACACCTAGAAACCAGTCATTGAACACTCAAAAACTTCCAAGACTTGCTTTCTCCTTGCCTTTCTTGGCACCTGAGCTGGAAGACCTTCTGGAGGACATGGAGGGGCTGTTTGGCTTTCTTAACCTCCCCAAGATGGTCACAGATGCCCAGCACATCAGACAATACCTCCTGCCTCTAAGATAGAGATATTATATTCTTCTATTTGTACATCCTACACTTGGTATAGCTAAAATCCTGAGCCAGGAGGCTGAAGAAGTGGGTGAAGTTTTCCATAATTTTCAACAACTGAACTTGGAGATTGGAACCACAGGCTTGCATGGCATCTTAGATGGACAGAATTATGGAATCCTGGGTCTAGGCAGTACCAGAAAGCTCACTTGATCCAAAAAATGATCATTTTCTGATTAGGTAAGATAGTAAACCGTGCAAATATTCTGTTAGTAATGCACTTCTCTGTGTATTGATACACACAAGTAAAGCGAGGCAGGGTCCACTGTGTTGACACCTAGGTTAAAATCAACCATGTATCTCCACCCCCACCTTTCACACAAAAACAGTACTGTAAGGTCAAGAGTGATGGGGGTAAGCATGCTAGGTAAAGTGGTGTAGGTTACAATGGAGGCTCAGTATTGACTGGGAAGAAAGCTCTAAGAGCCAGTGTAAGATTTGGTGAAGTTATTAATTGAAACTACTTTGGTATTCACTCTTCCCTTAAGTTTACTTATAATCAAAACTGTCATCAATCTACTCTGAAAGTCAGGATGAAAAGTATGAACTTAATTTTTGCCAATTAGAGGAACAGATTTTAATAAGGAAATGTATCTCTTGGGTCAGTCCTCTTATAATCTCCTGACTAGTGCTAGCTCTTCAGAGAAGTGATTGAATTAATTTGATCCATAAAACCTGACCCCCAACAGACACCAGGCAGTGTGTGGAAAAGCAGATCTGCTGCGAGGCTAATGAGTCTGAAGTTTCAGGCTGCTCAGTAGTCCTACAGTCCTGGGAGGTGCCCTAGCAATGTTCCACATCCCATGATTAAAAGGTTTTGTAACATTTTCAAAAGTAAGATATTCTAGCTTCTACTGGTTAATTAGGTCCAGTGTTCTTCCCACTCCAACATCTTCTTCATACAAATGTGGGAGCGGTTGGGAACAACTCGGCCTGGTTTCAGGAGTTGTAACTGCTGCCCCTCCCCCCATGGCTAAGGCTGAGTGAGCGGCCTCATGTCTGTGAGCCACTAAGGAGACAAAGCTTATCTCCCTGGCAACAGCCCTGCTTCTGCTTCACCCCTGCCCCCAACACTTGGTCGGTTAGTCAGAGAAGGGTAAGTCCCCTCGGAGTGGGGGTAACCTAAGCCAGACACGGTTGCTTGGGAGGCCTTTAAGGAAGGACTCAGGAGACTGCAGCAAAGAAGGTGTGATGGACCCTCACCCCGTGGCTATTCTGGCATAGCCCGAGTCCCCATTTCTGTCTAAAAGAAGCACTTCCTGGCTCTAATCCACTTAAGCCTAAAAACCTATGATGGGGAAGGTGGTGCAGCCCCTTGCCAGCTAGAGCAGGATCCAAGGTGACTGGGCATGAGAAAGAGTTCCTAAAGTCCTGTGAAGCCTGCTTTGCTAAGAATGCTTTCATTCATATGATAAGGGTCTGAGCAGGAAATGAGTTGTCTCCCAAAGTTTTTGCAACCCCCTTACCTGACAGACTCTGGCTCAGACTAAGCCCTCAGATTTCTTTGAAATGTTATCTACTGTTTGATCCTTGCTTCCTGACACTGATTGATGAGCTTTACCTGTATTCTTGTATATTACAACCCAATAAAAGCCATTGATGAAGGGGATCTTGGTCTTTCTCCTCTGAGAGATTGACCACCTCTCCTCCCCAAGCAGATCATGTCATGGTAGTGTTACTGTCATCCGTGGTGGATGGGGGGAGACTTGCTGGCAAAGTTGCCCCCACAGGAGCAAAGAGAAACAGTGGTTGTAACCAACCAAGTGTAATGGGAGTGGCTGCGGTTATTTTGGGATTCAGCTAAGAGAGGAAGTTGTGTTTGGAAACACATTTGGTTTACATTTCATGAGATGTAGTTACATGGTTCGTAGCCACTCCCATGTGCAGTCAGATAACTGCCTGCTGGCCCCGTGCAGGACAGGCTCCCAGGGAGACTATTCCTGCTGCCACCCGCCAACTCCTAAATCGAGGGCCACATTGCTATGCAAGTGGGTGGGGCCTGTAGCACCCAGTGATCAAAGAACGTAGGTAATGAGGAGAAATGATAACTGTAAACCAAAAGCTTTTTTGTTTTGCTTTGGTTTTTTTATTGTGTGTTCAAGTGCAGTTGTCGCCATTTTCCCATCACCACTTTCTCTACCACACCCACACCCACCTCACCCTCCATCCTTCCCCACTCTGGCTCTGTCCATGGGTCCTTCATACATGTTCCTTGATGACCTTTCTCCTTTTTTCAGCATTATCCTCCTCCTCCTTCCCTTCTGGTCACTGTCAGTTTGGTTTTTATTTCGATGTCTCTGGTTATGTTTTGCTTGACTGTTTGTTTTGTTGATTAGTATCCACTTATATGTGAGATCATATGGTATTTGTCTTTCACCTCATGGCTTATTCACTTAGCATAGTGATCTCCAGTTCCATTCATGCATGAAGGGCAGGAGCTCCTTCTTTTTTTCTGCTGCATAGAATTCCATTGTGTAAATATACCCTCATTTTCTGCTGCATAGAATTCCATTGCGTAAATGTACCCTCATTTATTGATGGGCACTTAAGTTACTTCCAGCACTTCGCTATTGTAAATTATGCTGCTATGAACATTGGGGTGCATAGGTTCTTTTAAATTGGTATTTCAGGATTCTTAGGGTATAATCCTAGCAGTAGAAGCACTGGGTCAAAAGTAATTCCACTTTTACTTTTTTGAGGAAATTCCATACTGTTTTCCACAGTGGCAGTACCAGACTGCATTCCCACCAACAGTGTACTAGGGTTCCCTTTTCTCCACAACCATGCTAGCACTTGTTTGTGAATTTGTTTATGATGGCCATTCTGACTGATGTGAAGTGGTATCTCACTGTGGCTTTAATTTTCATCTCTCTGATGGCTAGTGATGCTGAGCATCCTTTCATTTGTCTCTGGGCCCTCTGTATGTCCTCCTTGAAGAAGTGTCTTTTCAGGTCCTTTGCCCATTTTTCAATTGAATTGTTTGTCTTCCTGGAGTGGAGTCAGGTCAGTTCTTTATATATTTTGGTGATCAAATGCTTGTCTGAGGTACCACTGGCAAATATGTTTTCCCATACAGTTGGTTCCATTTTCATTTTGCTGATATTTTCTTTAGCCACGCAGAAACTTTTTAATTTCATGTAGTCCCATTTGTTTATTCTTTACTTTATGTCCCTTGCTCTAGGGGGCATATTGGTGAAAATATTTGGAATATCTGAGGTTTTTCTATGCTCTCTTCTAGGACTTTTCTGGTGTTGTGACTTATATTTAAGCCCTTTATTCATCTTGAGTTTATTTTTGTGTGTGGCATAACTGAATGGTCAAGCTTCATTTTCTTGCTTCTAGGTGCCCAGATCTCCCAACATCATTTGTTGAAGGTATAAACTAAAAGTTAATCCAAAAAACTTCTTCCAATCATGAGTTCTATACAATTTAAACAGATTATGTTCTCATTGATACTTAGTCAGGAGGGATTTTTCTCATATTAAGAATATGCTCAACAATACAGTACCTCAAGTTATAACACTGATATTTTCATTTCTGTTGGAAAAACACTGCATAGTATCTGTACTATTTCTGTGTATTTTTGTAGGATGTAAACACATTAAATAACAAGTACATTTATAGCAGCTCATATATGAAACTTGGCATTTTCCCACATTTGATGACAATCCTAAAAATGTATACTAACAATAATGAGTTGTGAAGCTAAAAATAAACTTCTATAAAATCATCAATAAGAGAAAAAGCTTTTAATCAGCATGCTAGACAAAAATTGTTTTTTCATTTCCTCTATTTATAGAACTATCATTTCTATACATATTAAAAATGTAGTGTCACATGAAGAAGAAATCAAAAGGTATACAGCCTCAAGATATTGAAAATAATATTTAAACTATTACTGTATTAACAGGCATTAGTTTTTAAAACCTATATTATTTTTCTGATGTTATGGGTCTAGCCTATTTCTTAGTTTTTTTTAACATAGTACTTTGTTGTAATTTCTTTTTAAGTTCTAAGTAAAAATGACTTTCACAGTTCATTTTGTATTTCCAAGTTTGAATTCCTTTTCTTAAACAGTGCTCCTCAAATGATAGAGTCTTGTGCCTCATAAAACCTGAATCTTCCCCTGAAGAATCCTCCCTAGAAGAACCAGGAATTCTGAAGAGCCAGAGGCCTGAAGAAAGGAGGAATATCAGCAGGCCACCTTGCATGTCCCCTACAAGCTAAAGGCTGCTCCTTGGGGTCCGTCTGGTAATCTCGTTGTTCTGTGCATTTCAGTGGTGAACCTCACCTGCAGAGTGAGGGAAATAAATCTATGAGTGAAGGGAATTAAGCAGATAGGAAAGGGATCAGGAACACTGCAAAATTTCTTTAAAACTCGAGAGGGAGAAATAGACATTCATGGAGCCAAGTGTGCAGGGGAGGAGGCCAGTTGGTGCCTCAGCCCACACCTGAGATAATACCCGCTATCCCTCTGCCTTCAGGGACAAGACAGACCTGATGACCTTGAGACTGGGGATAGGGGAGGAGGGGATAGCCAAAGTTTGGAGTGCATGCCCCATGTAAAACCCTCTTCCCTGAGAAATATCTTTATGATGTGAGATACCACTGTACTCTGTTAATAAATTCTCCTTTTTGGATTAAAGTCATACTCTTAGAGTCTCGCAGGAAGGCACCTTACTCCTGCCTTCCTATATGCCCAGTTTCTCTCAGTCTGGAAACTTTTTGGTTCAAACTCTGCATTGAATATACATTTAGTCTTCTGGTCTTCCCACATGTATTCATTTCCTAGGGCTGCTATTTAAAAGACCATCATAAACTTGGTGGCTTTAAACAACAAAAATAAATTCCCTCACAGTTCTGGAAACCAGAAATCCAAAACTGAGGGATGGGCGGGCCCCTCTGAAGGCTCCAGGGGCAGTCCTTCCTTGCCTCTTTCGGGTTCTGATGGCTCCAGGCATCCCTTGGCTCATGCTCTCTAACGCCAACTTCTGCCTCCATCTTCACACGGCCTCCTCCTCTTGTATCTTATGAGGATTTAGGTCCACCCGATAGTCTCAGATGATCTCATCTCATGACCTTGAACTTAATTACCTCTGCAAAGGCCCTTTTTTCTATTGAGATCACATTAATAGGTTCTGGAAATTAGGATGTACACGTATCTTTGGGGGAGCCACCATTCAACCCACTACACCCACGTAGGCACTTCGCCGAGCAGAGCAGCCTGGAACCTAACTCAGCTCCTGTTCGTCCATCTACTTGCCATCCTTAAAACAGCTGGGTCCAATAGAGCTTTCTGCCATGATAGACTCATTCTACATCTGTGCCTCCCAGCATGGTAGCCACATGTAGCTACTGAGCACTCGAAACATAGGTAATAACACAGTAACAGAATTTTAAAAATTTATTTAATTTTACTTAATTTAAACCTAAATAGTCATGTAGTTAGTGGCTGCTATATTGGGTAGCCATGGTTCTCATTATTTTTAGAACTTGCTATTTATTTATTTTCCCTGCCTTTTCAAGATATAACTGACAGAGAAAATGTATATATTTTAGGCCTACAATATGATAACTTGATATGTTTATATATTTTGAAATTCTTACCATAATCAAGTTAGTGAATACATCCCTCACCTCACATAAGTACATTTGGGTGTGTGTTAACACTTAATATGTACTCCCTTACTAGGTTTCAAGTGTACAGTACAGTATTATTTGGCTCAAACTGTGCTGTATACTAGGTTCCCAGAAGTCATTCATCTTATAAATGAAAGTTTGTTCCCTTTGACCAGTATCTCCCTGGTCCCCGCCCCTACCCCTCACCCTAGCTCCTGAAAACCACTGTTCCAATCTCTGGTTCTACGAGTTCAACTTCTTTAGATTCCACATATAAATGCGATCACTTAATATGTGTCTTTCTCTGTCTGGCTTATTTCACTTAGCATAATATCTTCAAAGTTCACATATGTTGTCACAAATGTCAGGGTTTATTTCTTTTTATGGCTGAGTAATGTCCTACTGTGTGTGCATGTGTGTGTACCATATTTCTTTATCCATTTGTCCACTGATGGACACTTGGGTTGTTTCCACATCCTGTCAGCCCTAAAATTCAGACGATGCTTACCTACTGTCTTTTCCTTCCCTATTCTTTGCCCTTATGAGCTTATATTCATTTCACTATTGTCTTTCTCGTGAGATTATGGGAAGCAGCAAAGATAAATACATTTGTCCAATTGGTCACAGTTAATCAGATGCCCTCTCAGTTATTATGGAACCATTTCATATTATCTCATTGTGATAAAAAACTAAGATGGGGGAGGTCAGTAGCAGATAAAGTATCTTTCTGGTCATTTTGGCTAAGGACTCAATCTAAGGACAGAAGAGAAGTGGAATAATAAGATCTTGGTATTGGCAAAAACCAGGACCCCTGCCCCACATGCATGACTCCTCTGGAAACCTATACCATCTGAAAAGATTGTGGGAGTCATGAGGCAGGTAGAAGTTTGGATGATGTTGGTAACTAACCTTGTTATATCTACCATACCATGTGAGTTAGACATAAGTACAAGGTCAAATCTGACTCAGGCAATGAAAGTTTCACAAAGATTTTATGAATTTCAAAATTAAAAGTATTTTTAGGATTTGAATTCCTGCAAAATCTGCCCCTTTTGTGACCGTGGAAGAAAAGCATTCAAAGGGAACATTTCTCTTAACAGAGCGACCAATAGCTTTATTGGAAATACAGGAAAACTGGCCATGACCAGCCGCCTCAAGGTTAGGACACACTTCAAAATCTGAATTATCGATGTTCTGTGTGCCCAGTAGCATATTGTTCATCCTGTTCACGTGAGGCTATAAGCAAACAGGTCTACAAATCTTCATATACATGAAAGGAAGAATGAGAGATGAAGCACACAGGAAAGAAAAGGGAGCAGCCTGCCTGCAAAGCGGTTTCCAAGGAGCCAGACTTTAGGAGAATTGACTCATCAATACAAAACACAAGTATGAGGAGGGACCACCCCCCCAAAAAAGGAATTTATGTATAGAATTGTGCATTTATTCTCACATGTTTAAACCTTAGTCACCTTCGAGTTCTCTCCATTTGATGCAATACAGCCATCGAGACTTTTTTCCACTGCTCAAAACAATTTTTGAATTTGTCGATTTTGATGCCTTTTAGTGCTTCTGCCGTTTCCTGTTTCACCTCTTCCACATCAGTGAAACATTTCCCTTTGAGGATTTTTGTCATCAAGGGAAACACAGAAAGTTGCTTGGGGTGAGATCAGGTGAATAGAGTGGGTGGGGCATGGGGTTCATGCTGTTTTTGGTCAAAAACAGCTGACCACTCAGCATGGTGTGGGCAGGTGCATTTGTAAATCACTCATTATGAAATGGGCAAATGCTTTGAGTTGTAAAAAAATTCACTGAAGCTGAATGCAGCCTCTCACAACAATGCCAGCTGGCACTGATAGAGATGGGTTCCTAGAACACTACTCACCTAGCAGGGGAAGCCTGTACTGCAGGGGGCCCACTCTCCAGAAGATAAACCCATTTTGGGGGGATCCCCCCATCATGCATTAATTTTTTTAATTTCCAAGGTTACTGAGTCTACAGTTAATCTGTTCATGAAAAAACAAACAAACAGCTGTTTTCTCACAGCTATCATCTGCACAAGTCCATATATCTTCTACATGTTCTGTTAAGTGGTCAGTAACTTTCAGGCAATGCTGAAGGTTTCGTTTGTCTTAAGAGACCAACCTAGGTGGAACAACTTTTTTTGGTTTGCGTCAGGGTGCAACGCGGGCTTTCTTTTGTCCTGACTTAGAACATGAGGGACATCTGTGGGGCATTTATGCATGGTAGGGGCAGGGTCATTTCAATTTTACTTCCAGAACAGATGCAGTAACCCAATTACCTGCTAATAAATTAGGCTAAGGATGCCATTATGCAAATTACTAAAGCCAGCAAGCCTTTCGATATCAGTTAATGTGGATGGGAGTAGGTTTCCCCATGTTCCAGACCTTTGCATACTAAAAAACAGGGCTCTGTAGTATCATCAAAATCATATCCCACACTTGGTTTAATCAAGGTAACATCAATGGCGACATAAAACAGCCTATAATAGAGACTGGTAAACTATGACTTGGAGGTCAAGTTCAGCCCACCATATGGTCTCATAAAAAAGTTTTATTAGGACATACCTAAGCCTATTCATTTACATATTTCCTGTGGCTTCTTTTGCGCTACAGTAGCAGAGTTGAGTCACTATGACAAAACCATATAAAGTGTACAACACCAAAAATATTTACCCTCTGACCCTTTACTGAGAACATTTACCAAGCCTTGACCTATAACTCTGATTTTGACTGAAGTTCAAACCCACCATTAATTTAGTATATTGCATTGCTATCTGGATGTTTTGCCTTATAATATTAGCGTAAGGGCCTTAGGCCCCACAAATGTATCTCTGAAAGGTCCTCATAAGGACCACAATGTATCTCTGAAAAATAGCTGAAATGTGTCTTCAAATTTTGCCTCTGGAAATGCACGCTATAGAAAACATATAGTGCTAGCTGGGTGACTTAGTGAACATTGGCTACCCTGTTTCCTCCTCTAGAAAATGAAGACAATCCACACTTCGTAGAGTAAGTGATTCATTGAGAGGATTAAATTCAACCAGATGGGTGACATGTTTAGCCCAGTACCTGGCACTCAGTATTAATGCTTACTAGCTATTAGTAGTAACACCATCATTTTGTCAGTTAATTAAAAACAGAAACACGATTAAGTGGTAAATGCAGGGGAAAGAAAGATTTTGAAAAATCACGTATTTTGTATAAACTCTGACATATGACAATGAATTAACAAAATAAAATGCAACTAAGCATAATGTCACATAGACAAATCTCAGTGCAAAGTCTTCCTACAACAATAATGTACATGCCAGAGCATTTATTAGGGACAAGAACTGGGTTGAAAAACAAGTAGCACCTAGGAAGAGACATGCCTGCTCCTGCATTAAGACAGTCCATACCCTTAAATCTGAACTGTTTCTGCAGTTGGGAAGACAACGTTTAATGAAGCCAAATGATGATGTTTGAGTAACATGTTATGCTGGTTGATTTAAAGAAAAAAAACTCATAATGTCTAAAAGATTCTTAATAGCTCCCCTTGAAAAAGGAAAAAAGGCAACTTTTTTCTGTATTTTTTTTTAATTTAAATCATCTGACATTAAAAGCCACTCCCTTGAGTATGTATCCATTCCCAGAAAATTGCACGGGGCTCTTTACACGGAGCCCAGTCGAGACATGTGCGGGCCCGAGCAAGATAACAACATAGTTTTACTTTACATTAGTATTTGTTAAGCACTTGTTCACCTTTTATTTAATGAAAAAAGAATGTTCTATTCAAATTTTCTACTCTCATATTCAAAACATAAGATTTATCATATTCATTTGTATTAACTTCAGCTTTCCTACCCACCTCCCCAGTGTCTTCTACCACGTCTTTTTATGGTAGATTAAATATGGCCACAGATTCCTGGCAAGAAGCAGAACCTAATTTCCAACTGCTGAAATCTAAGTTGGCCTTGTGGTTTGCTTTCACCATTAGAATGCGGCAGAAATGAGCTGTGTGATTTCCCAGCTCCAGCTCACTCCCAGCTCCCACTCACCCGCTGGCGCACTGCCACCTGATGAGAAAGCCCAGCTCGCCCCTGCAGGAGGAGGGCCTCCCTGATGAGAGCGGTCACGTGGAGAGAGAGGCCTAACCGCCCCCATTCATTCCCGCTTTCCCAGACACGTGAAAGAGGCCATCCAGGGCCCGTATGGTGCTCTGGGAAGATCCTCCCTTACCTACTTTGTGTAGTCATGACAAAGCAGGTGAAATTTTACATACTTGGCCATTTAAAAGAACAGTATGTTGACAAATGGTGTCTGCAGGCATTTTTCCTTTGGTCACAGCCCAGCTATCCTGGACATCATGGCTGTTGTGTACACAGACATCACTCTTAAGAACGGTCCTGATTCGAGAAGAGGCGGACTGGGGAAGGAGAAGAGCCACTGAGCCAAGGACTATTGCTCTCCTGTTGGATAAATGGAGGAGAGGGGTTTTATGCAAAGTAAAAAGTAGTGATACAAATTAACGTCTTCCAAAGTAAAGTCAAGGACCAGCTGAAGACAAAACTAAGCCAAGCAAGGAGTAAATATTTGTCAAAGTGCTGAACAAACAGAAAAGATAGGGAGAAGGATAATCATAGAATACTGTATTTTTAAAAAACTAGAAGTTTGGAACAATTTCATGGGTCTCATACATTGTTGCACACTAAGGGAAGTTAACCTGGAGAGAGATGTGAAGGCGCCGAGGCAGTAGTCAGTGTCATTTAAGGTGTTAGACTAGGTAAAAATGGACATTATTTAAACGAAGGTAAAAGGAAGTAAGTGTAGATACAAGTATATTTAGTTAGACTCTTTTGAAATAATAAAAATAGATAGGCCCCAGCTATATCCTATTCTGAGGTACAGTATAAGGATCGGGGAAGAGCGCAGAGGCATGAGGAAACATCTCAACCACCAGCGAGTCTTTCTGAGACCAAATGTCCAACTTAAGAGAAAGGACAAGCCTCACCGAGATCTGGAACCAAAGTTTGTCATTGTTCAGGCCCAGCAGCCGCCCTACGAATCCAGGGCATCTTGTCACCCTATCAGAAACAATAGTCCATTGATTCCAGCTGCTTAGTATATTATGTCTCAAATTTAATTTTTTTAATAAAAGGGATGTGATCATGTCAGATACAGAACACCCATTTATGTTCTAAATCACGAGATGGGCCTTAACTTCCTGTAAGTTACTGAACATAAGGTGATCTTTTAATCAATAATTAAAACAAATATTAGTTGAACACCAACTATGTGCTAGTCACAGGCCCAGAGACTGGAGATACAATCTGAATATTAAACAGAACAGTGGGTGGGTGGTGAACCTGGGCTGGAGCAGAAGTGTATGGGGAAGACCCAGAGCAGGTGATATAAATGACTCTTGGTAATAGACTGCCCAGTGTCAGGTCAAGGGACAGAAAGAGGTCAAAGATGACAGGAGGGCATCTGGCTATCAGGGACAGAGTGAACAGGTATGCTATTTATAAAGATTAGAAATCAAGAAAGAAGAGCTTGTTTAAGGAAGAAGATGATGTTAGGTGCAAGCATGTTGAACTTAAGATGCCTATGGGACACCTACCTGGAGATGTCCAGTGGGCAGCTGATATATGGTTGCATAGATACAGAGTTGTAGCTCATCAGGAGAAGAGTCTAACCCAGAGGTAACAATTTTGAGAGTCACCCGTGTGTAGATGAAAACAGATGCCAGGGGCTTAAATGCATTCACCCAGCATGGGTCAGCTGAGACCACATGGCAAGGTCACTCAGTATAAAGCAAAGCCACTTTCTACAGAAACAATCTTCTGGGGTCAATTTTCTGAGAAAGGACTGTGAGAAAACGCTTCCAGGACTGTCTAACGTAGTGAGTGGAGAAGGTGAGTAGCCTCTTCCACTTGGAAGAATCTTTCTGTCTCAGTCTGTGGGCTGTGCTACCAAATACCACAGACTGGATAGTGTATGAACAACAGGAATTTCTTGCTCACAGTTCTGGAACCTGGAAGTCTGAGATCAGGGTGTCAGCATGGTCAGAGCTCTCCTCTGGGTTGTAGACTTGCATGATATGCATGATAAGACAGATTTTTTTAAAGCTACTGATAGTTCTTCTTAGAGCCCAGATCATAGAAGGCCAGCTGAATAAAGCAGGGTAGGGTGAGCTCCAAAGCCCCCAGAATTCTAGTACCCTCTGTCCACTGCTACCACGGACACGTGAAAGAGAAGAAAGGTCAGAATGGAAGACACAGGAAAGAATGAATGGCATAGGGAGGCAAGTGCCTCCAAAGTCACCAGAAATGATCCCCTAGTATGTCCTCAGCACCCCCCAGAAACCCCAGCAACCCCCAGGTTGTGCCTGCCCAGGAGAAAGTGTCCAGAAGCCCCAGGCTGCCAACTCATGCCAGTGCCCACCCCCAGCAACCTTCCCAGGTTGTGCCTGCCCAGGAGAAAAACAAAAATATGTTCCTAGCACACCTTCCTTTCATGTGCAAAACTGGGATTCTCATAGCTAGGAGCGCCCTGGGTCACCGTTGGTGTGTAGCATGACATTACACTATTGTTTGATGTTGTCAAAGAGTGTTTATTTGAACCCGCACCCCTACCCAAAGCGAGAAGGGGATTCTAGCCAGAGGAGGCTTGGCGATTTATACCATTGTCATTAGTTATTTTACTTTACACTTGTGACTCCACATTGCACGCATTCACTAACCAGCTCCTCATTTATGAGCAGTTTGTGGTCCATGGCCTAAGCAGACTTCCAACATAAGAGTCTTTGAATTATGGAACAAACTGCCAGTTGTTCAGGGTGTTGTGAGCTTAGACAATTTAATTAGCTCAAAATAGTACAAATCACAAGATTGTGATCCCTATTTTTAACAATGGCAAGCAAAGCAGCTGCCAAGATCACCGGAACAGAGTTATAATTAATCTAAAAGCTTTACATGTACAATTCCAAAACACTTCTGAAGTCAACATGTAAGAGACAGATTTCAGTAACATAATTGGCAAAATGCTCAACACACACACACAGTTATCTTGCTAAAATGTGTGTGCATTCTGTTGTATTGTGCTGTTGTCGTCCACCTCACTGAAGCACGCTCAACCCGCCTGAAGTGGCTGCCCTCCCGCCTGAAAGTGGGACAGTCACTCTGTGGTGGTTTTGCTGGGGTGCGGGAACTAGAAATGAGATGACCGAAAGCTCTTAACAACATTTGCTGTATGCCTCCATTAGAACAATAAAATCAGTCATTATGAAATAGAAAGAAAAAATCAGGTCACCTACTACAAACTAAACAATTATGAAAACTCAAAGATCCTCTCAGGGACCAAATCAGAAGCAGCATCCGGGAGCCACGTACTTCCTAGAGACTCACCTGCTGCAGCTGCTAGAGTGACGACGTGGCGTGATCGCAAGAATAAAAGCCAGACTGTCAACCCAGCCTCCAAAACCTGAAGGTAATCGAGGGCTAGAAGTCCATTCACAATGGATCGCTCCATGGCCATGGATTTCTGGGACTCCTGTTATCCAGCTGTGCTTTCTGCCATCATAAGTGACTCTCTTTCTGCCCTGGCTGGTGTGGCTCAGGTAGTTGGAGCATCATCCCATAAACCAAAAGGTTAAGAGTTTGATCCCCAGTCAGGGGCATATACTGACGGCAACCAACTGATATTTCTCTCTCATGTCAATATTCTCTCTCATTCTCTCTTTCTCTCTCTCTCTCCCCCTCTCTCCACACCCCTTCCTCTATCTAAAAGCAATGGAAAAAAATGTCCTAGGGTGAGAATTTATTTTAAAAAGTGCCTTTCCTTCTTATTTACACTCTGGCCATGCTTTACACAGAAGTGAGAGATAAAGGAAAAGTCAGGGAGACCTACGCCCAACTACAAGAGCAAGCCATCATCCGGCTTCCTGGAAAAGGTACTAATTTTGAGCAGAAGGCCATTTTGGCAAGTACAAAACTCACGGCTTAATTGCTAGCATAAATTTACATTTCTCTACGTGTTACATCAGACAATAAAAGAAAGAGAAATGAAAAATCTCTCTCCACAGCAAAGTCCAAAGACCACAGGATGTTAACTGAGAGGTACCCATTAGCCTGCCATTTGTACTCTTGTCAATCAACCAATGGAATTCCTTTCATCACTAACAGATTAAACCCTAAAAGGATAGACATCATCTCTAGAAGACCTGCAAGGAACTATATATTTCTTAAGATTGACTCTGTTCCATTAGTATAGTATGTGCTAAGTGAATCTACACATTGGGAAGATGGACAGACAGGTGAATGAGTGAACTGAACTACAAACAAATGAACAGAGGATATCAATGCTGTGTTGGGGGTGGGGCCAAAAGGAAATCAAAATAGGAAAGAGGTACCATAGGGGAAAGAGATCTACAAGTAAAATTAATATCATAATTTTATACAGAAATATGATATTAATAATTACTGGAGCACATTTAGGTGTCTTTTCTTCATAATGAGTAAATTTGAACAGTCTCTTTGCTCAGTAATCCAAAGTTCAAACAGCCCTGGCTTGGCCCTAAGAGGTGGACTGGCCTTGATCTTCCCATTTAAAGCTGTGAGGCAGTTTTTTCCCCTCAGTCCACAGCTGGCAAATTGCAGTGTTTCAATATTTGAACCAGTCACGAACAACTTTACACAGAATAAAATTTCAACTAAGCAAGTTCTCTGAACTCAAAGATTTCTTGCAAATCAGGCATATCCTACGAATCCACTCTTGATAAAGTTAATGGTGAGTCATCTTAGACAGCCGAGCCTGCGCATTTGAGGGTTTTGGCAGTGCTGAATGCTGAATGTGTGATTTTAAACACAAGTTCTGGTTATTTTAAGCTATTCCTGTCTCCTTGATGGCACTAGAGGGAAAGAACCTCAGTCAGAATTTTCGTTTTCTCATAAGTGTTTCTAGCAAAAAAGTACTCATTTGTAGGAACTTTCCATTACCTAATGAATGTATCTGCCCTCTCCCCCCACAAACAATCGGTTTATAAGAGTATTCTTCAATACATAGAGAGCAGAAGCCAAAAACCTAACCTAAGTCCTCATTAATCAAAAATTAATTAGGTTTTCCAATATCCTGAGAGGTTCCCACTAATTCACCTGTTGATGGATGTGCAGCCACAAACCCTTCAACAACCCCGTGAATCTCTGCAGCCAGGGGAGGGGTCATCAGTTGCCTGGGAGATGCCAGCAAATGGGAGAGGCCATTCCAACTGTGTGTCTCCAGGCACGGAGGTCCCACTTGAATGACTTAACAAAAGCCAAGATTCTAAAATATGTATTCCGCTAGTGTGAAATGCTACACTTAAGCCATTCTTTTGGATTAAGTAAAAGTTTTGGAAGCAGAGAGAACTGGAATCCTCAGAGCTGGGGGAAACTTTTCCTATAACCCTCCTAAGGAGGGGTCTCCCTACGGTGAGACACACACCTACCTCACCCCACAGCCTCGCTCCCTCCTCCCCAAGGGCCAGTTTGGAAGAAGGGACCAATCTTCCAATCACACTCTCATCTTCCTTGACTTGCATTTCTATCTTCTGAAACATAGAAACAGACAACCGTGAGCCCTAATTTTATTTTTTATGGTAAGTGAAATTTTTGTTGGAGTATAACACAACAAACAAAGAGGCAAACACAAGTATACAGGTCAATGAATTTGTAGTGAGTGTACACACTCAGGAAACCACCAGCCAGGTCAAGAAATTAAATATTACTAATGCCTCTAAAGAATCTTTTGTGTCCTCTCTCAGCCACCTCCCACACATGACTTCAAATACCAGAGATTAGTTCTGCCTGCTCTTGAAATTTATACAATGGAAACCTGCAGTACTACACTCCTTTTGTGTCTGGTTTCTTTGGTTCCACATTATGTCTCTGAGATAACATATGTCATTGTTTGTGACTTTAATGTGCCCAATCTCTGCTGTGTAACATCCCATTGGGTGAATATACCACAACTCACCCATCAGACTGCTGACGGACATTTGACACATTTCGAGCTTGGGGCTATCACCAATAATGCTACTGTGAATGTATCTGTACAAGATTTGGGGCACATAGACATTAATTTCCGTTGGCTATATTCCCGACTAATGGCATTTTGACTACTGATGAAGATAAATTAATGGAGCTCCCTGCCAGGGGATGGTTTATACCTTTAGATCCAACCTGTTGAAGGATACAATCTTTTGTTCCTATTGTTTGGATCCAAAGTGGGATGAGGAAACATACTACGCACAGAGAACTAGATCATAGCTGTGCTCAGCTGGAAAAGAAATGACATGGCCAGCCCAGTGGGCTCATTTAGTAAAGACAGGATTTTGTGGAAGAGAACAGCACCTATTATGAATAGAAATGAGTTGTGTGATGAGGCTAAATTTGATGAGAGGAGCCAGGCTTTTTGGAAGGATACCTGGAGCAGGAAATAAAAGTTTGGGCCCAGCTACAGAAAGAGCCTGGGACCAGTGTGAAAGGCCAGAGACCTGCATAAGACACAAACACCAGCCACAATGTTTTATTTGGGTTGTGTTGTGTAATTAATTACCTTTTTGTTTCAGCGAGCCAGTGGGGACAGGGGAAACTACTTCAAGATGCCACTCTTGGGACACTGAACTACTCTTGGCCAGAGCTGCCTGCAGAGTGGTTGGGGGCGGGGGAGGGCTATCCCACTCAGAAAACCATCCCAGCAGAATCTTCCGTAATGGGTGTCAAAGGCAGGTGGAGGCAGCACCAAAGTGACTGTCTATGTTAAAAAAAAAACCTGCCACCTACAGATGAACTAAGAGAATGCACACACACCACTTCCACTCCCTCAAACGGGACACAGTTCCCACTCAAAGACTGAAAAACCAGTCCTTATTCCTGGACCTGGCACAGAAGAGGCCCAAACTCCAGAGCTTTTCATTCAACAATCATTCTAAAATGTTGACTGGGCACCTCATATTTACAAGTAACTATGAGACTGCCAGCAACAGGGAAGTGCCTTCTCTAGTTAGACATCTCCTCTCTGAGTAACTCTGCAGAGAACCTCCCTTCCCAGGCCCCCCCCCCCCCCGCCGTGGAACACCAGCCTTCTGGGTACTCTGCTGCAAACTGGGGAGCTTTGGAACCCCTGACTATCACATCCCTTCTTGGACACTCACAATCTGTATTAATGTATTCAAGTCCCCGAGAAGTTCTGCAATAAGGAAGCTTGTTGAATTTTCTTTAACATTTGCCAACCTGATCTGATTTGGGAACCCTTTTTCACACAGCACTGTATTCCTGGACCACAAGCTGAGAGATGATGTTACTGAGAGCCATATATCAAAAAGCCTGCGTCAGTTCACCTGGGCAGCTTGCACTGGACTGCCTCGAGTACAACCGAATGCATGAAAGGCCTGGGGTGGCAGCTGTGTCCGAGGACTCACTGGGTAGCCTTTTACTTATTTGTAAATAAGCAAGTCACTTTGTATTCTATAAAACTCCATTTTCTTGCCTGGAAAATGTAGAGTACCTATTAATACACCACTCTGAAGAGTCATTCCATTAGAAAAACACAAGGGAGCCCTAGAAATGAAAGAAAGAAATAAATACAGGGGTGGGGAGAGGGAGGGAGATTACTAAATCTACACAAGCGACAGGCTCCCTTCATAAGCACTAATACCCTAAAATAAGGATCCATCATAATGACGTATGTAATTTTCCCCATTACAGACCATAATTCTCAGGTCTACCAGCAAGTGAGGGAAGTCTTGGCACTCATAGGTAGAACTGGCTTCTTGAGAAGTACACTTTCCTCTTTGCCCTTTTTCTTGAATGAAAATGCCCTCCTCACTTTTTACATAGGCTGTAAAATCAAACTTTATGCAATGATGGACACATGACTAGTAGCTTCCACACTGGACAGTGTAGTTCTAGACACCGCCCATTGGCATCAGGCCTTTCTTCTCTTTCCTCCCAAATCTGGGTCCTTCTAAGAGCAGACAAAGCCCTGAATCTCCTACATCAAGGCAGGTCAATTTGCAAAGGTGGCTTTGTAATTAGGGTTGATGCTAAGCTTTGGGGGAGGAGAAAATTGTCTGTTCAGCAGATCTGAAGGGGGCTGGAGAACTTTCTTATGAGGAAAAAAACTCTTCTTCGGGATAGAGCTTCATCTTCTCATCATTATCGGCTTTTTGGGCGTATACCCCTGAGGGCAGCTGCTAGAATGCAAATATGCCATAGATGAGATGGTACAGTAAGACATTATCAGCGAACAATACCTTTGTTGCACTAAATGGTCGACTTCATGGCAGAGAACAGGCCATAAGGGAATGAGACATGAGACAGGTATGGTTTGGTGGAAACATATTTTCAAGACCACGGAGAACTTACCACACAAAAAGGCAATGCAGTGAGAATGGCTGGGCAGCTAGGCAAGGGCTGAGTGGAGAGTGGAGGGCATTTGGGAAACAAAATACCCAAACAGAAGAGAGAGAAGGTTCTGAGGACAATTTTTGAACCACTTTGAAAATGTTTTCCTATGATTTCATATACTTGTGCTTTATTCTTTCCGCTAAGTAGTTCAGGAATCTCTAAATCCTATCCTCTTTTATTCACTCATCAACAACCCTTGGCACAGGGCACTACCTACTTCCTTTCGATCACACTGCTTCACGGGGTCACGAAGTGAAGACACTGCTAGAGAGTTTCAAGCGCATCCTGTGTGCCGGGTGAGACCGTCCCCTTCAGAGAAGAAGGTGGTTGTAAGTCCCTTACCGTTGTGTACAGTTCCACCAGAGTTTCGGATTTGAAGGGGGAAACCATCTATCTCTATGAAAAGTGTTATTTTTTCATATGCTGCTCCTTTTTATGAATAAAGAATGATCACAGCCTCGAGAGAGTATTCTGGAGTGAAACGTTTCTATATCTAGAAATAGCAAGATACAGATGTAGTTAGCTCACTTTTATATTTCTTCATATAAAATTTAAGCAAAAGTCTTGGGAGAAGGAGAGACAAACAGATATATATATGTATATATGTATCTATCAGAGCAATAATCTTGAGTTCAAGACTTCAACTAGGCTCTGCTTCAGTGTTGCTATAAAGAGCACAGAATACACAGATGGTTGGGGAAAATGAGGTTTCATCCAAGATCATAGCAAAATGTCACACTCAGCTTTTTGAAAACCTGAAGTCACTTAAAACTCACTTTCCTTAACCAAGAGTTAACCCAGGAAACATACAGCACTGTCCCAAGGCAGGAGGAAACAGCCAGAAGAAAACACAGGCGAATTCAGGCAAGGTGTTCTGAGTAGCTCTCTGACAGGCTGAATAGCATTAATCAGAAAAGCCAGGACGTTTCCTTTTAGGAGAATATTTAGAACATAATAAAATTCTTGGAAACCATCTCACAAATCTCCTTGGAAGTCAAGGGGTAACGAAAAGAACAACAAAGCTTTCTCAGGCCTCTTCCACGTGTACTGACACCGGGCAGGAAATATAGTTTCCAGGACTGATCATTGACACAGTGTCAACATTAAGTAAAAGCTGCATCTCAAGCCCTCTCATTGGCCAGTTCGGTGTTTTGTTCCTGTTCCTTCTCACTGTGTAGATTTATTACCAGCAGGTTACCAAGACACAGGAGCTTAATGTTCCTCATGTCCCTCTCAACTTGTACCTGTATGTGGTTTGATGAATTACTTTTGTACTAAAGGGTTGAAAAATAAAAAACAATGTATGCCAATTGGTAGAGCTTTAGAAAGAATTCCTGTGGCTCAGCTTCGTTGGACTACAGCGGGAAATCCACCTGTGGTCTAAAAATGTACTAAGTAGAATAATAATGTAGGTGCTAAGCTCTGATTAGAACTAAGTCACTGCCAGCTGGGCTTATCTCAGAGCAGAGGGAGCCAAGTATCTCCAGGTATTCTGCATCTTCTAATTCCACATCTCAAAGTGCCAGAGGACGAGGCAGCCAGACAGCTGACCTGGCCCACAAAGATGCTCATGACTGGAAGACACTTGGAACTCAGATCTCATGGCTCTTGTCCCCTCTGTCTACCTTACTCCTATTCGGGGCTATCCCAGGGGGCATTTGGATTAGAAGATGCATCTTGGAAGGGGGGCCCCATGCTGTTCTAATTGAGCAGCACAGCTAACAGATGGCCTGACCAGAAACATCTTCCCCCGACGTGGACCACCACAGAGATGGAAACCCCCTACTTGAGCCCCTTATTGAGACAAGTCCTAGAAGACTTCCTTTTGAAAGTAGGAAGTGGGTTAAGTGTATTATATGCTATTAGCAGATATTGACCATTAGTATAGCCACACATATCAGATTATCTGGTCTCTATATCCAAGAGCATTTGTCAAGGGAAGAATAAAGGTTGACTTGGGGAGAGGAGCATGCAAGTTAAAGGCCATAAAAGTCCTAAAGCAAGAGTATCCAACCTTTTGGCATCTCTGGGCCACACTAAAAAAAGAGTTGTCTTGGTCCACACATTAAATACACAGGCACTAATGAAAACTGATGAGCAAGAAAAAGATTTTAAGTAAATTTACAATTTTGTGGGCAGCATTCCTAGCCATCCTGGACCACATGTGGCCCGTGGGCCATGGGTTGGACACCCCTGTCAGAGTTCACCTCAGTGGATACCTGATTCACCTGCTGGAAACGACAACCCAAAATTAAGCCAGCTTTGGGCTCTCATGAGAGTCACTGCCTTCTGACAACCTCTCCCTAGGCATTTGGCTGCTTAGGGAGGACAGAAAACTGACACATCTTCATTATGTTAATTATGACAAGTCATCATCCACACAGCTACACATCCAGAGGGAAACACTGTTTACGAAAGTTGAGATCTGCGCTATCTCTACAGGCTCCCCATGGTGAGGACTCACTTCACGCAGGAGAAACCAAGGGATTCTGTTCCCATTCTTAAAGCTTTTTCTGCAGCCAAAAAGATACTCCTAACGCACATCTCTAACAGGCTAGGTTCTCACTATTTGTGTAATTACCTGGCCCACTAATGACTCTTTCTAAACTTGAACAGCATTGTCTATCTCTCAAAGTTCCGCATCTTCCAAGAAAGGTACAAGGGACTTTGACCTACCTGCACACACCTGAAGCCCTCACTCCACTGCTCTCTGCTTCTTCTTCCTTCATGTGCCGGAGCCTCCTCTCCAATTCCCTAAGCTATTTCTTTATTTTTCTTTCCAATGGCTTTCTAAAATACTTCTCTGGCCAGAAGGTGGGTAACAGTGCCTGTTGATGTTGCCCGTAACAAAATTCCCACAATCTTTGCTGATTCCAGCTACCTACCTGCTACTGTGTCTGGACTCCATGAAGCCGGAAACTCGGCCATCACAGACACCCCCTCCATCGTGTGTCTGCTGTCAGTTCCTCACATTGACAAGTGCAATCCATTCGGACCTCAGCACGGGCCTTTCCCATGCCTTGGTCTCAGTAGCACTGCCCAACAGAAAGACGATGTGAGACACATCTAAGTTTACATTCTCTATCAGTCACATCAAAAAGGTAAAAAGAAATGGATGAGATGAACTCTAATGACATATTTTATTTAGCCCAATATATCCAAACATCAACATATAGTAAAGATATGAACATTAGTAATGAGATACTTTACTTTTTTCCTATTAACTTTTCTGAATCCAGTAGGTATTTTTATGTTTATAGCACATCTCATTTTAGATGCTTATATTTTCTTTGGAAGTACTTGGTCTATAGCTAGGTTTCAGAGAATTTACAAAGTAGGTTTGTGTACCCAAGTTGTTTCAAACAGACTAAAAAGTTTTTTACAATATCTGAATCAGTATCTGTTTTTAATTTTAAATTAATTAAAATGTTTTAAAAATCAGTTCTATCTAAAGCCATTCTCCCAAGAGGCTGTGTCTTCCTCTGCACTCCCTGTATCTCAGAATCAAATGGTAGTGTTGCATTTGTCCTCGTTCACGCATGGTACTCCCAGTGCCCCTATACAGTGCGCTGCTTCCCTGGAGCTCATGACGTCTTCTCCTTTCATCATCTCCTATGACCTCCTCTACATCTGTCAGCCTTTGGCATCCAGTCCCCTCCCTTCCTCACCTCCTCAAGTCATTTCAGTCTCTGGATAATCTCAGTGTTATATGAAGTCCCAACCAGCACCTGGCCTCAGGGTTTGATGACTCCTGAATTTCTGTGACCTTCCATTCTTTTCCATTTCAACAGCACACATCCACAGCTACGCTCTAGACCTTGTCACAACCCTAAACTACTGTATGTCTCAAATCAAATGCTCTCCCCATTCCATATCCACAGTCCCCGAAGCCCCTGGGGACTTTCTGATTATAGAGAAACAGCCCCTGGAGACCTCCCCACCCTCCCAGTCCACAGTCCAAACTCCTGTCCTTCTAGCACAGTGAGAGGGTGAGGGGCAGAGTTCTGCAACCAGACTCTCCAAGGTGGCACCTAACTGCTGCCCCTTATAAGCCATGTGGCCTTGGGCAGATTATTTGACATTTCTGCCCTTGGTTGTCCCCCTGTCTAAAATAAGGTTAACAACCTGTCAAGTAGGTTCTGTGAGAATAAAAAATAAAGCACATAGGTGCAAGTGGTAAAAAATAAAAATAAAAATAAAAAATAAAACACATAGTATTATGTAGCCATTGTATAAATTTGTTAAATAAACTTTCTACACAGCCGGGGTGAAACAATACTCTCCCCAGCACACCTGAGGCTCCTCTTCCTTTGTACTCCTGCCCCACCCACTAGGCAGAAAGAATCGCACCCAGATCACTGCTGCTGTCTGCCTTCTGATTGTCTATGCCAGCATTTTCAGCCGATATACAGAAAGAATTGTTAAAACATGTAGTACCTGACTATCTATTTGGGTCCCTGACCTCTTTTCTCTTAGACTGTCAAATAAGAAAAAGCACGCTGGTGGGTGTAGCTCAGTGAATTGAGCACAGGCTGTGAACTGAAGGGTTGCTGGTTTGATTCCCAGCCAGGACGCATGCCTGGGTTGTAGGCCAGGTCGCTAGTGGGGGCATGGGAGAGACAACCACACATGGATATTTGTCTCCCTCTCTTTCTCCCTCCCTTCCCCCATCTAAAAATAAGTAAATAAGATCTTTTAAAAAAATGATAACAACCAATGCAACAATAGCTGTCTGGTGTGAATTAATCAAAATTATATCTATTTTTGTCATATGAGGAAAAATGCATTTTTGGTGTGCCACAGAATTTCAGTAATTACTTTATGTGCCATGCATGGGACAAGAAAGGCTGAAAATCACTGGTCTGTACCCAGGCAACCAAGCCCCACTGGAGAACTCTGGGAGAGCAGGTAAATGCTAGGTCTCGTGTCAGCTCCTGCCCGAGCAATGCATTCACCTCCCGTCAGTTCCTCTGCCACTTGCCACGCCTGCCAGGCTTTTCCCGATCAGATTGGAAGGCTGCAAAGGCCAGGGTGAGCCCCGGCAAATCTCTAGTGAGAAATGATTGAACTGAATACTAGTTGGCTTGGGTTTTTTGTTTGGTTTTGCTTTATTTCAAACTATAGTAACAGTTGTGTTACAGGAAAATGTAAATGGCCTCTGCCCAGTCTAAGTCATCTCTAGGGGTCAGACTGCCCACAGCCTCAAGGAACTGGGATGTTATAGTGAGAAGAGAGCGGCAGGACAGCAAAAGCAACTTACAGGAGACATGAAAATAAAGCTGAAGGAAACAAGGAATTTCCTTGAGAAAATGAGGCTCTTACAAGCCAAACTGGGCAACCACAAAAGAGAGGGGTCGCCATCCCGGCTATGTGGTAGGCTGCATACAGCTCTCCAAAGGTGTCCACATCCTAAGCCCCAGAACCAGTGACTGTCACCTCATAGGAAAATAGGGAATTTGCAGACATGATTAAATTAAGGATCTTGAGATGGGGAGAATATCCTACCCTGTCCAGTGGACTTCAAGGGTAATCACAAGAGTCCATGTAAGAGGGAGGCCCAGGGAGCCTTGATGTTGAAGTCAGAGCTGTCAGACTGATATGATCAAGAGATCAGAATGATGCGAGCAAGGGGTTCACTGTGAGCCAAGCCACGTCAAGGCTGCCTCCAGAAGCTAGAAAAGGCCGGGAAATGGATTTTCCTCGGGGCCTTCAGTAGAAATGAGTCCTACTAATTTCTTGACCTTAGCCCAGTAAAACAGATTTTGGCATTCTGAACTGCAGAACTGGAAGAGACTAAATTTCTGTTGTGTTAAGCCAACAAGTCTGTGGTCATCTGTTGCAGCAGCCTCGAGAACCTAACACACACAGATAGCATGGGAAACATCAAGTGCTGTGGAGCATTCCCAGGTGACAGGTCTATCCTGTGCCCCGGGGGAACACACTCAGATTCAGTCATCAGGGTCTCAGCCCTGGTGCTGAGGCAAGTCCACAGAGGCCAGACATCAGGACGGCCTTGGGTCAGGGCAAGCTGGGTTCATCAGTCTCTAACAGATGGTGCCTCCTAGAAGGAAGCAGCCTGCTCAGAGGGGCCAGTGAGGAGGACTTGTTTGAAAGCAGATACTTAGGTGCTCCCAGAATTAATTGATTTTTCACGTCTCTACCTACGGGGACCCCGCAAGACCAAATGGGATGGGTTATGTCAGAAAATAAAATGTATAGATTTGTTAGGGGTTGAATTGTATTCCTCCAAAGTTCACATGTGGAAGTCCTAATGCTCAATACTTCAGAATACGACCTTATTTGGAAATAGGGTTGTTGCACATGCGATTCATTAAGATGAGTGAACCTCTACTCCAATATGACCACTGTCCTCTGAAAAAGGAAACTCTGGACACTGAGACACAAGAGATCATCACTCAAAGATGGGTCGAGCTGCCACAAGCCAAGGGGCCAGCAGGAGCTCAGAAAGGCCTGGAGGGGACTCTTCCCTGCAGAGAAGCATGGCCCCGGTGACTCCTTGACCTCAGGTGTCTCATCGCTCTGGCCATCAGAATGATGGCCATTCCACCATGGGGAAAACCTCATGGTGCATCTCCTCCATGGGCTCCAAGCTCCTCTTCATGACGTCACCCCTCACACTGAGGGGTGTGCCCTGTAACACACCACCTCACACTCGGGGGTGTGCCCAGTGACACCCCACCTCCTCCAGGAACCCCTGCATCCCTGTCCCTCCCCAAGTGGCTCTCGAAGGTTTTCCTGCAGGAGGACAATGAGATCCCTAAGGTGTTTTCTGGTGCCAATGACTGAGTCGTCCACCCCAGTACTGTTCAGATCTGGTTTAAACTGCTTCCTTAGTGTTGGCGGGGGCTATTCTTCTCATTTCCCCTCTTTTTAATAACCAATTCATGTGATTCATCCTATTTGTTACTTTACTGCTGCATTTGGCTCAAGTTTCTGCTATAAATAAACCTGCTCTGACTCACCTACACTATGCATTTTGCTTTACATCATGTTTTGACAAACCCTGACAAAGTTAAAAAGAAATATGAAGCAACCAACTGCCTCCACTTCAAACTTATCTTAAAAAGTTAAATTTACTCTTGTTAATAACAACCCAGGAAAGGGGTAGTTATAAAAATCAGTAAATCTTTTTTTTTTCTAAAATGGCAAAAAAAATGTTTTACTTTCATTCAAAAGTACTTGTACAGAGAATTGAGCTATTAAATTACTAACAAATTAATTTCCTTCCAATCCAGGAACAACATGCCAACCTATAAGTGATTTCACACAGATTTGGACTTTCTCCCCCAGTGCCCTTAAATTTACTTCATCCCACTTAAATTTTAAAAAGCAGGGCAGGCAGGGGGCATGTTTTTGTTAATAGCGGACAGATTGGCACCACTGCCGTGTCCTGGGAATTCTGCAGCTCCGATTCCAACTCTTCCTGCTCCCCGCCTCCCTCAAAGGAGACCTGGGGTTCCCTGGACTCTGTACACTCAAGTCAGCACCTTAAAGAGTGAATTCTATTTGAGTGGACGTAATAGATTTAGTGAAAAGAACAGACATACGAATATTTGATTTCTGGCTCTGTCATTTCTAGCCATATAACTGCGTATAAATTATTTAACCTCTTTGAGACTCAATTTCCCCATTCACTGCTTGGAGTTATTAAACGATTTATCAAAAATTTCAAAATAGGTAAAAAGGATTACCAATTGTTCTTTTAGTGTGTCACTGTGTTTGCCTCTCTCTTGCCTGGGATATTTTTTGTTATTCTGTCAAGGCAGAATTTTTTTTTATTGTTGTTCAAGTACAGTTGTCTCCATTTTCCCTCCACCAGTTTTTGTCCAGTAGGGGTTGACTGGCTTCAGAACACACTGCCCCAAAGTATGGCACCTTGGCATTCTGAAAATCTTAAGTTGCAAAAGTTTGACGGGGTAAAAAATCTGGCAAAAGCAAGCCACTCTGACCTCCTCCCCGCTTCCCTAAAACAGGTCCCACCACTCCCCTGCGACAGGCACCTCCCTGTGCCGGGAGAGGGGAAGACTTTCTTGTCACCAGAGATGAGGAGTGGGGTCCAAGAAATGTGTATACACAGCCCTTGTTAAACTAACCCTCATCTTCCCAGCCACTTCTTCACCGTTTGCTACCCCAAGCCCAAACCCCTCTGTGTTGTCAATTCCTCACAAACTTATTGCTGTTTTGTCTAAATGATATCAAAAACTTCCTGCTCTGGTCACTTCTTTGGGTCTTCATTCTCTTGTGTCAGTTTCCATGTGCATGCAAAAATTCAATAAAGTGAGTATGCTTTTCTCTTCTTAATCTTTGTCCATTTAATTTTCAGACTCAGCAGGAAAGACTTTTTTCTCTCCTACAGGATGCAAATACTTTCAATCAAGTGGGAGACATAAACTCAAAGACTACGGGGGCTCAGTCCTGTTGGGCACGGCTGTGTCACATCTTATCCAGCAACCTTATCCCAGCAATCACTACAGAGTACTTAGCTTCCCAAATGCTCTCTGAACTAGTTTTAACACCTTCATGCTTCTTTCATTAATCAATGAGCTAAATAAAATCTTTGCTGTATGTTCTTTTTATATTTGCATCAGACTCATTTTATTTTTGTGAAATTATGCCTTAATAGAGAGAATCACCTCTATATATTTGGGCTATAAGATAATTCAATGAAGGAAAATAAATAATAATAATGAGTTTATATTTTATTGATCATTTACTCTGCACCAGTACTATTCCTAAACATGCACCAGGTATACGCTGGCCCATTTAATCCTGACCACCCTGTACAGTAAGCGTAAACCCCATGTTATAGACAAGACTGTGGCATAAAATGGCTGAGAGTGTCACCCAAGGTCACAGGACTAGTAAGGCTCAGAACTGCTGTACAAATCCATTAAGGAAGGTAAGGGACCTATGTGACTACGACTTGGTAGAAGCCTTCCTCTCCCCTTTCTACGACCCCAGAAGCACCAGGGCCCAGCTGTCCTAACACAGGGCCTGTGAGGAGACAGTGGTGGTTAACACTCACTGCCAGCCAAGCACTGCTGAGAAGTCAGTAGCTTATCTGCGTGGGGCCACCTTCGCACCAGCCGTTCTCCCAGACTCCCCCCTCCATCCAGCCTGCACCATGCTCCAGATCACTCCTCCGGCTGTCACTCCAGTGCCCAGGGATGCTCCCTCCTCTGAACTCTGACACTCGCCTCTAAGAAGTTACATAGATGGATGCACACCATTAATTATTTTGGCCAGTAGCAGGATCGCCCTTGAAACAGCCTGAGCCTTTGGGGACTGCTGGTAACTTAAAAGACAGGGAGACGTCTGAAGGTTTTCTTGATGTCACAGTTCTCAGAGAAGAACTGTGAAGAAATCTTTGCTTTCAGCCACGGTTCAAAAGCTGGTTATTCTGAACCAGGGTTCCCTGAAGGGTGAAAGCAAAGACAAAAATCCCCTTCCACATGCAGACCACCCAAGTAACCACCCAGTCCACGGGAGAGAAGCAGTAGAACACTGCATTGCCCGAAGAGACAGAGACACCAGCTGGCCCTAATAACCTTCACTGGTACTTTAGAGTTGGGAGAGCGTTCCTACCCTGTTGTCCGTAAGCACTGAGGAATCCTTACTTCTCTGTGAGGCTTGATACCTGGGTTCCTCCCCTGTGCTCAGCATCGGAAGGTCTGAGAGAGAACCGCGGTGACAAGACTCCTGCACATCACCTGAGGGAGGTCAGACACTCTAGGTCGGCTCTCCCGCGTGTGGCTGCAGACCCTCCAGGGTCCTGTCTGTCGGTCCACGTGGTTAAAATTGTTTTCATCATAATATTAAGACATCATTTGTCTTCTTCACTGATTTTGACATTTGCAAAAGCAACAGTGGGTAAAACTGCCGGCATTTTAATACACACCGAGGCGGTGGCACCAAGCTGTACCAGAGGTCACTGCACCCTTCCCCGGCACCCACCCACAGTTTCCAATAATGTATTTCACTTTAAATCTCCTGGGCGACCCAGTAGAACACAGCAATTTTAGTAAATCTCAATCGCAAGCATACATCTTTCTAATAAGCTTTGTGTCAAAATCAGAAGCGCACGTAAGGCACTTCCGTCCCACGGTTGTCTCAAGAAACAGCTCCCTGCGACCAGGCTGCCGCGGGCCTGGCTGCTTCCTTCTGGTGCAGTGTCTCCACTTGCAGGAATGACTGACGAAGTGGTTGGTGGGCGGTTTCTCCACAACCAACCGAGTGAGCCTGGCACTTCAAGGAAACCCCACGGTGTTTGTCAGCAGATAGAAAACACTGAGCTCTCACACAAAAATAGAATTTTGGAAAATGCTTTGACCTTCACAACTTCCAAACACTTAGCCTTTTCTGACAGGGTGGGTGGTGGTATAAATAATTGTGATTTTTCTGATATTGCATAACAAAATGTGCCAACATTTAGAAGAGCTGTATAATATTTTCCAATATCTTCCAAGTAACCAATGCATGATGCCACAAAACCGTGTGTGGATGAAAGAGATCCATTCAAAGAACAGTGTAGACCTGCTTTTAATTTTAATGTACACAGGACAAAAATTCAGGGATGTGTCTTCAGATTCTACATGGTTAGTTACCTTTAAAAAACTACCTCTGTTGAGATGTGGGTTAGTATTTTTCTAAAGAAACCATATTCACAATGCTCTAAAAAGACTAATGAAATACTTGTCCCTTTTCCACATACATACACGATTAAGTTCAGATTTTCTTCACGTTTCAACCAACAGTTTGAAACAGAATGGATGCAGAAGCAGATGTGAAAACCCAGTTGTCTCCCTTTAAGCCAGGCACTATAGAGAGTTGTAACAATGTAAAATGACGCCATTCTTCTCACTAAATTTTTACTTTTGGCTAACATAGTTCTTTTTCATACACATCTGTTACTTGTGTTAATATGTAATATTAACTGATATTCTTTTTTAACTGGATTCATTGGGGCGACCTTGGTTAACAAAATTACGCAGGTTTCAGGTGACCAGTTCTACACCACATCACATGTGCTATTGTTATTCTTGAAGAAGCAAATATTCCCAAATGTCTGTTTTAATTTCTAATATGGTAAAGACCGACAGATCAAATAAAAGCTCTCTGCTCCCTGGAATCCCCAACACTGTTTAATAGTCTACAGGAGACTGAGACCAAAGCATGAGTCTGCCCCGTAAGCAGGGGTTTGGGTTACCAGCCCAGGCTTTGTTTGCGCTGTAAGGAAGGACCCACGCAGGTTAGAGGAGGCACATTGACCTGTCAGGGGCCTGGCTACCCGCAGCCCCTGTCTGTGACTAGGGTATTCCACCTTCACACAGAAGCCTCCCTAATACAAGGTCTGTACACAGAGCTCACTGGCCCTCTGCAGTGAAGCACAGTCATTCTTTGGGTAAGAACCATAACGTCCATGCTTCTGTGTGTGCTAAGTACCTAACAAATGGTAAACACCTCTTATCACAGATTGATTTGCATCAGGAAAATGAATCTCCTATGGAGCTGTATTCTCCTGGAGATGTGTGGTCGGGGGCGGCACTTGCACAGGCTGGGATGAAGCGCCTGATGCCTTTCTGAAAGGCCGGTGAGGAAAGGGGAGGACTCCCAGCTCGCCAGCCAGTGCAGCACAATTTGACTTCTCCATTCCAGAGTCGCAGCCAGGCTCCCCACATCCCGAGGGCACTCCGCGTCAGTCTGCAGCACACTGACACGGCTCATACAGGCACAGCAAATAGGGGGAGGCTGGTGGGTTTAATAGTCTTATATTGGAGTGACACTTCAGCCTTTTCAAATCCCGTGGACCTGTCACAGGATCCTCACAGCACCATTGCTAGGTAGGGTGGCCATGATCACCTGCCATTAACCAATGAGCAGACAGGCGAGAGATGAAGTCACCCACCAATGCCCACACTGGCTGTGTCCACAACAGCGTGGAGCACGTCAGTCCTGGGAGCCGGGTCTCTGGACTGCTAGCACAGGGCTCTTCCCGCTTCCCTGTGGGACCTCTAACCCTGTTCTCATTGTGGTTTTGAAGGGGGCGAGGAGCAGGCCAGCGGCCATCTTTGCTCTCACATTTTTGTTTCTTGCTCTAATTCTTTGGTTCATAAGCAAAAGTACTTCTCTTTTAATAATTATACTCCTACCTGGAATATTTTTCATCTTTAAAAATGTCCAATAGAGGCCCTGGCTGGTGTAGCTCAGTGGATTGAGCGCGGGCCTGCGAACCAGAGGATCGCGGTTCGATTCCCAGTCAGGGCACATGCCTGGGTTGTAGTCCAGTTCCCTGCAGGCCAACTCCCAGCAGGGGGCAACCATACATTGATGTTTCTCTCCCTCTCTCCTTCCCCTCTAAAGATAAGTAAATAAATAAAATCTTAAAAATAATAAAAAATAAAAATTTCATTGATATGTAACAATTTTAAAAAATTTTAAAAAAATGTCCAATAGGCCTCTGAGATACCTCATGAATAGCCCTATAAATCACAACTCAAAAGAACTTGTCCAGAGACGAGTAAGCGTCGCACTGTGGAATAGTAATGTAACTAATTGCCTGCTCTCTTACATCTTGCCTAGTAACATGTGTCCAAGTGCTGAAGTTGTAACGTATAGAGACGTATATATTCAGACAGTACATGTTCCCATATTTTCCAGATGGTAAGATACAGGTCAAGTCTGGAAAGCACTTTCCAAAAATACTTTGCTGTGAGAAAATATATAGGAGCTAAAAAACAAAATACCCTTGAATTTCAGGGCTTCCTGCTGGAGCCCACTCGCAGTTTCAGGTCTGGAGTATCGAGCTGGGTCTGGGACTCCAGTGGAACAGAGTGCAGGGGGAACCAAGACAACAGGGTCCCTGAGCTTCCCTGCTGCCGACTCCTAACTCTGGGACAATGGGACAGGCCTGGGAGGGCCGCACGCTAACCATGCAGCTGATTCTACCATACTTCCCAGCTGTTGGAAGCAGAGGCCCACTTGTTAATGCCTCTTAAACTTTTCCCAGAAGCTTTTAGATGTCATTGATGCTAAACTTAGCATATTCTGAGACTAGGCTTTTGAAGTCAGACAGTCCCAGGTTAAAACCCCATCGATATCATCTATCTGGCACTAGCACAAGCTGCTTAGCTCCTCTGAGCCTCAGCTTGCTCATCCGTAAATGGGGAACAAAATTCCCGTTTGTGAAGATTAAAATAGATGTTTTAAGTAAAGTTCCCAAGACAAGGTCTGGTACACAAATGCATTTCCTTTGCCTTCCAAACCACATGACATTCACTTATACAGCAGAAGCTATTTCACATAGGCTCCGAAGGATCACGACTCACAGTCCCAGATACACCCCTGTCCTTGGAAAGTGGGAGGATGTTGACAGAAGTCTGGGAAGATTGGCTCTGCCAACCACAGGTTATACCAATGGCTCTTAAGCTGGCTACAGATCGAAATCACCTGGAGAGCTATGGCGACATACCACCGTGGTTCCCACCCTCAGAGATTCCCATTTATTTGTCTAGGCCTTGGCTTCTGTACTTCAAAGGCCACACACATGATTCAAATATGTGAAGGACAGGGAGCCACTGGGTTCTGGTTGGGAAGTAGCTAGGTTACCCCAGAGGGGAATTCGACTTTAGTCTCTTCTCTGCAGATGCCCCTGTCACCCGTGAAAGGCTGATTCATGACATTGATGTTTGTTTCCTTGGGACTGGCAATGACCCCAGTCAGCCATTACTAGAGGGAACCTCGCTCTAGTCATTTATTCACATTCTGAATTTTAAATTCAGCCCCAGCCACCTTCCGATCGTATGTCAAGCAAGCATATACAACCTCCTCACTGTTTGGGACCAGCTGAGGCAATGACGGGCCTGATTCTGACTCTGGTTCTTTCTGTTATGTTTGTCTTAGGACATTTGGGCTTCTAATATATGGTCCTGCTTTTACCTATAATGTATTTACCTCTCAACACTGATTCCAACAACAATAATTGGTTAAACTCTAAAACATTCAAGCAAAGAAGAAAGCATCTTTTATACCCCTGCCTCCTCAAGTGAGAATTAGGTTGCTTGAGAAAATGTAGAGAGTTTCCAATGTTATTCTCTAGACTCATGTTGCAGGGCACGAGGATGGGGAGGAGGGGAGCTTGGTGGAAGGACAGGGGCAGCTGAGGGAATAAGAGCCTGTTAGGGAGTGAGTTGTCAGACAACTGCGGTCTGTGGTTAATGCTCCTGGAGCCCTGGCTGGAACACCACCATCTGGGCAAGAAGTGAGGAAGTACCAGGGGAGAATGTCCTGGCTGCTTGCAGGAGCTCCTCAAGGGGTCTTGGTCACACAAAAATCACTGGTGGCTGTGCCTGCCAGTGTGTGCTGCCACCTTCTGGAGAAGGTGCCACTCCGTTCCCACACCACTCTGTAAAGCCTGAATCACCACCACCCGATTTACAGGCGAGGACACAGAGCCTCTGAGAAGCAAGTCACTCACCCTCAACCAAGGTCAGGTTCAAATCCACGTCTTCTAGTTCAGTGTCTTTTCCAGGGCCCCACGCAGGATTAAGATGCTGCTTTTTTTCTTGAAAGCAAAAACTTCATTCACAGTAGGATCCCAGTGAAAGAAACTAAAAACGGCTCCTATGAAATCACAGTGGAAGGCTGGCCCAGTATCCTTGGCTGGATTTCCAGGGTCTGGCTGAGTTCTCTGATCAGCTGACGGCTTAGCTAATCGACTGGGCTGTAATAGACTTGCTTTCTTCCTCAGTGAAATGTATTCATTGTTTGCTCCCAGACTTGGTCAGCAGAGACTTGCCATGTGGCCTTCTTCTCATTCAGGCCCAACTCAGGTGGCTTCCTCTCAGGCTCAAACCTAGTCTTTCCCCCCAGGGTCTGGCAGCATATAGCACCTCTTAGTGAGTTTATCTGTTTTCTCTGGATTCCCTTTCAACTCGCCTGCAACAGCTCTCTGCTCCTGAAGATAGCAAGGCTCTCTCATGTTGGCAGAGGGGAGAAGTGCGCCCACCTCTCTCACACTCGCTCTTGGATGTTAGACCAAGGGACGGAAAGGACCCAGCAGGGCCACCCAGGCCAACGAGCCTTCAGAGAAGTCACAGTTCCAAGTCCTGAGTACAAAGCCTTCACCCACATCAAGGGGGCGAACCAAGAGGGAGAGATACCCCACCCTACCACCACCACCACCACCACCACCACCAGCAGCAGCAGCAGCAGCAGCACCAGCAGCACCTCCACCACCCCCACCTCCAGGAGTCTGTAACCCAGTGCAGCAGGAAGGGGGTTGAGACCAATAGTTCTTGGCCCTCGGATTGCATCGGAATTACTGGGCCCCACCCCCAAGACTGCTGATTCAATTAGTCTGGGATGGGACTCCATCACCAGGACTTGTTCAAGGAAAACAGGTGTTTCTCATGTGAGGCCAGGCTCCAGGGCCGCTGACACAGACAAATGCAGCCAGAGGAAACATATTCACTTGTAAAGAGGAGCCCCCATGCTGCTGCCTCTACAAGTGTGGGGTTCACATTACAGGAGGGCTGCTGAGAGGCAAATAGGTGATGCTCGGGGTACAGGGCCCTGAGAGTGTCCAGACGGGGAAGTGGCCGGTGCTGTCTCACCTGTGGGAATAAGGCGTGAGCTGCAGCAGAAAAGACACACACCTGGGCCTGGGAGCACGGGGCTCGTGGCGGCCTTGAGACCTCTTAATTGGGGTTGGTATAAGCTGACTCGAGAGACAAATGTGAGCTATCTATCCTAAACTGGGTCTTCTTGGCCACTGTTTATTGATCTAAGATTTTTCCCAAAAGCAGCTGTGGTGGCCATCCCTAAACTGTTCATATCACAGCCAGTGGAGGGCACTGTTTTCCCACCCTCTTTTCCACCGTCGGTTCAAAGTTGTAGATATTGTGGCTGTTTTTGCATGGAACTCAGAACCCCTGAGTCAGCCGATGGCCTTCTCCCATGGCTTCTGCTCTGAAGCTCAGCACAGTCTCCTGAGGAGCCAGGCTGACGGGCTCGAGCGTTACAGGCCGAAGGAGGGTACAGGCAGCCTAAGGCACAGGACGAAACCAGGACGAAACCAGGCGGAACAGCCGCCAGGCCCCTTTCCATATCCTCACCTCAGCGTGTTAGGTTTTATCACTCCAACGATGAACTCAAGGAAATGCTTTCATAGGAAAAGAAGGGGCGAGAGGATTTCTCCAAAAAGCTTAGGGTGCAGCTGGCCAAGTCACCCAAGGGAGACTTCCCAGGCCAGAAGCATCTCCCGCCCCCTTAGCCCTGACCCAGCCGTGCAAATAAATAAGTAAACAAAGAGGAGAAATGAGCTCGATAATCCGGAGGGAGAAGGAACACAAGAGGTCCTGCCCTGGGGTTTGGTCTCTTTGTATCGAGAGGCAAGCTCTACCCAGTAAATATCCTGGGATCTGGCCCCTGGTTCAAAATTTCCCTCCTGGTTGGGGGTGGGGATGGAGAGATAAGTCAGACAGGTGCCTGAGGTCTCTGTAGGGAGGTGCAAACCCAAGCGATCCCGCGTCTGCCCTTAGGGTCAAGGTTGCTTATTGGGTGGGCTGAGATGGGAGTAAAAGACGGAAAACTGTACTTGAACAACAATTAAACATTTTTTAAAAGATTGCTTATTGGCTTCCCTTATTCACAGGGGCAGTTGTGAAGCCTCTCCCATCTACTCATACAGCAGATAACCCTTAGGCGATGGTTTCGCACATCAGGTTTTCAAGTTCGCCCGTGGGTGTCCAAAGCCTCCCACTCCTTTATTCTGTGTCTGTCTCCCTCACGGGACTGCAAATACCTTGAGTTTCATTCCTTTCATTTTAGGATCCCTACTGCCTGGTGTATAGACCCTAACCTATGAAAAGAGCTTAATAAGTGTGGAATATAAAAATACATGTGCATTTCTCTACAGTACCCCAAGTTCCAAAGTTACTCAGCTGGCCCACTTCCTCAGCCTTTGAATCCTTGAGCAAAGGTTAGGCTTTCTCCAGCCTCTCTCATTCCAGCCCTTTCCACATTTCATCGGCCAGAAGGATCTACCTTCTAACCCTGTCATTGGGCACCAGTCAGATCCTGCCTCATGGGGTAACCCCAGGTGTTAATGAAGTCCTTTAGGCAAATCTGCTCCTGGTCCTAATCATTCATTTATAAAATATTGGTCCTTGATTTATTTTCAAGGGAAATACAAATTAAAAGTACATAAGTAAATACAACTTAGTACTTTGAGCTCTTCAGAGAAGGCATTCTATAAAAATTTAACAATTCGCCTCCTTCAAAAAAGTGAGACAGGCCACTCCATGGGGGGTGACTCTGGGAAAAGTACTAAATCAAGTCTCTGAAATTTTTCTGAAGTTTTTCTATGAGGCTCAAAATCAGGGGAACCTCATTTTCTCTCTGTATGAAACAGAGGCTCTAACCACTTCAGAAGTAAAAATAACCCCCTGTTATCATCTGTCTTCTTCCTGTTTCACAAAGGTATCAGTGAGCTAGTATTTACTGAGCACCTATTATGTGCATATGGTATTTCTCTTTATCTATGATTCAACATTAGCACATATTGCCTCCCAGAGAAAATTTAAATTCCTTGAGAAGGCCTGAGTTTTTCTTACAGTTCTTTCTGACTTTCCAAAGCTCAAGGCTAGCTCTGAATGGCTATAAGATACATGTCGAGGAATGCTGAGTCTTCCCCAAAACGTAGACTAAAAAATTACTAATTTCCCAATTGCTAATTTCCCAACACAATAGCAAAATCAGAGGATATCAATTATGTATACTTGCATACCTCATTAAAACATCGGTGAGGCCAGGTTTACCACAAGCAGTCAAATTATACAAATTATACAAAATCTTCATAAAGTAAACCAGGAAAAACACAATAGCCCCTATTAGTTATGTTTCAAACCAGTGATCACCCACTGGGATCTATTAGACGTCAGATACACAGCTCCCAGTCTAGAGTGGGAGACATAAAAAATAATTTCAAAACATGTACAAAGGGTTATTAACAAGGTATGTGCAAGGTTTTTGAGAGACCCCAGAGGAGAGACTCATCACTCCTGAGCAAGGCTCCCAGGGGAACGGATGTCTGAGCTGGGGTGTTGGTGTGCACCAGCACTTACAGGCAGGATTCAGGGGAGAAGACACATAGGTGAGGCCGAGAAGTGCGGGGCTTCCCAGGAGGAGACATTCCAAGCAGCTGGAATAGGGAGCTGGGGGTGAAGGGAGGCCTTCTGAGGTTTGGAATTCATCCTCCAGCCAAGAGGGGAGGGAACCTGCGGGAGCTTTAAGACAACATACTGTATTACAGGATTTCGGATCTTGAACGATGTATCTGGCAGAAGTGAAGAGGAGGAACTGGTGAGGAGAAAGGACAGGCACAGCTCTCCGCCTTCCTTCCTCCAGAGCACGTGCACACCGTTCCCCTAGGTGTCACAGTGTCACCAGAAGCAGCACTGATGTCTTCTGAGAAACTCAGACCCTACCTGAGGGTCTGCATTTCAACCCCCACCTCATGGCCTGTGCACAGTGGTTCTGTTGGCTAAAATCCAGCACTGAGTTCTCCTGTTTTCAACACCCCGGCATTCTAATAACTCTCAGTTGTTTTAAAGTGACAATTTCTACACAGCTACTCTCATATTATCTGACAAGGTCAGAATTTCACTCCTTCCAATAACAGAAAACATACCTAAAGGCACTTGTCTCTGAACCTATAAACTGGCCCCGGAGGAGGGTTTGGGTTTTGGAGCTCTGGGCAGCAAGCCCCTGCTGGAATGCGGTGAAACACAAAGACTGAGGTCCCTCCCCTGAAATGAATTTCAGAAGCTGGAACTCTGCTCCCGATGCCCATCTGGAGCCGTGAAATCGCCTCCTATTCTTTTGTCTCGAATTCTTCTATTTTCCCGGAAGAATGATTGAATCAGTCTGCAGTTTCTCCGTACTCCCTAAAGAACAACCAAGAATGCTCGATGGCATTCTGACCCCTTTCCCATTTTAAATGGTATCTCACCGTGAAGTCACAATTCCCTCTCTAAATTTAATCCCATCGGAGGGAAAAGGTGAGTCAGAATCAAGTCTTTTTGGAGGAAGGGCTGCAGAAAGGACCCTTCTCCTGTGAGACAATGAGGACTCACACGCACAGCAGAGCGCCTGGTCTCTCAGCACCAGGGCACCTCTGTCCTGTGGCCGGGTCCTCGGGGCCTCTCAGGCTGGCATCGTTTCTGTTCTCCTCCTCTGTCCTTCCTTCCACATTCCCAGGCAGGGTCTAAGGCTGATTCATCCCTGCACAGGCACTGCCTGTCCCTGTGGATGGCCCACCACTATGAAGCCCCCGCAGGGGAGGGTACACCGTCTAAGACCACAGTGAAATGAGGGTCTACCCCATATTGGGCATTGGGCCAGGTGCTTCAGATAGACACACAGGGTCTGGCACAAATAGTGCTCTTTTTTAATTACAAAAATTTTTATTACAAAATCATAAGCATGTAATTCTGTAACATAACAATATCACACTCAAGAATACTAGGTGACATTTTAGGTGAATTATTCAAATTAAAACTATAAATTATTATAGCCACATTATTACCCTACCAACCACCCTCAAGCAGGCCTTATTTCTTCTGGACACTGTATTATTTAACTTACTCAACAACCCATTTCACATATGGGACAGACGTGATCCCCATTTTACACATGGAAAACTGAAGCTCAAAAGGTTTATTCAACTCACTCAAAGCTACACATCCAGAAAGAGTCAGCAGGGATTTGCACTCAGTCCTCATGACCCCAAATCCGCGCCCTTCCCACTCACCACACTGCCTCCAAATGGGAGGACCGGGCCAACCAGGGCTTCGCTCTTGAGCTAGTTCTCCAAAGTCCAACTAGTGTGTGTAGACTGATTCACTTGGCCAAACTTCATTTTAAAGGAAATCTCCGTAAGCAAATTCAAACCTACTGCACTATAAAATTTTTAAAACTATATATTTCCATTGTCGGGGAAAAAAGCCTTCCATTGTACCAAAGCGGAGACTTCTGTGTTTTCAGCACACCAGCCAGAGCCTGGAATTCAGAGGACGGTCCCCAGACCAGCGTCAGCACTTGGGAGCTTTTGAAAACTGCAGAATCTCAGGGCCCAGCCCCCTGGGACCCACACGTTAATGAAACCCAGGGATTTGTCCCCAGTTAGAGAAGTGCTGCCCTACCCTTCCCAAACCTGGACAGCATGTTCCCCGGTTTCCCTCGTGTTATTTTTCTTACCATCCTCCCTTCCGAGACTCCAGGCTCTCTTTCTGTGCAGAGGACATCTCTGACTCCACTCTCACCCACCGCTATGAGTGGATTCCATGGTACCACACCTATGGTAAGTCTCCCTGAATGGGAGTGACAGAATGAATACTTCCAACCAAGCTCAGAGACACAGTCCAGCCAGGATGCACTGGTCTCCGCCATTGGAATCAACAATTTAACCCAGTGGTGTAAAGCCTGACGCACGCCAGGATCACCTGAAAGCTTTAAGAAAACACCGATGCCCAGGCTCCACCTAAGCCCAACTGAATCAGGTTCTAATGTGTGACATCACTGAGAGCCTGGCCCGGCCTAACAGCTGTAGTGTCCCCAGCACAGCAGACGCTTAATAAGTGCTTGTCCAATAAATGCATCCGTTAAATTTGAAATCCTGTTATTCACTTAGAGGAACATTCAGTCTCACTGAGAATCCACGGGTTTCAATCAAGTGACTTATCCAACGGGAATTCCCCCTCCCCAACTTAATCACGAAATGAATCCTCTTGCCTCTTACTAGAATACCGTGCATCCAGTGCTGTTTAGAGACCTCACAGACCAGTACATGAAGTACTTTTTCATTTACTGATTTCTTTTCTGGGAGGAGAAGAGCTGGAGGAATAATAAACCGCCACCACACAGTGGTCATGGAGTCTAACGGCGGAAAGGCCGAGTGCCTGTTTCAGCAGAACTCCACCCACTCACTCACTGTGACACCGCAGCGTGGAAGGGCCAGCAGGTGCTTGTCTCCAGCACAATCACTATTATGTAAGTGCAGCCACGGCAATGCTCTGTATAGGTCCTCGTGCCTTGGATGTGTGAGTCGTAGTCAGGACAGACAGAGGCAGGCAGGACTGGCCCAGTGCTGGTGAAAGATGAGGGCAGCCATCATCACTTGGAGAAGTGCCCTGGGCAGTACCCAACCCAATCCTTCACAGCGTGGAAACTGCCTTCCTGTGGGTCTCAGCAAGCCCTGTGTTAACCTGACACCCTGCTGCCAGGGAGGTGTAATGGCAATCCATCAGGTAACACAGGAATCCAAGGACCCAGGAAAATGGAACACAGTCATCAGTGAGTTGGCGTCCATGGAGGGGCTACAAGGGAAAGGCTCAGAGAGAGAAGAGGTGGGACCACAGAGGTGCTGTGAGGTGAGGGCTGGCTCCTGGGAGGACACCTCTCTGGAAACCAGGGGACAGTACAAGAAAATGGATGACCTGGGATGGAAGGAGAGGCACAGAATGTTGTAGAGATCAGTGCACCAAAATGAGCGTGAGAAGCCTCAATTCCCTGACAGTTTTCCATAGGGCGGCTGTAAGGAAAAGCCAAAGGCTGCTTGGAGGACTCGGAAGCTCTTGTTTCAAATGTCAGTGGCTTTGCAATCTGTACTTATTTTGAAACCAGTGACTGTCAACAGGCTGAATGCTAAAAATATGTCCATTTCCCCTTTGCCTTTTCACAGACCTGAAAATATTGAAGTGATAAGGGTGTTTCCACCTCGGCCACCTACTTAAGAGTCCACTCAAAGGTGAAACTGTTATAATTAGTCCTAACTGTCATAATTAGAAAGTCAAATGATCTTGACTTTCTCCCATCATCTTCCAAATGCAGGAATGCAAAACGTGTTGGAGAGGAACTTACCTTGTGAAAAAAAATACCCCTCAAAACCCAAAACAAAAACTTGTCAGCTAATTATATCCTTGAGTTCAAGCAATTCTCAGTTGCTTTCCTCTCCTGAAAACCATAAAAATCCCCCCTCCTCGCCCTGGGGTGCAGACAGGGGTAGTTACTCTCCCTGGATGTTCCTCCCCACCTCACCTCTGAGGTCTGCAGGCTGACTCCACGGCAAAAAAAAAGAGAGAAAAACTATTGCTTTTATTGATTTCGTATGGCTTCAGTCCAGCACAGGAAACCCGGCCTTCACACACAAGCAAACTCGTTTGTTTGGCAATGGCTGTAGAACATTTTCAAGCTGCAAAAACAGTAGAAAACATCTGAACTGGATGACAGCTCGTAGCTCGGTCCTGAGCTCACTCTTTTTACACACATGCTCCTGGATTCACAATGGACTTATGTTCCTATAAATTCATCGTAAGTTGAGAATAAGTAAATGGAAAGTGCATTTAATGTACCTAACCTACCAGACATCACAGGTTAGCCTCGCTTACCTTAAATGTGCTGAGAACATTCACATTATCAGGACGTAACCCCATTGTCACTTCAGAAGTATCTATAACTGCCTTCCCATCAGGAGCAGGGCACAAAGATGGGTGTTTTATAGACACAGAAACACAAATACAGTATATAGAAAACACGGGCAACACAGTATACTACAGGGTATCTGTCGTTTACCCTGGCGCACGGCTGGCTGAGAGCTGCAGCTGCCCAACCTCACGAGAGCGCATCATACTGCACATCGCCAAGACCAGGGAACGAGCAAAATTCCAAATTCTACCTACAGTTCCTAGTGAACGCATACTGCTTTTGCACCATCATAAAGTTAAAAAAAAACCCACAAGTTGAACCATCGTAAGTCAGGGACATCTGTGGTAGCTACGAAGTTCTGTTCCTTAGAGGCCCCTGGTCCTTTGCTGACCTGTTTCATAGTATCCTACTTGCCATGTCAGCTTTCAGTCAAATGATGGCTTACCTTACAGTGTTTTCAGGTTGGAATGATGCCGCCCTTCAACAGCCACACTGGGATTTTGATGCAGACACTTCAGGCAGACAAGGCCTGCTTCGCACTTTAGCTCGATACGGGATCATAAATGGCGGAGAGGAGCCTATTTGCCAGCACACCTGGAAATGGCGAGTGGTAGGGCACCTCTGAAGAGGATTTGAGGGCTGCAGACTACCCCACTGGGAAGCAGCGCCACGACCACTGAGCAAGGGCCTGGCGGCCCCCAGGCCCAGTATTTGCTGACCCCAGTCAAGACGGAGCCCTGGGAAAGCCGGCAGCGTCTGAGCATGCTCTGTCGGCCTGGTGCGCACACGTCTGGATGCTCATCCCAGATCTGGCCTTGACCTCCTGTGATTTCAGACAAAATCGCTTTGCTTCACTTCCTCCTGCAGGAACACGCTCTGTCCACAGCAGCCCTCTCAGGGATGCCCGAAGATGAACGGGTTAATTCAGAAGCACTGAGGGGCTCTTTGAGGGGGGTGCACTGCCTAAATCCCAAGCCACGGTGCCATTATCGTCGGATCACCTAAATAAAGAAAGAAGTCTCTTACATTATCTGATTTCTCTGACGGGAGTTCAGTCTCTGTGAGGTGTAAGTACACTGCTCTCATGCGTGGCTGAGGCCAGCTGATCCCTAAGAGTCCTGTATGGGCTGAACCTGTCATCTGAGGGTGTGATGTGCTGTGTGACCACTGTCTGATCAAGTCCCTGGTGTGCCTACAGAGAGCACACGGTGACCTGGATGCGACCCTCTTGAGCACAGACAAGGCATGGCCTCTGCCTTTCGTGCTGTGAGGCTGGTGGAGCCTGGGGCTGCATCACATGCCTCACTGGACCCTGTTCCTGGGGTCACCATCATTGTCCTCGGCCACCCGAGTTAACCCTGCATCCAGGGAGCAGGGCCAATGGACTTACTGAAAAAGGAGCTGATGAGCTGACATTAGCCTCACACGGCAGACACAGGGACTTCTGTAGCATGTACCCTGCACAGGAATCACATATCTGCAATGGCCTGAAGCATGTCCATGCACAGGTTGGAGAATAAGAAATAAGAACAAATCTGTCTTTAAAATGCCGTTTTATTAACACAGGGACAACAGCGGGGAGTGAACAGGTATAGCAGCTGGGTGGTGACTGAGAATCCTGGAGCTGGAGCCATCAAACCCAGGTTCTGGTCCCTGCTCTGCTCTCCCCAGGCTGGGCAGCCTGGGACGTGTCCTGTGGCCTCTCTGTCTCCTCGCTGGGACTGGAAGCAGCTGGACTAGATGATCTCATGGGCTCTTCAAGTTCTGACTTTCTGTGAGCCCATGGTTCTAGCTTTAGGTCCCACACAAGGTGATGAGGCCCATTAGCATGACCTTTAGCCTTCTGAAATCCACGATGCCCCTGCACCCTGAAGGAATTCAGCCACTGTAGCTGGGCATTTCTAGGTGTCAGGACCACATGGGGAAAAAGGATCAGTGCACCCGTTGGGCAGGGGGTGGTCTGCTCTGTCCTCTCCCCTAGCAATGGGCCCCGAAAGGCAGCAGGGGAAACCTACCCAGGGATGACCCAGGGTGAGGGTGTACAATTGATCAACCTTTGCAACTCCCAATGGGGCCACGAACTGAAGAAACCGAAGATATCAAGAGTTATGAACATAAATAACTGGGACGGAATGTAACAGAACCACTGGAGGTGAGAGGGCCCCTCTGCATACATGTTCTATTAGTCAAAAGGAGCCCAACAGGAGGAGCTCCCCTGTGGACTTCCACTCTCAAAGCCTGGAGCTGCAGGAAGGAGGAGGGCAGCCTCTCCTGGTGAGCGGAGGCTCTGTCCCCCTGTGCTGGGGGACAGCACCAGCAGGAAACAGACAGCGTGGCTTCTAGAGGGACTGGGAAGACGGCTCCCTGAGGCAAGGATCCTGCTGGAGGATCCTGCCAGTTACTCTGGGTGTCAGGACACTGGCCCTGGATGTCAGCACTGGAGATGGTATTGCTCAGGTCAGGCTCCTGATAAACGATGGCTTAAATAAACTGAAACACGACTTAACAAAGCCTTTGTGCTGAGCTTTGGCATGAACAGCCTCCACAAAGCAAGCCAAGTGCTGTGTCAAATCCCGCTGAGAAAAGGATGAGTCGGAAGACTTCCTCGAACTGTAGAGAACTGTACTGTTTCCTCACCCGTCTTTCTCATTCTGAGGAGCTCTCCTGAAGTTTTTATTTCAGTCAAGAACTGAAGCTCTTTTTTATTGCTTCAGCATTTAGATTTTCTTGAAATTTTTAAAAATATTTTTAAATTATATTTTAACGATTATGCTATTACAGCTGTCCTGATTTCCCTTTGCCCCCCCTCCACCGAGCATCACCCCCCACTCCCTCAGGCAGTCCCCCCACCACTGTTCACGACCATGGGTCACGTGTGTAAGCTCTTTGGCTGCTCCATTTCCTATACTGTCCTTCACATCCCCATGGCTACTCTGTAACTGCCTATTTGTACTTCTTAATCCCCTCTCCTCTTCACCCATTGCCCCACACCCCATCTGGCAACTTTTTTGTTTTTGGTGTCTTCACATTTGATTTAAAAAAACAAGTTTCCTCATGACCTTCCAAAGTGCTTTCCCCCGGTGGCCCCACTGCATGTGGGCATGGGCACTGTGCGCCACGGTTGCCAGCTCACTACTGGGTGGGCTTGACCCCTCAGGAGGGCGGGCCCTCTCCACATCCACCACGTTGTGAACGCAGACTCTGCCTCTCTGAGGCTCTGTGGACCGGCCCAACCCAGCTGGCTGCTTATTTGCTCTAAGGATAACTTTGTAAAACTACAACCCTCTTCCCGCCCCCAGAGGAAATCCTGGGATGGCTTTGCCAAAAGTCCCAAACCAGCGTTTATTTATATTTATTTCTGGGAGCTACAGGCTGAAAAGGAAGAGCTGTGTTCACAATCAATTTCCCTTTTGAAACTCAAATAAAACTGATACAGATTCATGATAACACCATGGACTCAACGGGCCAAAGGTTCTTCTCTAATTGTTTTCTGAAGAAGCAGCAGGTGGTGGGGAGAGGGAGGGGGGAAGCACGAGTCAGCAGAACTCCCTGAAATGCTGGTGTTGGGGGTTGATCGGGCCGCTCTCAACCAGGCAGGTGCCGATATCCCGACTGAATCTTCCACTGACTGTCACCTCCCATGTCTCCAAGCACCGGGGGCCCCTCCCGTCCACGGAGGCCTCTGCAAAAGCTTTCCTGTGTCTCATCAACACCTTTCACGAAAGAACTGAGAGAATCTGCCACTGGCCTCTTGGTGTGAACTTGTCATTCACCTTCATACCTCTCCTGAGTATATTTTATAGTTGAAACTTATTTCTAAGAAGGAATGAAAGGAAGACTCAGTTGTTAGTACAATTTTAGGCATTAATAGCAGCCGAAGTATTTGGAGAAGGGGCAAGGAACCCTCCCGGGACTCATGAAGTGCTCCTTGCTAAGATCTGCCCCTCACCACACACATTAGAACTCTGACCCACAGCTGAATGGGGCCCGATTTTGAGTGGTCCCCAAAAGAATAACGTGCCATCATGCCAGTTCTTAAGGTAACTGACGTTAGTGTCTCACTGTTCGAAATTGTCCTCAGCTGCCCTGACCAGTGTGGCTCAGTGGGTTGGGCATCATCCTGCAAGACAAAAAGTCTCTGGTTCAATTCCCAGTCAGGACACATGCCTGGATTGTGGCAAGTTCGATCCCTGGTTGCAAAGAGTATGAGAGGCAAGTGACCAATGTCTCTCTCTGACATCAATGTTTCTCGCCCTCTCTTTCTCCCTCCTTTCCCCCTCTCTAAAAAAACAAAGCAAGAAAGAAAATTATTTTTAAAAATTGTCGTCTGAACTCCCCTGCAAGAATTCTTGATGTGTGAGGGCACATGTGTAGGAGTGTGTATGTGTGTGCTGTGTGTGCCTGTGTGTGCATGGAGATGTAGAATTTTGCAATGTATACAACTTAAGCTAAATACTGTTATTGGGAATGGTAATTACGTTACAGGTGAAGAAACTGAAAGGAAAGGAAGGCAAAGTGGCATCTTCAAGCCTTGAGTGTAGTGAGTCCCCGGGATGAGAGGCAGCTCACCAGTCCCCAGGCCTCAAGGTTTGTTCTTGCCCCTGTGCTCCTGGCTGCTGCCCTAAATTATGCCCAGTGTTTCTCAGAGGCCACCAACACACTTTAGCTTTTTTCCCATGGGTCACAACTGGGGTGGATTATTATTCTACTTGCATTTCACTGGATTGGAAATTATTAGTTTACTGAATTAGCTGACTCTTCCTCCACCCCTAAGGAAGGACCAGGGAATACGTTCAGAACTTCAGAGCACTGACTCAGGCTCTGATTCTACCCAGAACCGCACGGAGGCCCCATGTGACGACTTCTTAGTCCCAGTCATTCAATCAAAGATTAATCCAGGTGTTGCTGTGAAGCTATTTTGCAGATGTAAGTGAAGTCGATAATCAGTGGACATTCAGTAAGGGAGAGTACCCTGAAGAATATGAGTGTCTGATTTGTCCACTGAACGCTCCTCAAAGCAGGGCTGAGATGTCCCCCAGAGAAAAGACTGTGTGCAGAGAAGTCTCAGCGCATGCCCGTGAACTCCAGCTTGTCCATGGCCTTCCAACCCTGGGGCTCTGCCCTGTGCATTTCCGACTGGCTTGCCAGCCCCAATCACATAGGCCAACTCATTGTAATTAATAGTGGATGGATTAATAGATAGATAGATAGATAGATAGATAGATACATACATACATACATACATACATATATAGATACATAAATATATATACATATATATATAGAGAGAGAGATAGATATAGATCTTCCACTGGTTCTGTTCTGGCTGAACTCTGACTGACACAGATTTTGGTACCAGGAGTGAGTTTGGAACAGACGAAGACATGGTTAAACCTTGGCTAATACATTAATACATACATGTAGGTTTCCCTACTGTTCACAACTGTGAAGCTTGAGGGAAAGCAAAAATAAAAGTGAGAATAAAGGAGAGGAAGGTAGCCTCATTGACATTCTTTTCTGGGCTTGAAGCAAGGTTAGGGGTGATTTACATAAAAGCTAGGTGACATTGTAAAGAGAAAGCAATTACAGACCCAATAGCTATTTTTTCTAGGTCTCCGAATACTAAAAATGTCGAGTGCCCTACCCCCAGGAAAAGAGTCTACCTCCATTAACATGCCAATGAATCCTGTAATAGTAAGTTTAATCCTAACAAGTTGAAACACTCCCCAAGTGAACAAAAGAGATGTGGTCACAATCTAGAAGTCTCCACCATCTGACAGCTGAACAGATCTGATGACTGAGTTACCCTGGCTGCTAGCACATGCCTGTCTTACTATAAATCCGCCTCTAAAGCCCCTTCCCCCGCTCCCCACCCTGCAACCGCCATGAGGTGTGAGGGAGAGAGTTAGGTTTGTGCCCTCATGCTTCTCCCCTCCACTCCCATGAAGATGACCGAACCCACTGTCTTAAAAGTCACTTGGCTAACAGATTGTTATTGACACTTACTCTATCCGGGCACCTCTCCAGTGCCCAAGATACCATATTTGCCATATATAATGTGCACCCATGTTGTTTGCTCAAACTTCCAAAAAAACTCTCATTTTAATTTTTTAATCCATATATATATATATATATATATGTGTGTGTGTGTGTGTGTGTGTGTGTGTATTTAGATACTTGTTTTTTGTATTATACAGAAATTTTAGCATTTACTTTTGAATATATTATGGTACAAGAAATTTTATTTAACAAATAATTACAAAACACAAGAACAGATACAAGGTATTTGAGGTACTACCCATGTATAGTGTGCATCCATACTTTTCCCTCAAAAATTTGGGCAAAAAAGGGCACATTACACATAGCAAAACACAGTAAGTTACCTTCCTTAAGAGCCAGCTTTGTGGTTGGAGAAACATTTTTTGTTTACTTTTATTTATGTTTTACTGTGTTTCCTTGTTTTACTTTAATATATAACTAAACAAGTAAATTCAGAATCCAATAAGGATTATGATGATGAACTTGGGTCATGGGGTGGAAGTGATGAGAGGAGGCAAGAGAGCAGGACTCTCTAAGGAGCTAGGACCTGGAGGCTGAGCAGGCAGGAGCCAGGTGCTGATCCGGAGAGCAGATGAACTATGCGTGGATTGTGACAAATTTTTTTCCTCCCTAGAGCGAGAGGGAGGGGAATCTCTCTCTCTGCCCTGGACTCTGGGTTGGCCATACGACCTGCCTTGGCTTAGGTGGCATTAGCAAACCTGATGCAGAGGCTCGAAGAGAGTGTACACACTGGGGCTCGCTCTCTCGCTTCTCCTGGAAACGCTGGGACTGCCACCGAGTAGACATGCTGGGCCAGCCTGATGGATGACAAGAGACACTTAGCCAGTTGCCCCTGCTGTCCTGCTCGATAGTCTCTCAACCACCAGAATCACCCGCCCACAAACACATGGGCCCGACTGAAACTGGCTGAGCCCACCAGGCTGGTAGAACCACCCAGCCGATCCATGCAGCTAACGAAGGAGCGGCTGTTTTGGACCGTTGAGTTGCGGCATGTTTCCTAGACAGCCAACACTCACTGGTACGTGGGGGAACTGGGTACTAACTTGCTCCACTTGAGATGGGGTCTAGGGAACTCTACTAATCCTACCATCTCCCTCATCATTCAGCTTTACCCACACCTCCATGGGCCCACCATGTTATTACTGACTTGCTCTCGGCAGGCAGTTCCCTCTGGGTGGCTCGTGTTTCTGTGTGCCTTGCACGCAGAGGTGCTGACTGTGTTTGGTCCAGAATATCTTTTTAAGGACTTTTGTTTAGTGAACAGCTTCGGAAGATGGGGAGAATGTGGCCCCTTGGAGGACAGAGTAAGCATGCTCATTCCCCACAGTAAAAGAACCGAGTTCTGGAAGCTCAGAGGTCCTCTTCCATAACATAACCCATGGCACATGCCGGTGTCCCCTGGCTCTGTTTACGTTGCCCTGTGAGAAGCGAGACTTGGGTAGTGGGTACAAGAAATCGCTGATAATCTGGCCACTGCTAATGCTGTGAGTAATAAAGTCCTCGTCTCTCACTCAGGAGTCTCCAGTCTTCCGCCAGCATCCATGACGCTCTGGCAGGCTAACTTGTTAAACTGCAAAAGAGCACAATCTCAGCCCTGTCACAGTTCTTGACACCAACTAATCAAAACTCCTGCATGTACAACTATCAGCCAGACGCATGGAGGGGGTGCTGCTTAGTGTCTGCAAAGATCCATTCCACTGCAAACTAGCCTGGAAAAGTACAACACATTATGTGCCTGCTCCCAGGAATTCCGGGCAGTACATCTGTTCACATCCTTCTTTTTCCTTAAAAGGATACAGGATAAAGGCTTGGAGTCAAATCCATTTTCTAAGTCATTAGAAAATGAGGAAATGGTGGGCAAGATACCAATATAAGAACACAGAGTTTTAAAAGCCAAAGAAAAATATACCTGGTGTCTCCACTTCCTGCTTCTTCTGGCCCCCACCTCACGCCCCCCAGCCCCACCCCAGCCAGAACAGAAAGGAGGCAGACGGGAGCCCCTGAGCCCAGGATAAACTCCATCATAGAGCACAGACACTCAGAAACCAATGAGGCCAGAAAACTTTTTAAGTCTTTATCGTAACAGCTCGAGAAAAACAATCACAGTTCTTGCTTCACTGGATATATGCGCAGAACTTTCCAGGCACCTTAGCATTTTCACCCAATTCAACAACTCCATTTTCATGGCAAGGGAGACTTATATATCTGTTCCTAACACCAGTGTCTTCCATTCAGCATCCCCACCAGGAAGCTGTGTCTATTCAGTTGCCTCGTCCTCAGGGTTGTCAAATAAGCCACTGGTCCCAGACCGGAACACCAGGGGGAGAGAGCTGGTGTGGGAAGGACGCCGGGGCTCTCAGCAGAAACCCCTTAAGGTATCGGTTAAATGCTGCTGAGACGTCCTACAGACGAACAGCTACTTTGCCAGAGCGCCTCAGCCACACTGAGCCCCGGAGCTGAACTGTCAGGAAATGCCCTCATCTGCGGTCTTTGGGTTAATGTTTTGGGGCCAGTGTCTTTCCCCCACAAGTCTCATGCTGTTTGTCAGCTATAAGGCACTATTTCCTCCGAGAATAGGCAGGATAGTGGCTTTCAACCCTGGCTGCTCAACAGAAGCACCAAGAAAGCCTTTTTTGTTGTTGTTGTTAAGCGCTGATTTCCATAGGCCCACCACAGACCAATTAAGTCAGCATCTCAGGAGAAGCCAGGAAAAAAGTCTTATTAAAGAATAACATAAAGGCACCATGTTGGGCATATAAATATCATACCAAACGGCCTTGTTCCCAAATCCATTCCATTCCAGAAGGAGGATTAAGGAGAGTTTGGAGCTATTTACTCATTTTGCCAGAATTGGAGGTCAGAACTCATTCATTCGTCCATTTGTTGATCACCTGGTAAATGTCAGGCCTCAAGGAGTCAACTCACAGGAGGAGGCAGACCAGAGAAGCAGCAAGGTGAGTGCGTTGGTGAGGAAAGTACGCAATGCTGCAGGGGCTCCCACCCTTCCTGCCACGTCAGCCCCTGGCCTCCTCACCCTCCGCCCTGCGCCCCACCCACAATGCGCTTGTGATTATCGGTCCCGGTTCTAAGGGGACCTCATCATTCACAACCATATATCAAAGCCAGAAGTTGCTTTTAACAAATCTTGTGAGCACCTGAATAGCTTTTTCCTCTCTGATTTAAAACAGAGATTTCCAGAAAGAACAGGAAAAAACAACTGACATTCCTAAACCCCAAGGTTCCGCGGAAACTCGGAAGTGACACATTCTGAGTGGGGTTCAAACTCAAGAACAGGCTGACGAAACGGGCCCCTGGCGCTGTGTACGTGGAGGAAGTCACGGCCACAGCAAAACCTTCCATGGAAAAATATCTGCCCAGAGCAAAGCTGCCAAGGAGCACAGGCAAAATCAGAGTTGGGGAAAACAAGACCACGCTCAGCCCTTGCACTACAGACATGGGCAGGGGAGAGGGGGTGGGGGGGGAACATGTCACCTGTTCTGGGAGACGGTAGCAACTATCTTCAGCCACATTATTGGGGAGTATACTTTTCCTTTTTTTTTTTCCATGTGCTATCCAGCATCCTCCACAAAAGACGGATGTCTTTTCTGGAAAGAGCAAGCACCTTTTTGAGTTTCTGGAATAAACGAGGCTGCGTGAGCCCTCCCCCCTGTGCTGTGACTGGGACACGAACACTGCCCGGGAGGCTCAGCACAGAGGCTTGCTAACCCGCGCTTTCGGGAAAGTCATTTAACCTCTGGATACTCCCGCCCCGGCCCTGCAAATCGAGGTTGAGGACCACAGGGTTGCTACAGGGAGAGAGTAAAACGATACAGGCGAAGCTTTTAGTTCAACGTGAGGCACGCGGTAGGTGTTTAGGAAGAGGAGCTATCCGTGTCTCCGGAATCCAAACCCACACCTGGAAGGAGACACAGCAACTTGGACTTTCCGGTTTCCTGCAGCAACATCCTACACATTTCTCCTCATCTAGTAAGTAAAACAATATATATGGCATTTAATAAACAGTGTCTCCCAGACCCGCACCGTGTGACTGACAGCGAGGAGACGACTGTCCCGGAGACGGGCCGGTGGCGGGTGGAGGACCGAGCACAAAAGGGAGAGGACGCCTGCACACAGACCACGGAGTGGTGACTGCGGTGGGGGCAGGGGTGTGTGCAGGTGGGAGAGGGCATGAGGGGGAGGAGTGGAAATGATGCAACGCAAACAAACCATTCAAAATTACTTTTTAAAAAAGAGAGGACATGGGACACCACCAGGAAGCTGACACACCAACGCCAGCTCTCTCACTATTGCCCGACTGCAACATGTCTGCGGTATCCTGGGGCCGCGTATCTATTTAGATGCTCCAACAGGATGATTTTTAAGTCACATTTTCCGAAAACGCAGGTAGACCGATGGAGAAAAATAGGACTTACTCTCACGTTAGACAACATTCTTTTTCATTTCAAACCCTTTCTCTAGAGTCAGGCCCACCAATGGGAACAGAGGAAAACAAGCAGGGAGGGGCAGGAGGCGGCAAGATGATGAGGCTGAGGGTTCCTTTAGTGGCCTCAGAGACGGAGAGAAGCCAATGATTAATTCGTGGAGCTTTTAAAGCAGAGTCCCAGGAACACAGAATCACTACGATGTCAGGTTGGTTATTGTTCCAAAAAGGAACTAGTTCTTCCATATTTTTAAAGCGAGAGTCCTTTGACAAGACCCTCCTTCTCCCAGCTCCAGGGAAAGAATGACTTGGGAGACCATTCTCTGCACGCCCAAAGTCACCCCAACTGCAGAGCTAAGCAGGGAGCACATGGCGGGGTTCAGGGCCCATGGTGTGTGGAAGGGGCACAACACGTCTGTTCTTATTTTACCTTGAATAAATCAAGACCCCTGGGCACTGGCTCAACCTATAGACTGGCCATCACTTCCCCAAAGGGAGATACAGGGAGGGGCCTGGGCTCAGGCCAATAGATTGGGAATAGGATAAACTTCAACTGTACCACAGACCCTCGAACAAGAAGCCTGACCTTGCCTGGCCCCCAGCCCCTGGAAGGCATGCTGCTCTCACAGCCAGAGCCCCTGAGTGTAAATGGGAAAGACCACAGTCAAACCCTGAACCTGGAAGTTGCAGACCCAATGCTCTGAGAGCCTCAGGAAGGTGGATGGTTCCCTCGGGCAAGTGGGCTCTGCTCCCCAGGATGCCTCCTTGTCTCTGGGGGTGGGAAGGGCCAGTGCCAATTTCATTACCACAATAACTAGAATTGGGAAAGACAGTAGATGAATGTGTCTGCCATAGTGCATCATAGTGATGAGGCAGTTACAGGTGTTCCCGGACACGGAACAAGCACACACTTAGAAACCCTGGTAAGTCCTCAGGCATTGGAGCTTCCTTCTTGGACAAGGCATCGGATGGGCTGACATCCTTCTAAATCTGCAATACCCCCCTGGTTTCTTGGCTATAGTACACATAGGTTGACAGAGGTTTGCTATGTCAGAAAGGGAAACAGTGGAGGCGGCTTGGGTTAGTGCAGGGGAGGATAAAGCAGAGAAGGTAACAGCACTGGAAGAGATGATGTAAATGACCCAATTCTCAAGTACTTAGAATCGGTCATCTGGATTCTCTCCCGAAACAACACAGCATGACTGGCTGTAGAGCCCTGGTCACCAAACATCGCAGGCTGCACCTACACTCTTCTCCATCACAAGAAATGCCACTGTCCCTTCTCCGAGGGATAATAATAGAAATATCTAATATCTGATCTGCAAGCAGAAGGCAAGAGCCAGGGACGGGTAAAGGGAGAGTGCTGAGGTGGGCCTGGAGTAAGGGACAATTTCAGGAGTTTGAAATGCTGCTAACATACCGCTAACACCCATCTCTCACCTTCAGTCCCGGCTGCTGGGCATCCAGGTGCCCCTCCAGAGTGGGCTGAAGAGACTCCAAGAAAAGAGGATGAGTGACATGTCGGGGCTGCCTGGCATGCTGGGAAATGAAACCTGAGTTTGACAGAGTCAGCTCAGTGCTGAAGGCGCCGATAAGAACTTAGCCCTCTGAAATTTGTTAGAATCCCAGAGAGGATGTTGAATTTTCCACAGACTGTCAGATAGAGAGCTAGAGCCGATTTCACTTCAAGCTCAATGGACAGGGAAGCTCAGATGCCTTTAGATTACGTTGATGTTGTCACATAATTTATTTATCCAATCTCCAATTATTGTTCATTTAGAATAGTTATGGGGTTTTTTCACTCCTACCAATGAAATAATAATAAACACTATAGCAGAGACGGCTAGCTAGTCACCCAAACCCATGTCCTCCTACTAGACTATACTTCTTCGCCTCCCTTGTAATTGGATATGGTCATGTGACAGAGTTACAGCCAATAGAATGTGAGTGGATGTGACATGCTTTTAGGAAGTGATGTGTTTAATACTTTCCTTTCTGCTTCTACCCACCAGAGGCAAAAAATTAAAACACCCTAGGGAATGATGGAGCTACAGACAGATGGAGGCTGGGTCTCGGAATTACATCACGGAGGGGAGCCTTCTGCCAACTCCAAATCACACTTGGAGCTGTTTCATGAAGGAAAAAGAGGCATTTTACATTTCTTTTTTGCATTTTTGGCTTATCTGACACTGCATTATTAGTCTGTTGTAACTATAAAACATATATCATAGGGGAGAGAATCACAAGGGAAAAGGGGATGGACTCACATCAACAAGTATAAAGGACACATGGACAATAACTAAGGGTGGGGGGTGGAAAGGGGAGGGAGGTGGGGAGCATGGGGCGGGGGGCGGGCAGGGTTGGGAATATAAGACAGAAAGATGTACTTGAACAAGAATTAAATTAAAAAAATTAAAAAATACAATTAGGAATGGCAGGATCATTAGAGAAAATTTTCAATGCATACAAATGAGACATCTTATTTTAGATGGTCATGGACATTTCTATTAATAATAGGGTAGCGTTTTTATGCCTCGTTACAGCTTCTCTGACATATGTAACTTTATTACTTCTTGATTTGGAATTCCTTTAGAATTTTTTAAAAAGTTTTATTTGTGGGAAAATGTACATAACATGATATTTACTACATTAAACATTTCTAAATGTGAAAAAAAATAAAACATATTTAAAAACAAACACTTCCCTAGCTGTCTGATCTTAGTTACGATCGTCACTAATTTATGTTCAAGTTTGGAACATTTTAAGGTATTTGATAAAATATTACAAAACTGGACCTGGAATTTTTACTCAAATAATAACTTGAGGTCTATTCAATTCCTGTAATGTAAATATGTGTTTACATTGTTCTCTCTCTATATAAAATAAATAAAATATATTATCTCTGGGTGAACAGATTATTAATGTCGCCACTTCTAACCCTTTTTTTATTTTCCACTGCTTCAATAATAAACATTATTACCTCCACAATCAGAAACGAAGATAGAAAATAAACACATAAAGCACCCACAAGGACCCTCCAGAGCGGCCGTCTGAGGCTGGACGCTCTCCGAACGAGCACTAGCCAGCCTCATCGTTGGAGGTCAGTGCGCAGCAGAGAGGCGCAGGTGAGCAGCCAGAAATACGGATGATACAGTCCATGCTCAACAGCTTCAAAAATGGGCTTGGCTGATTCCAGATGCTTTCAAATTCCAACCTACATTTAGAAACCCTGATGCAGCACCAGAAGGGAACAAAGCAGCTGGAGTGGCAGTCCTACTGAGCATTACTTGCTTTAGTTTCATTACACTTAAAAGAACTTTCTACCAACTCAGTATTTACCTGAACTACTTTAGTTTTTGTTTTATTACTTATCTGGTAAGCAAGAATGGTGTCTTCCTCTCCTTGAAGGAAAGGCGACTTCCCTCCTAAGTCTGCAGGAGGCTGGGGAACACTCACTGGCACGGGGGGCATGTACTGTCCTCCCACCTGGCCATCCCTGGACGTGTCCTTTGTCTCTCCACCGTGCAGCTGCCCCGTTTGCTGTCCTTGCTTTAATTAAAGCATAGTTGGCACACAATATTATACTATCTCAGGAGTACAACATAGTCACTTGACATCTATGTGTCTCATGATGTCCTTTTTACCCGTCACTCTCCCCCTGCCCCTCAGGTAACCATCAGTTTGTTCTTTATTTCTGAGCCTATTTTTTATGTTTTATTCATTCATTTTGAGTTTTTAAATTCCATATACAAGCGAAATCACATGGCATTTGTGATTTACAAATGAAGTCTGACTTATTCCACTTAGCATACTACCGTCTAAGTCCATTGACGTCATTGCAAATGGGAGGATTATGTTCTTCTTCATTGCTGACTAGTATTCCATTGTATATACGTACCACATCTTTTTCCATCCATCTATCCATGGATACCTAGATTGCTTTCATATCTTGGCTATTTTACATAATGCTGCAAGGAACATAGGGGTACTTATATCTTTTTGAATTACTGATTTGGATTTCTTTGGATATATATCTTAAAGTGGGTTTGTTGGATCATATGGCTGTTCTATTTTTAGCTTTCTGAGGAAGATCCATAACATTTCCCACAGAGGCTGCCCCCATTTGCCTCTGCAGAGGAGTTCCCTTTTCTCCAAACATCACCAACACTTGTATTTGTTGACTTTTGGTAACAGCCATTCTGATTGGTATTGAAAACCCTCGTGAATCAGAATGTCAGAACAATGTAACACCACCAACAGCATGAGAGCGAGAACTAACATTTATCAGATGGCTACTATGTGCCAGGCAATGCTCTGAAGACTTTCCATAATAGCTTATTTAATCTTCCCATGAATCCCACAAGGCCAATGCTAACACCATCACCTTCAACAGAGGAAAATACAGAGAAGTACAGCAGCTTGCTAGAACCACACAGCCAGTGTGTGGTGGGGCTGGAGAGCTGAGCACAGGAAGTCACAAAGGAGAAATAAGATCAAGAACAAAATGCAGGTATGCGGCTTGGGTACACTGCACTGTCCTTGATACACAGGGGAGCCGGCCAGTGCTAGAGCAGGAGGAGGGGAAGTGCAATTCCACTAGGGAGCAAACCATTCGAGACAGACAAGAGGACACAAACTTAACGAAAATAAGGGAGGAAGTCAAGCAAAAGCCACTAAATACACAGCAAGAGAAAATGTCTGTGTCACTTCGCCTACTTCACAGGTTGGCGAAATGACACAGACATGCATGAAGTGACTGGGCCGGGGGGTGTAGTCCAGTGAATCCAAGAAGCCATTCTGTGGTACGATGGGCCGTGGGGAGGAAGGAGGGTGGCAGTGCAGACACAAGAGATGTGGAAAGGCAGAGAAGTCAGTGACAGTGAGGTGGGGCTGCCAGCCAAGAGGAAGGAGTGAAAATGCAGGAGTTCAGATACGGCCACTCTGAAAAAGCAAGAGGCAAAGAAGCAGGAAGCAACTAATCTGAGAGGGAATCGCGTCATTTCCTTTGCACTGTTATTTTAACCTTGCATGATGTCTTCCTCGGCTACCCGGCCAAACAGACCGAGAGAGAAGAACTTCTCCCTCAGAGTGTGACACCCTGCAGGATGAACTGGCGGCGTGCCAGCCACCACAGTCCCGCGGGCACTGAGGTTAGGTCAGGTGGTTGGCTTTCTGGGTGTCCTCTGTTTTTTTAGGGACTCTTGCCAAGAATGAGGTGTGATTTCAGATGAGTAGGTGCCATTTGGAAAGGGGATTCTCCTTTGGCAGAGTTACTGTGGATGTGAAATAAGGTTGCATATGTAAAGGACCTATGTTCAGGGCTTGACACTTAGTATGTGCTCAGTGAATGGCAGTCAAGAGGAGGAAGGTGTCTCTCTCCTACTCAAAACCTGTAGGTGGTTCCCCACTGTCCACAGCACGTCAGTCCAGCGCCTGGCCGGGCCCTGAAAGCCCTCCATTTCCCACGCCCACTTACGTTTTTGTAACTTCAGTCACAGAACTATTTCACAATCTTTATGTCTTAGTGGCTTCAGCCCTACTCAGAAATGCCACAAAGTCTCTGTAAGAGGATTAAAGAATTAAATGACATGGGTTTGCCTCACTGCAGAGCTCAGCCATGGATCACAGAAGCTTATCTACCAGCTACCTGTTTTCGGTCAAGGTGGGCAAAGTCAGGAAACATCACAAGCTGCAACCGGAATAAGAATCCAGTTTGGATAAAATGAACTGATAGTGCTGGTCACTGGAGAACCGCTTTCTGCTTGGACAGTAGCTGAACAGGAGAGATACACCAGTGAGTTCAAGATCAAAGGAACAAGAAAAAAGAGCAAACACCATATGATTTCAATGAAGCTGGAATATTGTGCTTTAAAACAGATGGCCACACATGGCTGGGCTTGCAAATAAGCAAACAGCAGTGTGTACAGGCCCCGCTTGGAAAAACTTATGGAACCCTAGAGCAAATAAGAGGGAAACACTGTAGAGATTGTTTTCCAGTACAACTAAGACTAGAAGTCACTTGAGTCTACATTCCAGACACACAGATCTCGTTTTTGTCAATTACTCCCTTGGTCAGTGCAAAGGAGCTACTTTTATTTGTGTTTCTTGTTGTTGCCACCCTGTTCCTGCTGCTCTGCTCCCCGCCATCAGCCGACAGCCTTATGATTCTGCTCCTACTCCAAATGCAGGCGTGGCATGTGGGCCCACCTGGCTGTTGGAATATCATGGTTTTTGGCCACAGTGAATGGTTTAGAGTCAGGTCTGTGGCCCTGGTAAGAGGCAAGGAGAAGCAATAAGACCTTTGTTGGGGCCCAGGGGAAATGGCACTGCTTTTGTTTTGCTAATTTCCATAGGTAAGATGATGGGTCCCTGGAGCTGAGCAGGAAACTATCACCATAGAAAACAGCCCAGAAACAGCCAGAAACCGGGTCCCCTCAACGCAATTGAAGCCCTTGGATCAGAGAGCATCGTAACAAGCCAATCTCTCCCAACAAAGACAAAGTGAACCAATAAATTCCGATTTTTCTTAAGCAGGTTGAATTGAGTTCTATCTTTGCGATTGAAAGAGTCGTACCTCATGGAGAAACGGAAGCTGAGGCTGCAGTTGACTCACCTCTGCCAGAGAGGGGGGACGGGCGCGGACCAGCAGGCGCACTCCGCTTCCCTGCACCTGCCCAGCACGTGAGGACCACGCCTCAGAGGCTGCACCTCACTGGAGGGAAAGCTGGTGTGGACACTCAAAGACCCAGGCATCCTTTAGCCCAGATGTGTTAGGAAAATATCCATCCCCCCCCCTGGATACAGAGAGAGCTGGGGCAGCCAGGAGGGAGAGCCCACATATGGTGTCTGTCCCATGATCTTCGCCACGAGCAGCCCCCTCTTGCCCACTGTCCTCCAACTCAATCCATTCTCCCCAGTAAAACCAGTCTCACTGCTGACCCCTAACCACATTGAGTGTCTTCCTGTCTCCACAGGGTGGCTCCTCACCCCCTGGCTTCCTCCACCTCTTCTTCTTCATTCGTCTACCTTGGCCATTTGAAGACCTGGCTCAAATCTTTTCAATTTTCTCTGGCCACAATGACCCACATCTTAACTCAGTTTTCTTACATGTTAAGGGGAACAATAACACGTTAGAGATGTAGCTACTAAAATGCAAGATCATATTGTCATTATGATCATACTAGCCAACAATTCATGGTGCATTTTTGTCTATGTCAGGCACTGCCCCGCATGCTTTGCATGGGTCACCTCACTTCACCTGTACGCACTTGGAAAAGGAGAGCATTTTTATAATACATGTTTAGGCAACAGAGGCACAGGGAAGCCATACAGCTAGGTGACAGAGCCATACTTCACACCCAAGCCTTGTGATTCCAGAGCTCTCAGTCGTGACTACTACACGCCACCGCCCTCCCTGAGTGGTGTTAAGATGATGTAAGAGCATGGGCTGCAGGGATGTCAGAATCCTGCCCAAACCACTTCCACCCAAAACTGCATGTCCCCTTGGAGAAGCATACTCACAACGGGGCTGTCTGCTCCCTGCAGAGTTGACAAGGCAGGACGCAAACAGATCCCCGTGTATCTCTCTCTGCACGGACACCAGAGCTGGAAGCCGGCTTCCAGGCTTTGCTCTGACACTTGCTCATTGTGTGACCTGGAGAAAATCACTGAACTTCTGGAACCTTGATGTCTTTTCTGTAGAGGGTGTAATATCGTAAAAGGTAAATAAGTTAACACATGCCAGCACCTTAGGATCATTTCTGGCGCACGGCCCATGCTGGGCCATAGTTGCTCCTTGAACAAGGCTAGCCTCTGGAGGTCAAGGCTGCTGCTATCTGCAATTGGTTCGAATGACTGCACCGCCGGGCTACTCATCTTCGAGGTGCCCCTTTTGCAGGCCATCCCTGCACGCTTGAGTGTGGTGGTATTGGTGAACTTCAGTGGGACAGGGCACCTGGAGATCTGAGAAGACCATCTGACTTGGGTCCTGAAATGCTGGAAAAGCTGCTTTTCAAAAACTTGTCTCTAGAATTTTTAATTGCTCAGTCTTGGCTTTTCTGGCCCAAACATTAGAGCTTCCTGCCCCCAAAGTCCTCCTGAGAGCAGTCTTGACAAGGTAGGCCGCTGCTCACTCGGGGATTTTCCCTCCGTGTGAACATCTGCTTCCAACAGCCACAGGTAGATCACTTGCATAACTTGTACAGACCTGGCTGCCGCGCGGGGCCGCAGGGTCACCGAACAGAATCCTTTATCTGTGTGCAGGAAGCACAGCTCTGCTTCTGTGCCCTATGCCCTGTCTACGTCCTGTCTGATCCCTGCACACTACCCAGGTGGTGATGAGATGCAGAAGATCTTGGCCAGCAGAGGCAGCAAGCTGGGCAGAGGCAGCAAGCTGGGCAGAAGCAAGCTGGGCAGTGGCAGCTTTCCAGAGCCCGGCTGCAGCCAGCACACTGGCGAGGACAGGCTAACAGCTAAGTAGCTCCCCTTTGCCAGGAGGTTTTGGCCTATGGACCTGTGAAGCAGCAGATCTCATTTCCTTTCAGATACCCCATGATCATGTGTGTGTGGGCCGGGGGGCTGGGAGGGCAGTGCAGTCAGGGTGGAGCCCAAGACCGAGGCACGGCAGAGGGAGGGGAGGTGGGAGATGGCCTGGTGGGTCCAAGTGAAGAGGCGGGGAAGGGAAATGGCAGATGGTTGGCACAGGGGACAGCTTGATTGATACCCCAGTGACCAGTCATATGACCCAGGGCAGATTGCCTGGCCTTTCTAGGCCTATTTTCATGTCTAGAGAGTGAAAGAAATAATACTCATAAGGATGCCGTGAGAATCAAATTAAGAAGTACCAACATCATAATTATTTTTGTCAGTGTTATCTGCTGGGTTACAATCACGGGTGCAGTGAAGAAGGTATTCTTCGAGGAATAGTTCCACCTCGTGAGTGGCTTCCAAACTTAGAAGTCTACGACCATGACACGGTTTGGAGTGGCTGTGGAACGCCGATATATGCGTCTACAATGGCAAGCCCTGCTTCAGAGGAGACAGATGCTGGGGCGCCAGCAGCGCACACTGAGGACAGCCCAGCTGTGCTGGCCAAGGCTCTCGGCCCTGGACTCTGTGGCTCTGACACGGCCCCCCCCGGGGGGGTCTGCTGTCTGGTACGATATGATGGATTCACACTGGAAATTATGCAGGGTGCTAATGTGTAATTTGCTGTGATTTAATGGTGTTAAGACAATGGTGGTTTGGGACTTTGCATGCAGGAACTAGAAGACAGGGAAGGGTAAGCAGAAGGAGGGGGCAAGGGAAAGGGAAGAGAGGAGGAGGAGGAATACCCAAAACATGAGTCACCAGGATCATTTACCTGCATTAGCTTTAAGGCACAGCCAGCCAGAAGCAGAGAATGAAATCCAGTCAAGTGTCCAGTCAGCTCCTCCAATTTCTGCCATAAAGCCCATTGCATACCTCTTTCACACCACATGGGGTTTGCCTAAATGTCATGTTAAGCAGTTTATGATGACAGAGGGCAGTCTTAATGAAAAAAATAGGTATCATAAACCCATGGCACCTATTTTGGGTATCTGGCTGTTTGGACTTGGAGTCCCTGGGGAAGAAGTGGACTCCGGGCACCCTCTCCAGACTCTGGTCTCTGTCCTGGGTGTGCCGGAGAGAAGCCACACCAGTTTTGGTTCTCGGAAAGCAACTGTGGGCTCTGGGGCATGGCCACCTGGAAGTGTGGCTTGGCTGCCGTCGTCAAAACTGCTGAGCTCCCTCTGCACGGGCTCCCTCCCGTGTGTGGAGGAAGAGATGCAGGTGCTCCTGGGACAGAGAAAGCTCTGTCCCAAAACTCTCGCCCACCTTCTGATAAGTGGTTAGATCTTTTTTGCAAAAAACAGCCAAGAGCTTGCAATGCCTAGTTCTAGTTCTAGAACTGTCTAAGAAGTATTGCTTCTAAGTGAAGCAAAGCTGAGTGTGTCTAATGAGAGTCAGATCAAGAGCATATAAGTCCAGAGTAGGAATCAGAACAGTTAAGAACTAGTCAGAAAGTGTCTCTGCTGGTCTTTGATGTTTATGCCTTAAAGTATCTTTTTTTAAATGTAGCACTTAGTAATACTTACACAGCATAGCTCTTTTCCTTACAGAAAAAAGTATTAGTTGAAAAATTTGCAATTCTAATTTGAATCTCCTATGTAACAGCGCACTTCTCAGTATTTATTCCAGTGATTATAAACCTCTGTGCATTAGAAAGGACTGGCAAGCATATTAAAAATACAGATGCTGGAGCCCTCGCTCAGAAATTTAGGGCCCAGGCATTTGTTTTTGGTAGCATCTGTGATGTTTGAGAACCATAAGTCCAGTGTCTCTCAAACTTTGAAGTGAGTATCAACCACCTGGGGATCTTATCCAAAAATATAGATTCTGACAGCCACTCCGGGGTGAGGCCTGAGATTCGGTGATTCTAAGCTTTCAGGTGAGGCTGATGCTGCTGGACCATGGGGCCAGATGCACCCACCCACCTGATGAAAACTGGGCCCAAAGTGGACATTAGGTGTGGGAAATCAAATAATCAGACTCCTTGGGACCGGGCTCCAAACACTAAGTCACGAAGTGACAGACAACCATGACTTACACACATCATCCCAGCAAGTCCACACATCACCCACACATGGTCAGTGTGATTATTTTGTGTGGACAAGAAAATCAAGACTCGAAAAGTCACACAGTAGTAAGTGGATGTACTAGTTTTTCATTGCTGCTTTACAAATGACCTCAAACTTGGTGGCTTAAAATACTTGACTCTCTCTTGGCTCCAGAGGTCAGAAGTCCTAAAATCAAGGCACAGGCAGGGCTGGATTCCTTTTGGGGGCTCCAGGATGGAATCTGTTTTCACTCTGCTGCAGCTTCCAGAGGCCACTTGCATTCCTTGGCTCATGGTTCCACTCCCACCTTCAAAGCCAACGACGACATCTCCGACCCCTTTTCTTTCATTACATCTCCAGCCACAGCTGGGAAAGCGTCTCTGCTTTTACAGACTCATGTGACTAGGTGGGGTACATCTGAATAATATAGGATGTTCTGCTGTGTTGAAGTCTGTACCTTAATACGATTGGCAAAGTCCCTCTGGCCATGTAAGGTAAGATAATCAGTTTTCTGGGGTTAGGATACAGATACTTTTGGCGGGGGGGGGGGGGGGGGGNAGCCAACGACGACATCTCCGACCCCTTTTCTTTCATTACATCTCCAGCCACAGCTGGGAAAGCGTCTCTGCTTTTACAGACTCATGTGACTAGGTGGGGTCCATCTGAATAATATAGAATGTTCTGCTGTGTTGAGGTCTGTACCTTAATACGATTGGCAAAGTCCCTCTGGCCATGTAAGGTAAGATAATCAGTTTTCTGGGGTTGGGATACAGATAACTTTGAGGGGGTGGGGGGGGATATTTGCCTACCACAGTAGGAAAACCAGGACTTGGGCCCTGGAACCAACCTCAGAGCTGCTTCCCGAGTGGATGCTCCTTCCAGCCCACCAGTCAGAACAGCAGCTAGGCTGAATGCTTTCTGGAGGCCAAATCAAGAAGGAAGTGTAAGTTTAGTGCAGCTGTAAGCAGCCTGGGTTCCATTATCATTGTGCCTTAAACAATTTAAATTGAAGTGGAGTTTATTGCCGTTTATTTTGCATTCCCCTTCGAGTGGGCGAAACGCAGTCCTTCTGTGCAACTGCAGTGCCTGGGCTAACGCTCGGACACCTACTGGGGGTTCCTGGTCGTTATTTCGCTCGAACACCTAAAGTTGTTCCTGAGAATTGAGGAACAACTTTTAGATGTGGCAATGAATTATACTTTTAAGCAACCATTTTGAAGCAGGATTAGTGGATGAGCCTCAAATGTTCAACTCCCCTTCAGGAAGCTCAGTGACTGCCGAGGGGCCAAGTTCACCAAATCACTGAGACCCTGTTGCCAGCCACAGTAGCTGGGAGCTCCCGCCCGAAGATTTAGCCGCAAGTTGAGGCAAAGCTCATCCCACACTTGGTGAGTGCATTCAGAACTAGGTTTTATTTTTAGGGCAGCAATTCTACCCATAGAACTGGGACTTAGAGTTGTTGTACACATTATCATCAGGGCAATGTGAACAGAGAAACATTTAGTGGGTTTTTTTACCCCCCCCTCCCCGCTACAGGTTGAATTGTATCTAAACCCCAAAATGAAATGCTGGAGCTCTGACCCACAGTGTCCCTGAATACATCCTTGTTTGGAGACAGGGTCACCGCAGACGCCATTAGTTAGGATGACTCACGTCCTCTCAAGAGGAAGGAGGCCCAGGGGAGAAGGCACCTGTGTGGCAACAGGGACAGAGGTCCGAGTGACGTGCCTACAAGCCTGGAACCCCAAGGAGTACAGCAAACCCAAGAAGAGGCAAGGAGGGGTTGTGGCCCAAACTCAGTTTTGGACTTCTGGCCTCTAGAGCTGCAAGGGAATAAATTTCTGTGGTTTAAGCCACCCAGTCAGTGGTGCTTTGTTACGGCAGCCCCAAGGAATGGAATACCATCTTTCAGGTTGTTGTTACAACTTCTACTTTTCACTTTACAAAATGGGTGTATTTCTGAAACAGTAGATGAGCATGACTTAAACACTGGAGATGTAGTTCCAGAGAATGTTGGATTTTTTTTTTTAAGATTGTATTTTTCAGAGAGAGAAGGGAGGGAGAAAAATGGAAACATTAATGTGAGAGAGAAACATTGATCGGCTGCCTCTCACACGCTCCCATCTGGGGACCCGGCCCTCAACCCAGGCCTGTGCCCTGACCAGGAATCAAACCAGCAAACTTTCAGTTCGCAGTCTGGCACTCAACCTACTGAGCCACACCAGCCGGGCCAGAGAATGGTTTTTGACTACAAGATGTAAAAACAGACCACAGAAATCTTGCCAAAACACTAGTCATTATAAAGTTGAACTTAGCATAATGGGCATTTCCAAGTTGGTTTCAGGAAGTTCAAAAATGACTTTGCAGACAGCACGGACCCAGGAGACAGCTCAGCAGTGGCAGTGACAGTCAAATGAGGGCCCATTCACTTGTAGAGCACCTACTATGTGCCAGACACCTTGCCAAGAGCTTTACAGACATCTTTTTCAAGACAATTACTCCTCTCTCTTGTAAAACAAAAACAGGAAACCTTTTCCTTCGGGCTGCGGCCCCCTGCAGAGGGGAGATGTGAGGAAGAGCTAGCACCACCTGTGCCTCAGCCACCACTGACCCTGTCCTCCCTGAGACAGCTCCTCCTTCAGAAGCAGGGCCCTCAGCACCTCCATGTCTCACCCCTCCGCCTGCTGGTCCCGCTAAGCTGCGTGTCAAGCACTCCTGTGACCACCGTTCTGGCTTCATCAGGACCTATAATCCATCAGAGGCCCTGCCCACCCCATCCTCTGCCTTCCACTCTTGCTGCCTCCTACTGTTCTTAGGGAAATGATGAAACTTGGCCAACAGAACCCTCCTGGAGGCATGCTGCTTCCCCTGCCCTTTCCGCTCCAGCCACAGGGGGGCCCTCTTGGTCTCTGTGCCCCTCCTTCCAGCCGCCACAGGGCCATTTTACGGTGCTCCAAGGCCACTCACCATCCCTGACCCTCCTCACTCTGCAAGTCTCCGCGCCATCAGCACATGTACAGAACTCAGTGCAGTTGGATCTGCCTGTCAGACACTCTCAGGGCTCTAGGCCACAGCTCCATTTTCACACTTATTTGTAGCTGTGGTTGATGGATGTCTTTCCCAGTATACTGCTCAAAACAAAGCAAAACAAAAATGTCTTGTGTGCTTTTTTGTTTATCGTTGCATCCTTAGCAGCCGGCATAGTGCCTATTATGACAGGCACTCAAGGTTCAGTTCAAGTTGAATAAATGATTTTTAATTTTACAACCACTTGCAAAGGAAGCAATTATTCCCATTTTACAAATGAAAAAATGAAGCTTAGGAAAGTGGTAGATAATCAGAGAGCCACCCAGTTGTCTCATTATAAAGCTCATGATCTTTCCTCCCTACTGTGTTGCTCACAATACGATAGTGTTACAAAATATTCTTTGCAACACTGCAGAAGGTAGTGTCAGAGGCAGCATCTCCATGGTGCTAGGTGCGGGTGAGGGGAAGGTGCGCCCTATGGGTGCCAAACTGTACTTAGGGCACCTCTGTTAAGAAACACTTTACCATCCCAGGAGTTCTGGCCAAGATGGAGGCATAGGTAGGATTGATTGGATTGACTTTAGATTGATGGTTTGGTTGGCTTCCTCGCACAACCAAAAGGAGAAAAACCACCAATCTAAAATCAATAAACAATCAGAAGTGCCAGAAAAATCAAACTGCATGGAACTCTGATAACCAAAAACTTAAAGAAACAGTTAAACACAGAACACACTGGGGCCAAGGGGCGGGGGGGGGGGGATCATGATATAATATTACCGAAAGATGTCTCTCAATGCCAGAGATTTGTGAAAAGGAAAGGAAATGTTTACTTAATGCTATACAGATTTCAAGTAGTGACCAATGTCTTCATTAAAATATCGAAGTCCTTTAGGACACCTACAGACGCTCACAGCACTTCCTTCTCCCCCTGCCCTAATCCGGGGACCATAACTCAGGAAAAGCAGCACACATCTGTGTTTCAGGTAGCTGGTGCCATCAGCTGACACTGTCCAGGCAGGATCTTTTTTTAAGATTATTTATTTATTTATTTACCTTTAGAGGGGAAGGAGAGAGGGAAACATCAATGTATGGTTGCCTTTTGTGCATCCCCTGCTGGGAGTTGGCCTGCAGGGAACTGGCATGCAACCCAGGCATGTGCCCTGACTGGGAATCCAACCGCGATCCTCTGGTTCGCAGGCCTGTGCTCAATCCACTGAGCTACACCAGCCAGGGCCAGGCAGGATCTCTAATTAGTCCAAAGCCATGTGGCATCTTCTCGTGGCCTACTGGCAAGAGTTCTTTCACCTTTCTTCCAGGCAAAGTCTCTCCTGCTTCCCAAGCTATGAGGCCAAAGGGAGCACCCCAAAGTGTGGTCTTCTTCTACCAGAGCTGCAGGGGTCACCACTCTGGCCAAAACCACATGGTTCTTCTCATCACCAGAGGTGCGGGGGTCTGCACTCTGGCAAAATGGCATGGATCTCCCCCCCTCACGTGGCTGCAGGGGCCCCCACTCTTCCAGAAGTGCATGGCTCTCTCTTCAACTAAGCTGCCACAGCTGCGTGGCCCTCCCTTACCAAAGCTGCACGTGGCTCTCTTTTCTCACAGGGCTGCGGAGGTCCCCATTCTGCCCGAAACCATGTGGCTCTCTCTCCACTGCCACAGCCACGTGGTCCTCTTCAGCAGAGCTGCGAGGGGGTCTCCATTCTGTCAAAGCTGTGTGACGCCCCCAATGGCTGCCCATGGCTCTCTCCCTCCAGTGGCTGCTGCATCTGGGTTTTAAATCCCTGTGCCAATCTTCCTCTGTACCCCCATTTCCGACTCCTCCCACAATTGGCTACACTTGCCAGCACTCCTGTACCCTTCCACCTTTACTGGGCTGTCATAATGGGTCTGGGCAGGCGTGGCCCCATGGCGTGGAGCCAAGCATCTCCAAGCTCTATAGCAAACTCTGTAAATAGGGGGAGTTACCTCCCAGTACATCTTGGGTGGAAGTCATTCCCATCTCCCCAACTCAAAGCATGGCCACAGCTATTCAACATATCTATGAAACCAGTTAAAGGTTATAGAGATGTTAAATGACCATGCCAGAGGTTAGCCGCAAAGCTGTTGCTATGCAAAACAGTTCTCAATGGCCCTGCTCCATGTGTCCCATTCCCCCAACTCACACCTGACAGGGGGAGTGGGGAAGGGGTGAGGACATCTTTTATGTCTTTCTAATACTTCCTGGACACCCTGAGTTCTGGGCCCCATTCCAAACCCTGATTTGCCCCCCTCCCCACCCTTGGCTGCACCCTGTAACAGAACCACCATACTGGTAAGGCAGCAGACACAGAAAAACCTCGGTGGTAGGGGCTGGCTGCTCTGCTCAGCTGGCTGCACAGGACAGACTGACTTAAGGGGAAAACTGAGACTCAGAGCTGACAGTGCTATACAGCTGGGGCTGCCGCGGAGGGAGAAACTCCCAGCCTCACACGAAGAGTCTGTTGAAAAATGCACTAGAGATGAGCAGGTGAGCTGCACTGTTCCCTCTCTGGCCCCTCACCCATAGGCAGTGCCCAGTGTAGCAAGGAAGGCTGCCCTGCTCGGGTGATTACATAAGGCCTCGCCCCCCCCTTACAACTTATCAGGGGCCGAGAGCAAAGAAGTAGGGCCAAAATGAAAGAACAGAATAAAACCTCAGAAAAAGGGCTAAGTGATGAGGAGACTGCCAATCTGTCTGATGAAGAATTTAAACCCCTGGTAACCAAGACGCTCACAGAACTGATTGAGCTTGGTCGAAAAATGAAAGGGCAAATGAAAGATACCCAAAATGGAATAAAACAAAATATTTAGGAAACCAAGTGACAGGAAGGAAACCAGGACTCAAAGCAATGATTTGGAACAAAGGGAAGAAATAAACATCCAACTGAAACAGAATAAAGAAACAAGAATCCAAAAAAGAAAAAAGATGAATCTCTAGGACAACCTGAAATGTTCCAATATCTGAATTATATGGGTGCCAGAAGGAGAACAGCAGCAGCAAGAAACTGAAAAGTTATTTTAACAAATAATGAACGAAAACTTCCCCAGTCTGGCAAAGGAAATTGACTTTCACAAAGTCCAGGGAGCCCAGAAAGTCCCAAAGAAGTTGGACCCAAGAGAAACACACCAAGGCACATCATCAGTAAGTTACACAAGATTAAAGACAAAGATAATATTAAAAGCAGCAAGAGGAAAGGAAAGAGTTACCTACAAAGGAATGCCTATAAGGCTATCAGCTGATTTCTTAAAAGAAACCTTGCAGGCAAGAAGGGCTGGAAAGAAGTATTTGAAGTCATGAAGAGCAAGGACCTACATCCAAGATCACTCTGTCCAGCAAAGCTAGCACTTAAAATGGAAGGGCAGATAAAATGCTTTCCAGATAAAGTCAAGTTAAAGGATTTCGTCATCACCAAGCCATTATTATAGGAAATATTTAAGGGACTTTTCTAAGAAAAGAGAGATACAAAATATAAATGGTAAAATGACAACAAACTCACAACTATTAACAAATGAACCTGAACAAGTAAAAGAAAGAAAAACAACAAAAACAAAAACAAACCAAACAATAGAACAGGAACAGAATCAGAGAAATGGGCATCACATGGAGGGATTTCAGTGGGGACGGGGACGGGAGGAACGGGGGTGGGGGGAAAGGTACGGGGAAGAAGAAGCATAATAGGTAGGGAAAGGTCAAAAGTGATATAGAAAACAGAGAACTCAAAGAACTTATGTACAACCTATGGACATGAACTAAGGGTGGGGGTGTTGGCGGGTTGGGGGGTGCAGGGTGGAGGGGGGATCAAGGGGGGAAAATTGGGGAAATTGTAGTAGCACAATCAATAAAACATAACTAAAAAACACTCTACCACCCCAAAAGCAACTGTATCAAAAGCATATTAGCATTTTTTCAATATTAATAATTCCTCACCTAGTAATTGTTTCTAGCAATTTTAATGAAATTCTGAGAGGTGGAAAATTTAGGATTAAGGATGTTCATCATAGTAATATGTTCAGAAAGGTGACAGTTAAATTATGATGCATCACTAGAATGAATTTTTATGCAGATACTAATTATAAAAAGGATTTATTTATTTACTTTAGAGGGAAGGGAGGGAGAGAGGGAGAGAAACATCAGTGTGTAGTTGCCTCTCATTTGGCCCCCACTGGAGACCTGGCCTGCAACCCAGGCATGTACCCTGACTGAGAATTGAACCAGCAAATGTTTAGTTTACAGGTCAGAGCTCAATCCACTGAGCCATACCAGCCAGGGCTAAATATGCATTTTTAAAGAATACTTCAATGCCATGAGAAAATGGTGCAATGTAACACTCAGTGAATAAAAGGGCTGTAGACTAATAAAAACTATGATGCTAGTATGATCCTAATTTGGTGGCATGTGTTTCTATCTACATATAGTGAAATAAAATAAAATACAGCAAAATTTAACTGGTTATCTCATAGTAGTAAGATTACTATGGGCAATTTATATTTCCTGCCCTATACCTCACTGTAAGTTCAACTGTTTACCATGAACACGTTTTGCTTTTATAATGAGGAAAATGTTATTAAAAAGCAACTGACCATATAATTTGCTTGAAAGGTTTTTCTTCTTTAATCAGTTTTTCAATTGCTATTTCTAAATTATTTCAGAAACAAAATTGTTAGTCTCTGGAAGAATTTTCCCCTTTTTTCAGGTTATGAAGATAACGAAAGGCCAAGTGAAGAGTGCGCTGGACTGTTTCGGCTCCAGCATATAAAGGGCTCAGAAGTCCTCACTCCAGTCTTTATGGGAAAAAAACTGAATATTGAAAATCGATGGCGTCTCATCAGAACTCATCAGAGAACTGAGTTTGCAGGGCAAACTGTCACTGGAAATGTGGAGAAACAGGCCAATCCAGAGTCACAGCCGAGGTCTGTTCACCTGAGGTGCTGCAGAGCTAAACTGGGAGCACCACCGGGGCCCCACCGGGTTCTCATGGTGGAGTTCAGAGAAAGATCCCCTCATGGTTCTGGCAGGTGGAGGGAAGAGGAATGTTTGTGAAATATGCCCAGAGCTTTCTCCCTAACAGAGGCCCACCTGCTCCCCAGAGGAAAGACTCAACCAGAGCCTGGTCCTAAAGCCATGGAAGGAAGGGATGACTCTCAACCAGCCCCTTCTAGCCTTCTAAGAAGGATGGAAAAGCTATCTAAGAAGTGACACATGTGAAGGTCACAGACCAGAGAACCAAGCCCAGTGAGGGACTTCAGATTTGATCATAAGATTAGAGTACACTCCTCTCTCACACCACCAGGGCTCCAGTAGAATGGGGGCTGACCCTGAAAGAGCTACCAGACACAGCCTCTCTCCGAGAAGTACTCAGGAAAAGCCAACACCTTGAGAAGAAACAAAAACTAGGAACGCAGAGGAATGTGAAACCTCTGGCACCAACCTCAGCTACAGCAACTATTAAGCACAGACGAACTCATACCAAGATTAACATAAATGCTCACATTACAAGACTATGTATCTCAGTTTCTATTCCCAATACAGTGTGTCCAGTGTTCAGCAAAAAAGAAAAAATTACAAGGCAAGCAAAACATGCAGGCTGAGCTCTGTGATCAAACAAGAAATCAGAGATGATCTCAAGCAAATAGACCAAGACTCATGTATAATACAGATGTCAGAATTTTCAGACAGGGAATTTAAAATAACTATCATTAATATGTCAAGGGCTGTAATAGAAAGAGAATATGCAAGAACAGATGAGTAGATATTCTAAGAAAGAATCAAAAGTAAATGCTAATATTCAAAAACACCATGACAGAAGTAAAGCAAAAACATGACACCTAGGTATATACATATTCAATCAACAGAAAATCAAACACAAAGAGAAGTATGTTGAAAGAAGTCAGAGGACAAAGGTAAAATCATTTTACCTTTACAAGAACAAGGATAAGAGTAACAGTGGGTTTCTCTGTAGAAATCATACATGCAACAAGAAAGTGAAGAGAAGGATTTAAAGTGTTGAAAGAAGAAAAACCACTCAACTAGAATTCTGTATACAGCAAAAGTATCCTTCAAGTGCTGGAAACAGCCTGAGTGCCCATCAGCAAATGAGTGGATCAAAAAACTATGGCACATTTACACAATGGAATACTACACAGCAGAAAGAAAGGAGCTCCTACCCTTTGAGACAGCATGGAGGAAACTGGAGAGCATTCTGCTAAGTGAAAAAAGACAGGTGGTGAAAGACAAATACCATATGATCTCATCTGTAAGTGGTACCTAATCAACAAAACAAACAAGTGAGCAAAATAGAACTCTCTGGTTCTATTGGACATGGAAATAAAGAACTGACAGTAACCAGAGGGGAGGGGGAGGGGGATAATGGTGGAAAGGAGGGGAAGGGTCATCAAGGAACATGTATAAAGGACCCATGGACAAAGACAATGGGGCAGGGGGGATTGAATGTGGGGGCTGGGGGTGGGTAGGGCAGGGGAGAGTAATGGGGGAAAATGGAGACTTTAGTTAGACAACAGTAACAGAAACTTTTTTTAAAAGTGAAGGATAAAAACTTTCACAGACAAAAACTGAGGGAACTCACTGCCAGAAGATCTGCCCTGCAAAGAAATGTTAAAAGGAAAATTATATGGCCAGAAATTTGGATCTAATAAAGAAAGGACGAGTGTTGGGGAATGAAGGTAAAATCAAGTATTTGATTTTGTAAAAGCCTTAAAAGATAAAGTTGATGTAAAATGTAACTGTTTAAAACAGCAGTAATAGTGTATTGGGGGTAATGGCAGATAGGAAAGTGAAATGAGTGTCAGTAGCATTAGAATGAGAGGGAGGAATGAGGAGTCCTGTTGTAGATACCTTCAGTACACATGAAAAAGGGTTATTTTTAAGGTTGACTTAGTTTAAACTGTATATTGTAAACCTAGGCAACCACTAATACTTTGTAAAAAAAAAACCCTGAAAGTACATTGGAGGTGGCACCAGGGACCCAAGGCCGTGGGCCTCACCTTTCCGGGGTTGATTCCTCATCTATGAAATGGTATGGTTAGATTAGGTATTCTCTCTGACTCCCTTCCTGCTCCAAAATTACATGAGTAAAAAATATAACACAAATTACTTCCGGCCAAGATGGAGGTATAGGCAGAAAAACTGTACCTCCTCGCACAACCAAATTTAAGGACAACAAAGATTTAGAAACAAAAACAGAACCAGAACAGACAGAAAACTGAACTGTACCAAAGTCCAACAACACCGAACCATTCATCTAGACCGGTAAGTGGGGCGGAGTCGCTGGCCGTTGGTGAACAGTCCTGGCAGGAAGAGGCGGTGGTTAGCGGACCCGGGCAGGCATGGGGACAAAACACACAAACCCAGTAAGGGTTGCAAGGTGGCTGGCTGACCGCAAACACACATTTGCCTGCAGATAAACCAAGCAAAAAATGGTCAGTGACACAAATCTCCCAACCCAGGGCCCTAGTGATGGGAAATAAAGCCTAAAAGCACCAATTGAAAACACTTGCGGGGGTTGAGGTGCTGAGAGACCCCCTGCCTCACAGGAGAGTCTGTTGGAAAGACCCACAGGGTCCTAGAACATACGCAAGACCACCCACCCAGGAACCAGCACCAGAAGGGCCCAATTTGCTCGTGGGAAACAACCGAGGGGACTAAAATCTGAGAGAGAGTGTGGAACAAGTGCCATTGCCCCTCTCTGACCCCGTCCCCATATACAGAGTCACAACTCAGCCACTGGGTTGCTCCGCCCTGGTGAACACCTAAGACTCCGCCCCTCATACATAACAGGCGTGACCAGACCAAAACATTATGGCTCAATCAGAAGAACAAATCAAAGCTCCAGAGCAAACACTTTTAAGCGACCAAGAGATAGCCAACCTTTCAGATGCACAGTTCAAAATACTGGTGATCAGGATGCTCACAGAACTGGTTGATGTTCGTCGCAAACTAAATGAAAAAATGAAGTCCACGTTAAGTGAAATGAAGGGAAATGCACAAGGATCCAATAGTGATGGAAAGAAAACTGGGACTCAAATCAATGGAGTGGACCAGAAGGAAGAAAGAAACAACCAAACAGAAAAGGATGAAGAAACGAGAATTCAAAAAAATAAGGAGAGGCTTAGGAAGCTCCAGGACATCTTTAAACTTCCCATCATTCGAATTATAGGGGTACCAGAAGGGGAAGAGGAAGAGCAACAAGTGAAAACTTACTTGAACAAATAATAAAGAACTTTCCCAACTTTCCTTCTGGCAAAAGGAAATAGACTTCCAGGAAGTCCAGGAAGCTCAGAGAGTCCCAAAGAAGTTGGACCCAAGGAGGAACACACCAAGGAACATCATAATAATATTAGCCAAGATTAAAATGGAGACAATTCTAGAAGCAGCAAGCATAAGGGAACAGTCACAAACAAAGGAGTTCCTATAACACTGTCAGTTGATTTCTCAAAAGAGACCTTACAGGCAAGAAGGGGCTGGAAAGAAGTATTCCAAGTCATGAAATGCAAGGACCTACATCCATCTAAGGTTGCTCTATCCAGCAAAGCTTTCATTTAGAATGGAAGGGCAGATAAAGTGCTTCTCAGATAAGGTCAAGTACAAGGAGTTCATCATCACCAAGCCCTTATTATATGAAATGTTAAAGGGATTTATCTAAGAAAAAGAAGATAAAAAATACAAACAGTGAAAGGACAGCAAACTCACAGTTATTAACAACCACACCTAAAACAAAAGCAAACTAAGCGGACTCCTAAAGCAGGAGTGGAGCCACAGAAATGGAGATCAGAGGGAAGGTTAGCAACAGGGGAGTGGGAGGAGGAGCGGGGAGGAGAAGGTACAGAGAATAAATAGCATAGACAGTGGGGAGGAAATAGGAGGAGGGCAATGGTAGTGTGGGAAATGTAGAAGCTAAAGAACTTATGACACATGGACATGAACTAAAGGTGGGGAATGTGGGGGGAGGGGGTGTGCAGGGTGGAGGGGAATGAAGGGGGGAAATGTGTCAACTGTAATGGCATAATCAATAAAATATTTTAAAAATATATAACACAAAGTAAACAAACAGCCTACCTTCTTCAAGAAAATCTACAAGTGATACCTACAAGAAAAGTACCTTTACAAAAGTACAAGGACTTTTAAAATAACCAGTTCTCTAACCTCTTACTTCAGTAAATTTGAGTTTCCACAGGGTTATCTCCTAAGAACAGGGTCTGGCAGAAGCGAAGCCTGCTTGAGCGTGGTTGGTAAGGTAAGAACATAGGTGCACAATTTAGTTTTAGTTTGAACACTTCACCTAAAAAGTTATATGGTGTACTTGTGTGTGCTATTGTTATGTGACAGTTACATGCTTATGATTCTATAATAAAAAAAAGAGGGGATTATTTGTATTGACCCCGTACAATAAACTATTGGATTTACTCACCTGGTTCAGCATTTCTGAATGCATTGTGCTATAGTAAAGAACCGATAAGGCTGAAAAGAAAAAGCCATTTCACGGTATTGATTTCACTGCAGAGACAGCACAAGAAATGTGCCTTTCAATCCAAAGAAGAAGTAAACCGAACCACTGTCCTTGCCTCAACAGAGCTCATAATTAGCTTGTGATCACTTCCAGGTCCGTTGACAGACTCTCCTTCCCCGGCTTGCCATCAATGCACTTCTGAGCTCAGCATACACATTTATGAGCTACGACTTCCCTGTCAATCAAAAAGTTTTGCTCTTCTGCATTACTGCTTGAGAAGCAGTGTTCATTAAAAAAGAAAAAGCCCTTTGTGGTTAGCCTAGAGAGCACTGTGGAAATGACCTGCCCCTTCTGATATGAGGTACTGATCTTGCATGAGGTAAAGCTGTTAAGAAATACTCAGTCTTATCTCCAGATTTGGCTGCTCTAACCCTTTGCAATCAAAGTCCCCAACAAGAATTCTACTCATAAGGCCAATTTCCAACTTTAAAACCATCTGCCTAGGGGCAGACAGATATAAATACTTTAAGCTTCACTGAACTCATACCTGTTCTAGCAGTTACTTGCATTCTATTTTTGCCCTACTGGGAAATAAAAGTGCCATGAAAATCAATGTTTCACCCTGAAGCTAAAAAGGGCCAGATGACCAGACATCGATACATTTCTCCCTGAATTAGTTCTCCAAAGCACACCTGGCTAAATAAACTCAAATAGGCCCAAATGAGTTAGATGCAGGCATTAGCTGGAACAGTGAGCAAATCTTGCTTTGTTAAAGATCTTTGGCTAATAGGGCACTCTCTGCCTAAGGTAAGAAACAATTCAAGAAAAAAATGCAGTCAATGACTTTTGTATTTTATCCAAGTAGTTCAACAATAAGGAGTCCCTCATGCCAGTTCACTGCCCAGAACTAAAAACAGAAATTCAAACCAACACCTCTGGTCCTTTTCCAGGGCATTCAGATACTTACCCCACGGACTCCAAAGCTCAACTCAAACAACAGCAGGGGACTGTGGGCAAATTCAAGTTGGATAACCAGATAGATTAGTCTGCACCACTTCATGGGACACTAGGTTCTGTCTAATTTGGATGCATGTGGGACAGCATGCAGTTTCATAAGGGAAGAAAGGTGACTTTAAACTGCCGTTCCATATGTCACAGTCCAATGGCAATACCAACATCAAAGCTTCACATTTAAGGAAATGATTTTCTTTTCTCTCCTCATTTTGCCAGTGGATATGGTATAGCTTTTCATCCTAAATCACACTAAAACACTCTAAAGCCAGGCCTGTTTCTGCCCTTTATGCTCAGCCCAAATATGATAAAGTATTATAAAGTTAAAAAATATTCCTGCATATTTGCTTCTTTGCCAACAGTTTACAAATTCAAAAAGGTTGTTTTGGTAATGAAATAAGTCAGGTGATGCTTGCCTTCATTACTTTACACTTAGCAGTGAGTTTCAGGTACCACCGGCATTCACAAAGAGCTACATGCCTATTAAAAACACAACGGGGTGTGGGGAGAGTGGCAGAGGGAAGGAGAAAAGAAGGGGGGAAGAGAAGTCGATGACTGTTGGCTAGGAGGTGTGCCCTAACCGCAGTAGAGCTTAAGAGACAAGACTGATGAAACTGCCAGGTTCAATATAGCTCTTACACTGCTCAGTCACACTACTTTTCTAGGTTAAAATAAAATTGCGGAACTCTTTTTGAATAAAAGGCAAGCTAGTAGTGGTAAACGGCTCTAAAGTAAAAAAAACAAAACCACCACTGGAAATTTCTAGGACTGTAAGGTTCTCTCTGAAAACTTGTATTTATCATGTTGCTTCACCTTAGCCATTGTCGCATCAGCAGAGAGACAACCGGAATTCACTGCCTCCGGATGTGCTGTCCGACAAGCAAACACTACTAATGAGGTCTGGCAGCCAGAGAACACTAACCTGGATCCAATCTCGAGAAAACAATTGGAGCGCTGCACAATAACCCACAACCTATGAGACAACTGTCTTGGGTTCTTTAGAAAAGCCAATGAAAAAAGACATGCAAAAAGGACTATTCCAGATTTCAAAACTAAACAGCCGAATGCAACGTGCAAATGTTCAATGAATTGTGGATGGTAAAACAAACAAGCATCATGTAGGAAACATCTTTGGGGCATTTGGAAAAACCAGAATTCAAACTGTTTATTAATGTTTCTTAGGCATACAGTAATTGGTGGATGTGTAGAGAAATGCTATTCTTAAAGGTATGCTGAAGTATCGGGGGTGCAGAGTATGCAACTTACTTTCAAATGATGCAATGGAATTAAGTGCATACAGTATGTATGTATGTATGTAGAGAGATAAATGTGGCAAAATGAAAGAATTTGGTGAAATCTAAATGACGAGTATCCTGGTGTTCATGATACTTTCAACGCTCCCACAGATCCAAATTCGTGTTCTAAGACTGGGAGAAGAAACTAATTTCGTCTTTCACGACATGCATCTCCTGTCTTCCTCATTGGCTCTCTGAAACAACGTTCACATTTCTACTCAGCTGGGATTCATCAAGTCAGAGGAACTGAAGCCCATTACCCGTAGTTGGTGAGCCTCATGTTTTAATTCAGGTTATTAGGAATTATTTACGAGGTTATAGAGCTTCCAACATTCTCAACATCTCACTGATGATCACAGGAGTTTCAAACAGGTCTAAGTCTGGAACCACAGAGCTGCCCAGTTTTAGTACCGTGACCTTTACTTTTCAATAACCTCAGCAAACCGTGCTGTTTGATAGCAGTTTTCAAGGGACACCAAAAGAAACAGGGCCAGCACCCTCCTCTTCCGTAAACAACCGTCCTCCCCGGGAGCTCCTGAACAGGCCCCACCACCAGAACGGCTGTTTTCTCACATCATGCTGGTGTGTTGCCACGGAATGGCGGAGTTCCGTGAGGTGAGTGTCCTGTTCTGGTCCCAGCGTTTCGCCGGGCATTGTGGCACTAAACAGAAACTCGGCATATCCCAGCTGAATAAAGGAATAGGTAAAATACAGACCCAAGGGGAAGACTTTTCCATGGAAACTGTAACATTTTTTAACATGTAAAGACATGGCTCCTCAAATGTGTGTGTATGTGTATGAGAGAGGGAGGGAGGGAGGGAGGGAAAGGAACAACTCACAAAAACTAAAATGTTGCTGTTAGCCACAGGGGCCTTCATCAGAGGGTGGGAGAACTCTGGAATGTGAAATAAGAGAAGAATGTGTATGGGACAGACCTTGTATCAGAAGCCACAGTTCAACTGGGGGCCTAGCTCAGTTGTTCGTCCAAAACCTAACAAGTTTGCTGGAAGGTTGAATTAATAAACAGAATTCTATAAAACAACAGTTATGTTTTATGTCTTAACTGAGAACTTAAAAATCTAAGATACATGGATTTTTTTCCTGAGCTATTCACAAAGCCTATTTTAACCTCTGATTAAAAAACAAAACAAAAAAAAAAGAACTCTTTCCCAGAGATAACTTTTTTATTTTCAAAGTAGCTATTTCAGTAGTATTTTGTATAACACTACAACATAATCTGTCCATAACTGGAAAGATGAGCATTTCACCATAACTGAAAAACCTGAGCATGTTTGAGAATTTCTGATAATCACTAATGAGAATAGTGCTTCAAATGAAAATAATTAGGTCAACAAAAAGAAATGAGTCTTAGATCTGTCTTGCATAGTGAGTAATAAAGATAAAGCAACAGCAAAGTAACGAAGCCTTTAGTCTTTAAATGAAAATAGAAACTGAAAGGGTAACTGGGACGGACCGACTTTTAGGACAGTGCCACCACCAGAGCATGAAAGTGTCCCTTTCAAATTCACTGGGCAATTTTTATTAACTCTTTTTTTTTTGGTGGAGAAAAATAATCAGACCAATCAAAGGTGGAGTATCTTTGGAAAATTTAATTTGGACTGTATTTCCTTTCTTTTGCTCACACATCCACGCTGCCATACTGATTCCACAGCTTACAAAGGGGCAGCAGCATACACTGTACCCCACTCTGCAGAGAAATGTTATTTTTGAATGTTTCCTTAAAAATGCTCTAAAGGTTCCTCACAATAAATGGCAAGCAGAACACAGTAAGGCTCTGGCTTCCCCCTTGGCCCCTTTTTTGGTGCTATGTGTTGGCGGAACAAGGAAGACTTGTGACGTCCGTGTTGGCACCCTGGGGACTGCTGCTGGGTCCTCCGAGGTGCAGCCTGGCACTCGGGAGCCTGTGCCCGGCACTCGTGGCTAAGTGCCCAATAGCCACGTCACAGCATGGGTCTTCTTGGTGTCCCCAGGGCTCCAGGCCTTCAGAGGAACAAAGGAACTAGGACCAAATCATGACTCGAGGGAAGTCTCCCTCCTGGTACTGCAGGCCTTACAGTGTGCATTTAAAGACTAAATGTAAATACTCCACATAAAATGAGGAAAAACATCCCTTTACTAATTCCCGTATCAAATTACTAGAATGAAAATAAAAGCATTTGTCTGATAAAACACATTTTCTGTGTCAGATGAAAGCAACTCACTTGCAGTGTGTATTTGTCACTATTTATACAGTGTTGCCTGGTACACAAATTTCTTTAATTGCATCTGAACAGCTTTGTCATTTTTCAAACTAGTAGTTTTATTAGCTTAAAAAGGGATAAGGCAGCCAAATTTAACTAATTTTGGTTGCAGAAAAGCATCTCAGATATTACCCTTCATCTTCTCAAACATTAAGAGCACATGATTTAAAAATAATCAAATAGTTTCTTCTCTTAACAGGAAACTAAGTGGCTACTGTCATGAAATCTATATCTAGTAAGCACAGAGTTCCTCATAAATATAAAATTAAATTCTTTTGAGGAATAGGTCTGTGATTTTAGCTATGTGGAATTTATATTTATTCACTGAATTTTGTAGTAAAAAAGTGTGGTCTTGGCTTCTATATTTTCCTACACAGTGTTTCACCACGTCTCAGCAGACTATTCCACACAGATGGCAGGCCGGGTTCCCTGGCTTGCGGGAAGGGGAGGCGGCCAAGCGTTGCCGTGTGCTCTCAGAAGCCCTGCAGAAACTCCTGGAGCTGGGTGACGATCTCTGTGTCCACTGTCTCCATGAGGGACTGGAAGCCTTGCTCTCCCAGTAGCTCCTGCTGGGACTTGAGCTTCTCGTAGATGAACTGCTGCAGGGACACTGTGTGCACTGGGTCCTTCAGGGCCAGCTGTGGGACAGAGAGGAGCCATACTGTATCAAAAGGGCAAAACAGGTCCCTCTTCTAAGAGACTAAAATTCCGCATAATCTCTTCCACAGCAACACAACTGCTTCTGCTTCCCTTCTTACAAGAGACTCTAAAACAGGCTCACTGTGGAAGTTTGTCAAAGAAATTCACTCAGTTTGTCTAACCTCAGTTTCCCAGGGCCTGAGTGTGAGTGGAATGATCAGCCGGGTTTTTCAACAGCTGAGGGTTCATCCATGTAGAGAACCAAAACTGCCACTAAGTATCTTAAAAGGAATACCGAAGAGCACTCGAACATAGCTGTCCAGGGTTCCTTTTAGGAGAACCAGGTACTCTAGTAGCAGTGAGGCCCTCAGGGCCAACGGGTCATCCACCCCACCCCAGATGGCTGTGTATTCACATTCATGTATCCTCTTCTGGTTTAAAAAGAGATATACAAGTAATGAATAAAATAAATAAAAAACAAAACCAGCTTAAACTCCTCCTGTCCCACTGGGATATTTGGAAACCAAAAGAAATACAATTAAATTAAAAATAGACCATCATTCCATTCCCTAAAGATAATAGTCAACAGAAAACATTCTGGCCTCTTATTTTTTCTGAGCCTGTGGCTGGACACACACACACACACACACACACACACACACACACACACACAGTACTGCTCTTTGCATTTGCATTATCACACAGAGAGAACTAATACAGTTTAAGAATTTTAAATCTGTGTCATAATGTTTTTGTTATAGACACACTGAGGTAACTACAGTTTAAAGACAACTGTACCTACGATTTTGCTGAATAATCGATCACACACACTGTTCCATGTGCCTGTGTTCCACACAGCCTTTGCTCTACATTTCAGAGTAATTCTTTAGGATCACTGTCTCAGAATTAGTAGACTGAAGGGCATAGACAATTTTATGACTATGATGTGTACCCATTTTAAAAGGTGTGTTTTCAGCTTGTGGTACTGTTGTTACTATTAGTGTTATCATTAAGTTCCTGGTGATTTAAAAACTCAAAAGTAACACACCATTGCTTTAAGCTGTACATCCCTCTCATTTTCGATAAACCTGATTACCTGCAAGGCTTAAAGTACACGAGTTTTTGTGCCCAATATGGCTGCACAGAATTTCTCTTTCCTTACTGATCCTCAGTTTCATTCTAGGTAGACGAAACAGCTGAATCACAGCACTGTTTGATCAATGTAAATAGATTTTAAAATAACGGCCACTAATGGAAAATGTATCTGAGAGGCAGCAGCATAGGTGGCACATATTTGCAGTTAACCCCTCTGTGACCACTCCTGAGCTACAGCACAAACTCGAGGCAGTGGCTTCATCCTCATCTTCCTGGAAGATGGACAGGAGAGAGGCCGCCAAACACAAGTGCAGACACAAAGAGACACAAAGCCCTACATTCACAAGCCTGAAGGTATCGTTCTATAACATGCACAGAAACTGGAGATGAATATTTAAAAAATATCTGTTCCTGTAAGCAACATACAGTAATGTTCAGCATTATTTTAATTACTAAGAAATAGGCCTCTTACTAAGGACGTGACTTTCTTGAATTATCTGCTATAAATGAAAAAGCAGCTGAGCTCTAAATCGATGTCCAACAAGTCACTCCCACTAATACAATAAAAATGGTAAGGTTTAAATGCTATTTTGATGCTATAAAAAATGTGAACAGTTAATTTATCACATCACCACACTTAAATTTCCAACAGATTAATCAACAGGAAAAGCATCACTATACTGAACCCACGAGGTATGGCATAATATTACACTAGTATATATTTTTTTATTTTAAAAAAAGATGTAATGTATATACATTTTTAGAGAGGGGTAAGGAGGGAGAAAGAGAGGGAGAGAAACATCAACATGTGGTTGCCTCTCACACGCCCCCTACTGGGGACCTGGCCTGCAACCCAGGCATGTGCCCTGACTGGGAATTGAACTGGCGACCCTTTGGTTCTCTGGCTGATGCCACACCAGCCTGGGCAATTTTTTAAAAAGTGTATTATTTATCATGTGAAATTTAAAAGGAGGGTTGTGGAGCGGAAAAGGGAAAAAAAGGGACTTATAATTTCCAACTGTACAGTCTACCAGAGCTTAAAAACAGACTTAAGTTTAAAGTAACCAAGTTAGCAAACAACAAACAAAAAGAGTCTATTTTGCTTTGTGGTAGATATTCATTAATCACAGCCATAAATACCGTCTTCTGAGGAAATAAATGAAACAGACCCTCTAAAGAAGAATCATTGCCACACATCCACTAAAAACCCAGACATCGTTTCTGTGAATGTAACAGTGCCTACAGTCAACAGAACTAAGAGACATGGAAGGCACTGATAGCATTTTCAAAACTGCCACTTTCATATAAAAAATTCCAAACTAACATAATAACCTGAATTATCTGATTTAATGTGAAAAAATATAGAATACCTACCATGTTTACCAGGTGGTACATATCCTTCAGAAAACAACTAGCTTTCTAATGTAATAATTACCATATTTTACCATTTATAATGTGCACCCACAATTCTGGCCCAAACTCTGAGAAAGCAAATCTTTTGCTTTCATCTTTTAATTCAATTATTCATTTACATTTAGAAACAAAACAGATTATCATATTCCAGAGTATTATTCTGCATTTAGATAGTTACTACTTTCTAGAGTTATACTTTTAACATATAAGCACAAACAAAAGAATTAAAAACATTTATAGAGAATTAGTACTACCCATACTTATAATGTATAAGTATATAATGTACATAATTATTTTTCCCTCAAAAACTGGGCAAAAAAGTGTACATTATACATGACAAAATATGGTACAATTAAAATAAATGTACTATTGAAAAAAATACACTGCGAAGGCAGATGTGAAGTAGATGCCTGTCTACTGTAAATAATGGGAGGATAATTATTTTTCTGATCCTGTCAGCCAAGTACGGTTGACCATGGAAGAATGTGGGAGTGAAGGGCACCTGCCCCTATGTCCCCCATGCNTGTACATAATTATTTTTCCCTCAAAAATTGGGCAAAAAAGTGTACACTATACATGACAAAATATGGTACAATTAAAATAAATGTACTATTGAAAAAAATACACTGCGAAGGCAGATGTGAAGTAGATGCCTGTCTACTGTAAATAATGGGAGGATAATTATTTTTCTGATCCTGTCAGCCAAGTACGGTTGACCATGGAAGAATGTGGGAGTGAAGGGCACCTGCCCCTATGTCCCCCATGCAGTTAAAAATCCACAGATAACTTTTTACTCCCCCCAAACGTATTACCAGCTTACATTGACCAGAAGTCTTACTGAAAACATAAGCAGTCAATTAACGTATTTTTATGTTGTTTGTACTGTATGTATTCTTACAATAAAGCAAGCTAGAGAAAAGCTGTGATTACTAAAATAATGAGAAAGCACGTTTACAGGATTGTACTGTATTTATCCACACCGTAAGTTCACATCATCTGTCAGTGCCTACGTCAGTACTGCCCTACACGATACACTGTAGATATGATACATGTCACTAACACTAGACATAAAAAATGAGACGATGTGAAAAAGAAAGTCATATTTCTTTATGGGGTATAACAATTCATGCATTGATAATGAAGAAGTAGCAATAAACTGATTTATGGTAACCATGTATAATTGATACTATTGGTTCATAATAAACTAGCTTGTACATTAATGACTTAAACACAAAAATTTTGTCATACAGTATTACAGTCATATTCATAATATAGTACACTGAAAACACTGTTACATTTTTTAAAAAGCCACTCACCTGTGATGATAGGCTGATACTTAGTTTCTCCAATTGCAAGAGAAGCATAAGATACAGTAACATAATCCTTTAAAAGCAAAGTTATAAAATAGTAAAAAAAACCCCAACATGTTAATAATTTTAAGTTAAATACCACTCACCTTATGCCAATGTGAGGACAGGCTATCCACATCCACACCAATCTTGCACACAATGCGTTACACGATGAATCCTTAAACAATGACGACACAAAAACGCCTCACAGTACCATACAGTTAATAAATTTATTAGTTATTATCACATAGGACACAGCAGTTAAGTTTATTAACTCTATGGCATGATGATCATTCACTATTCATTAAGTGGAAGTGGATATCATAAAGATCTTCCTCTTGTCTTCGTGCTGAGTCGGAGGAAGAGGAGGACAAGGGACAGGGGAAGGCGGCGGAGGGGTTGGTCTTGCTGTCTCAGAGGTGGGGCAGGCAGCAGAAGGGGAGGCAGGGCAGGTAGACACGTTTAGTGTGCTCCACAGCAATGCACAGTCATTTCTGTCTTTTTTGCTTTTTCGTTTCTCTGTAACTGTTTCTAAATAGTATCAATCCTTTTTCCACTTGTTTGTTTTAGTTTCAGTGCCCAGGCCACAGAGGGTCCATGTTAAAGAAGGCAGTCTTGAACAGCCAGAACACTTCTGCCAGACTGTCTAATGTCAATTTGTTTCCTGGCACCACCTCTGCATTTTCTTCCTCATTGTCTGGAGTGGAAACACTCCTCTCCATCAAGCTGTCTTCTATTAATCCCTCTGGTGTGGTGTCTATTAGCTCTTGAATTTCCACAAGATCCGTATCTTGAAACCCTTTACCCCGACACTTTCTTTGTTTTTTTAACCAGATCTACAATTTCTGCCATGATTTCCTTTATTGGCTCTGTCATAATCCTAGTCAGTCATGCAAAACATCTGGATAGTTTTCTCCAGCAGGAATTTATTGTTCTGGTATGATGGCTTTCACAGCTTTTTCTGTAACAACGATGTCATCTTCAGTGGTGCAATGCTTCCAGACTTTCACGATGTTCTCTGTAGTGGGGTTCTCTTTCATAGCATTGACTATTTTTTCCACAGAAGTGTCGAGTGGAATGAGCCTTGTTAAAAGTCCTTATGACTCCTGGACCTAGAAGCTGAATTAGAGACATTGTGTTGAGGCAAGTAGATCACGGAGACGTACCTTCAGTGTGAACTCAGGAGGTTTTGGTGGCCAGGGCATTGTCTAATATCCAAAGAACTTTAAATGGCAGTCGCTTGCTAGAAAGCTACTTCCTGGCTTCAGGGACAAAGCATCGATGGGAGCAATCCAGAAAAGGGGTTCTTGTTGTCTAGATTTCTTGTTGTATGGCCAAAAGACTGGCAGCCGGTGTTCACCTTTTTCCTTTCAGTCTCAGGGTTTAGCAGCTTTACAGACAAGGCAGTCCTGATCATAAACCCAACTGCATTTGCACAAAACAGATCTGGCCTATTCCTTCCTACCCTAAATCCTAGTGCTTGTTTTTCTTCCTTACTAATAAATGTCCTCACTAATAAATGGTACTTGTATCCAGAATAGAACGCTTTTGTCTGCATTAGAAACCTGTTCAGGCTGATATCCTTTCTCCTCAGTAATTTTCTTAATGATGTCTAGGAACTCATCTGCTGCCTCTTGGTCAGCAGAAACTACTTCTTGTTACTTTGATATATTTTTAAACCAAACCTCTTTCTAAAATTATCAAATGAACCTTTGCTGGTATTAAATTCTCCAGTTTTTGATCCTTCACCTTCCTTTTAAGTTCTCATATAATGAGTTCATTTTTTCTTGAATCACATTAGAGTCTTTAGTATGCCCTTCTTATAGCAATCCTGCGCTCACGTAAAAGCTGCACTTTCAATAAAAGTTAAAAAGGTATTTCGCAAAAAATCTAGTTTTTGCACCTGCTGGTGTAGCTGTAGCGATGGCATCATAAATTCCCTTTTCTTCTTTTATGACAGTCCTTATGCTGGATTCTTTTATCTCGAAATGGTGGGAACCACAGCAGCAGACCTCTCATTTCATGCAATTCGACTTTTTTTGCTGTGTCATGACTTTTCTCTGCTTCTTGGGCACAATTCTGGCATCACCAGTGGCACTTGGTATGGGTCCCATGGTATTTCAAGGTTTACAGTACTGAACGAACATGATGAAAAATACATGAGGATTGCACGAGATCAGTTTTCATTGAGATGCACAATGTACTGGAGAGAGAAACTGCTCAGGGATCAGCGTTGCACGGAGTTTCAAGCAGATACTGGACAGCACCTGAGCCCAGCGCCACAGCTCCAGGAGGTAGCTACAGAATTATTACAGAAGTAGAGCATATCCTGCAGTTAGCTTTATGCATCTTTACATACAGTATTATGATTTAATGCTGCATCTTTACATTTGTTTACAATTCTCTCAATTGTGAATAATGCCATGTAGTGTTGTGTTAATGGGTGTTAAGTTTTAAAAAATTTTACTTTTATAATAAATTTGCGTGTTTTATAGTAGTAAATAATAAAACAGATAAGTATCTACACATATTTTAGATATTCCTGACATATATGTTTTTCTCATTTTTTTGGTATTTCTAGGTTACATGGTTTGTCTGCAAATTTTCAAATTCTCACAAAACTCAAAAAAATTTTCCATAAAACTTGTTGAAAAAAATCTGCATATAAATGGATTCACGTAATTCAAACCTATGTTGTTCAAGGTTGAACTGTATAACCAAAAACCCTGGACATTATATAAAAAACTTCAGACTCTAGAAGGTGGAGGAAAGAAGGCAGACTGATTGGGGACCCCAAAACCAAGGGACAACCAGTGCCAAGTGCCCCGGCTATCTTCTCAAGTCATACATCCCGCATCTGGAGCCGAAGGAACCGGCAACCTGGAAAACACCAACAAGCATGCACACGAAAAGCTTCTCCAAAAAGCATGCTCTGTGCCCTGAGAACCAGGAAAAGGACCACAGAGCAACACAAAAAACTTTTAGATAAGAATTGGTCTACTTCAGCTCAACGCCACGGAATGAGCTGTGGCCCCACCCCCACTCAGCGGGGCTGTTACAAGGATTTGGCCCACGCACTCCCCAACAGCATCTGTAGCAGCACACTGGGTATTATCCGAGGAACTTTATTAACAAATGCTGATGTCTTAGTTCCACTTCTAGAGATTCTGAGTTAACCGGTTTCAGGCCCCAAGATTTAAAATATGCTCTCACAGTCATTCTAATGTACATCCAAGACAGAGAAACACAGCTATAGAAATTTTTAAAAAAAACAGTTTTGAGGACTAACATCTCAAGTGAACCCAACAAACATCTGTAATATTTTCATATTCATGAAAAGTAAAATAATATAGGTAATAGACCAAAACACATGCCACTTAAAAAACCCATTCACCACCACCAATTTTTAGGAGCTTTTCAGGCTTCCTTTCTTGTTTAGCTCCAGTCTGGCAGCTGGAGCTCCTGTAGTTGTACCACATGCACAGGAGGCAATGTCGTGATTTTCCCCCCCATTGTCTAAATCCCCTACTGTTCAAAAGTTTAATGAAGCTGTAAAATTTTTTTTTTCTTTTCACTAAAAAAATTTCAATTGCAATTGACATTCAACATTATATTAGTTTCAGGCATAGAGCATGGTGGTTAGATCTTAATGTAATTTATGAAGTGATCACTCGATAAATCTAGTACCGATCTGACACTGTACAGAGTAGTTATTATAATACTGCTGACTATATCCCCTAAGCTTTACATCCCCATGACTATTCTCACTGCTAATTTGTAGTTCTTAATCCTTCCACCATTTTTTACCAGCCATCCAACCCCTTCCCATCTGACATCTACCAGCTTGTTCTCTGTATCCATGATTCTGTTTCTGTTTTGTTCATTTATTTAGTTTGTTAGATTACACATATGAGTGAAATCAAATGGTATTTATTCTTCTCTGTCTGACTTATTTCACTTAGCCTGACACCCTGTGGGTCATCGGTGTTGTTGCAAATGGGTAAGATTTCATTCTCTTCTACAGCCAAGTAGTATTCTATTGTGTATGTATCCATTTGTCTTTTGATTGGAACATTTAATCTATTTGGATTTAAATGGATAGTTATGTAGTTATTGCCATTTTATTAAATGTTTTCTAATTGTTTTTCTAAAAATTCTTCATTCCCAAATGATAATGCATGAAATCCTTTAAAATTTGTACTCAAAATTAATCAAATTAATTTTTTACTGCATCAAGGAGATTTTAAATAGCAGTGGCTCCAAAGAACACCAACACGGGGATTTACGGTAGTGAAGAGCATGGCTGCTATGAGCACACTATGCTGTCAGTGCCCTTACTGTTGCTGGAATGCCAGCAGTTATACCCACCACCGGGTAGCAAATATTTCTTTTGCATGTGCAAATGCTCACACGATGAAAAAAAATCTCGGATTTTTATGAAATGGCTATACTCCTGGAAGGGTTTGGGGAACCCCCAGGTGTCTGTGGGCCGCCCATTAAAACTGCTCTGAAGAGGTAAGCGGGACAGACGCCGTTCAGGGTAAGGGCATCACATACACTATTAAAAAGTGATGCAAATTTAAATTTATGCACTTGAAAATATGCTCATGTATTTTTCATATTTAAGAAGAATCAAGTAGCATCATAAAATGCATAGTACTTCTAATTTGTGAACTACGTACAGATGTTAATATATGGATACAAAATGTTTGGAAAGATATATATCATGTTAGTAAAGGCTACCTTCAAGAAAGGATATTTCACATTATAATTTTGTGGTTTTAAAATAAAGATTACTTTTCTATTTTTTTTAAAAACCTCTTCAAAATAGGAACTTCCTTATGTAGTACAATGCTTTGAAAAGGCTTACTTCCCCTTTCCTCAAAAGATAGGCTCTCTGTATAAAAACAAAATTCGCATTACGAATAATTTACTGAGAAAAAGAAAAAAGCAGAAAGGAAAAGAAAGAACACAAGTCTAGTGATGGTCCCTGGGGTCTTATCTAAATTACTGAAAATAAGTTCTTCCAAACTAGGCCACATTCTTCATCTATAAGCATAGAGACTTTATTTACACTGTATCAATGCCACTTTGTTAAAGTTTGCAAGTAAACATGGGCAAAGTTACTGAACTCTTCCTGATTAAGGTTTTTTAGTAACAATGCAAGTAAATAATGAAGAAATAGTGAGGCTACCCACTTTTTAATACTCAAGAACAATACTGATGTCAGTAGGCAATTAATCTGAAATCCCCAAAACCAAAACTCAGAAGCCATCATTCTATTTAGTTCCAAGGGCTTTTTCAGTAGAATTTTCTTTCTTTTGATTACTATTATTTTGGTTACTATTACTATTGATTACTATTACTGTGAAAAATCTTAACTCCTGGATCACAAACTATTTTTTGATTAACATTTTAGTTCTATCACAAAAAGAACTGCTATCTCAGGAGCTGCCTGGTTATCAATTTGAGTCTCTATGATACCTTGGATTATTTCATTTCACTATTTCCTAACCTCTTGCATTGTTTTAATGTCACTTGCAACTGCAGGTTGTAAGAGCTAAATTACTCATTGCAACCATGTATTTCTAAGATTTTGGAAAGGTTTAACATTGATTTTTAGTCTCACTTGTAAGGAAAGTTGTATAAAATCTGCAACTTAAAATATTTACTACTTTTTATACAGTCAGCCTTAGGTAAATGTATGTCTTACGACAGCCTTTTGTGTATTTCAGCATCACCTAGAAATGAAGGTAAGGGATGCATATCAACAAGCAGCAAAAAACATTTAGAACTTGGAGAGACAGGTAGAATTTGAGCAAAGCACAGATAAAAAACAAATCCTCCCATTTGAAACTGGCTTTGCTAATGGAATTGAATATTTTTAAAGAGTATGTATTATTGATCAACATGCACCAGCAGATAGGTTCTGTGGGCAGATATTCAAGCTCACAGAGTAAACACTAATTACAAAGAGCAATGCTTTGCACATGGCAAGCATTCACAAATGCACATGAAACAAACACAACAGCAAAATCGTTTGTTTTGAAGAGGCTACTGTATTGCCATTGTGTGAGGTCAAAAGTAGCAGTTGTGTAACTAGGGCAGGTAGGATTATTTAGTGCCTGACTATGAGTAAACATAAGAGAACTGCTTTTAAGAGGACGAATGTGTATCAGGATTTGCACACATTTTAAATGAAATGGATCTTATGGTAAACAGATTTGGCTGAAAATAAGTGAGTGACAACATATAACTAATAAGCAGATAAGTGATAGGGACATACTTTAACAGTACAATTGCTTTCTTTGTAAAATGAGAAGTAATAATTTATAATCACTGTTTTTAAACTGTTATTTAAGATTAAAAGTTAAGAATTAAGTTTTGAAGATTTCTAGGAGGCAAAGGGACAAATTACCTTTTACAATGCTTTTATTAGAATATCAGTAAAAATATATTCATAATAATTTAGACCTATCTGATTTCCTTAACAAACCAGCTTCTGAATAGGTTGGCCATTTCTTATTATTCATCTCCAAGCTTTAAAAATCACTATATATCAAATGCAGATGAGAAAAATGAAATCACTTCATCAATTCAAAATGGGGGGGCTGTGTGGGAATCAGATGGAAAGTCATGAAGTAACAAATGTGAAAACTTTTTAAAATGATTATAAAGCATTCAAGCCTATACTTTTGTAGATTCATTGAAGCAGTAGCATAAAAAGTATTGTCATATTATAACGATAATGTAAAACAAATCTGACAATTAGCATAAGATTTTCAGGATTCATCCATAATACTGTTAGGAATTGATTATGTGAATACCCTGTAAATATTTCACATTGTCCTTGAATAAAGAAAAATCAGCCCACTGGCTGCTCTGAAAAGCCATCTCTGCATCGTTCCTGCGTCTGCCTCTCAACTCGCTGCAGCCACCTGCGCCGCGCGCCTCCTAAGTCGCAGCGGACTCCGGCGGCTTTTTCGCCAGAGTCCTCGAACTCTCGCTTTTTTTTTTTTAATTCACTGCATAGGATCACCGGCGTGCCCACCATGCCAGACGCGGCCGTTGATAGCAGCTCCGAGATCACTACCAAGGACTTAAAGGAGAAGAAGGAAGTAGTGGAGGAGGCAGAGAACGGAAGACATGCACCTGCTAATGGCAACGCTAATGAGGAAAATGGGGAGCAGGAGGCTGACAATGAGGTAGATGAAGAAGAGGAAGAAGGAGGGGAGGAGGACGAAGAGGAGGAGGAAGGCGATGGTGAGGAAGAGGATGGAGATGAAGATGAGGAAGCTGAGGCAGCTATAGGCAAACGGGCAGCTGAAGATGATGAGGATGACGATGTTGACACCAAGAAGCAGAAGACCGACGAGGATGACTAGACAGTAAGAAGGGAAAAGTTAAACTTAAAAAAGGCCGCCGTGACCTATTCACCCTCCACTTCCCGTCTCAGAATCTAAACGTGGTCACCTTCGAGTAGAGAGTCCCGCCCGCCCACCGCAGGCAGTGCCACCCGCAGATGACATGTGCTCTCCACACCCAACCAAAACCACAACGTGAATTTGCAACAGGGGAGGAAAAAACCAAAACTTCCAAGGCCCTGCTTTTTTTCTTAAAAGTACTTTAAAAAGGAAAATTTGTTTGTATTTTTTATTTACATTTTATATTTTTGTGCATATTGTTAGGGGTTAGCCATTTTTAATGAGCTCAAGATGACCAGACCAGCCTTTGGAGCGTTCCCTGTCCTACTTCCACCTTTACTTGTGCTGTGACCATGTTCATTATAATCTCAAAGGAGAAAAAAAACCTTGTAAAAAAAGCAAAAACAACAACAAAAAAACAATCTTATTCCGAGCATTCCAGTAACTTTTTGTGTATGTACTTAGCTGTACTATAAGTAGTTGGTTTGTATGAGATGGTTAAAAAGGCCAAAGATAAAAGGTTGCTTTTTTTTCCTTTTTTTGTCTATGAAGTTGCTGTTTATTTTTTTTGGCCTGTTTGATGTATGTGTGAAACAATGTTGTCCAACAATAAACCGGAATTTTATTTTGCTGAGTTGTTCTAACAAAAAAAAAATCAGAAGAAAAGATATCTATTATTATCAAAATAAAACAAGCACTTTACAAATTAGGTAGAGATTAAATAAAACTTTTTATTTTCAATAATAAAAATTTATTCTAAAAATTGTTTTAGTACTATGAAATTAAAACAAATGGTATTTTTCTTTTAGAATTTTAAAGATGCTTGCCTGCACTGTTTCTAATGAGAAATTTGCTATCGTTTTTACCTGTTTTCCCCTCTGACTATTCCAAAGACATTCCCTGTAACACTGGACTGAAGTGGCAATATGATTATGGTACACATTGATGAAGTCTTCCTGTTTCCTGTGCTTGGAAGATCTCTGAGATTCTCGGATCTGTGAGTTCACAGCTTTCAATAAATTTGAAAAAAAATTACCATTTACCAATTATTATTATTATTTTTTAAATTTAAGTTGTATTTTATTGTTTATGCTATTACAGTTGTCCCAATTTTCCTCCCTCTGTTCCCTACACTGAGTCCCCCCCCACCCCACCTTCAGGCAATTCCGACACTGTTGTCCACGTCCATGGGTCATGCACATATGTTCTTTGGCTATTGTATTCCCTATGCTATTTACACCCCTCCGACTATTCCGCAACAGCTCATTTGTACTTCTCACTCCCTTTACCTTTATGGCCGATCCTCCGGCGACTCCCTTCCCATCTGTCAGCCATCAAAACATTCTCTGTATCCATGATTCAGTTTCTGCTCTGCTTGTTCATTCATTTCGTTTTTTACATTCAATTGTTGACAGATATCTAGTTATTGCTATTTTATTTTTCATATTTTTATCTTCTTTTTCTTAAAGAAGTACTTTTAATATTTTAAGTAATAATGCTTTGGTGGTAATGAACTCCTTTAGTTTTCTGTTGTCTGGAAAAGTCTTTTTCTGTCTTTCAATTCTAAATAATAGCTTTGCTGAGTAGAGAAATGTTAGCTGTGGGTGCTTGCTTTTCATCACTTTGAATATTTCTCACCAATACCTTCTAGATTGCAGTTTCTTTTGAGAAATCAGCTGACAGTCTTATGGGAGCTTCCTTGTAGATAATTGCTTTTTTTTCTTTGTGCTTTTCATATTCTCTCTGTCTTTTAACTTCGGCATTTTAACTATAATGTTTCTTGGCATGGGCCTCTTTGGGTCTATCTTGTTTGGGACTCTGTGTGCTTCCTGGACCTGTATGTATGTCTATTTCCTTCATGAAGTTAGAAAAGTTTCCTGTCACTATTTTTTTCAAATAGACTTCCAATCTCTTGTGCTCTCTCTTCTTCTTCCATCATCTCCATGATGCAAATGTGGGTATGCTTGAAGTTGTCACAGAGGCTCTTTACACCATCCTCATGATTTTTGAATTTTTCTTTCTTTTCGCTGTTTTCTTAAAATATATTTTACTGATTATGCCATTACAGTTGTCCTATTTCCCCCCTTTATTCCCCTCCACCCTGCATACCCCCTCACCCACCATTCCCCCCGTTAGTTTATATCCATATGTCACAGTTCTTTAGATTCTATATTTCCCATACTATTCTTGTCCTACCCCTATTTTCTACCTACCGTCTATGCTACTTATTCCCTGTATCTTCTCCCCCCTTTTCCTCCTCCCATTCCCCTGTTGCTAACCCTCCATGTGATCTCCATTTCTGTGGCTCCGCTCCTGTTTTAGGAGTCTACTTAGTTTGCTTTTGTTTTAGGTGTGGTTGTTAACAACTGTGAGTTTACTGTCCTTTCACTGTTCGTATTTTTTATCTTCCTTTTCTTAGAAAAGTCCCTTTAACATTTCATATAATAAGGCTTGGTGATGATGAACTCCTTGAATTTGATCTTATCTGAGAAGCACTTTATCTGCCCTTACATTCTAAACGAAAGCTTTGCTGGACAGAGCAATCGTGGCTGTAGGTCTTTGGATTTCATGACTTGGAATACTTCTTTCCAGCCCCTTCTTGCCTGGAAGGTCTCTTTTGAGAAATCAACTGACAGTCTGATGGGAACTCCTTTGTAGGTGACTGTCCCCTTGTCTCTTCTAGAATTCTCTCCTTCATTTTTATCTTGGCTAATGTAATTCTGATGTGCCTTGGTGTGTTCCTTCTTGGGTCCAACTTCTTAGGGACTCTGAGCTTCCTGGATTTCCTGGGAGTCTATTGCCGTTTGCCAGATTGGGAAAGTTCTCCTTTATTATTTGTTCAAATAAGTTTTCTACTTGTTGCTCTTCCTCTTCCCTTCTGGTACCCCTATAATTAGGATATTGGAACATTTAAAGATGTCCTGGAGGTTCCTAAGCCTCTCATTTTTTAAAATTCTTGTTTCTTTATTCTTTTCTGTTTGGTCATTTTTTTCTTCCTTCTGGTCCACTCCCTTGATCTGAGTCCCAGTTTCCTTTCCATTACTATTGGTTTCCTGTGCATTTCTCTTCATTTCAATTAGTTTAGCCTTCATTTGTTCCTCTAATTTGGGACTAAAATCAACCAGATCTCCAGTATTTTGAACTGTGCATCTGATAGGTTGGCTATCTCTTGGTCACTTAGAAGTATTGGCTCTGGGGCTTTTGAGCTGTTCTTCCTGAACCATAATGTTTTGGTCTGTTCGTGCATATTACATATGAGGGGCGGAGCTTTAGGTCTTCACCATGACGGGCAACCCAGTGGCTGGGATGTGACTCTGTATGTGGGGGTGGGGTCAGAAAGGGGCAATGGTGCTTGTTCTGCTCTCTCTCGGATTTCAGTCCCCCCTGCTGCTTCCCACAAGAAACCGGGTCCCCCTGGTGCCAGCTCCCGGGTGTGTGGGTTTGTCTACCCTCCAGGACCCTGTGGGTCTCTCCAACGAACTCTCTGTGAGCCTGGGAGCCTCTCTCGGCACCTTGACCCTGAAATTTTTTCCAGTTGGTGCTTTTAGACTTTAATTCCTGGCACTGGGGCCCTAGCCTGCGCAGTCTGTCTCGCTGCTCGCTCCTTCACCTGGTTTATCTGTGTGCGAATGTGTGATCACAGTTAGCCAGCTGCCTTGCACCCTCACTGGGTCCCTCCCTTGCCACCCAACACCTGGGGTCTGCCAATCACTGCCTGTGTGCCTGGGTGGGTCCAGCCGCTTTTTCCTGCTGGGACCCCACTCCACCAGCAGCTGACTCCGTCCCTCTTACTGGTCTGGCTGAATGGTTTATTGTTGTCAGACTTCCACACAGTTCAATTTTCTGTGTTTTGGTTGTGTTTTTGTTACTAAAACTTTGTTGTCTTTGAACTTGGTTGTGTGAGGAGGCACAGTGTTTCCATCTATACCTCCACCTTGGCCGGAAGTCTCTATTTAACAATTATTTCTTCAAATACTTCTCCCTTCTCTCATTTGGGGACTTGGATTATTTGTATATTAAGCTGCTTGAAGTGTTTTTTTCCTCCCAGTCTTTTTTCATATTTTATTTTGTATAGTTTCTTTTTTTTTTAAAGATTTTATTTATTTATTTATCTTTAGAGGGGAAGGAGAGAGGGAGAGAAACATCAATGTATGGATGCCTTTTGTGCGCCCCCTGCTGGTAGTTAGCCTGCAAGGAACCAGCCTGCAACCCAGGTATGTGCCCTGACTGGGAATCGAACCACGATTGTCTGGTTCGCAGGCCCGCGCTCAATCCACTGAGCTACACCAGCCAGGGCTTATTTTGTATAGTTTCTATTGTTTTGTCTTAAAGTTCACTAATAATCTTTCTTTCCAGAATACCCAACCTGCATCCGTCTTGCCAATACTATAGGAAATTAACACTTGTGTCTAAGTTTATATGATGTGGGGATACTGTAGTTTTTAACCCCCAGAAGGCTGATGTGAGGCTTTTAATAGTACCTTCCAAGTGTGTACTTAACATACTCAGTCTTTTTCCTCTAGCTTCTTTACATAGGGAACACAAGGATAAAAACTGTTTTAATGATCCTTTCCATGAATTCTACCGCATGTGTCTTTTTGTGGGAAGTTTCAATGAACTTTTCTCCCTCAGCCAGGGGCACAAACCACCACGTCCTTCTCTAGCAAAGCAGCTCCTGCAATCAGACCTGCACCCGAGGCTGCTTTACGACAACACTAACAGTAAGCAAATCAGACTGTCAATCGCCCAGTTTCAGAACCAATCAGACACAGTATTCTTCCTAGTAAATAAATAGTTCCATTTGAAAATGAAAAAATCCTCTATGCTAGGTTTTTCTTTTAAGTATTAATTTATTATCATCTATAAGCAAACACTTCCTTTGAAACTACAACCAAGGAACACCTAGATCGTTCTCAAAAAATTTCTAATGTTAAAGATATCACAGAACAAGAATGATGACATAATTACTGAAAGAAAAGACATAATTTATACTTGTAACCCTGAAGATACAGTGAAACTAATTTTGTTTGTTATTGAAAAGTTATTGAAAAATTAGCCTTGTATTCATTATTCAGGAGCAAAATACATAATCCCAACACTAATCATAAATGCTATGCTATCATCAGCATAAAACTAAGAGTTACATCCATGGCACTGGAAATCTTAGTAGAAATAACAACATAAATCTATATCAAATAGCATGATGACTGATTTAAAATAAAATCAGCCATTTAAAAAATAGTTGTTCTATAAATCGATACTACCTATAATTAGAACAATAATGATAAAAATAACCAGCTTTCAAATAAAATTGAGGATTACAAAATTGAATCAAGGAATTTAGTGTATTTCTAAATTACATTCTTACACTGCTCTTAAGATAGTATTTCACTTACCGTCAAAATAAAGTTAGAATTAAAATTACTATTGTTTGATATTACTAATATATATAATGAAAAACAGATTTGGGTAGATTAACTTGCTAAGGATAGAACTACCAGACCAACTGATGAATAAAGTGTGCAAAAAACCTGATGACTAATTGGAAGCAGAATATCTATTATTTATAAGTTCAGAATCTTATAAAGACTAATGTTATACTTTGCTATAACACCAATGATAGAGTCAGGGCTTAAAAAAGAGGCAGTGAGAGACACAGGAAAAAACCATTTAGGTCATGACAAAAGGCTATTATCACTCCAAGTGAGGAAAATACAACGCCCATGGTTTAGGATACCAATCAACAGCCTCACTTAACAGGAGAAATAACTCCAGAGGTATACCCACGGCTGAATACTTCACTAGAATACTACATACTGAGAAAAGAAAGGAATAATGTTAAGAGCAAAAAAAAAAAATCATTTTTCAGCTCACAGGCCCTAGGAGTCCATTAATTCTCCCTGCATTTCTCAGATGAGGAAGTAGCCCTCAAGACACAAGGCGACTTGGAAAAAAAAAAAGAAACAAGGTGACTTGAGCAAGGTCACATTTAACAAACAGGACTAGAAACCAGGTCTTATGAATTCTTGGATATGGTTCTTTCCTCTACACTAGGTGCTAGGAAGGTTATCTCCAGCATAAAAGTGAAGTAAAATGGATCAAACTTAAAACACAGATTAAAAGAAGGCAGTCAGAGCAATGTAGTTTAGCTGTATGCTGAGGATGAAATCCTTGCAGTAGAAAGCTGAATAATTCAAGGAGTAAGTATCATGAGCAGACTAAAATATCAATGATAGCTAAAATTTACATAATTACTAGGTACTCAGCATTACCTAATGACATCTTACATATTAATTTATTTATTCTGCTTGTGAGGCAGATATTGCTTTTCTCATTTACAAATTAGAAAGAAGGCATAATGAAGCTAACTGGAGAGGCCAGGAGACTAACTAGAAGAGATTCCAGGAACAAAAAGACAGGGCAAGTTTATTTATGTATCTATTTTTTATTCATGTATTAAAATAAACATTTAAAAATTCAAGATTATAACTAATTTTAAAAGAAAGATACTTCAGATGTTTCCTTTTTTGTTCTATTTTTTCTTATCATATTTGGTAGCAAGAAGTAATAGTTTTCAAAAACAATTTAGCAGTTAATTTAAAGGCATCTTTATAAAATCCTGTGATGTATCTCTGAAAAAAATTCATTGCAAAGATCCAGGAATTAACTTGAAATGTGGCAACTTCAGTAAATCACCACAAAGCAGAAGACTCAGTATCACAAATCACAAAGGTTTGAGGGTCACATGTTTTCTGTAGGTAAAAGAACAAACCCTCTGCTTGGCTAAGATAAGAAACAATTATTTCGTATCAAGAATTAAACTTAACTTCTTGTATAAGGAATAAAATTAATCTGTTTCAGGAATAAATCCCAAATTTCAAAGCTCAGTTAGCTTACCTTTCCTTTGCAACAGGAGATAGATGGATGGATAGATACATGAATGGACCGACAGATACGTTCAGGCCTACAGAAAAGGATGATACAAGGTTCTCCCAAGTTTTTAGAAACTGCTTTCGTAACTCACCGTTTTTTTCCTCTTATCCTGTTCTGTGGGTGGTTCTTCATCTTCTGTTACTTTTGGTTCTTCAAGATGAGACATTAACATACAGCTATAGTTTTTTAAAAAAATGTTTTAAATAAATTTTTAAGACTTGAACATACTAAAAACAAACCCTCATATTACTGAGTCCATTAATGTTTCTATGTAACAAAAATGTACAGAATAGTCAGATAAGTTAGATTTATAAGTAAAAATAAATTTAATTACAAAAATATTTCACCTCAAAAAGTGCCACACCAAAAATATTTAGAACAATGTACTTCAGTATTTAAGAGAGTAAATTGTAAGATATTTATTTATAGGCAACTTTGAACCATATATCACTTGGCAAGCAAGGAGTACCCTTTTTGTCTTTCTAAAAAAATGACACACTTAAAATTAATACTCCTTTTACTACTGTTCATTTGCCTGTAGATTATTATACATGTTTCGTAACAGTAGCAATCACTTCAGACATAACATCATTAAACCACTACAGATTATGTAACAATCAACTCTGCTCCGAGTGACATTACCACTGCATCATGAGGAGCCTGTTCCCAATGGCACTTGTGCCTGCACAACAGTTACAAATCATTTTATTTTGATTATCTGCATCACTGCTCTTTACCATTAGCAGAGATAACAAATATAGTTTTTTAGTTAGTCAACACTGGGGCCAGGGAGACACGACATGAATAGTGTCTAGTGAATCAAGTTAATGGGAACAAACCTCACTGTTTCCTAGTTTAGAAGAATGGAATTTAGTAATTTATTTAGTAATTCACCCTAACCAATAAACTGTGGCAATGAAGCCTAGTTCCTCTTATATTTTTAGCAAATATAAGGGAAGGGCGATTCCTGAGCCAGCTTTGTAAATAATTTTTATTTCAGGATTGAGGACTGATTCGGACACCAGAACCTTGATCAGACTCACTGCTGCAGGGGACGTGAATGTCCTGTGTGTCCTATGCCCCACTATTAAAAGAAAACCATTTCTGAGCCACTGACTACAACCCAGTCAGTACACACGGGCAGGATCAAATAGTAAGAACCTTACACTGAAATCAGAAACCCTGAACAACAGCAAAAGTTCAATCCCCGACTCTGCATGGCCTTAACCTCTTCCAGCTGCCATACTTTTGTCCACTGGGACGTAAAGTGGTGCAGCACAACTAGCTGGCCAAGGGACTCAGGCACAAAGTGAGAAATCCCTATATTACTGTTTCAAACCAAAAGCTATTTTAAAAATTGAAATGTCTCAGAAAAGTCTAGATCCCAGTTTGCATTTTAGAACTAAGTAATATGATGGGGTTCTTTCGCAATAGTAATTTTATGCCTGCTGTAGACTTGAGCTCTAACTGCAATGAATCTGGATCTCCAAGGAGCTATGCTTTGTAATGAATCAAATTCTTTCACTGCATTCCAAAATCTGTTAACTTACTTGTATAGTAAAAACTCTCTGTTCTCCTTTACCAGAATAAAAAGATGTATCATGTTAATAATGAAGTATATTCTGGATATAAATATACAACATACACATTTTTTTCCTCATTAACTACACACTACGCACAGAGCAGAATGTTTTGCTTTGCAGCCCTGCAAACTGCATTAATTTGGAACTCTGGAAAGTGGAAAATAAAAAAAATTTTTTTTGAATTGACAAGACCCAAGTTAGAATTCCTTCCTACAGCTAAATTAAAAGTCAAATCTTATTTTGTTGACAAAGATTAAAGACAGGGAAGTGATATTCACATATAAGGCATAGTGAGAACGAAATCATTTCCAATCAGCTAAAATGCATGGGCTGTGAATGTAATACTAGCAACACAATGGTAACAACAGTTTAAGATGGGGAGGACGGACATGTGCATGCGGGCAGCCACCCCACACCCTCCACTCCCTCATTGCATGGAACCAGGCTCTCCAGCCCATGTTAGCACCTTTTCCAACAAGAAACTCTAATGTGCCAAATGACCAACACTGTTGGCATGCGAGTCAAAGCTTTGACAATTATTATGTTTAAATGTATTTGTAATAACACCTTTTACTTAACCCACACAACTCACTTCTGGATGCTATAATAAAAGCAGAACTGACAACAGTGTTCAATGGAATCTGTGGGAGACACTTTGGTTGCCTGAATTTGTCCAGTTATCCTCCTCTTCCGTGGCACCAGATGCTTCAGCTGATCCTGGCCCCACTGCCAGCGGCTCAAGAAGCAATCAGATGAACACAAGTCCCCTGGTCAATGATGCCTTCAGCAGGAGCATGTTTAACAAACCCTAGCCAATTAGACATGAAGTCTGATGAAGCAACTTCTAGGAAAGGTTTTCTCTGATGTTAAAAAACAACAAAGACATGGGGAAAAGAGATTACTTGCCTGGCACTGTCACTGTTATGAACTGTAATGCCAACTATACTGTGATGAGGGAAATCAGTCCACAAATGAAGTGAATGTGCTCAGGAGATGGAGAAGAACCAGGTGTTTGAAGATACTGTGAGGACTCAAATAGCTAATCCTAGAGCCACGTACCCACAGTTGTGTTGTTGTCAGAGATACTAATTCTCTACTGTTAAAGCCAGTTGACTGATGGTTTCTCTTACTTGCAGCTGTCTGTCCTTTTACATAAATACCTTATCAAAAATTCATTTCTCTGCTCATGCCCAGAAAGTCTCCCTCTTCTGATACATCTATTTCCTTGAAAACATACACATTCATTCCTAATGTTTCTCTTTTTACCATGGTAGTTAGTTAGCAAACTCAGAGCTAAGTTTTAGACGTATATGCCACAGGTATATGCATACAATCAGTTTCTTTAAATTTCTTCAATCCTGTGTTAACAGTTTTGGTCAAAAGGAGCATTCTTATGCATTGCCTCATGTCCTCTATGTTCACTAGATCACATATGAAAGCAACTAACTACGTGTTGTACAAGGGGGCACCCCCCCAAAACCAGTATTTATAAAAAACTATGCCTTTATTCTTCAATGTTTAAACTTCAGTCACCTTCAAAGTACTTTCTATTTGATGTAATACACCTATTGAGACTTTTTCCCACTGCTCAAAATGGTTTTTGAGTTAATCAATTTTCATTAGCCTTTTAGTGGTTCTGCCATTTTTTGTTTCACCTCTTCCACAATGGCAAAACACTTCCCCTTGAGGACTTCTTCATCAGGGGAAATGAACAAACAAAAATTGCTTGGGGCACGACTGGGTGAAGAGGGAGGGTGGGGAACAGGGGTCATGCTGGTTTTGATCAAAAACTGAACACTCAGAGCAATGTGGGCAGGTGTGCTCAGAAATCACCCATCATGCAATGGGCAAGCACGTTGAGTCTTCAAAAAAAATTCACTGAGGCCAAATGTAGCTTCTCACAACAACACAAGCTGGCACACTGATAGAAATGGGCTCCTAGAACACTTATCTCACAGGGAGAGCCTGTACTACAAGAGGCCAGCCCTTTGTGTATCAACAGTATAGACAAAGTGCCATGAAGGAACAGAGAAGAATGCAATGAATTCTTCCTGAGAGTCTGGGAAGGATTCTAGAGGTAGGTATTTGCCAAACAGGCCAAGACCGAGGGCATGACATGCCCAGGAGAGAAAAACGTTGTAATTCAAGCAACGTGTGTAAAACTGAATGGCACATACAGGGAACGATGAGGAATCTAAAGAGGTAAGAGAGAAGGCCAGTAATGTAAATTGAGGGTTAGCACAGAAGAATGCACCAAGTTTAGTCTGTAAGAAATTAAGCTTTTAAGAAACGCAGCAGAATGAATCAGAAAAGGAGAACTAAGGAAGAGGGATGGCAGAGGAGGTCACTGGGACCTATGCAAATCTGGGTAGCATACAGGTGATAATGTCAGAATTTGGGAACCATGGTTTCTTCTTGTATTCTCTGCTCTATTCTGAAGAACCATCAGGTGGGTCAATGTATTAAGTGAAGGAGGAAAAAAAATGCTGTTGGAGCCTAAATTTATGAGTTTCTTTATGGCCAGTATGTTTTACACATTCTAGCTACAAAAACCACAGCTCGAGTCTTTTTCTAATAAATTTTAGTGCCTCTTAAGCATCCTGAAATGCTGACTAAACCCTCTCTTCCTTTTTACTTCCCAAACATTGGCAAGGGTTGTAAATCTCATTTCCAATTTGCCGAAAAACAAAATATTTAAGGAAAAAAAGGAAAACCACTAATGATAAGCATAAGACAAATTTCTGGTTTAATGAAGTAAAATCTCTACTAACTAAAATACAAACATATAAAGAAACCCATTCAAAAAATGATATGGACCACCATACACAAAAATTAGGTCAGAATTGATTAAACACTTCAATGTAAGACATAAAACTTCGAGAAGAAAGTGCAGACATTAGTGTTAATGATGATTTTCCTGGGGCGGGGGGGGGGGGGGGGGGATCTGATTCCAAAAGCAAAGGTAACAAAAGCAAAATAAACAAACAGAAACATCAAACTAAAAAGCCTCTGCATGGCAAAGAAAATCATCAACAAAATGAAAAGGTAACCTACTGAGTTAGAGAAAATATTTGCAAATCATACCTCTGAGAAGGTGTTAATATTCACACTATGTAAGGAACTCATACAACTCAACGGCAAAAAAAATCCAATTAAAAAAAGGGCAGATCTAAATAGACATTTGAAGACACACAGATGGTGGACAGGTACAGGAAAAGATGTTTAACATCACCAATCATCTGGGAAATGCAAATCAAAACTGTGGTGAGGTATCACCTCAGGGCTATTAGAATGGCATTTATCAAAAAGACAAGAAACAATGAGTGTTGGTGAGGATGTAGAGAAAAGGGAACCCATGCACATTGCTGAGGAGGTTAAGTTGGTATAACCACTATGAGAAACAATATGGAGGCTCCTCAAAAAATCAGAACTAGCATATAGTCCAGCAATTCCGTTTCTGGGTATTTATAAAAAGAAAATAAAAATTGGTTTGTAATCACAGAAGTTTGAGGTTCCTACTTCATCTGAACTCCTATGTTCTCTAAAGTTAAGTTACATGTCAGACACTTTATTTACACATATTTAATAAGATTCAACAACATATGCCTGCTTTCTATATTTTTCAACAAAATATGATTCAAAGAGCAATTTTTCCCATTTGCTATAGATGGGAAAACAGGCCTAATTCATCCCTGAGGAAAAATTCAAAGTGGTCTGAAAATCACAAAGCCTTGCTTATCATTATATGAAACATGCCCTTTATCAATAGTAATAATAAGTAAGATGAGGTAATTCTACTAACTACAAAAGGATACAATGATTGATTTTTAAAAAAATTCAGATTAATAGTTATATAGATATGAGATTATCAGCATTCATGATAACATGATTTTAACTATTCTCTTTAGAGCCAGGCAAGTACCACATGACCCTCTAGTTATCTCAAAGGTGCCAGTGATGCTAAAAACAGGCAAATACAAAAACAGGATGCTGACTCATCCCCTTTTCCTGATGACTTGCGTGAAAGGCCGGGAAACTTTTTATTTGAAAAACAGAACATACTCTGGAATCTAATGAACAAATTGAACTAAAAAGCAAAACAGAGACAGACTAAAGAGAGCAGGATGACAGCTAGGTGGGGAGGGGACACCGGGGAGATTAGGAGTGGAGGGGTCAAGCAAAAAGGAAAAGGACAAGTGTGGTGACTGAGGTGGGGAGAGGGTATATGGGGGATAAGTGATCATGGGAAAAATACAATAAAAAAATAAAGTCAGTGAAGTACAAGAGATTCAAACTTAGCTCTGCTTGATTAAAAAATACTCAAAACGTCTTTAAAAAAGTCATATGCTAAAATGCACTTGGATTTAAAAATAATCAAATCATAAAATGATAATTAGACCAAAGAAGTCCAATTCAGAGTTTTACTTGAACAAAATAAATCTGATCTCAAGATTAGACAATAGATATTATAAGAAAAATAAAAAAAATAGTTGCTATACTGTTTTTATATAGTGATAGGAAACAAAACTCATGCAGGATATAATTAATTACCAACCCCCACCCCGTTTTTGTCCAAGTACAATTAATTAAATGATCCATCCACCTACTCTTTGTAAGTTCTGGTTTCAGGATCTTCCGTCATGACATCATGCAGGCCCTCCACTGAGATGTTTATAATTCCACAGAATTTATCTTGAATAACACTAGAATACAAGAAGAGCAGAACAGGTTAAACTGGAGTATTTCAACAGGTATTTTCTTTTTCCTAATTATACTCTTGATGATGAAGAGAAACGTAGTTCTAAAATACAAAAAAAAAAACCCCTTTCAAACTATTTCTTGTACATAACATTAAAATTTTCTCTTTCACTGGATTATCTTGTGTTTAACTAGCAGAAGCATAGATTACATAGGAAAGAGATGCTTTACCATTATTTAACTTATTATAATAATCTTGTGTTGATTTTATAGCTAGAAAGGTAAAGATACAAAAATGTTAAAGATTAAAAATCTTTTAAGAGGAACCATCCGGAAAAACAGAAGACAAGCCATAGACTGGGAAATGAATATTTGTAAAACATGTATCTGACAAAGGACTTGGGTCTAGAATATATAAAAAACTGAAAACTCAGTAAGACAACTCAATTTAAAAATGGGCAAATATTTAAATAGACACCTCACCAAAGAATACATAGAGATGTCATATCGGCACCTAAAAAGATGCTCTACGTGTATCATTAGTTATGAGAAATGCAAATTAGAACCACACTGAGATTTTAATTAAAAATAAAAGTAAGAAGATTGACAATACCAAGTGCTGGCAAGGATGAGAAACAACAGAACCTCCCACACAGAATATTGCTGGTAAGAATGAAAAATGGCACATCCATTTTGGAAAACACACTGGCAATGTTTAGGAAGGTAAACACACTCCACATAACCAAGCAATGCAATTCCTAAATATTTACCAAACACCACAACAATATCTTTGGATCTGTATATGAATATTTATGAGTGTTATTCATAAAATCCGAAGCTGCAAATGATCTCAATGTCTATCAAATAGCGAATAGATAAAAAACTATGGGAAAACTTATTTATTGGAACAGCAGTCAGCTTAATAAAAAGGAACAGAACAGATACATGCAAGAAAAACAGTAGCCTAAGAAATAAAATATACCCAAAAGGCTACATATTGTTGAGACTCTATTTATATGGCTTTCTAGAAAGGCAAAATTATTTATTTGATCAGTGGCTGCCAGGTAAAAAACTAAAGGGAACTTTTTGGGGTGATGGGAATATTCTATATCTTGAGTGTGTGAGTGGTTACATGCTGTGTGTATCTGTCAAAACTGTATGCTGGCCCTGGTTAGGGAGCTCAGTTGGCCGGAGTGTCATCCCAATATGCCAAGGTTGTGGATTCGATTCCCAGTCAAGACACATACAAGAATCAACCAATGAATGCATAAACAAGTGGAACAACAAATCAATGCTTTTTTTTCTTTCTCTCCCTTCCTCACTTAAAAATGAAAAAGAAAAAAAGAAATCCTGCATGCTTAAAAGAGGTTTCACTACATGTAAACTATGAGGCCTGTCCCCCCAAAATTCAACCATTGTTAATATAACGAGAAGTTTGTAGACACCCATGCAACCTGGCAGCCAAGGAGAGTGGACGGGAATGTGTATGTGTGAACAATGATGACTTCACTGTACTAGTCAGTAGGGACGGTAGACACTGTTGAGTGAGCATGTGTACTGTGTGGCTGTCACATTCAAAATGACTGAGTGAGTAGAGCAACAAATCTGCATCAAATTTTGTATTAAGATTGAACATTCCTCTGCAGAAACTATTCAGATGATTCAAAAGGCCACAGCAATGGGCAACTGGTGTTTGGCAACATGTCTGCTCATGCGCCATGTCTCATGCACGTTTCTGGCGAAACATCAAACCACCCAGGTGACTCGGCCCCCCTACAGCCAAGATTAGGTGCCCTGCAACTTCTGGCTTTTCCCATAACTAAAATGACCTTTGAAAGGGAAGAGATTTCAGATCTTCCCTTTCAGCAAAATAGGATGGGGTAGCTGATGGCAACTGGGTGAACTGTGTGAGGTCTCAAGGTGTCTTCTTTGAAGGGGACTGAGGTGTCATTGTCCTGTGTGTAATGTTATCTTGTACATTCTTCAGCAACTTCCTAGTTTTCATATTACCTGGCTGGATACTCTCTGGACAGGCCATGTATACCTTAATAAACCTGACTTGAAAAAGTGGGAGTACATACCCTACCCATGGGCACACTAAATTATACTACTTGATTTTAAAACCAACTGAATAAATTATAACTTTTGTCTCCACAGAACTTACCCCTATCAGGGATATACAGTGTTTCTCATACTGCATTAACATCTGTAACTGATTTTTTAAATGTAAAGTAGTTCCCAATGTCATCACTTTGGGCCACGCATTCCCATCTCTGTAAAGTCAAAACTCTTTGTCTATACATTCAAATGTGATCAGATTTTAGAAAACGAAATCACCACATGAACAAATAATAACCAGGTGATGTCGTTTGAGTACATTTTAGTCTGCATATAATACTCTAATGCAGGAGTATAAACTCCTGATGTTACTGTGCTTCCTTTATATAAGAAAGAGCGAGCCTCTGAAGAAACATATACACAGTCTACATTATCAGGCCTTATTGAGAAACACCTTGGAATAAAAAAATTTAAATAAAAATTTAAAAAACGACGTTTTTTATTGAGAATTCCACTACTCTGCAATCCTACTTAAGTTAATTCATTTTTCTAGGTGTTGGTCTCCTTGTATATAAAAATGAAGGCTGGAGTCAGGGATGGCAAACCAATGGAGGAAAAGCCATTTCCCTTCTCACGGCAAGCAGTTCACCCCTAATCCATCAGAGCGTGCCGAGCAGGCAGGGTCTCGGAGCCCCGTTCGGCCCCGGTCAACACAGTGGCATTCTGGCCAGCTTTCAACCACTGACCGCGGTTAGTTAAAACAGACAAAGCCCTCTCAGCTACAGCTTCCAAGGCTCTTTACAGTGCTTTCTGTAATGCTGTTTAGGAAGAATCCACTCAGACACCTGCCTTTTCTACTCACATCACCTCAAAGCATCAAAAAATATCACAAGAAATCAGTGTAATTTCTGACTACTGTGCATTTGCTCAAAAGACGGATTATGAATTTTCCTAACAGATACCTGGCGACCTGAGGGTGACCGTGTTCTGCTACGCGGGGGAGTGTTAACTGCAAGGGAGTGTATTGGAGAGGAAAGAATGGTAAAATGGACAACCAGCTCATCTGATTACAGGTTTTCCTCCAAATTGCCATACTGATCAATGTTGGTGTTACCAGGACAGGCACACATGTTTCTGAGAAGGTAGTAAGTTATACCTCTGTGACATGTAATTATGAAAAAGTAATGAGCAATATGCTGAATTAATAAATGATACAGTTCTAGTGCCTTAGGCCTCAATTCAGACATGAGCATTCACAACACACAGCCTTGAGGCTAAGAACAGGTTTTGATAAATCAGACTGCAGCAGAGATAAAATAAACTTTACACAAGTCTTGCCAAAAGACTTCACCCCTTTCTCAAAAATGATGAGATTGTTTAGATGACACTGCTGGAACCAGAATATACCTTGAAAAGTTCTAAGAAAAATCTTTTGAGTTCAGAAACTTGAGATGTACTGAAAGCGAAAATATAGAATTAATGAAAGACTGACCAAAAAAAGGTGTTAAAAATTAGAATAAAGAACGGATAATGATATTCACAGAAGACGACTGGACACAGGCTGGAGGAAACTGTTCCAAACTCTGCTCAGCCTGCTCATGCTGTCCTGGCCCTGCTCATTCAGGTTCAGAGAGCTCAGTTAAGTGATGCGACCCCGGGACTTGACCCTCCCGCTTCCCGCCTTTGCCTCCAGCTGAATTTCTAGCTCTACCAAGTGACCTGCTTGGACAGAGGACTGTCTAGTGAGGGTAAAGGAAGAGAGGTGAGGCAACCCCAGTCGGTGGTAGGTCAGTAACTCATCAGTGGAATGTGACATGCTGCACAGAAAAGGGCTTGGGGGGCAGACATTTATCTAGCTGGAGTTTGTGGGGTGGGGAGGGTGGGTGAAGTCCAGGAGACTGGAAAAACCATGTTCACCCCGGAGTACCTATTACTGCCAGCAGGGATGAGGCACAGACTTGAAGTTCAAAATAGGGGAGGATGATTATGGCCCAAAGTGGAAAGGTATGAAAACTGGCTTTGATGGGAAGAGTTGATTCTATAGGAAAAAAGAAGGACTGAAGGAAATGAGTGGAAAGGAAGTGGCCACATTCTGGGATGGGTAAAAGGACAAATTATATAATGATTATCTTCAAAGAATTCAAGTTCAAAAAGCACTCAAAAGCACTCAATTACCACATTAAGCAGTTCTGGAAAAATACCACCCAAATATTAGGGATAACAAAGAGCCACAAAAGGCTTGGCTTTCCTGGCGTATGGAACGCATATTCAAAGAAAATAGTAGCAGTAAGTTATACAATCCTGTCCCCCTTTTTAAGTATCTTAAAAATGTGTAAAATAACATTTTAAAATAAAGGCTTTAAAATCTATTTCTTTTAAACAGTATTCATTGTGAAGTGCTGAATATTAAGCTTTTGCTTAACTTATTCGCAATATTCTAAACCTCGCCTTTTACAAATTAAGGATCAATCTTGTATTTTAAAATATACAACTATTCTGAATAAAATGCTGTAAATTGTGATTAAACATTTAAAATATAACAGTCAAAAGAGAGCTATAAACCCTCAGAGGAATAAAAGAAAATAGGTTTGGACAAAAAAAGAGGAAATAATAAAAGGCATGTACTTAGATAATCTAATATACGCTCTCTCTTCAAATACAAAAAACAGGAACTAGGCATTACTTTGAGTTTTCCTTTTTTTAAATAAAAAACACCCCAAATATTTTGTATATTATTCGAGTTATGAGAAATACTTTACTAGAATAATTCTCTGTGTGTCATCTTCTAACTGTCCTCTCATGTACATTCACTGACATCCGGTGTCAGATGTAATGTGGAAAAGTGAAGGTAGAAAGAGAAAGCATGTAATTTTAGGTCTCATTCAGTTCTTAACCCCTCAAACCAGTACCAAATGACTGAGAAGTGTTAACCAAGACATAGAACTCTAGAGTCCTAAAAAGATTAGCTGAACTCCTCCTATCTTCTATACTACAGTTTTAAAAAAAAAATCCACACACACAGACTAGAGCTAAAACAAAACAAAACAACGTGATTACTGAATATTACTGCCAAAGCTTTACGTTTTGGTGGGGTCCCTTGAGCAGACTTCAAAAAGACTGGCTCATGCAGTAATAATAAGTATGAGGTGTGGTTATGCTAGGACACCAATTAATTTATAAAGAAAGAAGTTATTAGAATAAGAGGTCATATTAGCCAGGCCAACCCTTCCTAATAGCTCACCAGAGTTAAGTTCATTCACTTTAGTTAACATTTCACGAGACCATAAAATATGTCTGCCACCATCACAGGCCCTGGGGATAACACATATGGCCACCCTCAGGAAACTCAGAAACTAAAGGAAGCTTAAAGTCTAGTGCCCATAATTTTGTGTGCACATAGGGAAGTGGTTGCACTTTAGAATGTTACCTGTTCTATGGTTTACAGAAGAAAAAAAAACAGAAAAACTGTGTTGCAAACTGAGGAGCTCATCATGAACTGAAAGTCTTCAGGAAAGACAAAGAAACTGAAGAACAAATGAGATTTTCTTTTTTTGTTTTAAATCAAGTTATGGTATTCTGAATGGTTAACTGCCACTTACAGTTTTACAGGTATTTCCGACTCACTACCTGGCACACACCTAAAGTCAGTGCATCCTTTCACCTGGATGGTGCTGCCGAAGTACTGGAAAATCGTAACTCTAGTTTGCATCCCTGGTCCCAAGGGACTTAATCATTCTACCTCCACTCAAGATCTTAGAATTTTCAAGTTAATTCATATTTCACTGATCGTGTTAGGAGATGCTCCTCCTAAACAAGCCCCGATTTTGATATAAAGGTATTTTCATTTCACAGTGCTAAATGGGATCCATCTGACCTGTTTCTTTTTAACTGAGGGCTTCAAGTATGCAAATGAATGCTTTCTATTCCAGTCTCTTACATTTCATTCTTTCTCCTTTAATTAAGAACTTTCAAGGCCTACCAAGAGCCTCAGCAATTTCTATTGACTCCACCTCTCCAAAAGTACATTGCTTTACCCTTCCTTTCACTACTTCCAAGCAGTTAAGTCAGCACCTCCTGATACAATAGTTCCTGACTCCTCTATCTGCTCTTCCAACGTTCTTCCTCCATTTTCCACTCAACTCACACTTCCTCAGTGAAGCCTTTCCTGCCCACTCTTGAACCCACTGTAACTGAGCATCGTCCTTTGAATTTCTGGCAGTGTAACACCTCTGCAATAGGTTGCATGTGGCATGCAACTCATGTGGCAACATTTATACCACCTTGTCCTAATGTCCTTTAAGTTTTCATGCCTGCTCTCCATGAGTCTGTAAGTAACTTGCAGCAGAGCCCATAGGTTATATTTACATGTTTATTATGCATAATGTGAGAACACTCAATAAATAATCATGGGAGTTAATGACCCCCCAAAAGCTTTTCAACCTCATTTTTACTTCATATTACAAGCATAGAGAGCTAAGTTGCAGATACTGTAATACAACTTATTACTCTACACTAGACATGAGGCAGAACATGGAACAGAAGACAGCTGTGTGGGAACCTATTTCTGAGACAGTCACTTGAGAAAATGCAGAGTTTAACACCAAGGATGAAAGAGGAGAATGAAAGGAAAAGATCAGAAGTGAAGTAAATCCAAAGGGGAAAAAGTGTGAATGAGCAGAACATTTGCCTCCTTCTTACTTGCCACAAATTCTTTTCCTTCTCTTATTTTACAAACTTGGCTGATAACGTTTATTCACACAGGCTCAAGTTACAAATAGGCTTCAGAAAGAAGACAGGCCCTTTCAAAGATCTGCTAGTTTTGTTTTTCAATTATGTGTTTTCAGGTATGTGGTAAGTGATGTTACAGATATACAAAGATGAAATAAACAGGTGAAAATGTGCAAAACTGTACTCAGTAAGCACAGACCAACTGACCGTTTACAACAATTCCACATAGTTTTCAGTAAACTTTTTAGTCAAATGTGTACAAGTGAAATCATAGTTCTTACTCTTGACTTAGTTCCTAAAGGAATATTTTAAGGCATTTTCTGGGTGTGTAAAAGTATCTGTCTGTAAAGTATATGAATTGCAAAAACTTTATGAAACGTGATTTTTTCTTGTTTAAAAAAATATGTACTTAGCCCTTTTGAAAAGCACTCACTGGGCCTTTCACTAATGACCCACAGAGCCGCCAAGAAAGGGCAAAGTGAAAACCCCGCTTCCGGGTGAAGTGGCAGCGTGTCCTGCTGTTTTGCTTCAGTCGGTGGCAGGACAAGGGAAAAGAAAAATATGCAATTAAAAATCAATCCATCTTCCTGTGTTTACTAACCCAATTTAAAAAGCCATGCAGACTTAAAACTGTTTGACCTTTTGTATCATTAGGAACCTAACTACAAGTGTTCAGAAAACAAAATGCCTTTAGAAAGATAAAAAATTAATCCCCAAGGGCACAAGTAAATGAAATACTCTAATATTCATTTAGTTAGCCTAAATAGTAGACATTAAATGGGAATTTTAGCTTCTTTCTTCTTTTCCCATTTTTATTCGTATTTTTTAGTGAGCATTTTACATTTCTGTTTTTTTCATGTAACTGATCCACTGTCACAGAGCATGAGCCTGAAATCTCTTCTCGGTGATGGTTCACACACTTGCATCACATCTTCACTCCCTCGGACGGAGAAGGAGAGCAGGCGTGCAGACACACACAAAGTTTTCAGTTACCCTTTTTGAACAGTTTCATAATATAAAATTGATGATTCACAGTTTTTCATAGTTGCAGGCCCAAGAAAAAACGAAATCACTTTAAAATCTCTTCAGATCTAACCAGACAATAATTATACTATTTGTATACCACAATTAATATTTGAAATTAATTTCACATTGTTGTATCTTAAATATAGGCAGTCAGTCAAATTATGATAATTTAAAGAAATAAAAAGCTTTTAAGCACTAAAAGCCACAACCAAATGAAATACTCTCTTAGCTATACTCTTCTGCTTATGTTGTTAACAGGATGTAGCAAAGAGCAACAGTTTAGTGAAAGGAAATGGCAAAAGAAACAGCCTTGATTTATCAGTCTTACCACGAGATTTCTACTACGTCAGAGGCACAAAGTGGTGACATTTACGCTAAAATTAGTTTGTTTTTTCCCCCTCTAGATATTTTCCAGGACCAAGGCTGCAAATACTTTTGTAACTTAGATGGAAACATATCCTTTCTATACAGCCATTCTCTGCATGGTCATGGAAAAGTTTATTAATAAATCTAGATCCCCTGAAAAATACAAGCAAGGAAATGGAATAAAATAATTCATAGTGGAAATTCACTAAGTATTTTTAAATAAAACTTGAATTTTTACACCCAACAATGATCTTTATAAAGGCTGTTATATTATAAAACCATTCCATATTATATTATATTATATTATATTATATTATATTATATTATATTATATTATATTATATTATTACCATCCAACTGAGTATACATACACAGGAGGGAAAATGCCATTATTAAGACAATAAAAAATAGCCCTGGCTGGTGTAGCTCAGTGGATTGAGTGTGGGCCTGCAAACCAGAGGACCCATGAGAGGCAACCATACATTGATATTCTCTCCCTCTCTCCTTCCCTTCCCCTCTAAAGATAAATAAAATTTTTAAAAAGTTAAAAAAAAGACAATAAAAAATAACTGCAATGATCTACGAGAAGAAACTGCGACTAATGTGCTTTAGACATTGCCCAATGAAGACACACTACGACACCATTAAGAAAGGAAATGATCAATGACTAGTACAGAACTTTTTGGAAAAGACAGCGGGCTGAAAAAGAAGCAACTGATGCTTATTTTGGATGTTTAGAGAAGTCACTTTGACAGACCTGGTTCTTGTTTTGTAAAAAGGAATGTAAAAGAATTTACTAGAGATTTGGTAATTACAGGGCTGAGGTATAACCTCACCACTGTATATGTTGGACACTGTTGAAAACAAAGCTGTGCATTAAATAATTAGAAAGTAATCATGAATGTATACCTTCAGGACAATGCAGTATTCCTTTCATAGGAAGGTATAGTTCCTCTTTTATGTCTCTTTCTGTCCTTCTCTGCAATTTCCAGGATACCCAGAACCACTACCAAGCTCCTTCTTGCTTTGCTCTCAAGTACCACCACACAGCGGTGGTTCTCAAAGCACAGTGCCCAGACCAGCAGCTTCAGCAAACTTGTTAAAATGCAAACTCACAGGCCCCATTCCAGACCTACTGAATCAAGAAGTCTGGAAAGAGTGGGGACAGAATCTGTGTTTTACCAAGGCTTCCAGGTGATTCTGAGTTTGAAAAGCACTGTATGTTTACTGGAGAACATAGCACCATCATACTTCATGTAATTATTTCAGTTTCACAACACAAACCAGATAATTATCACATGGTTTAAACACTCCCAGATCATTTCAGGCTAATTTCATAGGGACAGTATTACCTTTTAATGATAAAAAATTGGGGAGGAAGTGAAAGAACAGCACAAACATAAACCACATAATGTGGAGAGGAAATTTAACACATATTTGTAGTTCAGGCCACTGTAAGCAGATCAAGAAAGGCCACTCGCTGTATCTAACATTCTGGAGAGTGCTACACAAGTATAAATTTATGTTAATAGAGAAGAACATTACATACCTCCATTACTTCCATTACCATCTATCTATATTGAAGACTGTCAGTTGAGGCTACTATCATATCCTAGGGGTTCTGTCATCTTATTCTTCCTCCCTTACCTGTATCTTAAACTCATGGCCCAAAATGGTTATTGTTATTGTTAAGACTGTATCATATAATTTCAGAGTACTGGACAGATGAAAGGTTAAAGTTCACCTTTACCAGCTAGATCTCTCTCATCTTCTGCTTGCTCGATATTGCCACCTGGAGATCTGATGTGAATCTCAAATTCCATAAATCTAAAATTGAACTCCTTCTGCCCCCATTCTTATCTCCCCACTGCTCTTGTTTCCTTTGCTCAGGGAATGCAGCACAGAGCTGCCTACAGGAAAATCTTAACATTTTTTTAGTTTTCTCTCACCTGCCACCCTCAGCCAATTGCCACATCAGTTCATCTCACTTCCAAAGTAGCTCTAGGATCCATCCTTTCTGCCCTGGATTGGGCAGGATTCAGATTCCTACCCAATTAATCATCCTCTACTCATGCTGCTCCTTTTAGAAAGAGTGTACTTGCTAAAAAAAAAATTTCATCGTGTCACTCCATTGCTTAAAATCCTTCCATGGCCCCCTGCTTCCTTAGGGGAAAAGCATAAAATTACAACATCCTTCATCAAGGGATACCGCTGTAGCTGCAAATCTCATGTCACCACTCACAGCTCCAGTTGTACAGGAGTTTAGTTCTTGAAAAACAGTACTCTATTTCTTTCTTCAACCCTTCTGATATGATGTTACCTCTACCTGTTACTCAGCTCTCGTCACTGGGATAATTCCAATTCATCCTTCACAATCCAGTTTTGATGCTGCTTTTCTCATAAAATCACCCCCCACCTCCACACACGTTAATGCCCAACGCAGCACTTAGAACACTGCACAATAACCATGTGTTCCCGCCTCTAGATTTTAAGCTCTACCAGTACCAGTGTCTACGTTGTTCACAATTATAACCCTATCACCTAAGTGGTATAGCATGAAATTAAGAACATGGGCTTTGTAATCATACCTAAGGAGTGTCACAAGTGTGAGAATGTGAGACTTTCTCAAACTCCCTCTGCCTACGCTTCCTTACCTGTAAAATGTAGACAGTACCATCTGACAAGGCTTTTTAATGATTAAATGTGGTATCGAAAGTATTTAACACAGTGTTCGGTACACAGAAATGTTAGCTATTATTATTACTTCAGTGCCTACCAAAGAAAATTTCTACTGAATAAATACAGTATTCACAGTTATTAAAAACATTATTTATTAGTGCTAAGCTCATATAATTCATTCTATTTCCAAATAACATTTATGATTCTACAAGCAGGCTTCAACATTATTCATGTCCACAGCACTTAAGTTTTCTCACAGCCATTATGAGTTGAATTATAAAGCAGAATGTTCAAAGAGAATGACCTGTGCATCACTTTCAGGAACAATTTCTTTATGAAGTCGTATCTGCTCCAAACCAGGGCTTTCAAGAGAATTTGGGTAAGTGTTACAAATTGAAGCAGTCACATTATACCTCGCCGACTGATAAAAGCTGTAATATTCAAGTCTACTTTCCCCCGAGTTTTCTGGTGTCTTTAGTTTTTGTTTAAACTGAACAACTTTGTAGATCAAAAACATGATCAAAATACAAGCTAAGATAAATAAAGCTAGCAAAATGTCAAAAGCCTCATTTAACCTTTCAATTTCTTGTGTACAAATTAGAGATGTTTTCCCTGACACTGAAGCATCATCAACTGGTAGGGCGCTGTTTTTCTCCAAGTTCAAGTTAACAGAAGAAGTAAGCTGTATCTGCACAGGCAACACTGCAGTAGTCTCTAGTAGATTACCAAAGGTATTCTCTTGAAAAAATCTACTGGCAGGTGAAGTATGAATTTGTTCCCCGAAAGTAACGGTCTCAGCATTTTCCAAATGTTCCCCAATTGTGGTTACTTTATGCCAGGCCATCATTAACACAGTGGTCTTGTGATGAATATGAAGAGATTTTATAGCCCAAGCTCTGGATGTGTTTGTCGAAGATGTACTGCAATCTGTCAATTTTGTCCGCTTAATATAACGAAACGCTCTGCCGGGCATGGAAGGGGGGTTCTGACAACGGATGTTTAGGTTAATGGCTGAAGATGCTAGCAAGTCGCGCAGGCCCAACACTTTGCAGTTACATTCCCAAGGATTAGAATTTGCCTGGAGATGAGTCAATGAAGACAATGGCTTAAGGACCCCTGGATGTAAGTCTGTAAGATTATTAAATGACAGAATTAAGGATCTTCAGAGATGCTCCCATATTTTCAAATGTATCATTATCAACACTGATTATTCTGTTTATAACTTAAGGTGTATTACATTATTTAACAAGGTAAATACGTCAGAATTTAAATTTTCTAAATCAGTATGACTTAAAATCAAATGTTTAAGATGATTAATTCTACTAAATTCATCCCTAGTAAGACTTTTTAATTCTTGAATTTTTCAGAAGCAACTATTTCAAGTCGGCAAGTCCTTTAAATGCAAAAGTCTGTATTGCTTCAACATGGGTAAGAGGCACAGACAGTCTTTATTAAGATTCTTAAGTACTTCGAAAGCTTTTGATGGTACTTTTGTGAAATTATTACCTCCTAGATACAAACAATCCGGCTTTCCAAGATACTGAAAGTCTGAATCTGACACCCTCAGAGTTCTGCTGTTGGAGAAATCAAGTCCCTGAGGAGCAATCACACGGCCAGACGAACCGCTCCCAGGGGTGGCGGGGGGGGGGGGGGGGGCTTCAAAGCTNGGGGGGCGGTCTTCAAAGCTGTTAGGTACTAAACTGAAACTAGATCATGAAGTACTCCTCTTGACACAAAGAATACTTGATTAGACTATAAATATAAATTATGAAGCCTGGAAAGCCCCTCAAATATTCCAGGACCCAAGTATTTCATAAAATTATCACTTAGATACAGAAAAGTAGAAGCGCTCCAAATGAACAAAGGCTTTTGGATGCAAACACACAATGCCACTATTATCCAACTATAACGCTACCGGAGAATGAAGTCCCAGAAATTCACCCACATTTACGAGTATATGAGATCTATTACTTCCAGTCAGATACAGAAAAGCTGTATGTTCAGGAAGATTCTTAGGAATATTTCAAAGGTCTGAGTTATGGCGCTTCATTCATCTCCTAGTGCAGAGCTGATAGACCGATGCACATCCAAGTATCTTTTTATGGAATAACAACACAAGATTACAGGTAACAAGAAGAAAGGGCAGAGGCAGAGCACAGACAAATGTAATACACACAAAGCCCCGTTCTTGTTTTTTTCTGCTTGTATCAGAAAAGGCCACAAAAAAAAAAGATAAAACTTTAAATCTTAAAAAGTTCTTACTATGTATCATAAGTGATACTAAGATGATAGTGTAAAATAATGAGTTTGGAGTATGTTCTAGAATTATTAACACCTCCAGGCCATTAACCCACTGTTTGATAAAATAATAATTAAAATTTAATGAACTGCAAAATAAAATGTTTACTAAGTTCATTTAAAATATTGTAATTTACTATAACAAGTGAATGATAATGCAGGAATACTAGTATTTAGATATAGTACATCCCTTTATTAACTTAAAGTCTAATATCAATTAAATAAAATTATAATTTATGAAAATACAAATTCACTGCAGAACAATTAAACTCTCTTGAAACTATAGTTTTTTACTAATCAAATTATTTTTTGTTTCAGCTAAAGTTCATATTTAAATCAATAGTCTTACCAAGAACAGGAAATTCGTATTATTAACACCCGGCTGATTCAAGTAAAGGTTTTCTTTTTAAATCTGAAGAAATTTCTAAGTCCAAATCCATTCCTTTCTGTGGTACCGTTGACCTCCAGCCCTCCACCTTTTTTTTTTTTAAGTCACTGTTTGCTCAGGAAACACCACTCTTCACATTGGTTCCTCCACAGTCAGAGCGTAAAACAGAGGTTGCCATGGAGACAGGAAACTGAGAGACAGGAAGTAATTTTATCTGTGTTTCAAAAGTACTGTTGAAAGGAAATCTCAGGAACTTATTTTTCAGAATGCAGTTAATTTGAGTTTTCCTAATGCACATACCTAAATACTGCATAATTTTAAAAATAAGTACCTTTTTAAAAAGAAAAACCCTAAAAACTTGAAGTTTTTAGAATGAACAAACTCTGTATATATATCAACAACAGATAACTACTGAGTGGAAAAAGTTGAAATGAAATGTAAATAGAATAATATAATCTTGTGAATTTTTAAATAAATAAATAAAATATTTAGATTGTTTTGAATACATATTAGAACCTTAAAAGAACAGGTAGCAAAACAGCAAGCAATTTAGAACAGTGAACACAAATGTTACACTATCCGCTATGGTCTTTTTAATTTTTCAAAAAGAAGTTGAGGGTATAAAAAATATTAAATACCACCAATTAGTGCCTTAATACAGCGTGGACAAAAGTTGCTTTACAGTTTTGAGTATGTGAAACACATACTCAAGATTATTCTTGTATTATTAATAATTAATTATTGTATTATTTTCCACACAAACAACTGTAAACCTACCTTTGCCCCACCATGTGTGCTTTGGTAATTATGTGTGCTTTGGTAATTACCTTAGAGTGTTCAATGGTATCAGGTTGTACACCAAATTACTGATGAAGGTTCCCTTTTGGCAAGAAAAGTTGACAAGAGTGAAAGAGGCCCTTTAATGGCATTTTACTACATACACATGTGAATTAGTTGTGAATCTTTTAATATAGATGCATATAATATAATATTTCAAGGTAAGGAATTAAATAATTTATTATAAATTATTTATATTGTATATTGTTTAGTCATAATTTTCCAAAAAGCTGATTGCTTAGGATTTCTAATTCTGACTTTTATTAACATTACTAATACCCTAACAAGACACTTAAAACATCAGTGATAATATAACTGTACATTATAATTTCCTTTCAATATTAAAGCAGCTTTACTTCACATCAAGGCAATTACTTTAGCCCTGGCTGGTGTGGCTCAGTGGGTTGAATACTAGCCTATAAACCAAAGGGTCACCAGTTCAATTCCTAGTCACGGCACATTCCTGGGATACAGGCCAGGTCCCTCCCCACTATGGGTGGGGAGAGAGGCAACCCACCATATACTGATGTATCTCTCCCTTTCTCCCTCCCTTCATCTCTCTAAAAATAATTAAAATATTAAAAAAGATAATTACTTCAGATAATGATATGAATTATTTCCATATGAAATACTTTGTGTAATACCAAGTGTTATCTTTCTATGATAATAAAAAATTGAGGTACACACTTAATAACAGATCTTTTTATCAAGTGATTCATTTCTCACAAATACCCTTTGTGGCTGGCTATTGTTATTTTTATTGTATGAATAAAGATGTCAGAAAACAACCACACACACACAAAAAACAAATAATAGAAAAATGACATGAACTAGGTAAAGATGGCACAGGAACTATGTTCCTCAAGTCCATTTTGTTTCGTATTTTCAGTAACATACAAAGTGAAACAAAGTATGCCTCATGGGTATTCAATTGTATCATACAACTTAAGAGTTCCGATGGGGTTCAGGACACGCTACCCTCAAATATAGCCCCTTGGCATACTGCATACTTGAAGTTCAAGCTAAAAATGTTTCAGAAGAGAGCAGAAGCAGGAAGCTCTCTCTCCGACCTTCCCAACTCCCAGCCACATCCCATACCCTCTTTCCCAGCACCCCTGAAACAGATGACAAAGCCTTCATGTTAGAGGTGCCCTCTCTACAGTGGGCAGAAGAGAGCAAACTTATCTCCAAAGACAAAAGGACTCTGAACAGAATACAAACGAAAAATTCCCCAGTTTACTACACTTATCTCTTACCCATTGTCCTTACCATAATCTTTCCACAACTTTGCATTCACTCTACATTAAACCTAGCATAAAAACCCACACGTTGAACAATTTTTTAGGTCTTCACTTCCTCATTAAGGTTCCTGTGTCATGTAAAACATCCAATTTGTATGCTTTTCTCCTACAGAACTTGTCTTCGTCTTCATTTATTTAATTTCTGGACCAAGGTAGGGACTCTAAGTCAGCAATTTTCAACCCTTCTTATCTTAGAGCACACATAAACTAATTACTAAAATTCTGTGGCACACCAACAAATATATTTTTTGCTGATCTGACAAAAAAGGTATAATTTTGATTCATTCACACCAGATTGCTGTTGTTGTATTTAGCTTTGACCATAACAGCTGTATTATGTGACCTAATTCACATAATATAATTTTGTGGCTTTTTAAATAATTCTTTACTTATTTGACAATCTAAGGGAAGACAGATCAGTGCTCCTTACTAAATCCTAGGTATTGTATATTTTAATAGTCAGGTATTAATGTTTTACATTAGTCAGGTATTATATTTTTAAAAAATTCTTTCAGCTGCTCGAGAAAGTCAAGGAAAACCTCCTTCCTTAGAGTTTAAAAAAAGTCAGAGATATTATGCATCAAAATCAAAATAAAGTTTAAAGAGAAAAAGCTCCAAGGTAATAAAATAGAAATATTAATTAACCTTTTCCATTGTTCCAGAAATATCCAAAGCTGACAAAATTATGTATTAGAGCTTAGGAAAAATTTTTAAGAAAATTATACCAAGGAAAAGTGAGAGAAAAAAAATGAAATCTGCGTTATTCATACCATAAAAACTGAAGTAAACTGCAGTAAAGTAAAGTGACTATAAAAATAACAAATGTAAATAATACGTTTTAGCTCTCAGGTTGATATATAGTAAAATTCAAAAAAATTTAGAAAAACAAAGTTTAGCCTTTCTGTTAATGCAGGAATGGAATTCAGAGACTCTTCGTCTTCCCACTTGCTATGATCACAGCACTACTCAAATGGGAAATTAGAACTCCAAAGTTACCCAGTTTCCACTGCAGGGAAATGAAGGTACATTTCCCTGTGTTTTGATTAAATACTGCCATTCACAGCAATTCACATTACTTAGGGAATTTATAATCTCATGAACTTTAAATCCTGTAACATGTTAAGTAAAGTCTTCATATGATCTCCAATTCATAATAATTCTCCACAATCTGAATTCTGACATTTAAATGAGAACAATTGTTTCAGTACCGTATTTTAAGTATGCAGCATCTATATTATTTAGAGATACAGTATCTATGTATAAAACAATTTAGGTGGGTTCACATATAAAGAATGGTTTACAACAGAAGTCACTGATCTTATGGATCTTCAAAGTTATTTATGTACCCAAATTTCAAAATTTAAAATGGTGTTTACAGTTAAAAATACTCCAGTAACAATAAAAAAAAATATCATTCTGCTCAATGTCGGGTGAAATTTTAATGAGAAGCAGTATCTCCACACAGTTTGTCGGAGCTGCAAGAAAAAATAGTAACTACAAAGTGAAGAAATGAGACAACACCTTGACCAGAATTAGCATCATTACTGAGAAGCAGATGGACACCATGTGCTGTCAGATGTTGTATCTGAAGGACACAACAGCACTTATGAAATATTCCATCTTGAATCTAATCATGAAGAAACATCAGAAACACCTCAGTGAGGAACCTTTTTTTCCGTCGAGACAGAGGGAATGAGGGATGAATACAGGGAAGGGGTGAAGGAAGGGAGAGAAGGATAGAAAAGGATTGTATTCTTCAAAAACGTTACCCATTAGAGAGAAAGAAAGGCTCAGGAAATGACATTAAAGAGTGAGAGAGACCACAAAGACACAACAGCAGTGACATGCAACACCTGACCTTAGACTGAAGTTTAATCTACACCTTTGGAGGGAAACGCTTTGGAAAATGTTAAAAGGTGTGTACATATATAATGTTATTTTCATATAAAAATTAGCTACAGAAACCTTTACTCGCTCTATGTAGAAATATTATAGACTCTAAGAAAGGGAGAAAATTCAGACTTGGAATTATTACAGCTAAGGAAATAATAAAACAAAAAGAGATGATACAATTGTACTGCACAATTAAAATAAAAATTGCACTACATTCAGAAAGTGACCAAGAAGATAGAACAAGACTGCATGGAGTAAACATAAGCAAATTCATGTGTCATTAAGTTGGTGATAATGCATAAAAATATCATCAAGCAGACGGTGACATTCCTTAGGACATAGGTAGTTAGCGTAACACATTTTTAAATGAATTAATAAACAGGTATACAGATACTCAAAATGTAGTGAATTTAACATGAATGCATGTACAGTGACTTAAGCTTTCAGAACGTTGTATTAAAGTAACTGGATGATTGATGGATGAATGAGGAAGAAAGGAAGAATAAAATTAAAACAGCTAACTTTATCTATCTAGACAGTTTGATGTTACATTCGTAAACTTACTGAATCTTTACAATACCCTCATCAGAAAAGACACTACTAGACTCTCGATTTTAAAAACAACTAAACTTAGGCACAGAGAAGTTACTTGGTCACAGTCAATCACAAGTGAATGACACTGGGATCTGAGTGGGGTTATCAAGTCTACAGTCTTTATATCAAATTTCTGAAGTTGTAGCTCAGAGTTTATAGTTTCCCAAATGGTTATTCTTTACAGCAGTGATTCTAAACTGGACATGGGAGGTTCTACTAAGCACATCTAGTGGGTAGTAACCAGGGGATGCTACTAAACATCCTACACTGCGCAGGATAGTCCTACAACAAATAATCACCTGGCGCAAGGTCCTTAGTACTGTGGTTTAGTGACAGTGTATTTCTGCACTTGAAAATCCATTATGATGAAAGGAGAAGAAAATAACATTTCTTAATTTAGCCTGATAAGAAAATTATTACTGTTATTCTCTAGACCTGCTTATTTCAAGCAAGGAAAAAGTTTTACTGCAAAGTCTAAAAGAAACACAGAAACAGGAAATTACTGTTACATGGGAAATTAAGCAGGAAACTGGAGATGTGGAAGAGAGAAAACTTTCCTGAAACTCCAACAACTATGTAGTTGTAAGTAGAAGTCTATAAGAGGAAATGATAAAACTGCTGACTTCCATGTCAACATTACCTCCCATTAAATTCTGTGAATATAAATCTTCCAAAGTTATATCATGGGCCAATGACTCTATCGCAAACTTCTAGAGCAATTTTGATTTTTTGTTTTTCAGATCATTACATTTTCTGTATCTGTCGATGTTTCTTAATTAAGAACATTTTAAAATTAAATCATTACTCTTTAAAATTGTTTATTACATTATTCAAGATTTTCTTGGTACCCATAAAATGACATGAATTCATTACTGCCCAGTAGATTTTTTTAATGCTTCATTTTAAAAACAAAATTAAGTTCTGATCTTCCTATCACAAAACTATCTCTCAAAACCTTTAGATCCGAAATGTTAATGCTTAAGAAAATTTCTAGCCCTATTAAAGTCTGCCCCTCAGTTGATACAGACTGACACAGCCCCAGTCTAAGTGTGCCTGAGACTTGTAAAAGCCAACTATTTCCACAACCAATACATGTACAATGTTTCTGAATTGTACACTTACATAAAATTAAATAATGAAGCAAACAGTATTCTCATAAAAAGTTTCTTAACCTATATCATTTTTAAGAAAAATATTTTTTTAAAAAATATTTTATTTTATTTATCTTTAGAGGGGAAGGGAAGGAGAGAGGAAGGAAATATCAATGTATGGTTGCTTCTCGTGCATCCCCTGCAGGGAACTGGCCCCTGCAGGAAACTGGCCTGCAACCCAAGCATGTGCCCTGACTGGGAATCGAACCGCGATGGTCTGGTTCGCAGGCCCGCACTCAATTCACTGAGCTACACCAGCCAGGGCTTAAGGAAAATATTTCTTAACCTACATCATTTTTGTGTACCCTCAATAATATCTACTTCATATTAGAGAAAACTCTAACATGTTTTTTAACCTTAGTATTTTTCCATTCAATAATTTTTTCAAGAAACGTTTACAGAATATTGACTACTGTCAAAGACCAGGTTCTTTAGCATTTCATTTTTAAATGTCTGAATAGTCCTTAAGTTTTTTTCACTAAAAAGAAAAACAGCACTAAGTTAAAATGTAGGTAGCTTGAATTTGGCTTCAAAAATAAGTAAGATGCCACTCAATTCTACAGGAAGGAAATAGGAGACTCCCACGCAAGTCCACCTGAGAAGCAGCACCACCTAGTATTTAAAAGAACAATTGCTGGCCCTGGCCAGATGGCTCAGTTAGTTGGAGCATTGCTTCACACACTAAAAATGGTTGTGGGTTTGATCCCAGATTGGGGTACATATGGAAGACAGTAAATCAATATTTCTCTTTCACACTGATGTTTTCTCTTAACATTGATGTCTCTGTCCCTCAAGTCAATAAACGTATCTTTGGATGAGGATTTTAAAAAAAAAGAAAGAAAGAACAAGCCCTGGCTTCTAGTTGCTCTATGACATGCCACATGCCAGACCCCAGGCAAGTTACTTAACATTTTTAAGCTATTTATTTGCTCTATAAAAAGAAGATAATTATATCTATACCTCAGGATTGCTTTAAAATTAAATGATCTTAAGTGCAAAGCACTTAGCAAAATATAAGTAAGTGCTCAATAATTACTAACTATTGTTATGTGTGAGGACAAAACAACTGTCTATCTACTTAATCCAAATTGCTGTGATAAAAATAAATAATACATACACTTTTCTAGCGGATTTCTGAAGCTAATTAGATTTATTTTATCACTAGGATGCATGTGCTCTAAAAATTCCCTAAGACAAGATCCAATATATTATCATTTTCTTCCCACAGTGTTAAGTCTTAAGGTCTATCTTTATACCTTTAAAATTAAAAGCAGCAAGAAAGAGGGCATATAATGCCAACTCCACAAAGCTAGGAATAAAAATAAAGAAAACATATTCTTATTTAGATTTCCAAAACAAAGTGATCTGTATTTGCTTTACAGAAATAGAAATTTTAACCAAATTTGTAAAGTATAATATAATGTTTCATCTATGTCAGAAAGAACTTGCAAACTTCTTTACACATATCCCAAAATAGACAAATATTATGCAAGATAATTTTGAATTACTAGGAGAATAATTCATAAAGTGCTACTGACATTGAAAACATTATATATTTCATATACTGATATAAAAAGGGGACCTAAAATAAGTCTAATAAAATCTGGTTATTATTTAAAAAATTAAAATTCAGACAAGAATCAAAAACATTGGTAAAATTAATATGACCATTAAACTGCAGTGCCCACCACTTCCATTCACATATTTTTAGATCTAGACTTAATACTTGCCGCATCATTAACTACTAACAAAATTAGCATAGATATACATTAAGCAACACTGCCCAGAAACACACAGCAATACCAAATGGCCAGAACAGTGCACAATGCTAGTATTTTGATGCTTTAAAGAAGCAAATTTTAGGAAACTGTTTCCTCACCTATTATCAGATGGCAGAAGAGAAAGCAAAGCCAAAGCTGAAAGTTTTCTTCTTTCAGGCTGGGTAATGTTGTCCATGCGATCAACCCACATTTCAATCATATTTCCCAAGAGCTGGTCCATCTAAAGAAAGAGCAAGAGGCATCTCAAATATTTAAAATAGCATGTCCTTGTGGACAAGTACTGTTACAGGCTACAACCTCATGCATGGCTGAAGGTCAATTCCAGCAAAACACAGAATTGGAATACAAGAACATAGGGCAAGCCTTCAGCCATAAAGGAATAATTTAAGCAAACTAGAACTTGACTCTAAACAATCTTGAGATCCAAATAATTCTGAGAACTAAATAGACTGGTTCAACTCAGCAAGGCTAAGGTGTCCAGTTGTTTACTGGACACCAGTCTAGATGCTGCTGTAAAAGTTTGTTGTTCTGATTAACATTTACAATGAGTTGACTAAAGTTAGGGGTGTCCAACCCACGGCCTGCAGGCCGCATGCAGCCCAGGATGGCTATGAATGCGGCCCAACACAAAATCGTAAATTTACTTAAAACATTATGAGATTGTTTTGTTTTAATTAGTGTTTGTGTATTTACTGTGTGGCCCAAGTCAACTCGTCTTCCAATGTGGTCCAGGGACGCCAAAAGGCCGGACACCCCTGCATGTGTGTTGGGTTTCATTCAATCAGTTGAAAGTCTCCAGCGCAAAAATTAAGGTTTCCCTGAAAAGAAGAAATCCTGCTTCAAGACTATCTACCAACAGATAAATGGATAAAAAAATGTAGTACATATACACAATGGAATATTACTCAGAGATAAAAAAGAATAAACTTTTGTCATTTATGATAATATGGATGGGACCCCAGGGTGTCCAATCCACGGCCCGTGAGCCACATGGGGCCCAGGATGGCTATGAATGTGGCCCAACACAAAATCACAAGTTTACTTGAAACCTTTTTTTTGCCCATCAGTTTCCATTAATGTTTGTGTATTTAGTGTGGGGCACAAGACAACTCCTCTTGTTCCACTGTGGGCCAGAGACACCAAAAGGTTGGAAACACCTAGTAGAGTATCATTAAGTGAAAAGTTGGACTGAGGAAAACAAATACCATACAATTTTGCTTATTTGTGGAATCTAAAGAACAAAATAAACGAACAAAATGAAACAAACAAATTCATAGATAAAAAATGATGATTGCAAAGAGGAGAGGTGTGGGGGCTTAGGCAGAAAAGGTAAGGGGACTGAGAAGTATAAACTTCCAGTTAATAGATCAAAGGAATGAGAAGTACAAACTTCCAGTTAATAGATCCAGTATATAGATCAACACAGTACAGGGAATAAAGTCAGTAATATCGTAATAACTAAGCACAGTGACAGATGGTTACTAGATTTATTATGGTGATCACTTTGTGAGGCATATAAATGATAAACCACTATGTTATACAGTTAAAACTAATAATGTGAACTATAATAAAAATAAGTTTTTTCAAAAAGACTATACCATGAAAATCCTGAGTCTCGGCTTGCCCTACAAAATTAAAACTTGCCAGTCCCTACAATCTTATGAGCCAATTCCTTAAAATCACTCCAGTGCATGTACACATATACACAAATATACATCTCTCCTCTCTCCATACACACTTCTATTTTTCTGGAGAACTCTGACTGACACAGTTACAATCTATAAAGTAAGGTACAACCGAATGTAGTGATCTCATAGACTGAAAGGGAATCTGTGAATCTCAGGATTTACTTATAAACACCTGACACTTCTAACACCCTTTAAAAAATGCATTTAGACTTCCAACCAAGATGGAAGCATAAGTAGACACACTGTGCCTCCTCGCACAACCAAAATCAGAACAATAATTAAAAAAAAAAAAAAAAAAAGAGAACTGACAGAAAGTTGAACTGTACAGTAGTCTGACAACCAAGGAGTTAAAGTAGGAGGGCAGAGTCTGTCAGTTGGGTGAAGAGGGCTTGGGGGCAGGGTGGCAGTTGGCAGACCTGGGTGCACAAGGTATCAGCTGGCAGACCCAGCAAGGCGGCAGATTGTAGAGGGGCACAGTGTGCCCAGTCCCACATTCATGCGCAAATAAACCAGGCGAAACTGGGGACTGAGACAGACCATGCAACCCAGGGTCCCAGTGCAGAAAAATAAAGCCTCAAAGTACCTCTTGAAAACACCTGTGGGGTTGAGGTGCCAGGAGAGACTCCCAGCCTCAAGGAGTCTGTTGGAGAGACCCACAGGGTCCCAAGACATACACAAACCCACCCACCCGGGAATCAGCACCAGAAGGGCCCAATTTGCTTGGTGGAAGCAGGAGAAGTGACTGAAATCCGAAGAGCGGAGCAAGCGCCAATGTTCCCTCTTGGGCCCCGCCCACATACAGCATCACAACCCAGCAACTAGGTTGCCCTGCCCCTTACTACAAAACAAGAACAAGACAAAAAAAATGACACAAACAAAAGAACAGGTCAAAGCTCCACAGCAAATACAACTAAGTGATGAAGAGATAGCCAACCTATCAGATGTACAGTTCAAAACTCTGGTGATCAGGATGCTCAGAGAATTGGTTGAATTTGGTCTCAAATTAGATGAAAAAATGAAGGCTACATTAAGTGAAATAAAGGAAAATGTACAGGGAACCAACAGTGATGGGGAAAAAATGGGACTCAAATGAATGGAGTAGACCAGAAGAAAGGAAGAAACACCCAATCAGAAAAGAATGAAGAAACAAGAATTCAAAAAAATGAAGAGAGGCTTGGGAACCTCCAGTCCAAAAGAAGTTAGACTCTAGGAGGAACACACCAAGGCACACCATAATTACATTAGCCAAGATTAAAATGAAGGAGAGAATCCTAGAAGCAGCAAGAGATAAGGGGACAGTCACCTACAAAGGAGTGCCCATCAGACTGTCAGTTGATTTCTCAAAAGAGACCTTACAGGCAAGAAGGGGCTGGAAAGAAGTATTCCAAGTCATGAAAGGCAAGGACCTACATCCAAGATTACTCTATCCAGCAAAGCTTTCATTTAGAATGGAAGGGTAGATGAAGTGCTTCTCAGATAAGGTCAAATTCAAGGAGTTCATCATCACCCAGCCCTTATCATATGAAATGTTAAAGGGACTTATCTAGGAAAAAGAAGACAAAAAATACGAACAGTGAAAGGACAGCAAACTCGCAGTTATTAACAACCACACCTAAAACAAAAGCAATCTAAGAGGACAGCTAGATCGGGAGCAGAACCATAGAAATGGAGATCACCTGGAAGATTAGCAACAGGGGAGTGGGAGGGGGAGAAGGGGGGAGAAGGTACAGAGAATAAGTAGCATAGGTAGTGGGTAGAAAATAGACAGGGGGGAGGGCAAGAGTAGTATGGGAAATATAGAATCTAAAGAACTTGTGACACATGAACATAAACTAAAAGGGGGGAATGATGGGGGAGGGGTGTGCAGGGTGGAGGGGAATGAAGGGGGGGAATAGGACAACTGTAATGGCTTAGTCAATAAAATATATTAAAAATAAATTTAAAAAGAAAAATATATCGTCTAATTTTATTCATTTATAACTTATATTTATTTCCTTTATTAAAAATACTTAATAGCATTCAACAAGAGTGAGTTTTCAAAGCTGATCTCCAGTGCTGAAACTGAAAATCTAAAAACCTCTCCATCATAATTAAACAAGCAATTAGAATACAACACTGAAACAATCTTTTTCTGCGAAGAACCAAACAGTAAATATTTAAGGCTTTATGGGCCATAACGTCTCAGTTGCAACTATTCAACACACTAAATTGGTCATAAACAATTTGTAAACGAATAGGCATGAATTTATTGCAATATAAAATTTCATTTAATGCCCTGGCTAGTGTGGCTCAGTGGATTGAGCGCCGGCCTGCAAACTCAAGGGTTGCTGTTCAATTCCCAGTCAGAGGCACATGCCTGGGTTGTGGGACAGGTCCCCAGTCCCCACAGGGGGTACGTGAGAAGCACTGATGTTTCTCTCCCTCTTCCCTTTCCACTACAACTAAATAAGTAAAATCTTTTAAAACTAAATAAATATATAAGCAGGGCCAGAGCTAGGGTGGAGCAAACATCCTTGATGATAAATGCACAGTTCTCAGTAGTACAGAAACATTTAAAAGAGATCTGGGAGGATTGGGGCTAAATTATCCCTGCATTTATTTTTTATAATAGAATAAAAAAAGATTAAAAATCAACTATAGGGGAGTAAGAGGCAGGGAGGAAGTGTTCTAGGTAGAGGGAAGAGCCTGTGTATCTGAAGCAAGAGGGAGAAAGGTGTTTCCAAGAAACTGGAAAATGTTCTGGCCCTGGCTGGTGAGGCTCAGGTTCCTGGGAGTCATCCTGCAAAGTGAAAGGTCAGTTGCTGGTTTGATCCCTGGTCAGGGCATATAAATAAATGGCAGGATTGGTCTCCGGCCGGGGCATGTACAAGAGGCATCTGATCCATGTGTCTTTCCCACATTGATGCTTCTCTCCCTCTTTCTCTCCCCTCCTCTAAAAAAACAAATTGTCCTGAGCAGTGAACTGCTGTATCAAGAAGTTCTAAAAGGAGATTAAGAGATAAGGATAAAGAACAATTACGGTAGGCCTGTGTAGGTGATGGAGTCCAACCTACATTTGGGAGTTTGGACTTCATCCTAAATGTAAAAGAGAGACACTGAAGAGACAGGAAACAAGGAAATAAAAATTTCACATGTATACATTAGAAAACTCAACTTGGTTTCTCTAAAGTAAATACGAAAGTCACAAAAACAGAACAAGTATAACAAATGTCATTAACCATTTATAGCAAATCATGAAGCAACAAAAACTCTGCATTATGTTCAGAGAAATAATTTCTAAAATCAAAACATTCCTTAAGCATATAATTAAAAGATGATGGGATTTCTGTACTTTGATAATGTTTGCCAAATTCCACCCAGGCAAGTGCAGATACAAACTGATCATGTTGATACCAATTAAATAATTACCTACTATAGAAAAAAAAACTTTATTTCCAACTGGATCCAGCACCATTACAGCTTGAAAAGGTGCAAATTATAAATATATCTTAGTAGAAGAATAATGTCACTTTATAGCATTATATTCCTGTAAAGCAGAATAGAAAATGTTTAGACAAATGATGATCTTTTCTCTCTAAATGTCATTTTCTTTGTCTAACCATAAAACTGCTATTCAAAAAATAAAATGTCATTTTTACATAAGATTTCATGAATCAGTTGGCTCACTGTGTAGAAACCAAAAAGTACCTTCGATCTCTCTAGAATTTGAAAGATGTACGCAGTTTTTTTAAATTCTTACCCAAGGATATGTTTATTGATTTTTAGAGAAGCCAGAAGGCAGAGAAGGAGAGAGAGAAACACTGATGTGACACAGAAACATCAATCAGTTGCCTCCTGCACACACTCTGGCAGGGCACTGAATCCACAACCTAGGCACGTCCCCTGATCAGGAATCGACCTGTAACCTTTTGCTGTACAGGACAATGCTCCAACCAACTGAGCCACCCAGCTGCAGTTTCAAGTCAAACACTGAGGACTGATTAACAAAAAAATATTACAGTCTAAGTGGTAGGTCTTCAGGAGAGTTACCTCCTTAGGGTGAAAAAATTTTTGAATGTAGAATAAGTTACCAAAATGTCTCACTGTCCCTGAAATTTATAAAGTCTAAATTAAAGAATACTTCCAGAAAGAATAAGACGACAATGTTGCTAGAAAACAAGGACATACTTAATAGTTGAGTTCAGTCTTACTTTTGTAGAAAGATAGATATTTCTTGAATTCAGCTGGAAACACTGTATTGAATCTTTATAATAAAGTTATTTATCCTAGAAACATACTGACATTGTGAAAACAACTTTAGTATTCAACATACACATGCTAACTCCTTCTGAATTCCTGTTAAAAGGAGAAAAAAGGAATACAAAAAGCAAAGAAACAACCCCACAGGATTCATAAGGAGCAGAAACTACAATAAGTAAGGACAGTGACATGTTTTTAGATGGTGGTGGGAGGAGGAGAGTGGTAAGTGACTCGGCAGAATAGCAAAGCCTGAAACCAAACTACCTGGCAGGGGATAACAGTCTAATTCAAGATGATTTAGTCACAGAACTCTGTAATGAACGGGCAGCTGAGAAGACAAAGGCGTGGCAAAGATTTAAAAAAAAAAAACTGGCTAAGGAACCATCAGAACTTTCTGGATTCCCTTCCCCACTGCTGAAGGACTCCAAAGGCACAGTATATAGAAAAATGAAATCAGAAAGGCTCTAACTCAAGACACCAAGAACAAAGAAAGGCAAGGTGAGGTACAAACTAAAATGAGATGATTTTGATGAACACCTGGCTCCTAATGGCAAAACGCCATCATCCCCAAAGTGCTTTTCCCCATCCTGAGTCCCACAATGCTTATTTACACCTAGGAAAAGGCTACCACTCAGAAGAAAATGGAAGACCAGAAATAAAAGGGTCTGCAAATACTACTGTCATCTGCCGTGTAAGTTTTCCTACAGCAAAAGTATGGCTCTTTAACACCCCAAGGCTCTATACTGTAAATTAGGTGACTAATCCAAAGACTTCATCATTCATTCAATATAAACAAATGGCTTTGCAAGATCTGAATAGTAAATACTTAGGAAAAACTATCTAATGGTAACTTCTGCAATTAACCCAAGTCCTTTCCTAAAGATACAAAATCACTCAATTAACTGGCTTTCTCTACCACCTCACTACTGTTCACAACTGTTTCCAAGTATTTAGGACAGACAAACCTTTGTCCAAAATCTTTCTTTGCTTCAAAGCTACATGGACTTTTACTACAACTCATTTGCTTGGACCCATTTAATTCTTGCATATGCTTTTGATGTTCTTTAAATCTGTACTCAACAGCTGAAAGTAGACATTTGAACTCAGTATTTCATTTATTTAATTCCCCTAGGCTCTACACTCAATCATGTTGGCCTGAAAATTTTTGTCAAATTCTTCATGAAAATATTTTCTCTTCATAATGAAAAGTGGAAAAAAGTATTCCATGAAAAGCCTGTGGTCTAAATACAGTGTCAGAAATACATCTGAACCAATGATAATAGCTCTCTCCTCAACCCTTCATAATGCCAATGGACTTGGAGCAGTGCCAGCATCTAACACAGGTCATTATTTCTCCATATTATGATATCTAGCCCAATGAAGGTGGCCTATTTTCATGTATTTTTTAAACTGATGATTATTTGAGATAAGACAATAACTTCAGAAAATTTCCCCTATGAGGACTTTCAAATGCGCAGCATTCGAAAGAACTATCCATTAGTTACTCAGTGCTGGGTAAGGAAAGTATGTTATTTTGAGTATAACTCGATGTTAAGCGTAAGACTACACAGAAGCAAATTCCCTTCAGGGATGTTGAAACATGCGACCGGCAGGCCACATGCAGCCCAGGATGGCTATGAATCTGGTCCAACACAAAATTGTAAATTTACCGAAAACATTATGAGATTTTTTTTGTTATTATGTGTCACAATGTATTTAATGTGTGGCCCAAGACAACTCTTCTCCCAGTGTGGCACAGAGACGCCAAAAGGTTGGACACCCCTGCAAGACTAAAAACAAGGAAAGCTGTATTTTCAGATCTCCACTCGTGCAGATATACACCTTGCTAGGGGACCTACTTCCAGACTTAATTCATGCTGTTACCAACAATTATTTGAGGTAAAATGACATTAAAAATATTTAAAAGTTAAAAGTAAACATAAATTTAAAAATTTAAGCTCTCATTTTTATATAAACAGATATTGTAACACTACTTATAAAGCTATGTAAATGGTAGCACAAATCATTATCATATTAAGCAAGGATACTTATTATATAAAAATCAATTTCATTTCTCTTCACTGCCAGTGAACGAATGAAAACTGAAATTCTCAAAACACCATTTACAATAAATAGTATTAAAATCCAGCATAAATTTCACAAAATAACTACAAGACATGTGTAAGGAAAAAACATTATAATGAAAACACATTATAATGAAAAAACATGTATAATGAAAAAATATATAAAACATTGTAGAGAACACTAAAAGAACATGTCAATAAATGTATATCATGTTTATAGATTAGAAGACTCTATCTTGCTAGGATAAAAATTCTTCCTAAATTAATTTATAAAACCTGTAAATTAATCTATAAAATCAACATAAACTTAATAAAAATTTCAGCAGGAATTTTCAGGCTTTTTTTTATAGAAGTCAGTGGACCATTTCTATATCTAATACTGATATAGAAATGTAATTTTTATTATTAATTTTTATTAAAAATATTATTTTTATTATTAAAAACACAGAATAGTTTTAACACAGTTGATGGCTTTTCTTACTCTTCCCACAGCGTGTTGGACTTACCTCTAGTATAGTACTTATATTACTAATTTGAAATTGCCTAAGTACTTGCTCCCTTAAAGGAGGAGCGAGTGAGTGTGTCAAAGCCAGTGCTTCCAGGGTCTAGTGGAGAAGGGCCTGCTCTACGATAAGCAGGAGGCAGTGGAATGTGGTCTGAGATACTAGGCTCTGAAGTTAGGTTGCTGGCATCTGTATACCAACTCTATCATTCACTAGCTATGCAAATGTGAGCAAGTCACTAAAGCTCTCTAACCCTTAGATTTCTCATGTATGAGATAAACACATGAATAATCTCATTATGATGATTTAAAATAACAGATGAAATATATATTATTGTTAAATATATTACTATTAAAATCACTCAACAAATTTTGCTGAACCCAACTCAACAAACTCTTCACTGTTTAACATTAAATTAACCCATCATAGTTTAATAAAGCTAATGAAAAAATCTCTCCAATCTATTCATCAAAACAAAAGGTGGTTTCTCTAATTACATTAGCCGAATTCTGGAAAATTATATGAATTCTAGAGTTTGTACTTTCTTATTCTGGATTTCCTTGAAGTAGAAATAGTTGTATTTGTTTCAGCCCACAAACCAAAAAATTTCACAAATTGCCTATATATCTTAACAGCCTCTTAAAACATAAAAACCACATTTTAATATAATGTACATAGTCTCAAGTAACCAACTTACTTAAGAATCTATTTTATACTTATTACAGTCATTGATTTCAGTTACAGTATTTTTTAAATAAGACCTGGGGAAAAAGGTAATTTCTTCAATAATTATAATGGCAACTCATTGCATGGAATTAAGAACAAGTTAATTAAAGAAATGAAACAAAAACAGTACATGATTGTATGTTTTGTCTCATTTAATGTATGGCTACAGCCATGCATTCATTTCCATATGCCTATTGCTAAACAGAATAAAATTGCCTATTTTCAGAAGAGAATATAAGTTTCAACTGCCATTTACAGATTCTTTTTCTTTTCCCAAATCATTGGTACAACATAAGTTAATAAAGATTTAAAATATAAAAGTTTTAATATAGTAAGACTTTTAAGGAATTATTATTTCACCAAATTATTTCCAATCTTTATATGGATATAGACTTCCTTCAATTTAAAATCGATTCTTACCTCCTGATTAAATTTATGTGCCATCTCACTAAGAAGTGAAGAAAAGAAACTAGTGTTTTGTAGCAGGACTCGACCCATCACTCCGAGATACGTTGACATCACTACAGGATATCTCTGTACGGTTAAAATATAGCACATGTAAAATTATATTAAGGTACAGTACAAATCGTTATAAAAAATCACTGGCATAATAACGATCAACAGAGACACAAGATAACAATATCCTTCTTTGTACTGCTTCTTTAGAATGAACTGTCCCTACTACTTGACTCTTACTAAATATATATGCCATATAAGGTAATATATCTATTTATAGGTATAAGATATGTATGTATATATATGTGTGTGTATATATATTATAAAGAGAGAACAGAAAAAGGATATTTATCAATGTTGTATTTATATATTCATATTACTTTAAATGCTCTTAACATACATAGTTACATGGATCTATTTAAGTTATGGACTTAGAACATAACCAGTGTTTTCATATATTCAGTATGTAATAAAACTAGTACTTTTTAAAAATTTTTATTTAACTCTTGTTCAAGTACAGTTTTCTGTCTTGTATTCCCAGCCCTGCCCCAGCCAGTGCTCCCCACCTCCCTCCCATCTCCGCCCCCCACCTTAGTTATTGTCCATGTGTCCTTTATTCTTGTTCATGTGAGTCCTTCCCCTTTTCCCCTATGATTCTCTCCCCTCTCCCCTCTGGACCCTGTCATCACGTTCTGTATATCAGTGTCTTTGGTTACATTTTGCTTGCTTGTTTGTTTTGTTGTTTAGATTCCTGTTAAAGGTGAGATCATATGGTATTTGTCTTTTACCGCCTGGCTTATTTCGCTCAGCATAATGCTTTCCAGTTCCATCCATGCTATTGCAAAGGGTAGGAACTCCTTCTTTCTTTCTGCTGCATAGAATTCCACTGTGTAAATGTACCATAGTTTTTTGATCCAGTCATTGACCGATGGGCATCTAGGTTGCTTCCAACTCTTGGCTATTGTAAATTGTGCTGCTATGAACATTGGGGTACATAGGTTCTTTTGGATTGGTGCTTCAGGGTTCTTAGGATATACTCCTAACAGTGGAATTGCTGGGTCAAAAGGCACGTCCATTTTTAGTTTTCTTAGAACATTCCATACTGTTTTTCATAGTGGTTGTACCAGTCTGCAATACCACCAACAGTGAACTAGAGTCCCCTTTTCCCCACAACCTCTCCAACACTTGTTGTTTGCTTCTTTGTTTATGGTAGCCATTCTGACTGGTGTTAAGTGGTATCTCATTGTGGTTTTGATTTGCATCTCTCTGATAGCTAGTGATATTGAGCATCTTTTCATAAAACTAGTACTTTTTTTTTTGCCATTCCTCTGCTTCAAGTCTGTGAATATACATGCATATGCATGAGAGATGAGATAGCTAAGGAAATCTATCCTTCCTTTTGTGGAAAAATAAAAAACAAAACTATGAATATGTGAAATTTACAAAATTTACTTCAAAATAATCAAGTATGTTTAAAAGCATTCCTTTTACATAAGACAATGAAGAAACAATTTCCCAATGAAGAGGGAAAATAATTAAAACTATAGAACCCTAGAGTCCAATACCGTCCTTAGAAGCTTAATAAAAATCTTACCTCCCCTTCTATAATACCTCTGAAAACACAGGGTAGAATTGGTTGAAACATCTGTGGGCCTAATACTGGGTTCACCTTAAGGGCATTTTCCACAACCTAGAAATCAGAAAGACACATTGATAACAATTAATAACGCAAGTCATTATATCATGCAAAATACAATTAGAGAAAACAATGTATTAACATTACATGCCAAGTCCAAGATACAAGAGTACATGAGGTAAGTATTTTCTGGTTCTGACACCAGAACTTTTACAAAATAATCCATTAAAAATGCAACTTGATATAAAATGTGTAATATTTAGACAGAGTTCAATGCCTTACATAGAATTACAATTAACCCCATTTTGCTAACATACCCATCATGTTGTTAATGAACTGTTTTTCTTTAATCTTCACTGGAGAAAAAGTTTTTTTTTTAAATTGATTTTAGAGAGAGAAACATTGACATGAGAGAGAAAACATTAATTGACTGCTACCCTGACCAGGGACTGAACCTACAGCTTAGGTATGTGCCCTGTTCTGGAACTGAACCTGAAACTTTTGGTGTATGAGACGATGCTCCAACCACTGAACAAACCTGGCCAGGCCATTAATGGAATTCTTATCTTTGCATTTTAAGCAAATAACCCTCATAAGATGTTGCAATAGAAGCAACAAAAGGCATTTGGAAAGTACTGGCTTATAACAGTGAAACGGAAAGTTTGTAGCAACCGTACGCAATATCTAAAAATAAATCTACATTTATCAATAAACTGGTCAGAAAAGAACATGTTGTATATATATATACTGAATATTTATTTAAAAAGAAATAATCTCATTTCATTTATAATATGATCATATAGATTATTAACCATGAGCATTGATTGTTACTGTAACATTTATGAACTATAAATTACTCTTATACAATCAAGATAGGTTCCCTCTGTAACGAAGGTAGCAGAAAATTCAGTGAGGTGTGATTTTCTGTTTGCCTACCTTTGTTTCATTTTTTAGGGAGTAAGGAAGGCAGTGAGTGGTTTGGAAGCAGCAGTGAGGACAAAGAAAGATGTAGCAGGCTTCCAGTCCCTCTGCTCAAGGAGGAGGAAGAAAAACACACCATTTGAGAGACTGGTGGCAAGTACCATGTCTCAAGGCAGAGCCAGGTTTCCCTTTAAATTTCAAGCAATATTTCTCAAAACTGGCTACTGGTATTCTAAGTGGGACAACTGTTTACTGTGTAGGACTTTTCCATGTATTGAGGGGCCTGTAGGATCTTCAGTCTGTACTATCTGCCAATAGCATGCTCCAAACACAAAGGCAATCAAACACACCTCCATGCATTTCAAAGCATTAAGGTAACCAGAGAATATCCAAAAATAACAATGCTTTCTAATATAGAGCAAGAAGTAAAGGGATGTCCAAAGACAAACTTCAACATATAAAAACTTTATGGAGGCCCAAACATTATACTATTCTCTAAGAGACACAGAATAAAAGATATCACAGTTCCTGATAAAAAGCAACAGGACATTCAGAACATAATTAAATCTGACTCCAATAAGGGTTATTTTGTTTAAAAAACTGAATTTGGAATAGAGATAAGGAAGGCACTTAGTAAAAGTAAGAACGTAGACAAGCTAGTGGACTTAGAGCCTCAGAGGTAAACAAGCTATTTTATCTGTCAATGAAAAGCAAGGCCATCTGATGATTGTTAGACACACATTAACTTCACTTCCTCTTGAAAACCACTAAAATTACCAGAAAAGTATTTGGAAAGGAAAGGGGACAATTTTAAGGGAACAAAGACAATGGGAGTTAGATATTAAAACCTACAAAGAAGAAATTCAAAAGGCCTGGAAGAGACTTCTTTGGGAAAACTAAAGTAATAAAGTACCTGATGGGCCATTATGTCTGAACACACTGAGAGGGACAATGGGCAGAGAATTCAGTGCACATAAAATGTGATACACCACATACACAAAATGAAGGATAAAAACTACATCACCATATCAGTAGGTGCTGAAATAGCACCTGATAAAATCCAGCACTCATTTATGATAAAAACTTTCAGCAAAGTGGGAATAAAGGGAATATACCTAAACAAAGACCATATATGACAAACCCACCACTAGTATCACACTCAACAGGGAGAAACTACAAGTGTTCCCCTTAAGACTGGGAACAAAACAAGGATGTCCACTTTTCACCTCTCCTACTCAGCACAGTTCTAACCACAGCAATCTGACAAGAAGAAGAAATAAAAGGCATATAAATTGGAAAGCAAGAAGTAAAACTATCACACTTGCAGATGACTTAATAGTATACATAAAGAACTCCAAAGATTCTACCAAAAAATTGATAAAGTTGATAAATGAATTCAATACAAAATTAATATCCAGAAATCAGTTGCATTCTTATGTCAATAATGAACTGTCAAAAAGGGAACTTAAAAAAACAAGCCCACTCAAAACTGCTTCAAAAAGAATAAAATATCTAGAAATAAATCTAACCAAGGATGTAAAAGACCTGTACTCAGAAAACTGTAAGACACTAAAGAAAGAAGTTGACCTGGCTGGTGTAGCTCAGTGGATTGAGCGCGGGCCTGCGAACCAGATGATCGCGGTTCGATTCCCAGTCAGGACACATGCCTGGGTTGCAGGCTGGTTTCCTGCAGGCTAACTACCAGCAGGGGATGCACAAAAGGCAACTGTACATTGATGTTTCTCTCCCTCTCTCCTTCCCCTCTGAAGATAAATAAATAAATAAAATCTTAAAAAAAGAAAAAAAAAGAAAGAAGTTGAAGATACAAGTAAGTGGAAGCACATATCATGTTCAAGGATAGGAAGAATTAACATCATTAAGATGTCCGTACTACCCAAAAGAATCTACAGATTCAACGCAACTGCTATCAAGATATTAATGGCTTATTTTACAGAACTGTTTTAACACATACTTCAAAAATTTATATGGAACTACAAAAAGACCTGCATAGCAACAGCTATCCTGAGAAAGAACAAAGTAGGAGGAATTATGATATGTAATAACAAACTACAAGGCCATAGTAATCAAAAGAGCACGGTGCTGGCATAAAAACAGACACACAAATCAATGGAACAGAATGAAGAGCCTAGAAATAAACCCACACTTTTATAGTCAATTAATATTTGATAGAGGAAGCAAGCACATACAATGGACTAAAGGCAGTCTATTCAATATATGGCATTGGAAAAATCAGACATATATGTGCAGAAAAATGAAACTAGACAGCTTTCTTATACCACACACAAGACTACACTGAAAACAGATTAAAGACTTAATTTAAATGTTAGACATGAAACCATAAAAATCCTGAGAAAAAACAGAGGCAGTAAAATCTTGGACACTGCTCAGAACAATATTTTATCTCATATATGTCCTCTGGCAAGGGAAACAAAAGAAAAAATAAACAAACAGGACTACATCAAACTAAAAAAAGATTTTGCACAGAAAGGAAACCATCAACAAAATAAAAAGACATCCCTGTGAATGTGAGAACATATTTGTCAATACAGCTGACAAGGGGTTAATATACAAAATTTATAAAGAATTTACAAAACTCAACACCAAAAAGACAACCCAATTAAAAAATTGGCAAAGGACTGAGATAGATGCTTCTCCAAAGAGGACAGACATACAGAAGGCCAATAGGCACATGAAAAGATGTTCAATGTCACTAATTATCAGAGAAATGCAAGTTAAAACCACAATAAGCTATCATCTCACACCTGCCAGAATGCCTATCATCAATAAATCAACAAACAACAAGTGCTGGTGAGGTTGTGGAGAAAAGGGAGTCCTTCTGCACTGTTGGTGGGAATGCAGACTGGTGCAGCCCCTGTGGAAAGCAGTAGGAAGATTCCTCAGAAAATTAAAAATGGAACCACATTTTGACCCAGTGATTCCACTTCTGGCAATTTATCCGAAGAGACCCAAAACACTAATTCAAAAGAACACAAGCACCTGTGTTTACTGCAGTGCTATTTACAACAGCCAAGATTTGGAAGCAGCCCAAGTGTCATCAGTAGGTGAGTGGATAAAACAACTATGGGACATTTACACAATCGAATATTCTGCGGCTATAAAAAGCAAGTTTTACCCTTTGAGACAGCATGAATGAACCTGGAGAACATTATGCTAAGTGAAATAAGCCAGTCAGAGAAAGTCAGTCAAATACCACGTGATTTCACTCATATGTGAAGTCTAACGAACAAACTGAACTAACAAGCAAAACTGAGACAGACTCAGGCAGAGAGCAGGCTGACAGCTCTACAGGAAGGGATTAGGGGGTGAAGAGATTAAGGAAAAAGGACTCATGGACATGGACAACAGTGTGGTGGTCGCTGCGGGGAGAAGCTTATACAAAGGGGATAACTGGTAATGGAAAAAGCTACAATAAAAATATATTTAAAAAATAAGTAAAAACCAACCCCCCCTCAAATGACACTAAGCCTTGGCAGGTATGACACAGTTGTTTGGGTGTCATCCATCCAGCAAAGTGTAAAATTCACCAGTTGGATGGATGAGGGCACATGCCCGAGTTACCATGAGGTTCCCAGTAGGGAAGCACATATGAGAAGCAACCAATCAATGTTCATCACATTGATGTTTCTCTCCCTTTCTTTCTCCCTCCCTTCCCCTCTCTCTAAAAATAAATATAATCTTTAAAAAAATTTTAAAAATTACTAACTCCAAGGATTACAGATGTTTGTGCAGAAAAGAAATAATTACATGTTTAGATCATTATGACTTTTAGAATATTCATTTAAATGTTATCTATCATTCAATATAAATAAACTGTCACTTTGTATATTCTTTATATATAAAGGTATAGTTACTATTTTTTGTTAAAATTTTTATTTTACTTTTTATTTATTATGCTATTACAGTTGTCCCAATTTTCTTCCCTGTCCCCCTCTGCCAGTACCCCCAATTCCCTCCATGAACCTTAGTTCATGTCCATGGGTCCTGCATATAAGTACTTTAGCTTCTTCTCCATTTCCTATGCTATTCTTAATCTTAACATCCCTGTTTACTTTGTACCTACCATTTATGCTTCTTAGTACCTGCACGTTTCACCCTATTCTCCCATTTCTCCCTCCCAGCTGATAACCCTCCAAGTGATCTCTATATCTATGATTCTATTCCTGTTCTGCTTCTTTGGTTAGTTTGTTTTTTTTAGATTCAGTTGTTGATAGTTGTAAATTTGTTACCATTTTAATATTCATAGGTTTGATCTTTTTCTTGAATTAAGTCCCTTTAACATTTCATATAATAAGACCCTAGTGATGATGAACTCCTTTAGCTTTACCTTGTCTTGGGGACACTTTTATCTGCTCTTCCATTCCAAATGATAGCTTTGCTGGGTATAATAATCTAGGTTGTAGGTCCCTGCTTTTCAGAACTTCGAATACTTCTTGCCAGTCCCCTCTTGCCTGCAAAGTTGCTTTTGAGAAATCAGCTGACAGTCTTATGGGTACTCCTTTGTAGGTAACTCTCTGGTTTTGCTTCTTTTAAGATTCTTTTACCTTTAACGTTTGGCACTTTTATTATAATGTGTCTTGGTGTGGTCCTCTAAAGGAACTACAATATTTCAGGACTAAAATGGAGTCTTTTGTATTCAAAAACGTAAGAACCATAGCTAGAGATTAGATTGTTTCTGAAAACTTATGAAAGAAAATGCCATTATCACACTGAATGAAGATACATTTCAGGAAGTAGAACTGATAAAAAAATAGAAAACAGATTGAACAATTGACAGACCACAAGTGAAGAAGTCTGGGACTATTCCTAGTTTTCATGTGTGGTCAATGGGTACAAATTGTGGTGCTGCTAAAAATAACAAGGTCTAATGAATGCATAAATAAGCAGAACAACAACTGATATTTGTTTAAATCAATGAAAAAATAAAGCCAATATTGATAATAATAATAATGATGTTTGGTTTTGTACATGTTGAACTTGAGATGCCTGTGGAAAATCCATACGGAATGGTCCTATATTATTCACACATGACATTCCATAATCTGCTCCCCAAGGAGGACATTGCAGTGGTAACTTAAATGCCAGACTTCAAACTATTTCTATAGTGAAGGCTCTTCCATACAGTTCAAACTCTTATCAAACATCTGACCAGCAGCAGTTTTCACTTTGAAATGAAATTTTAAAAAATGCACCTCTGATTTCAGTGGTAATATACAATTCTGTATATTTCAAGTGAAATGCATATAAATGCAGATGGTCAACAGCTCCAAGAAGGAAGTAACACTAAAAACGACTAACACAATAAAAAGTAGTTCTAAGTACAATAATTTACAGATGTTAATTGAATTTAAATCACAACTTACTCTTCTATGTAGAGATTATTATATTCTCAGGTATTTTAGTGATTTGATGTGTTTTAATCTATTTAGTTTACTTTTGTTTTAATGCTCAAACTGCCCCATAATTAGCCAGTGGGAACTCCTTCAAAGTTAATTCCTGCGTTCTTTTGACAGCACCTCACCCTTCACTTTCTTCTAACACAAAGAGAGCCCCCCAGATTATCTTGTATTGCAGACCCCTTGTCTGAGCTCTGAAGTCAACCAGCAGGGCACAATATTCACAGAGCAGTTGAGGCTCGGGTACTTCCTGACACTGAATTGATAGTGCTTCTAGGTCTTTGCTTACACATAACTAGGTAATCTATATTCTCTTCCCAAAAAGTATATACCATAAACTCACCAAACTCAATTTAGGATTATAACATTTTACATGACTTCTTTGATTTTATATTTCCGTCTTACATTGAAGAATGCCAGATACTAATAATATTATTTGCTTCTACCTACTATATATATATATATATATATATATATACACACACATATATATGCACATATGGGTTTCAAAATAACACCAACATCACTACTGAATGCAATTTATAATGTCCTTGTTTCTTTCTGTTCTAATATTATATCACAAGTGATATTCATGTAAAATACAATGTATTAAAGTTACTGGAAATATTCTCAGATATCTATGCCATCAACATAGTATTAGTTAGATTCAAATGTTTCAGCTTGTTTTCTATCTTTAAGAACTACTTTTGCTTTCAGCCCTGGCTGGTGTGGCTCAGTGGACTGAGTGTCAACCTGCGAAACAAAGGGTCACTGGTTCCATTCGCAGTCTGGGCACAGGCCTGGGATACGGGCCAGGTCCCCACTAGGGGAAATTCGAGAGGCAACCACACATGGATGTTTCTCTTCCTCTCTTTCTACCTCCCTTCCTCTCCCTCTAAAAATAAATAAATAAATTCTTTTAAAAGTTGTTTTTACTGTCATTATTTTAAATCATGTAGAGCATCTACCTGGCTCTAAAGCAAAAGTATAAAACAGACCCTGGATGGGTGGCTAAGTTGGTTGAAGCATTGCCCCACACACCAATGGGTTAAGGCTTTGATTCCTCCCAGGGCACTTACAGGAGGCAACGAATAGATGTTTCTCTCTCACATCAATGTCTCTCTCTTTCTCCCCTCCCCTGACCCTAAAATCAGTAATCATATTCACAAGTGAGAATGAAAAAAACAAAGTACAAAACAGATACACATCCTAAAAGATCCAGCCACCATCTTCTCTCCCTCTTCCCCCTACATAACCCCTTTTATTAATTTGATATATTTTTCCATTGCTATCTATGTTGCACTCTTTAAATAGAAGAAAACTCTAGACATCGTTTTTTGCTTATGGTCTCAAAATCATTCTAAAATTGTATATATAGGTCATCTTCATTCCTTTTCAAAGCTGCATAATAGCCCTCTGTGTGGTAAAATAATCGTCCAATCATATGTTCCTATCGACCCCCCTCCCTCGCCCCATGAAGAACTCTGTCAGATTTTGGCCTGTAGGTCACCCAAGAAACACTTTGGTGTTTGGTGTCTATTTGGTGTTTTGGTGTTTGGTGTCTATTTCTTTCTTTTTTAAAAATTTAATTGTTGTTCAAGTACAGTTCTGTTTTTTACTCCCAGCCCAGCCCACCCTCCCAGTGCTCTCCACCTCCCTCCCATTTCCACCCCCTTAGTTGTTGTCCATGTGTTTTTTATACGAGTTCCTGTAAATCATTCTCCCTTTTCCCCTGAACTTCCCTCCCCTTTCCCCTCTGGTCACTGTCAGCCCGTTCTCTATTTCAGTGTCTTTGGTTATATTTTGCTTGCTTGTTTGTTTTGTTGTTTAGCTTCTCATTAAAAGTGAGACCATATGGTATTTGTCTTTTAACACCTGGCTTATTTACCTCAGCATAATGTTTTCTATTTCCATCCATGTTACTATTTTATAAGCATTTTACTATTACGGATTTATTACAATAGATTAATCTATCCCTTGTCTGAATATACAGGAAGAGACTGTGTTTTTAAAATTTGTCAAAAATTCAGGCTTTTAGTTTGTGTGTTTCGGTGAAACAATTTTACTGACTCAATGCCTGTGTTTACATCACAGCTCCAACACTTACTGGCTGTGTGACCTTGGACAAGGCATCCACTGCTTTGTGGTTTAATTTTTCCTCTGTAAAAACTGGGTATAGAACTGTCATAGGTTTATGTGTTACATGAACTCAGTGTCTCTATATTCTGTGTTCAGAAATGTGTAGCATAAAGTAAATGCTAGTATTAGTTATTATTATTACAGAAGAAATTATACCTCAAAACTATTTGTGCCATCTTTAATAAACCTTATCATAAAGAATGAAAGCAATGGGCTCATTATTGCTTGATAAGAACATGAAAACACAGAAAACTACTAAACTCAAAGTTGAATGCAGATACATAGACAAATTTCAAATTTAGAAATTTTAACAATTAAAATTTGACTATTTTTAGAGTATAACTGTATTCACCCAGGGAGGTTGTTCCAAGTCATAGAATACAATAAAGCCTATTTCTCCTCTTAACTATTTGCTTCTAAAGCAGACCTCCTTGTCTCTCTATCCAATTTTCATAGCATTGTAATTTTCTTCTTCAAAGCACAAAGAAGTTACTTCCAGATACTGTCAGAAATTAGTATAACAGTGACACTTAGTCAAAAATATATTTAAAATGTTATATAGCATACTATATTAAGAAACAGTATCTGAGAGGTATTAAAAATGAAAACAATGAGCTAGTATTAAAAACTATGATTACAGCTTTAATGGAACTGAGAATAGGCAAATGCCAAAATTTTGAGAGCATTCAGCTTTCAAGCAAAAGCACTAAAGCACTACTGTCCTAAAATATTCTTTGTATAAAAAACACAAATACCGGGGGGCTTCCGGCCAAGATGGAGGCATAGGTGGAAACACTGTGCCTCCTCGCACAACCAAGTTTAAAGACAACAAAATTTTAGTAACAAAAACGCAGCCAAAACACAGAAAATTGAACTATACAGAAGTCCGACAACATTCAGCCAGACTGGTAAGAGGGGCAGAATCAGCGACGGAACAGGGTCAGGTAGGAAAGACCGGTGGACTGACCCAGGAGCTCAAGCAGGGGTTGGAGGATACCAGGTGTGGGTTTGCAACGGGCAGACCCAGTGAGGGTGCAGGGTGGCTGGCTTACCTTGGGCACACATTCCAGTGCAGATAAACCAGCGAAAGAGTGAACAGTGAGACAGACCGCTCAGGCTAGGGCCCCAGCAACAAGAATTAGACCCTGAAAGCACCAACTGGAAAGACTTTTGGGGTCGAGGTGCCGGGAGAGTTCGTTGGAGAGACCCTCAGGGTCTTGGAGGGTACACAAGCCCACACACCCGGGAACCAGCACCAGAAGGTCACAATTTGCTTGTGGAAAGTGGCAGAGGGGACAGAAATCTGAGAGAGAGTGAAACAAACGCCATTGTGCCTCTCTGACCCCGCCCCCAAATACAGCGCCACAACCCAGGAACTGGGTCTCCCCACCCTGGTGAACACCTAAGGCTCCGCCCCTCAGACATAACAGGCATGAACAGACCAAAACATTATGGCTCAAGAACAGCTCAAAGCCCTAGAACCAATTATTCTAAGTGACCAAGAGATAGAACTTTCAGATGCACAGTTCAAAACACTGGTGATCAGGATGCTCACAGAACTGGTTGATTTTAGTCACAAATTAGAGGAACAAATGAAGGCTAAACTAATTGAAATGAAGAGAAATGCACAGGAAACCAATAGTGATGGAAAGGAAACTGGGACTCAAATCAAGGGAGTGGACCAGAAGGAAGAAAAAAATGACCAAACAGAAAAGAATGAAGAAACAAGAATTCAAAAAATGAGGCGAGGCTTAGGAACCTCCAGGACATCTTTAAACATTCCAACATCCGAATTATAGGGGTACCAGAAGGAGAAGAGGAACAGCCACATGTGGAAAACTTAACTGAACAAATAATAAAGGAGAATTTCCCCAATCTGGCTAAGGAAATAGACTTCCAGGAAGTCCAGGAAGCTCAGAGAGTCCCAAAGAAGGTGGACCCAAGAAGGAACACACTAAGGCACATCATAATTACATTAGCCAAGATTAAAATGAAGGAGAGAATCCCAGAAGCAGTAAGAGATAAGGGGACAGTCACCTACAAAGGAGTGCCCATCAGACTGTCAGCTGATTTCTCAAAAGAAACCTTGCAGGCAAGAAGGGGCTGGAAAGAAGTATTCCAAGTCATGAAATTCAAAGACCTACATCCAAGATTACTCTATCCAGCAAAGCTTTCATTAGAATGGAAGGGCAGATAAAGTGCTTCTCAGATAAGGTCAAATTCAAGAAGTTCATCATCACCAAGCCCTTATTTTATGAAATGTTAAAGGGACTTTTCTAAGAAAAAGAGGATAAAAAATATGAACAGTGAAAGGACAACAAACACACAGTTACTAACAACCACACCTAAAACAAAAGCAAACCAAGAGGACAGCCAGATCAGGAGCAGAACCACAGAAATGAAGAACACATGGAGGATTAGCAACAGGGGAATGGGAAGAGGAGAAGGGGGGAGAAGGCACAGAGACTAAGTAGCATAGATGGTAGGTAGAAAATAGACAGTGGGGAGGACAAGAATAGTATGAGAAATATAGAATCTAAAGAACTTGTGACACATGGACATAAACTAAAGGGGAGGAATGGTGGGGGAGGGGTGTGCAGGGTGGAAGGGAATGAAGGGGTGGAATAGGACAACTGTAATGGCATAATCAATAAGATATATTTAAAAAACCACAAGTACCATATTCCCAATAATTGGTATATTCTTAGAATTTAACATCTATTTAGTAAGTTGAAAACATTATGTTTTGAGATTTCAAGTCAAATATACAGGTTTGACTATAGCAATGTTTATATAAAAAGTCCTAAATATACATTATTACATTGCCAAATTTCAATTCAAGGTATTTATATCCAATTAATGACCTCCTACTGGCATATTTATAGAGAAACTATAAATGCATAACTTATATGTTACAAATATTTTAATATATATTTGTATGATAACTGATTTGTGCTAAGCTATTCTAAAAAATATCAAGTAAAACTGATGGGCAAATAATGACATTACCTTCTTTTACTTCAAAGGAAAAAGAAGCAAGCAATTTTTTTCTATTAAAACTGTAAGGGTAATATTGTAATATTATATAAATTTGGAATTTTCCAGAATAAAAATTTTAACATTGTTATTCTGAAAAGCAAGAAAGAACTGAATACAATTAACTTTAAAGAGCCAGCTGAGATAGTTCTTCCTAAAGAGTAAAGATCTATCATGTTAATCACCTACTTACTTCTAAAAATTTAACTAATGTATTCTTTATTTTATTTTTTAAAAGATTTTATTTATTTATCTTTAGAGAGGAAAGGAAGGAGAGAAAGTGAGAAATATCAATGTATGGTTGCCTCTCGTGAGTCCCCTGCTGGAAACTGGCCTGCAACCCAGGCATGTGCCCTGACTGGGAATCGAACCGCGATCGTGAGGTTCGCAGGCCTATGCTCAATCCCCTGAGGGCTCAGGGTCCTTTATTTTAAATAAACATTTATTTAGAAGAAATGGTCAAAGGAATAGGCAGAATAACTTGGTTTGGTTTGTTTTTCTTACAGCCAAAGATCTTAGCAACCTAATCATATGGCCTACAAGTGAATTAATCTGTTTTACCCCAAAAGGGTATCACATATAATTAGATAACTATATAATTAGTTTAGATACAAAGTATCCAACACTTGGAGTAGCTGATCACACACTAGGCATGGTTGTAAGTGCTTTCACCTAGAACTCATGTAATCCTTACCCCAACCTATGAGGTAGGTCAAGTTTCCAATCCCATTTTACAGATGAAAGGTGAGGAATAGAGATTAACGTGCTCACCTCTCAGAGCTGTGAAGCAGCAGAGCCAGGATTCTAACCATGGCAGTTCTGCGTCAGTCCAGGGTGTAACTTGCTATGCTACACTACTTGTAATTACTTTGCAGGAATATAATTTTTTTAAATAGTAAGAAGAAAGTAAATATTCTCCTTAGGACATATTCTAAAACACGTGACTCATTTTTCAAATGAATTTCACAATGTCCATTCCATGTCACTTAAAACAACTTGTCTTTCAACAGGTACTTTGCTAATAGCATTGCAGAAAAGCAGGAGAAAAAAAACCACTTTCAATTAAAATTTTTTCTGGGAGGTGTTTAAACATAAGACACAACCTCTTTTCTTCATCACTTCGAATGTATAGATTATAATTTCACTCAGATGATTTCAGAAATTTCACACAGCTTATTAAAAATCACACAGTACCACCCCTTATATATCAAATGGCATAATTTAACCCCAGAATGTACTCAAGAACGTGTAAGTAGCAGAGCTGAGTGTACAAATCAAGGCACAAGCCAAGGAGAGAATATCATTTCAAACAAACTCTTAGTATATTTTGGATGGCACCACTGCCTGATATAATGATAAACGCCATACCATCCTTAACATGAGAGTGATGGGTTCCCAAGCTTCCAAATCACTTATACTGCAATATACTCAGAGAAAAAAGAACACATATTTACTAAGTTTATGATAGTGGAAAAGCTTACTGAGAAAGATAAACACACACACACTGAAAAAACCTATAAAGACCACATTGAAATGACACAGCAATTTTCTCTCCACGTGCTATCACTCCCACATTGCCAATCAATTTTACCTCAGTTAGAATTAAGTCCAAAGTGTCAATTCCTTGTTATCTCCTCTACTTCCAGAGAAAAAATTATCTCCAAGGCAAAAGATGAACTTAAGACTGTTCTAGGCGAATTAAGTACCTCCATATAATTATATACTATCACTATATCAGTTAAGAGCATAAATGTAATAAAAATTCACAAAAACATTTTAATAAACAACTCAATTATAATGTTACAAATGTTATAATATTTTTAAAAGGTTACAATGTTACTTGTAAGCTTTGGAGCTAAAATACTTGAAATCAGTGTCCGTGAGGACTGACAGTCAGTTGGCAATAGACCAGGCCTCCTGTATCCAAGCCACAGACAGATTCTTATTAGTCACTCTACTTATCAAAGCCCACAAGCTTCTTGGTAACAGTGGCTTAGACTCTCAGCCTTTATCCCCTACTCTAAAAAAGAAAGAAGAACCTATGAAATTAAAACTGAAGAGTTCTGCCATATTTTCACTGTTTTGTCCTTTTTAGTTTGAAGCTTCCTTCCCAATTTCGAATATAAGATAGGAAAACTCCGAGTTTGCTGAGGAGTGGAGTATGTTTGATAAATGAGTGGACTTTCTGAAAAAATTAGAATTAATCAAAGAACTTTTTACTTCATTAAACAATGAACAGCCCCACATAAGTGAGGATGTCTGGTTACTGCAATGTACCTCTGTCTCATTGTGACAGGCATCAGGCCGCTCGGACAACTTTGTTTCCTTTTTGGCTGAAAACACCAAGGTCACATGCCAGTTACCTATACTCTTTTAAAAAATATATTGTGTTTATTTATTTTAGACAGAGGAAGGTAGGGAGAAAGAGAGAGAGAAAAACACTGATCAGCTACATCTCCTAGGGGCCCCACCTGGGCCCGAGGCCCAAGAGTCTTGGGTGTGCCCTGACTGGGAATTGAACCAGCAACATTTGGCTCTGTGGGAAGATGCTTGACCAGCTGGGCGACACTGGCCAGAGCACAGTTACCTATACTCCTCACCTACCAGTGTATCTACAGCCTCAATCACTGCTATGTTTGCCAACTCAGAAAACCAACTTTTGCCTCTTTTCCAAGTTAATCCTTCCATACATCCTCTAGATTTAAAGTAAATACTAGTGCCTTTAATCACTTGGAACCACCTTCCCCCATCGGGTCACTTTCACCTACAAAAACCTACTCAGGTCAGGTTCTCCTCACTACCTCTTTACACAAAACCCATCATTTTACTGTAAATACTAGATTTTTGTTATGGATTGAATGGTATGTTGAGGTCCTAATCCCAGGTGCCTGAGGATGTGACCTTATTTGAATACAGGGTCCTTGCACATGTAATTAGGATAAAGTTAATCCATTATGACTAGTGCCCTTATAAAAAGAGAAAACAGAAATACAAGGAAAATGTCCTGTGACAATGGAGGCTTCGTGATGCATGTACAAGCCCAGGAAGCCAGACTGCTGGCAACCACCAGAAGTCTCCCTTACAGGGGAGGGGAGGGGGACCCCGCCAACATTCTGACTTCTAGATTCCAGAAGCCTGAGAGAGAGAGAACTACAATTATTATAAATTAATTTCTGTTGTTTTAAGGCAGCCGGCTTGTGGTACTTTGTAATGGTAGCTCTAGGAAACAAATACAGTCCTTAATGATATTGTTGGCTCCTTCCTTTTCTCATTTTATAATTTAATGCTCTAGTAATTTGGCACATAACCCCCTTCAACTTACAGACACTAAAGGTTTTAAGTAACACCATTATGCCTACCCTCGAAGATAATCCTCACTGTATTTTCTGTTCTTAGTCTTGCTCACTTCTTTGTAGTATTTAACACTGTATTTAGCTAGCTTAATTCACCCTACTAGGGTTGCCAGAATTCACAAATAAAAATACTGTTTTATCTGGCAACCCTAACCTTTACTAAATTTTTAAAACTCAATTCCCATCTCATTCTCCCTGAAAAATGTGCTCTGCAAAATTCTGGGTTAGAAAATAACTACTATACTGCCAGTATGACATAAGCAGATACATGGAAATGATTCGCAGTTGGAAGCATTCATGTAAATCACCTGGGGAACTTTAAAAAAAAAGAAATACTATTGTATGTTCTTCAATTTTCACAAAGTTCACCAGCCAATTCTGAGACACCTCTAATCCAAAACCACTGTTGACCACAAGAAAGAAAATCCCTGCCAAGACTCCTGTGGTCAAATGAGCCCAAATTCTTTAGTGAAGTCTAGCAGCTATTGTTCAGTGGTATCTTGCACGCATGTGGCATTTCAGTGAAAAGGCATAGACAGGGCTGCCAAACCTGTGCAATGCTCCTGCCATCTGAGCATATTATACCCAATAGGACTGAGATATCCCTGTCCAATTGGAGCTGCACAGGTATATCCTCATTTGCATACTTACTGACCATTAAAGAGGGACGCCACAACAACCAATCAGAACAGCGGGGCCAACCCAATCAGGATAGTGATATTTGGACCAATCAAACTGTACAGATTTGGAGTTTTCATCTGCATATAAACAAATCAATCAAGGACTGGGGGCAGAAACTTCTCTCTCTATAAGCCAGGCTCCAGTTGTCCCAGGGGAGAGCACTTTCAGCTGCCTTTCCCTGGCTTGAGCTGTAACACTTCAGTTGTAACAGAGGACTGCTTCGCTTGAGCAGTCTTACTCCACTGCATCCCGGATTAGGGACTCCTGGTGGCAATGAATTGGTGGCAGAGAACTGTGGTTCACACCACTATTTACATTAACACTAAATAGGGACTGGTTGTTCACTTGCTTCTCCCACCCCAACGAAATAAATTATTTAAGACCAGAAACTGATTTTCCTATTACTTATTTCCAACAGGAGAAAGCACTGCGTATCACTGATACCAATAGCCTGGCCAGACTGCAGGAACAGGCAGAAGGTGAGGAAAAGAGGGGGCAGTCAGAGGAGATGTGAACCCGAGGCAGCAGGCAGGGCCACACTGTCTGGATAACTAAGCTGGGGCCTGGTGAATGCTCTACCCCTTGTGCACAGCAACCTGCTCCAGCAGCAGATTCCCCACACCTCAGGCAAGGTGGCAGTAGGAGGAAGTATTGTAGGAAGCTCACACAAGGCCAGTAAAATGGTTGGTCAGGGAAAAAATCCCTCCTACCCCTTCCAGTACCAGATTGGGCACAGGACCAGGGGAAGGCAGTCACACGGGCTCTAGAGATCAGAATGGCAGAAAAGGAGGAAGGGACATACTCTTTTACCCAATTCCTGAACATACTGGCTGATGCACTCACAGGACCTTCCAACCATGGAAGCTGCACGGCCAATGGCAACACTGGGCCCACATTCGGGTTCCACTGAGGAACCTGATGCCTGACAGTGGCCAGGAGAAAAGCTCAGCTGCCTGAATGTCCACTCAGCAACTGCCTATGGTTCCCAAATGATGGTACTTTAAATAGGAGAAGGAACTGTGGACACTGTCTTTAGCTTTGGCCTGCCTGAGGGAAGCTGGGTTTTCCTTTGTTTCCAGGAGGGGATGGGCTTTGAGACAAGAGCCTGCCATTCTCTGACTGTGCAGCATTTGAATAACAACCTCTTTCCTTTCTCACCAACCTCTGCACCTAGAATTTGTCCACTGGTGGCAGCGGGCGGCCGAACTCCGCTTTTTGGTTTGGTAACATCAATACCAGAAGGTGGCAAAACTTGGCCTATGGGCCAAATCCAACGAACTGTTTAATTCTGTAAATAAATTATTATTGGAATAGAGCCATACTTATTCATTTACATATTGTGTATGACTGCTTTCAATCTACAATAGCAGATATAAATAGTTGAGACAAAGATCATATGGCCCACAAAGCCTCAAACACTATGTGGTCCTTTACAGAAATAGTTTGCTGACCCCTAACCTGTATGGTAAACAATTAAATAATCACTGATATACCAAATACAACCAATTTAGAGGTTGAACTAAACAAGCATGTTAACATGGATATCTGGAGCTTTACATGTGCGCATGTGTGTATAATATCTGAATACATAAAATATTACAATGTTCGAATAAGTTCAAATTGATGACTCATCAAATATACAGTAACTATATATTGGTTAATAAAACGCTTTACCATCTGAACAAACTTTTACCCACATTGTCCAAAAATATACTGTAGACTGATGCTACATTATTGTAATTAAATACACTCCTTACAATGAACCTCTTTGGGCAAACACTTCTTATTTCACTGGGAGAAAAATCAAACAGTTTTTAGGATCTCAAGCAGTGCCATGCTTTTCACACAATAAATGTTACTTTGTTATGACAGTAACACTTCACCTAAAGAGCTCTCATATTTCACTTAGAATATAGCTAAGAAACGAAAAACAAAAAAAAGAGTACTTCTAACAGGTACATCCTCTCACTAAGACCACACATAAAGTACGTAATGTATATACGGATATATACGTATATATACAAAAATATACATATAAAGATGTATTTTAGTATGCTTATGTTTATATGCAATTACACACATTTCTTTAATACTCTTTGTATCTTTAGCATATAGGTTTAACATATAAAGATGATATACAGTCAGGGCCAGCTAGTTCTTAACTATGCAAAATTATATACAGTATATAAAGGTAATATATATTTTCAATCTGTAAAGATATACTGCATAAAGACAAACTCAGAGCTTATTTGGTTATTTTTGTTTTGTTTAATCTATAACTTAAATTATATTACTTATATTACTTTCAGGTGTACAACAAAGTGATTTGGTATTGGTTCTTAATTACACATGATCCATACAACTTGGTGTTCTGATAGCCAGCTTAAACTAAAAGTACCAACTTACAACATGAAAATGTTATCTCAAAAGTAGGCTAACAAACTGGAAGGGTGAGAAGTATCAAATGTCACCAGCCTTCAGATAATTCATAAAAGATTTTAAAACACTGCTATACAAAGGGAGGTCTCAGGCTGAAGGGGACCTTCTTAGAAATGCGGTATCCACATTTTAACAATGTCCTCAGGTGATGATCCACATGATTTGAGACCTCTGGTCCAGAAATACTAGACCAAATGAATACTGCTAAAAGAAATTACTGTCTAAAATCACTCTTCTCACCCTGACTAGTGTGGCTCAGTGGACTGAGTGCCAGCCTGAGACTCCAAAGGTCGCCAGTTCAATTCCTAGTCAGGGAAAATACCTGGGTTATGGGCCAGGTCAGGTTCCCAATAGGTAGTACACTGGCAACCTTTTGATGTTTCTCTTCTCTTTCTCCCTGCCTTCCCCTCTGTCTAAAATAAATAAATAAAATATTAAAAAGTAAAAAAAAATAGCATTACTCTCCTCCTTGCCAATCATCCCAACCCCAGTAAAGGTCCAATTTCATAACATATAAATGGAAAACTTCTAACAATAATCATTTAAAAGATGACAATACCTTCAGCACTTGAACTTGACCTTCTGTAGTAATGTCCTTTAGCAGTTCACAAAAGGACTGACACAGACCTACTGCATACGTCTGCAATTCAATCAAAAGTCAAAATATACATATAAATCAATCTGCAATATCAAAACACACATAAAATTCAATCTGGGATTCATTATAACCTATTGAGAAGTATATACTAAAGTTTCATTTAATACTATTTAGGAGTCCTGGCTCAGTGGATTGAGTGTGGGCCTGTGAACCACATGATAGTGGTTCAATTCCCATCAGGGCACATGCCTGGCTTGCAGGCCAGTTCCCCAGTTGAGGGTGCAGGAGAGGCAAGCACATACTAATGTTTCTTTCCCTGTCTTTTACCCTCCTTTCCACTCTCTGTAAAAATAAATAAATAAAACCTTAAAAGATTTTAAAAAATATATAAAACTCTTTAGGAAAAGTTTAGGAAATAAAAATAAGAGCTTCTTTCTCATGCTGATTTTTATAGAAATATGAGGAGATTCTTATCAAATATTCATAGAACATAGTTTCTGCGCTAACAAACCTAACTCACGGAACTGCATCCTATCTCCCTTGCAGTAGTGGGCAACACTCACATATATACCCCTCCCAAATTAATATCGGTTCATCACTTAAATTTTGAAAAGGTAACTCCTCATTTCAAAAGAAAATGATAAATATATAATTTTTACAATGCACAACACTGTAACATACCTGTAAAAATTCTGTTGATGATAAAAAGATATAACCATTGATGATCTTAAAGCAGGTTCTGAGATTTTCTGAACTTAGTTCTGCCAAAATAATAACTAGTTTTTAGAAACAACAAATTAATTCATTGTTCAATGTCAGGTTAAACAAAGTGAATTATTTGAAGTTACACACACTTTTTTACAAATCTTTGCAGAGTGCTATTCAGAATACTAGTATATAAATAACTACCTCAAAACTGGCATCAACCTACAACTTTATGCTTTCCCATATACCTCCCATATAAAAAACAATTTAGAAAAAAAATTAAGTTCCCTTTTTTCCTTTCAGAAAAGAACTACATAACCATATGACCCAATATTTAAAATCAAACTAAATTTCTAGTATTAGCAATGGCAAACAACACGCAGTTGGATTGTTTTACCTTCACATTTGACACCTGCTTAAATGGGTTCATGCAATAAGCATTATGCTTCCATACTTGTAATTACCAGAATAGCCCAGGAAAAGGATTTGGTTTTTATCTATGCCTTTAAAAGTGCAAAGTAGAAGCTATTTTGTTAAAACTGACTATAAGCATAAGTTATGCAGTGTTATTTTATACACCTTATCACATACAATAGTTGTACAACAGAATACAGATTGCACAAAACATAATTGTGTAGATAAAAAAATATCTATGTCTAAAACCTGCCATTCTTTGTTGCTAATACTTAAAAATTCTATATACTTGCAATAGGGTAAATTACAAAAAGTTTTTTCTGGCAAAATATTGACCTACGGCCTGGGCTCTTATCTAAGTCATACTTTAGCAAAGTGAAAAGACATTATATTCAGATGAGAATTTCCTATATATTCTCACAATAAAATGACAATCCTACTTTTGGCTCAAAATGTATTTTAAAGGCATTAGTTCACAAACTTTAGGATTTAACAAATAATTTTAAAATAAGGATGTGGGGGGAAAGGGAATGGCCAACTTGTAACTATGCTAACGAGAGGCATAAAAATAAATAATAAAGGTTGTCATCTAAATATCTTTCACAACAAGACAAAAATCTCAAGATAAAGAGGCAGGCATTTATTTTGGATAATTTTCCTTATGAGAAATGCGTATTGTCCCCTTCTCCTCAAGAAGAAAGTCCAGTCAATTCTGGATTTGTTTATAATGTTTCCCAGTCCAACATATTTGAGAATTTAGGATGGCTATATTCCAGGCATGTCAGGGAACATAATTTCTAAATGACTGCCATCATTTATGATGAAGAAAACAATACTTAAGACATGTTGATTTTCAAAACCATAACACCCATCTTTTCTTACAGATGTTTAAAAATCTATTCCTAGATCAATCACATCTCCATCATGCTAAGAGTAGCTTTTATTAAATTTTCTAGGGCATGCTGTCATCAGCACATAGTAAATACTAATATTAAGGGTAGTCCTAGAATCAATAAATTTATTAACCTTTAGGTATATAAAACAGTTAATTATATCCATGAGTTCCTCCTAGTGACAAAAAAAATATTATTATCTGGTCCTAGCACCAGAACCATACAATGGATCTATATTTCTTTTCAGACCCTATGAGTAACTAAAGTCAAATGTTTTCAACCAGGGACAAGTTTTCCCCTCTGGGGACATCTGGCAATGTCTGAAGACTTTGGGTATAATAACCAGCACCTAAAGGGTTGAGGCTAAGGATGCTTAATATTAAGCTTCCTACAATGTACACTGGGCAGCCCAACATAACAAAGAATTATATGCCCTAAAATTTCAACAGTGTCCACACTAAAAATCTCTAATTTAGGTGATTGATTTTCTTCCTTCCACAGACTGAGAGAGCTCTGAGGCATATCTGTGGCCCATTACAGTTTCTAGTTATGCTGTGTGCATGTGATTTATATCTACCTGTATAATTTATAGTTCATTCCTTTTTCTCTATTTTTGGTGCTATTTTTAATTTATAATTTCAAATGCTACATTGATTTATTCTTTTAACTTTCTGTAAAGAGGACAAAAAGAATTCCTGAATTATGTTACAGAGATTTAATACAAATTTACTTATGTTTAACCATGCTAGGTAATGTTTCTGTTTGGAAATGCCACTGTAATAGTTTCTTTTATTTCTGACAAAATAAAAAACCAGAAAGTGTAAGATCCTTATGATTGCTTGGGGGGGGGGGAGGGGGCAGAGGGGGATGGCAGTGGAGGGAAGTCCCTTCCCAATTAGATAGAAAGTTACCAGCAGAAAACTTTCGTTAGTCAAGAAACATTAGTCTGGCATTTATAACAAGGATAAGAGCCAATCAGATGTTTACCTTTTAAATAATTGTATTACTAAGTAAGTTAACATTATAAAATAGATTTAAAGAATTTTAAAAACATACCCTTAGAACTAAATTATTAGGTTTACTTTTAGTTATAGCCCCTGGTTCTACTTAAAATATCTCCAGTTCTACTTACATTTAGGGAAAACAATATAAAATAAATTTTAGCCTTGGATTTATTCACAATTAATGTACCCTAAAAACTATAACCTTAAATATCTTACAGTGTTCAGTATTATTGATTTTATGTAATTTAAATGAAAATGAAAAACTTCCTGACAGTAACTTTATTTCTACTTAGGAAATAAAAAACAGCTATTGTATTCATTAAATACATTTTTTAAAATCCCATATTTAATGAATAAGAATGTTTCACTGGTAAGAAAAATGAGTAATAATTTTGATTTGTATTCTTAAAAGATTAAAATAAACTGATTATAGTTGAAAAAGTTTTAAACGTCACCTGAAAAATGTATATGCAAAAAGCTACATGTCAAACAATACAAACTAGTTGTGCAATACTCAAATAAAGATAAAGGTAAAAGTATACTAAACTTGCACAGATATAATTATAACCAAACTTCTTCAGTATTATTGAGGCTGATGTACATACAACAATGCATAGAACAAATCACATATTACTTTTTGTTTTGAAAAATGTACAGAATACACAATCTGAAAGTATCACATCAGCTTTATTCATTGATACTATTAAATATAGGTATTTTAAAATCTTCAAAGGCCCAAAAAGTTTTAATCAAATAACAATGATCACAAGATTAAAATTTTACTAGTTTTGCTTTTAGCTTTTTGAAAAATATTAGAGTTGTCCCATTTATCCACCTTTGTCCACCTCTACCATTCCCTCCAGCAATGGCCCCTCCCCAGCCACCGCCCCCAGTTGATGTCCATCAGTCACGCAAGTTCTTTGGCTTCTCCATCTTTTTTTTTTACTGTTCTTAACCTTCCCTATTTTGTACCTTCCAACTTGTATTTCTTAATTCCTGCACCTTCTCCCCCATTCACCGCTTCCCCCTTCCAACATATAACCCTATAAACGATGTCTGTCTATTATTCTATCCTGTCCTACTTGTTTAGTTTGATTTTAGATTCAATTATTGATGGTTGTGATTTTGTTGCCAATTTAACATTCATAGTTTTGATCATGTTTTTCTTATATATTCCCCTTTAACATTTCATGTAACAATGGCTTGGTGATGAACTCCTTTAGTTTTAGCTTGTCTAGGAAGCACTTCATCTGCCCTTTCATTCTAAATGACAGCTTTGCCAGACAGAGTAATCTAGGTTGTAGGTTCTTGCTTTTCATCACAGTGAATACTTCTTGTCTGTCCCTTCTAGCCCACAAAGTTTCTCTTGAGAAATCAGCTGATAGTCTTATGGGGTGCTCCTTTGTAGGAAACTCTCTGCTTTTCTCTTGCTGCTATTAAGATTTGTCTCTTTATCTTTAACCTTTGGCATTTTCATTATGACATGTCTTGGTGTGGACCTCCCTGCATCCATTTTGGGTGGGACTCTCTGTGCTTCCTGGACTTATATGTCTATTTCATTTACCAAATTAGAGAAGTTTTCTTTCATTATTTTTTCAAATAAGGTTTCAATATCTTGCTCTTTCTCTTCTCCTGACACCCAATTCAGATTCTGGTACATTTGGAGATGCCCCAGAAGCTCCTTAGCCTATCCTCATGTTTTCTGAATTCTCTTGTCTTCTTGCTATTCTGACTGAATGTTTTTTTCTTAAGTTCCAAATCACTGATTTAATTCTCAGCTTCCTCCTCTCCACTATTGGTTTCTTATAAATTTTTCTTTATTTCATTTAGTGTAACCGTCATTTCTGCCTGGGTTTTTCTGATGCTATTGAAGTACCCAATGAGTTCCTCGGGCATCCTGATAATAAGTGTTTTGAACTCTGCATCTCATAGATTGGTTATCTCCATTTCATTTAGTTCTTTTTCTGGAGATTTGTTCTGTTCTTTCATTTGGGCCATATTTCATTGTCTCTGTGTTTGGGCCACCTCCCTGTGTTTGTTTCTGTGTATTAGGTAGAGCTGCTTTGACTCCTGTCTTAGTAGCATAGCTTATTATAGAAAAGCACACCTGTAAGTTGGATGGGGTAGAGCCTCAGGTAATTGTCAGGGAGGGGCAACCCATGTGACCACTCTGTGGCTGTGTGGGTGAGGGCTCCCAGACGGAATAATGCTGCTGCCTGGCCTCTGGAGTTGTGCCTGGGAGGAAGCTGTCTCCAGCACTCACCCTGATGCCAGTTACTTCACTTTCTCCCCATATGCCACTGGTGCCTTCTCAGCTGTTGTCCTGGTGCTGAATCCTACAGGGAGTGGGTCTGCATATGCCTTCAGTGTTTTGACGGTCCTCTAAGAGGAGTCTTCTGTGAGTCCCACAGTTTCTTCGGTTGCCCCAAACCCCATTTGTTTTCACAGACAGAAGTTATGGGGACTTAACTTCCTGGTGCAGGAACTCAAGGCTGGGTGGTCTGGTTTGGGGCTGGGATCCCTCACTCATGAGGTATCCCTCCCAACTTTTATCTACCACATATGGGTGTGGGACCACCCGTTCTGTGTTCCTGCCCCTCCTACCTGTCTGGGTGAATGTGGCTTCTTTAAATTCTTGGTTGTCAGACTTTCATACAGCTCAATTCTGATGTTTCTGGGTGGTTTGTTTGTAGTGTAGCTGTAAGTTTCTGTAGCTGTGTGAGAAGGCAAGGCATGTGTACCTACGCCTCCATCTTTACCAGAAGTCACATTTAACTAGTTCCTGATTCAATTAAGTAACAAATTCTATAGAGCCAATGGTTGGGTACTTTTAAAAGTAATGTTAATAGTAATAATAAATATAATTACAAAACAATTAAATTGTGCTTGCTATGTGCCAGATATTGTTCTGGCACATAAAAGTCCTTACCGACTCATAAGACTACGCATCAACTACAAAGCTTTCTATAGTACAACTGTACTATAGTACTTATTAAACCTACATTCAAAATAGGGCATACAGATCTAGCAGGGTTACTGTTATGTTTCTTGTTTAAGTCTCTTCTTGGCCACCACTCCTCTCTCAACACATTGTAAAGCCAAGGCATGTTGAATTTGGGGTGGTATACGAAGGTGAAGTGAAACTACTGTGCAAAGTCAGCCATATGCAAAAATGGCTTTATCTGCTTAAGACAAAGTTCATAATGGGTCTGGGTTGAGATTTCCACTCTTAGGTCAAGAATAAGGAAACACTGGATCACCAAGAATAGTGAACATGCGGTCTCCACGTTAAGTAGAACAAAGCTAAAAGGGCTTCACCCGAGTAAAGAAAAGTGAAAAGGAAATTTCCTATTCTCTTTTTCAATAATGTCTTAAGTACAGACAAAACTTTCCCTAGCAATAAGTGACTGGTATTCTGCCACTGTCTTCATCTTTGGAAATTTTTTTCCATAATTTTATGGAAATGCTTGATGATAAATAAATAGCACGTGGCTCTTCTTTACTAGAAAACAGATGATATTTTGGTACTATTTGAGATCTCACCTATACTAAAGAATGGGACAGAAGAACAGAAAAAGAAACAGAGAAAATGTGAAGAACTAATTAAATTACCTAGATACGAGAGCCATTTAGCAAATGAAAGTTTTTTTTAAACCAGTTATGATTTGTTTTAGTCCACATTTGTTGATACAGTCAAAAGTGAGCCTGCACTTCTGTGGTGCATCATTATACCACAGAAACATTTCCGCCACTAATAAAACTGCTCACTACAAAAAAGTTCTTAGAAAAAACAATCTTTAGATATTGTTAAAATAAATTTGTCTTTTTCCTAGTATTTTTCTATATAAATATTGTCTCCTGAAATATTAAACTATTCTGTTAGTATACCCAAGTCCTAACAAAGGAATTAAATATGCTTCATTTAAGAGTCTTGAAGAACTTCTGGCCAAGAGGGAGGCATAGGTGGAAACACTGTGCCTCCTCACACAACCAAAATTAAGGAAAACAAAGATTCAGAAACAAAAACACAACCAAGACAGAAAATTGAACTGTACAGAAGTCCAACAACCATTTCACCAGACTGGTAAGAGAAGCAGAGTCAGCAGCCAGCGAAGAGGGGTCACAGCAGGAAAAAGAGGTGGCTGCCAGACCTGGGGCAGGGGAAAGCAATGAGCAGACCCAGTGAGGCGTGCAAAGTATGGCTGACTGTGGTCACATATTCATGCACAGATAAACCAGGTAAAAAAAGGTAGCGAGACAAGACTGTCCAACCTAGGGCCACAGCACTGGGAAATAAAGCCTAAAAGCACCAATTGAAAACACTTGTGGGGGTTGAGGTGCAGGGAGAGACCCCCAGCCTCATAGGAAAGTTTGTTGAAGAGACCCACAGGGTCCTAGAACGTACACAAGCCCACCCACCCAGGAACCAGCACCAGTGCTTGTGGGAAGTGGCAGAGGGGAGCAAAATCAGAGAGAGTGTGGAACAAGTGCCATTGTTCCCTCTCTGACCTCACCCCCACATACTGTGTCACAAGCCAGGGACTGGGGTGCCCTGCCCTGGTGAACATCTAAAGTTCCATACCTCACTACGTAACAGGTGGGAACAGACCAAAACATTATGGCTCAATCAGAAGAGCAAATCAAAACCCCAGAGCCAATACTTTTAAGCAACCAAGAGATAGCCAACCTATCAGATGCACAGTTCAAAACACTGGTGATCAGAATGCTCACAGAACTGGTTGATTTTGGTGGCAAATTAGATGAAAAAAATTAAGGCTACACTAAGTGAAATGAAGGAAAATGCACAGGCAACCAATAGTGATGGAAAGGAAACTGGGACTCAAATTAATGGAGGAGACTACAAGGAAGAAAGAAACAACCAAACAGAAAAGAAGGAAGAAACAAGAATTCAAAAAAATGAGGAGAGGCTTAGGAACCTCTAGGACATCTCTAAACATTCCAACATCCGAATTATAGGCATACCAGAAGGGGTAGAGGAAGAGTGACAAGTGGAAAACTTATTTGAACAAATAATAAAGGAGAACTTCCCCAGTCTGCCAAAGGAAATAGACTTCCAGGAAATCCAGGAAGCTCAGAGAGTCCCAAAGAAGGTGGACCCAAGAAGGAACACACCAAGGCACATCATAATTACATTAGTCGAGATTAAAATGAAGGAGAGAATCCTAGAAGCAGCAAGAGATAAGGGGACAGTCACCTACAAAGGAGTGCCCATCAGACTGTCAGCGGATTTCTCAAAAGAGACCTTGCAGGCAAGAAGGGGCTGGAAAGAAGTATTCCAAGTCATGAAATCCAAAGACCTACATCCAAGATTGCTCTATCCAGCAAAGTTTTCATTTAGAATGGAAGGGCAGATAAAGTGCTTTTCAGATAAGGTCAAGTTAATGGAGTTCATCATCACCAAGCCCTTATTATATGAAATGTTAAAGAGACTTTTCTAAGAAAAAGAAGATAAAAAATAGGAACAGTGAAACGTCAGCAAACTCAGTTATTAACAACCACACCTAAAACAAAAGCAAACTAAGCAGATAGCTAGTAACAGAAGCAGAGCCATAGAAATGGAGATCACATGGAGGGTCAGCAACAGGGGAGTGGGAGGAGAAGAAGCAGGGAGAAGGTACAGAGAATAAGTCGCATAGACAGTGGGGAGAAAATAGATAGGAGGAAGGCAAGAACTGTAGTGTGGGGAACGTAGAAGCTAAGGAACTTTAGTAAACACAGGTCATCTGTCTATCTGAGGAACTTTAGTAAACACAGGTCATCTATAATGCCCAAATTACAGCTGCATTAGTGAGTTCATGCTTTAATACCTACCAAGAAGTGGTGACATATTCTGAAATATACGAAGCAGCTCTGGTGTAATAAATGGGCTGTTTTCCAAAGTCACTAACCTAGAGAAAAAAAAATTAAATCATTTTCTGTAACCATTAAAGTTATTAGTATAATTTAAATATTTCAAAAACTGTCCCATTTAAAGATAGAAAGAAAAATAGACAATATGAAGTCATACAATTACCTAAAAATAAATTATAAAATTCATCAAAATTAAAAGCCTATTATATAAATCATATAGTATTATTTCTATATAAATCGCAAAAAAGTATAAGGAAAGAAACTACATTCTAAAATATGTATGCTTATAACAATAAAGCAAAAGTATGATTATGATAAATGGTCTGGAAGAGATAAAAATTATTTCAGTTTTTGTTTTCTTGATATAGTCTTATCAAGTGTCCTTTCAAAGAAACACTGGGCTAATTAGTGGAAAAAAGTTATATTAAATTTTTAATATGAGCTTAGTAAAATTTAATAAATACGAACAAGCAAATCTCAATCACAGTAATAACAATCTGAAAAAAATCAATGTATAAAAAATAAATTACATATGGATTGTGGTTTATCATAGAAGTGTGTAGTTAATTTATCTCCTCAGGCCACCTTTTCTACCTCCACCAAAAATAGTTAAAGAAGAAAACCATGACTGTTACAATATCTGCAAGGAAAGGGAGGGAGGGTCCTATTTGAAATGGAACATTCACTATAAAAACTCTTATCCAATTATAAAGAGGAAGGAACTTCCTTTACCTCATAAAAGAGTACCTACCACTCACAGAAAACGCACCTGGTGAGTTATGAATCTATCCTCTGGAAACACAGCGACATGCCACTAAAGACATCATCTATTATTCTGTCTACATGGACATCTGCTGAGTGTGTGTGTGTGCAGGGCGTCTTGGAAGGACTCTAATATGATAAGCCAAGTAAGTTAATAAAAGATACAAAGGTAGGTATGAAAAAGTTATGTTTTTATTCACCCAAGATATGCCTGACAGAAAAGAAGGGAAAAGAATTCATAAATAAATTTCCCAAATTACTCAGGGTTCAGCAAGATTGCTTAACATATCAATACACTGTAACTGCCTTCCTCTTCTCACCAGAAGGAGGTGACACAGATGGGCATTTAGTAAACATGACAAGATGTGAAAACACAAAACACAATATTCAAAAATGCTGGCAGCACAGGCCACTGTAAAGTATTGGTTGTTTACCTCCATAAACCACTGTCTAGCATCACGAAAGAATATCCTACTGCAAATTTCAAAACATGGTTTCTAGTGAATGCATATCACTTTCGCACCATCAAAGAGTTGAAAAATATTAGGAGGAACTGTGCTGAAATGCAGAGATGGCTGCCTGCCACTTCAAAAGCCAATACTCTAAAGATAGGAGCTAATATAACAGAAAGTGGCTTAGTTAGATGCAGGCCATCTGGAAGTTGGGGGACTCTATCACAAAGCCCATCTTCTCAGAAACACAGCGACATGCCACAAAAAGGCAAGCTGATTCCAAAGCTATGTAGAAGGCAAATGAGCAAGAACAAAAAAAAAGATGGAGGACTCTTGTCTCAAAGACTATGTCTCTGGGAAGATGGGCCTCTCGCATCTTAAAGCCCATCTCCCCATCTCAGTGGAGGCAAAGGTTTTTATAAGGAAGGAGAGGGGAAATAGAACAAAGAGATCAAGGGAAGGGCTTGAAAAGTTTTTTATGTGCAGACGAGCACAGTCCATTCTGATAAGGACAGTGATGGTCCAGTGTGTGTCATCCTGCCTTCCTGGATGAAGGTCAGCAAATCTCCTGGAGCTGGGATGCCTGTCGACTGGAGTCTGCATCTTTTGAAGTTAGTTCCTAGGATTCTTATACAAGCATGCTATTTATTTATAACCCATGTATTTGTCAGAGTCAGCATTTATAGAAATTGCAGGGTGGGTTATAAGTCCCCACTATTACACTTACCTACTGTTATAGAACCACTGTAAGTCACAGAGACAAAAATCTAGTATCATGAAGATGGCAATTCTAAGTTGTTATGCAGAATGAATAAAATGTCAACTCAATTACCTATAGGGCTTTTCCTGGAAATTAGGCAAGCTGATTCCAAAGCTATGTAGAAGGCAAATGAGCAAGAACAAAAAAAAAATTTCTCAAGAAAACAAAAAGACATGGGGGTAGGGGAAGATACTTGCTCTACCAAATATCATGACTTACTATCGAATCAGTGTAGTGAGTATCGTGAACAGAATAGAAAGCACACGAAATACAACTTTTTGCATATGACAGAAGAGGCGCCAAGGATAAGTAAGAAGAGGTAGACTGTCTACTCAGTATTTGGTGGTGAATCTCTAACTCAAACAAAATACAGAAATTAACTCCAAGGCAGGTATGAGAAAGGTGAGACTTCACAAGATATCAAGAGAACATATTCATGACTTTAGGTTAGAGAAAGATCAAAGAAGAAAACAAATAAACATGACTACATTAAATTAACAATTATTGTATATCAAAATATAACCCCCCAAAGCAAATATATATGTCACATATTGAGGAAAGGTCATTTGCAATATAAATAAGGGAAGAACCCCCTAAAATGGAATTATCTTCTGGAGGGTGGCCCCTTGTAGTGCAGGCTTCCCCTGCTAGGTGAGTGTTCCAGGAACCCATCTGTATCGGTGTTCCTTCCAGCTAGCATTGTTGTCAGAGGCTGCTTGGACCTCAGTGAATTTTTTCTGAAGGCTCTTTCAATGTGTTTGCCCATTTCACAACGAATCATTTACAAGTGCACCTGCCTACACCTCCTTGAGTATTCAGCAGTTTTTTAACAAAAACAGCATGATCCCTGTGCCCCATCCTCCTTATTCACGTCACCTTGGCCTGAGCAACTTTTTTGTTGTTTCCCTGGATCAAAAAAGTCCTCAAAGGGAAATGTTTTCCCCATGTAGAAGAGGTAAAACAAAAACAGTAGAAGCACTAAAAGGCATCAAAATTGATGAGTTCAGAAAATGGTCTGAGCAGTGAAAAAAAAATGTCCTGACAGTTGTATTGCATCAAATGGAGAGTACTTTGAAGACAACTGAGGTTTAAACATGTAAGAATACACAATGTTTTATAAATAAATAACAGGTTTTGGGACCACCTTTGTAACAGACACAATAACATGCAAAGGAGTAATATCCAAAAGGTAACAAGAGAAAAATGGACAGAACATATGACCAAGCATTTCACAGAGTAAGATATAAACACAGTCAATAAACCTGAGTATAAAAAACATACTCTTTCTCCCACCTTTCCCCCTCTCTAAAAATGTATGAATAAAATATTTTTTAAAATAAAAGAATTTTAAAAATCAATTAAGTCTGAAGTTTCATTTTATATACCTGACCACAAACATCAGCTGGTTCTGGTTATTCCTAGTAAGCTCAAATTCCCATTTTCCAATATAAAGATGTTACACCTTTGCTCCCCACAAACCTCGTATCATTATACATTCCCACTCTAGCCCATAATACTCAGTTGATGACTACGTTTGTTGAGAAACATAGAAGCTAACAGATGGAACACCTACCTATCTCATTCCACTACAATACAGCGGTCCATCTTCCTACCTTCAGTTAAAACAGATGAAGTATTCCTGCTGCTGAAAAAATTAAAAATATCAACCCTAGCCCTGGCTGGTGTAGCTCAGTGGATTGAGCATGGGCCTGTGAACCAAACGATCACGGTTCGATTCCCAGTCAGGGCACATGCCTGGGTTGCCAGTTCCCAGCAGGAGACGCATGAGAGGCAACCATACATTGATATTTCTCTCCCTCTCTCCTTCCCTTCTCCTCTAAAGATAAATAAATAAAATCTTAAAAAAAATTAACCCTCTACTTGTGCTGAATCACATTCCTTCTTGCCTTCTTCAATCATCTCTGTTTGGAGCCTCATCTACCCCTCCAGACCTTGCATTCCCCATACCAAGCAGCTGTTGCCAGATGTCTACATTCCTCATCACAGTACAAGTTCTGGAACAGGTCGTCAGTGTCACAGCCTATACTTCTTAGCTCCAGTTTATGCTTCAGTCTACCCCAATTTTGTCTTTTGTTCTTATCACTCCCCTGAAATCCCTCCTAACATCTGCATGTGGCCAAATTCACTTCTATGTGTTGCTCTTACTAGGACAATCAGCACAGCTGACATAGATGACCGCTCCCACTTTTAGGAAATAGTGTCCTCCTGGCTGGGTATTCTTCCTGTATCAGTAGACAGCTCTTCTCTGTTATCTCTGATGACTTCTCGTGTGACTCCTAAATGTTATAAATTCTTTAGAATTCTGACCGGAGCTGAATGTTCTCTATCTGTGCTTCACCTCCTAAGCAATCTCATTGATTCTCAGGCTTTAAATATTACATACAAAATACTAACCACTTTACAAACATTACCTCAGCTTCACAACACCCATGTGAAGTAGGAATTTTTCCTCATTGTTCAGATAAAGAAACTGAGGCTCACAGAAGATGATTACAAGCCTAGTATAGTGGTATAATTGGGGGTTAACACCTATTCTCTGATTCCAAACAAGTTCTAATCCATATACCCGTGTATACATATACATATACATATATATACATATATATATATAGGCACACATATACATAAATACATATATGTACACATATATACATATATACCGATGCTTTAAAGAATTCTAGCTATTTTAATAAGTTTGGTAAACTTAAAAAATGTATTATAATAGTTTAATCTGTTTACATGTAAATAAAGGCTAGGAAAAAAGAAATTACCATTAACGGAGCAATTCACCTTTATTATTTCCTATTCATGTAATATGTAAAAAGTTCACACACCTTTACTAAAACCACATTAATGTACTAAAAGTCTGCAATACTGGTAAGTATCTGAGTTGGTCTCTTTACTGTAAGTAATATTTTACATTTTTCTACCAGTCAGTATCATACAGTATCTACATGTTTACAAAAAAGTATTTATTTATGTGCCAGAGATGGTTTTAATTTGTAATCTCGAGTAGGAGCTGGTAAACAGCAGCTCATGGGCCTAATTAAACCCACATCCTATTTCTGTTAATGGTGTTTTAGTGGAGCAAAGCCATATCATATCCATTTGTTTACATATTATTTATGACAACTTTTGGCCTAAAACAGCACTATGGAATAGTTGGGAGAGAAAGCTGCATAGCCTGCAAAGCCTAAAATATTTACCATCTGCTCCTTTAAAAATAAAATTGCCAACCTCTGATCTAGAGTAATCCATTCTGTGCAAATGAAAATACATGAATATGAATGTTTCCAACATACAGCAATTTATAATCAGATGATCCAGAAGTCATTTAACTTAAAACAACTAATATAGAAAAGAATAAGAGAAACATAAATTGCAAATAAACACCTACCTAGTTATGCTTTATATCTGTACATCTAGTATTCTATAGAGATAATTAACTTATAATTTGCATCAAAGATAATTTCTAAGAATCAAAAAACTGTTCATTCCTAGACAGCTAACCAAAACTAAGAAAATGAGGGATGGGGAAAAAAAGAAAAACAGGGAGATCCTAAGTATTAATTTTTTCTATGGTTATTAATTCTATATGGTTAATTTGTGATTTGCTTTTTTAATTCCAATATCAGTTTATACATGGGAATTTTTAAACATTTCCTGTATTATAAACTATATTTTAAATAGAGATTATTGCCATTAGTACGGCAAGCTTAGTAAAGTAAAATGATTTTCTAGCACAGTTCCTTACAGTTTGTGGCACTAAGCTGCCAGAAGAATAGGTTTTTATGGAGTTTTTTTTGCTTTTCTTTTTACCTCTTAACACTACATATTACTCATAGTAAAATAATAACTCAAGTGTTTGCTTCGGCAGCACATGTACTAAAACTGGAACAATACAGAGAAGATAAGCATGTTCCCTGAGCAAGGGTGACATGCAAATTTGTGATGTGTTCCATATTTTTAAGCATTGAGGAAAAAAAATAACTCAAGACTAAGTAGCACTAACATTTAGGGCTAAGGTATAACCTCAGAAGTAGTAAGGTAGTAAGTGGTTGAAAATAACTCAACAATCTCCCAAAAGTCTCATTTAACACACTGGGAATTTTAAGTAAATTTTTAATTTTGAAAATTTATCAAGACCCAAATTTTACATCCCAAATTCAATAGATGAAATGCAGCTGAGTTCTTACTGAAATTCCCTTTTTAACTCTGACTACTGTAAGCCTACATTGAGCAACAGCAGCCAAGAAATGATGGAGCTATCATTTTACCCACTTTGGGGATACTGGTTTCACATTTTTGTTTTTCAATGTTTGAAAGCCCTAGGACATGTCCTTTGCCTTACTGGCATGAGAGTAAGGAAGGCCAGGAAAAAAAATAAGATCCATGGTATCAAGTTTTTCTTCTTACCATAATTCTAAACCATCTTCCAGAAGATAAACATGTGGAGGCTGGGAAACATCTGTACTCAGTTGAATAACTGGGAGCAGGAAAGGGTACAGGTTCTTGCTGTCTGCTCCTAATCCCTATGGGAAGTATAAATAAAACTTAATGTAAGACACTCTAACGTCCCACCCATCCCCCACCAAAAAAAAAAATCACCTATCATATATGAAAGCCCTAAAAACAACTTACAAAAAATAAATCAGATTTTAAAGGTTAGCCCTAATTAGAAGCATTACTCAAACAAAGTTAGTTCTTATTTTTATTAGTTAGTTCTATTTCTTAGTTTCTTAGTTTTATTTCTTCAGTTTACAATTAGAAAGCAGTAGCAAAAAAATACTATTCAAGTGCCTAATGGTAGTAAAACCATGTATATCAAAGCTGCACACACCTGTTTGTTTAAAGCAATTCCATACACAGCATTTTCCCGTTTCTGACTACTGAAAAAGGGTTAACACTAAAATACTAACTCCTATAAATTATGTAACCTAAATAACTAAAATGAACCTAACCTAAATGTTCACCAGTAAGATAATTAAATTATGGTGCATTAATATTCTAGAATACTGAATAGCTATAGAAAAGGATTAGACATGGAACAAAAACAATTTCAATTTCAAAATAATTATCAACTGGATTAAAAAGGTACAGAAGTGTGTATAACAATTGTACACGCCAAAAAATTTTCAATAGCCTCATTTCAAATATGCAGATGTGTTAATACAAGATAAATATGGAAAGGGGGAAAGAATGTTGCTGGAAGAGGATAAAGGAGTTTATTTATTTATTACATTTCTGTAAGCTTTTTAAAAAGATGTACACATCGCTTTAGTGAAGCTATTTTGCTAATATTTTTAAAGAGCAAAAACATAAGGAGGAACAGAGGGTATTTTATCTGCAATTCTAGTTTGCCTAAGTGCTGTCTTATGAAAAATGACTCCATGTTCTCATGCTAAATCTCATTCTGAAAGAAACCTAAAAGGATGAGAAATCCCCTTCTAATCAACGATGATCTCTATAATCTGACAAACACAGAAAGAAAATCAAATAAACTATCAAACACCTCAGTTAGGAAATAATCAAATGTCAATGTAGTGTGTAACAAATTACAGTACAACAATACATATGTATTCCCCCTTTTCTGAATTAAAGAGACATCTTTACTTTTAAAAATATGTATTCCCTTTTTGATGGCATATTTATACTAAAGTTCAACCTTTATCAGAACACAGACACTTCAGTGGAAATACATTAAGCTTATCCTGAAGTATAAGTTTGGCCCTTTACATAACTAAAAATAAGGTGAAAGACCTTATTAAAGATTTTTCCAAAGAAGATTATAAAAATTTCACATTTAATAAAGCAGCAGTATACTGAGACTTAAAATTCTGTTAAAATTTCATTCTCCATAGCTCCATATTTAACTGCAGAAAAAAGAAAGAACATTAAGACAAACTAATCAAGTTCATATTGATTATCAAGGAGGCTTAAAATTCCCTAAGAAAATTAGAATCTATCTACTTAGTGCACATCCCAACAGCACAAATTCCTAGTATTAGTAAAACTAAAGACAGCAACAGCGAAACACTTAATTAAGACTCTCTGTCAAATCCTGAGGAGAGTCAGCTTCATAATCTGGTGGCCTGAAACACATGCACAATCGCAGATATGCAGCTTTAAGCTAATCTGAACATTCTTTTGGCTCATGGTTATAACTACAAGACATTGACTACAATACTGTGAGGACTCAAAAATAAAATTATCAGTTATTTATAAAGTTATCAGAAATGCTTAAAGGAGGAAAATCATATTATACTATAATTACCTAAGATGTAAGGGGAAATTAGGTGAAGGGCACAAGGGAGTCTCTCTGTATTATTTTTGGCACTGCCTGTGATCTCTAATTTTTTTTAAGTGAAGGGGGAAAAAAGCCTAGAAAAACTGGCATTTCTCATTGCCTCCGGCAATCTTCTCATGTCTCATGTATAACAGGTTCTTCAATAACTTTGTTTCATTATAACAAGGATGAGACACTACAGAAACTTAACTCTTATTTACAGCACTTAGCTTAGGACTTACTACACATGCTGATAATGGCCAAACTTATTATTTCCAATCCAAATCTCTGAACTCTCTGAATGACTATGGGACATAGGTGTCAGACTCATTTCCACTGGGGGTGGTGGGGGGGAGGGGGCGGCACATCAGCCTCACAGTTGCCTTCAAAGGGCCAAAATAATTTTAAGACTGTATAAATGTAACTACTCCTTAACCGTTAAGGAATTGAATTGAACATTTGGTCCTTTGGAGTCAACTAACTGCAAGGCTGATGTGGCCCCCGCCCCCATTTAAAATGAGTTTGACACCCCTGCTATAGGAAGGACATTATCACCTAGAAGGCATCTCAAGCTCTTAAGTCTACCACTAAACCAAGCCACTGTCTTCCTTAAAAAAGAGTTCCTTTTCCTGCATTCCCTAATTTATGTGAGATGAACCAATTCTCATTCTCATTCTCCCTAATAATTTTCAAATCGGGTCCTTTCTCCCTGAGGCTTTACTTCAGGTTATCATTTCTTTAATGGGTAACACAAAGGGTTCCCAACTACTTTCCTTGACCTTAGTTTTACCTCATTCTGAGCCAGTGTGCTCCACTGGTACCCTGATTACCTTCCTAAAATAAAAATAACATTCTTTTCTCTCAGCCTCAAGATAGGTTCTTTACAATTACTTGACCAGGCCACCACACCCAAGCTCTATACTCTATGTTCCAGCTATACCAACAACTCAGCATTAGAAATAACTACGTTAATACCTGGAGAAAGTTGGTAGATTTAACCCATACATTCATTAATGTTCTCAGGGAAGATGCCCTAAAAGAATATAGGAGTATGTGTTTTTAAAGACCTATAACTGTTAACTAAAAGACAGCCCCAATTACCAAGAAAGCTGTCTGCAAGGTACAATGGATCACACAAATAATGAGTCTACCATCACGGGGAACCACTACATCTAATGAAAGAAATTGTTTTTAAAAAGTAGAGAAAAATTTTCAAGTGTCAAAAATGTCCAAGGTAAAAAAATTTAAAAACTTAAAAAATTGTATCGCTATTAATGTATCTAAACTGAGTTAGACAAAAATTTGTAACTATAAACTTCATCCATAAATATTTACTGAAAAAAAATCACAGGAAGTAAAAGTTAGACAGGAAGAGATGCTAAGCGAGACACCACACTTAAAAAAACTGTAGTGTTACCCATTAATGTATCTAAACTGCTTTAGACAAAAATTTGTAACTATAAACTTCATCCATAAATATTTACTGGAAAATGAGTTTCAAAAAGTGTCAGGGTGCCTGAAAAAGGTTTTTCTAAGCTAGCAATAGAAGAGGTTTTTTAAAAATTTACTAGAATACTTTAGAGCAATAATTCTTAATTTAGAGAGAGATATCCCACTGGAAAATCTATCGAACTCTGGCAGCAAGTGCAGTAAAAGTCACTCCAGCATCCCTAAACCAGAAATAGTCAAGCATTAGGTACGTCTCTCTCTATACTCTCACCGACAGATGATAATTCACTTTAACAGTTCAGATGAGAACTGGAGTCCCATTCTTTCTCTCTGAAGTTTAGGTTCCTCTGTCTGCTGCACATCCCAACACCGCAAAGTCAAGATGTCTAAAATTAAATTCATTCCTCCCCTCAAAAGCAACTTACCTGTTCTCTTGCCTTCCAATTTATGACAGGGACATTTTTTATTTTAAATTAAGGAGGAGGAGTGAAAATGAAAACAATTTTATGCAGAAAAGCCCCAATTACCAAGAAAGCTGTCTGCAAGATACAATGGATAGCACAAATAATGAGTCTACCATCATGGGGAACCCCTACATCTAATGAAAGAAATTGTTTTTAAAAAGTAGAGAAAAATTTTCAAGTGTCAAAAATGTCCAAAGTAAAAAACATATACAAGATGCTTTTGAAACTGTTTAGATCACACATGATATACAAAATGTGAGGTCTTTCACTACCATTAATACAAACCACATACAAATAATTAACATTTTTAAAGAAGAAAAAAATACTAAACTAACATTGTGGACAAATGTCTCACCTGAACAAGATGAATAAGTGTTGTCAGAATTGCACATCTCAACATATTGTGCTCTTCACTCTGCTTCCAAAGAAGAGGCAAATATTGCACCAAACATCCTACATACGGCCGTATCTATCGCAACAGAAGTAGGGACAGCAGAAGAACAGTATTAATGAAAAGGCAACTTGCTTCAAGAAACACTGACAGACCCAATTAAGTAACAGATAGCAAATTCTTAATATTCACTAGACATACTGTAGTAAGCTCATATCTTTTTGAAGATAAATCAGACATTACAAAGAGACACAGAGCACTATGGTAAATATTTTTAAACAATCTTAAACAATTACCAAATGTACTACTATATGAAATAAAATTTAGGAATATAAAGTAACATATCAAGGCCACTTATTTTACAGTTTAATAGAAAAATGCTGTTATATCCTGGTTTGACGTTAATAAAACAGCTTCACTGGAAATTCACTGTTTTAAAAAGAATCAGCATTTACTCATTCATTCAACAATTATCTGGTGGCATCTTCCAAATATCAGGTCCCAATATAAAGGGCCCTGGCTGGTGTACCTCAGTAGATTGAGCGAGGGCCTGCAAACCAGAGGATCGCGGTTTGATTCCCAGTCAGGGCACATGCCTGGGTTGCAAGCCAGTTCCCAGCAGGGGACATATGAGGCAACCATACATTGATTGATATTTCTCTCCCTCTCTCCTTCCCTTCCCCTCTAAAGATAAATTAATAAAATCTTCTTAAAAAAAGGATATAACGGAAGACACACAACCCCTTATAATGAGAAAGGGTAAGTGCAATGGTGAAGGTGTACATGAGGTGTAGTGAAAACACAGGAGAGGAAAATCCTTTTGAAAGGATAAAATTATTGAGCCCACTATACATTAAGTTAACCAATTTAAAATATATACTCTGAAGCACACAGCACAGCTTGACAGTGAGCTTCCTGGAAAATAAACAGGATCTACACTGAGGCTGGACAGTGCTCCAGCTCTAGCTTCACGGTCGCAGTGTTCGGAACTGGTCTAAGGAGAGCCCTCGCTGCTAAAACAAATAGTAGATACGCATAGCTTCAATATTATCTATTTCGATCCCATAGGTTAAAATTTAAAACTGCTCCCAGAGTAAGTGAGCATTTCTTCATTCTGTTTATAAAACAGAATACACAACCCCTGGCTGGCATAGCTCAGTGGATTGAGCTCGGGCCTGTGAACTACAGGATCGTGGTTCAATTTCCAGTCAGGGCACGTGCCTGGGCTGCAGGCTAGTTCCCACCAGGGGACTCATGAGAGGCAACCATACATTGAAATTTCTCTCCTTCTCTCCTTCCCTTCCCCTCTAAAGATAGATAGATAAATAAATAAATAAATAAATAAATAAATAAATCTTTAAAAATAAAAGAGCATACACGAAAAGAGTAGTAAAAAACTGTAGAATCTGTGTATCCCACCAAGGGGAATGTACAGAAAAAACATTAAATATTTGTTCAAATACTTCAAAGAGGTAAAATAGAGTATTAAGAGACTTATATTACCTTATTTTCAAATTTAGAATGAAACTACCATAATACATAACATGTATTTTGCTACGTGCTCTATCTCAAAGAACACCCAAATAAGCTTATATGACCATATCAATTAATATGTAAAAATACAGTTTTCAAAATACCTAACTCACTCATACTCATCTAAAAATAGCATGCTGTACTGATAAGGAAAGCAAACCAAATAGAACACTTTTCAAGGAACGGCAGAAAGGAAGTATATGCTATGGATTACAGATAGAGTAGATAGTAAAACCAAAGTACCCAGTTACATTTGAAAGTCATGAAGTATTTGTACCCCAATCTTCGATGTTCATTAGAATATATGATGTTCTAAATTAGAACTAATGCTTCAAAATGACTATTTCAGAAATCACTCACAGAATCACTGCTGCAAAAGTCCAAAAAAGGGCTGGGGATTAGAAAAGAGTAATAACGTAAGAGTCAAACACATATACCCTCAGGCTACGGTGAAGGGGGTTGAAAAGGGTATTACCGGGGCAACTGAGGAAATCTGAATATTCGCTGGAGATTAGACAAGAGTGCTGAATCAACGTTAAGTCCCCTGACTCCAACCATGGTTTCGATTAAGATGGACAGGTCTAATATCATGGAGTGAGTGTCATGATGTTTGCAACCAAAATTCAAATGGCTTAACTTTTAAAAAATATGTATATGCACATATATTACAGAAAGACCAAGTGTGGTAAAATGTTGATAACTGATGAACCCAGGTAAAGGATACAGAGGTAGTGATTTGCTGCAACTTTTCTGAGAGGTCAATAGCAATTACTTGCATAATATTTTAAAAATACATGGATTTAAGAATGTTTTGTAGATATCAGGCTAAGTAATAATAAGCCTATAACATAAACTGAACAATAAGTATAACACACTTGAGCTAAAGACTATGAATATTAGTCTTTTAAGTTAGGTCATCAAATATCGGGAAATACCTGCTTTAATTCTTAACACGTTAGTAAAAACATGAAAATCACATATGTGATAGTATAAGAAATGTTCTAAGAAACAGTTATATCCATGGGGGGGGGGCAGTTAAAAAATAAGTTCCTAATGACAACTCGTCTTTTGGATAACATTTTCAACAAAATATTTAATATTACACACAGTTCCCTATCCTTTATTCTCTTCCTTCAGGAATGCTTAAGTTGCAAGACTGCCTAATTTCATACCTGATGATTACATATTTTTGACTATATATTTATAGGATCCTTGCACTTAAATAACTTAAGGTTTTCAACTACTTTTTAAAAAAAGTAGAGGAAATTTCTTCAAATAATTATATACTATGGAATAAATATGGTGACTTCACTGAAACTTCAAAGTTTAAATATTATGTGTCAGGAAGCATGGTCTAAGACATTTCACAACATACGCAACCTAATGGATAATTCACTTCCATTTAGTGGAAACTAATCAAATTTAGTACATAAAAGACTGTTGAAGATTATATAAATAATGGTGTTATTCAAAGGTTAATGTAAGAAAAAGTTAAACAATGAGATCACTAAAACATTTTTTGTAGCCATTTCCTATCCAACTTCTAAAAACAAAAAGTATTACTGGATAACTACATCTTGTTATTTACTGATGATATAGTCACCTGAGCTACTTAAATCAACTATGTTCTGAAAGATGAGCATGGATAGAAACACAAAAGCACTTTAAATTTACTAAGAAGGAGAAATTTGAAACCTTGGAGAAGAATGTTTAGTTGGAGATTTGGAAAGATGAAGGTAAGAAAATTCATTTTCTATAAAAATTTTTAAAACTATTCTATTTAGCTGGATGGTACAATAATAAGGATTATTAAAAATTGCCAAATTGTTTCTACTCAATTTTTTTATTTCTTAAAATAATTTAATTATTTATTTTTAGAGAGAAGAAAAGAGAGGGAGAGGGTGAAAAATTGGCTGCCTCTCTTATGGCCCCAACTGGGGATGTAGGCCATAACCCAGGCACATGAGCTGATTGGGAATTGAACCAGGGACTTTTCAGTCTAAGGAAGGACACCTGACCCACTGAACCATACCAGTCAGGGCTATAATCAAATTTTTAAACACACAAAAACTTAACCATAATTGCATAGTGATCTAAAGTATATTGGACATTTGTAATAATTTCATATTCATGAAACATGATGGGTTATGTGAGCTCAGAATTATCTTTGCCATTCATACATAAGAACACAGTTTTAACACCTTGCCCAAACTACTAAACTTACTGGCGTGATCACACTGTAAGATATATAAATGTCTAATGACTATGGTGTACACTGTTAACGAATATGTGAACTGTAACTGAAAAAGGATTTTAAAAATAAAAATTAGGTCTTTCAGTCAAGATGGCGGCATAGGCAGACTTGGCTTGCCTCCTAGTACAACATCAAATTTACAACCAAAATACAGAAAAGCCGTCACTCAGAACCATCAGAAATGGAGTTGAAAGGGAGCCCGACAACCAGGGAATTGAAGAAACCACACAGCTATCCAAATTGGTAGGAGGAGTGCAGATGCTGAATAGGCTGGTCCCTCATGTGCATGATGAATAAAAATTTAGAGGGATAACTTGGGAGCAAGGAGTCCCTAGTCCCACACCAGGCCCTCAACCCAGTGTTCCAGTGCCAGGAAGGTTAAGTTTCCACAACTTCTGGTTGCAAAAACCAGCAGGGATTGAGTCAGTGGAAGAAACTTCTGGAGCCCCAAGCAGTTCCTCTTAAAGAACCCACACACGGAATCACCTATTCAGACTTACTACCTCTGAGCTCCAGCACAAGTAACTGAAATGTCTGGCTGAGCAGAGGCCATGATCTCGTTTCTATACCCTCCCCCAAGACAGCTGTCTGGTACTATATCTGAGACTCCATCAATCTGACTAACACTGTTTGACCCACCTGGGAACACCAGAGACTCTGCCTGAGCCAACTTACAGGCCCACCCAAGCTGCTTTTCCATGTGAATGGTTAGTCTTGGCTCATGCTTCACAACTTCCTAAATCCTATCAAACAAGCAACAGCTGGCCTCAATGAGCTCAGGGCCGAGCACGAGCAACACCCAGCTTAGATTCACAGCTTGGCTTTGTCTGGTAATCTCCCGGCCCAGCACAAGTAGCAGCCATTTCAGATTGCTTTATAGCTCAGGCAGGATGGTCCCAGGCAAAACAGGTGGGAACTGAATTTAGCCTGCACCATTCAGGAAATCCCAGGGCCAACCTACCCAGTGGACAGCTACAGACCATGCTGAAGCACTACCACCCTGCCCCCCACCCCCCTCGCCCGTACAGCTGATCCTCCACGGAAGGCAGAGGTTGCTGGTAAGTGGTCAGTCTATCCCTGCAGCTGACTGGCCTGGGTAAATCCCTCCTATTGATCTGCTGACAGCAACCAAGACTCAACTGTAAGAGTAGGTTATACTCAGCCACAAAAAGGGCACACCAGTAGAGGTGATAGGAGAGGCTATGCCACTGGACCCTACAGAACATGCTATTACGTTAGGACACACTACCAAGACATAGAGCCAAAGCAGTTCTACCTAATACATAGAAACAAGCACAGGAAGGCTGCCAAAATGAGGACACAAAGAAAGATGGACCAAATGAACAGATCAAAACTCCAGAAAAACCTGGCTGGTGTAGCTCAGTGGATTGAGCTCGGGCCTGCGAACCACACGATCGCGGTTCGATTCCCAGTCAGGGCACATGCCGGGGTTGCAGGCCAGTTCCCGGCAGGGGACTCATGAGAGGCAACCATACATTGATATTTCTCTCCTTCTCTCCTTCCCTTCCTCTCTAAAGATAAATAAATAAAATCTTAAAAAAAAAACCTCCAGAAAAATAGCTAAACGAAATGGAGATAAGTAATTGATCAGATGCAGTGTTCAAAACACTGGTTATAATGATGCTCAAGGAACTTAGTGAAAATCTCAACAACATAAAAGATCCAGAAATGAATGACACACTAAATGAAATAAAGAACAATTTACAGGAAAATAACTGCAGAGTAGATGAAGCTGAAAATCAAGTCAATGATTTGAAACATTAGGAAGCAAAAAACAACTGATCAAAACAAGGAAAAAAAAAGAAACCAAAAAAAAAAAAAAAGAATAGTATAAGCAACTCTGGGGCAACTTCAAGAGATCCAACACTCAGATCATAGGGGTGCCAGAAGGAGAAGAAGAAGAGCAAGAATTTAGAAATCTATTTGAAAAAATAATGAAAGAAAACTTTTCTAATTTGGTGAAGGAAAGAGACATGGAAGTCCAGGAAGCAGAGTCCCAAACAAGATGAATGCAAAGAGGTCTACTCCAAGACACATAATTAAAATGCCAAAGGTTCAAGATAAAGAGAGAATCTTAAAAGTATCAAGAGAAAAGAAGTTAGTTACCCACAGGGGAATACCCGTAAGACTGTCAGCTAATTTCTTCAAAGAAACGTTGCAAGCTAAAAGGGATAGGCAAGAAATATTCAAAGTCATGACAAGCACGGGCCTACAGCCAACATTGCTCTACTCAACAAAGCTATCATTTAGATCAAAGGGCAGATAAGGAGCTTCCCAGACAAAAAAAAAAAAGAAAGAAACTAAAGGAGTTCCCCATTACCAAACCATTATGATATGAAATGTTAAAGGGACTTATTTAAGAAAAAGAACAAGATCCAAACTATGAACTATGAATAAAATGGCAAAAAATACAAATCTATCAACAATTGAATCTAAAAACAAACTAGGCAAACGAGAACAGAGACAGAATCATGGTCACAAAAAGTGTTTTGATGGTTGCTAGGTGGGGGGTGCTTAGGGGAACTATGAGGAGGTATGGGGATTAAGAAGTATAAATACATGGTTACAGAGTAGCCATGGGGATGTAAATTACAGTATAGGAAATGGAGTAGCCAAAGAACTTACACACATGACCCATGGACATGAACAGTGGTGAGGGGGTTGCCTGAGAGAGTACAGCAGTATGCTGGGAGGAGGTGGGGCAAAGGGGGAAAAGTTAGGACAACTATAATAGCATAATCAATAAAATATAACTTAAAAAATAAAAAATTATAATTAAACAATAAAAAATATTTTAAAAGAAAAACAGCAGAAACAGGAACTCAAAATGAGCTTAAACATGGTTTTAATGACAAACTCTCTCCATATCATTTATAAACCAATACCTAAATGAAATGATGTAATTAATATAATTAGAACCCTAAGTGCTTTGAAAAGTGTTATTACTACTTTTATGCACCAGTTCCAAAAATACTAAAAATAATTACAAATGCCTCCAAACTGCCACTGGAATTGCATAATGTTGAGTGTGAATACTAAGACATCTGGACTTTATATTCCTTAAAATCTCAAATTGTTTGAAATAAATTCAAAGCTCCTACCCAAAGCTTTGTGATGATTAAATGAGAAATACACTCAAATCACTTGGCACAGATGTTGGTAACTTGTTATCACTCAATAATGGAGAGCAAGTCTCATCAACTGCTTTAGAACGAATAAACAGGCCCAACATCAGAACTCAGTAAAAGATGCAGAGTCTCCAAGCCTGTGGACTCCAACTCTGTCATCCTTCCCTAACACCCCCTTATAGTCTCTCAGTGCTCTTCAAACCAGAATATGGTGAACTAGGAAATAAGAAATTACAGGTAATTACAGTGTGGTTTCCTGGGTTATCGATTTTTCCCAAAGATTAGGAGTGACAAGGGAAGCTGAATAATTGGATAGTTAAATAAAAATTTAAATATTAAAACCTTTACATACTTTACATTAATTCAAACAGAGATATAATGTGCACTAGATCACAAAACAATTAAGGTAAAAATAACAGATGCTGGAATATTTACATTTGCTCACAGACACTTGTGACTAAGCCCTCAAACACACTGAATTTTAAGAAATGTTATTAACTATAAACTGAATTTGACAAGAGATATAAAATTCTCCTTTCTAAACACCTATACATTACTAATTCAATTTTTAAATTTTTAAATTTTAAGTCATTTCATAAAATAAGAGGTACAAATATGTCAAAATTTGAATAACACATAACTGGTATCACAACCCATAAATCAGAAGCATTTTCATAAATGTTCTTTCTTCTAAACAATGTATAAAAATCAATGAATGAATTCTACATGTACTCTACTTACCTCTCTGATATTTATTTTCATGATTTAAAACAAAATTACCTGCATGTTGACTCTTTCAATCACACAAGAAAGGACATGTAGAACATGCATCTTTGTGTCACATTCTGTAACTTGCTGCAATAACTGAAAAAGTAGTGTGAACACAGTTTCCAAGTACTGCAGGTTAAAAGGGGAAAAAAAGGTTTGAAATAGAAACGTGAGATTTTCATATACAGACAGAAAAGAAATGTTACATCAAAAAAGACAAAAGACAAAACCTTAACATTACCTACATAACTTCAAATTGTTCCCAGTTACCAATTTTAGTGAATTTTTTCTTTTTGCTGCTAAACGCATCTGGTTTAGAATTTAACTCACCCACAATGTTTCCATAAGAAAATTGGGTCTAACATTTTGTGTTTAAACTTTATCCTGCTAAACCGTTAACAATGCCTTGTCATGCCCTTCCACACACGCCTGCTGGTGTGCACGGTCTACTCATCAGAGCGACAAGAACACCAACTACAGCACTCACATACCACTACTGAATATGGCCCTTACATCTGCTGTATGGAGATACAAATTTTTGTAAATAAATTCTTGTAACTCTAAAAATAACAGAATACCTCTTATTTGGAAATAAAAAACAAATATCCTATGCCTGGCAATTAAAGCCTATATTATAAAAATCATAGCAGGAATTAAGAAATAGCAGAAACCAGATACACAAGTACTTGTTCTTTCAGATATTTGGTTCATTTTAATACAGATTTCTTAAACATATTTCTTTCACCCAAAAATATCTAGTGATTCCCTTATTAAAGAATCTCTGACTACAAATTTGCCCACAATAAATATAGACATTTTATCACATAATTTTCTTTCTTCTTTTCTTTTCTGGCAGGGCCAATATACATATGAGCTATTTATTAATTTTTAAAATTAAATTTATTGGGGTGACATTGGTTAATAAAATTAGAGGTTTTGAGTGTAGATTTCTATGATACAACTGTTGTCTTCATCTATGACTTTCAGTTTTAGACCCAAATATGAATGAAATGATATGGTTCTTAGCTTTTTCTAACTGACTTATTCACTCAGAGTAGTATTCCCAAGGTCCATCCCTGTTGTCACAATGGCAGTATTTCATCTTTTCTTATGGCTGAGTAGTATTATACACATAGTATAATGTGCACCACATCTTTTTAATCCAATCATCTATCAAAGGACACTTGGGTTATTTCCATGTCTTGGTTCCCATGAACAGTGCTGCAGTGAACACAGGGGTGCGTAAATCTTTGCAAATAAATGTTTTGAAGTTTTTTGGTAGATACCAGAAGGTGTAAGTGGAATTAACTGGACCATATGGTAACTCAATTCTTAACTTTCTGCGGAATTGCCATACTGTTTTCCATAGTAGTTCTACTGGTTTATATTCCCACCAACAGTAACATTCCCACCAGCAGTAAGCGATCCTTGTTCTCCACAACCTCTCCAACAGCTGTCATCACCTGTCTTACTGATAACAGCCACTCTCACAAGTGTGAGGTGGTAGCCCATTGTAGTTTTGATTTGCATTTCCCTAACAGCCAGTGAAGTCGGGCATCTTTTCATTCATAGGTTGGCCATTTGTATGTCTTCTTGGGAGTAGTGTCTGTTCAGGTCCTCTGCCTGTTCTTTAATGGGACTATTTGTTTGAAATTGAGTTGTATGAGTTCTTTATATATTTTGGATACTAACCCCTTGTCAGAGTTGCTGTTTGCAAACATCTCCCATTTGGTTGGCTGTCTCTTAGTTTTGTTGGTGGTTTCTTTTGCAGTGTAAAAAGTGTTTTAGTTTGATATAGTTCCATTCATTTAATTTTGCCTCACTTTCCTCACATCTGAAGCCAAATTTAATAAAATCTTCTCTAAGACCACAGTACATGAGTTTAGTATCTATGTTTTATTCTAAGTAATTCATAGTTTCAGAACTTATTAGGTCTTTCATCCATTTTGAATTTTTGTATATGGTGACAAGCTGTATTTAGTTTCATTCTTTTGCACGTGGCTTTGCAATTTTCCTAGCACTATTTATTGAAGAGGCTTTATTTTCTCCATTGCTGTGGTTTTAGCTTCTTTGTCAAAAATTATCTGCCCGTATACACATGGTTTTACTTCTAGGCTCTCAATACTGTTCCATCGATCTGTGTGTGTGTTTTTTTATCCCAATACAATGGTGTTCTGATTATCATTGCTCTGTAATATACTTTGAAGTCAGGTATCTCTGGCTTCATTTTATTTTCCCCCCTCAGGATTCCTTTGGTTATACAGGGTCTTTTGTGGTTCATACAAATCTGGTAAGTTTTTTGTTCTATTCCTTTAAACAATGACATTAAGATTTAGGGATTGCACTAAATCTGTACACTGCTTTGATTAATATGGACATTTCAACTACTGATTCTTCCAATGCATGAGCATGGAATATCTTTCAATTTCATTGTACCTTTTTCAATCTATTTTAATAATGTTTTGTAGTTTTCAGTATACAGGTCCTTTATATTCTTTGTTAAGTTTATTTTATTTTAATTTTATTCTTTTGTGGCAACTGCAGAAGAATTGTTTTTTTTCATTTCTTTTTCTGAAATTTCATTGTTCGTACATAGGACTGCAGTGGATTTTTTTGAACATTGATTTTGTGTCCTGCAACTTTACTGTGTTTGTTTATTGTTTCTAATCACTTTTTGGTAGTGTCTCTAGGGTTTCCTATATAAAAAAAACCATGGCATGTGCACAAAGTGACATTCCCGATTCAGATGCCTTTTATTTCTGTCTCTTGTCAATTGTTCTGGCAAGGACTTCCAGAACTATGTGCAGTAAGAGTGGTGAGAGTGGACATCCTTGTCTTGTTCCTGGTATCAGAGGAAAAGCTTTCAGTCTTTCACCAACGTGTACGTTAGCTGAGGGTCTGTCATATATGGCCTCTGTTATACTGATGCACTTTCCTTCTATCTCCATCTTGTTGAGTGTTTTAGTCATAATGCACGTTGCATTTTACCACAGGTTTTTCTTCTCAGAGCAAACACTACTGCCCCAATTTTATTATATTTAACAAGTGCTTACTGACATATTTAACAAGTGCTTTTTGAACATCAATTATGTTAAAACATCATGCTGGGTGCTAGAAGTTGAGTGATGAATAAAAAGATGAGTATTCTGCTTTTCAAGTAATTTTCAATCTAACATAGGATAAACATATACACACAAACAGCAGAGGAGGATAACCCAAGGAGTAGAAGTAAAAGACACATGTGAAATGAAATTACTAGATGTTTTATAACTGAATAAAGAAAAAGTTCAGCAGTCAAGCCCAACACAGATGAAGACACAGCTAAATAAAAACAAAGAAAAAAATCAAACTGTTTCAAACAAAAATTACCAATAAAAGTAATTACTAGCAAAATAATCAAATATAATTTTTAATTCAGCTTTAATAAATAACACACAGATATATAATTTCAGTTAAAGAATTAACACTTAATATTCAAAATACATAAACAGAAACTGTCATAAAACAAAGAAGTAAATATTCTTACCGGTAGAAATTGATCCGTTCTAAACTCAAAATCATCAACAGGTAAGAGCAGTCAAGGAGTACTAAGAATATTTAAGATTTACCAGGAAAAATGTATATAAAAAACAACTATAATAAGCCAATCAAAAATTACATTTTAAACTACCACATAAATGAATTTAATAAAATAATACATAATTTCAAAGTTTTAAAATTCTTTGCAATTAAGTATTTTAAAATTCTTTAAGGATATTTAACTTCAGAGTTGTAGCTGTTTCAATACGGACCTAAAAGAAAGTATATCATGAATTTTTAATCTTTCTAGAGCAACTAACTAAACATCCTTAATATCAAATGACAAAAACTTTATTCCAAATAACTTTCTCCACTCCTTTTGTTAATATTAAAGCCAAAGAACACATTAATATCTAGAAATAAACAGACTCTCCTTATTTAGCAAAGGCTAAAAACAAAAAGCACATAGCGTATAAGAATACAGGAGCATTTAAAATATGACAAATGAAAATAGTAACAAAAATTAGCCTCTGTGTTAAGCTATTTAAAAGGAAAACAAAGTACTTACCACAAAAAAACAAAATTAATTTCTCACTGATTCATGAGTAATGGGGAAGAATTACAGAATGAAGAGTTGGAGAATGTGGCCAAAAATGGGTGGGAGAGCGCCTAACACAGTTCCTAGAACACTAGTTAGTTTGTTCAATACGTAACAAATAAATGCAAGAAAAGAAAACAAAAATATCCTCTCTTAACAGAAGACTGTAAACATGACTTTTCAAAGAATAAATTCAGACCTTATGAAGAAAAATGAAACCCTAAGTATCCAGAACTGGATCCAGACTATGAATTCAACCTGTGAGTCTATGCTATACCTCTGAGTGAACGAAACCTGAAGAAACTCCTGAAAAGAGAAAAAAGGCTAATTCCATACTGGAGCAAATAAGTGCCATCAAGATGTCAGAAACTTTGGAAGGATCCTAGGAAGCAATGAGAGCAACAGAGAAATGAACAAGAAGTAACTACAGATCAACATTACTTCCAAAGGTTAATTAAAAGTATTCAGACACTTCCATGCTCAACTGCAGTGAGAACGAACCTTGGTGTAAGGGTCGGGATGGCGGATTTGAGGTCTGGACCTGGACTTACCTAATAATACCTGACCACTTCTACAGCCTGCCCCTAGCAGTGAAGGGAATCCCCACACTGAAAGAGTAAGCATGGTGCCGGGGTCAGAAAGAATTGGCACCTTATCAGGGACTTAAGATCAGCAGGGAAATGTAAATAAGGCAGGTAAAAAAACACTCTTGAAAGTAAGTTATCTGCTAAAGAGAAATAGAATAATGACTTCATAAACTTTTATCCCTATGTCCTAATTCTTTCAATAAACATTTTATAAGACTTGACTCTATGCCAGGAGCAAGAAATACTGACATAAATACTATTATTTGTATACTGGTACTATTACTACTTGGTACTACTCATAATACATTTTGTACTCTTCAGTAATAAAGTCAAGATCACTTCATTGCACAATTTGATGTGTTTCTTCTGAAGTACACATGCAAGTAAGTTTCCTTAAAGGATACAAAGCACCTTCAACTTATTTTCCTTCTTTAAGAAAATTCTAAAACTCACCTTCATATAATATGGATACCAGACATATGATTACAAAAACCAAAACTGACTATAGAAAACTTTCTTATTTAAGGATTCCTTTCTTCCCAGTTTTGGAAAGGCCTCATATTTTGACAAACATCAATTTCTTAAAATATATTTCCTTTTGTGAAAACACAGACTAGCCCAGAGTTTAAAACCTGCAGCGGTATTTGGAGACACAAGGATGAACAAATGGGAAGACAGAATCAAAACTTGAAGGGAAAAAGATGAATAGAACTGGGAGACCCACAAAAAGACGAAGAGTGGAAAGACAGGAGAATGTCAATGCACTCTGTAAAATACCTGCCCAGACTCCAGCTGTACCTCCCAGAACACATCAGGATTCACTGTCATGTACACGCCACCGAAAGTCCCATTACCACCTTGAAATCTGCTTTTTTTTCAAGATGGTCATTTCTCTGCTTGATGGACAGCAACTGCAGCACACGCCACCTCCAAACTACAAATTTTCTGGTTCAACCACAGTCTACATTTTACATAACCTCTCACAGGCTGAAAGAGTATACTAATGCTAATTTTTCTAGCAGATTACTGCTTTTTTTTTTATGGAGGGCTGTACAGGTAACCTAAGTAAACTTTTAAAAAATTACTTGTAATTTCCAAACTTGAAAAATATGATTGGCTTGTGAACCTTACAAACTAAACTAGCCCTAAAAATACATCAAATATAATGGTTAACAAATTATCTGAGATCCCAGGGTGGGAGGCGGGATTGGTTGGGGCAAAGGAAAGTGGTGGCGGGAAAATGGCCCGTAGTCAAACAACAGGCCCGTAGTCAAACAACAATAAAAAATGATTTAAAAAATTTTAAAATAAATAAAATGCCAGCTTAATGCAAAAAAAAAAAAAAAGAATTATGTGAGATCCCAGGAACAGAAGATTCCTTTAGCCTAAAATTTAGTCAATCTGTTTACACTGTGGAAAATATCATTCTCAAACCTGAAACTTGCCATAAGCACTGCATCGGCTAACAAACATGTGCTAAGAGAAATGGAAGACATTTTCTTAAAGACGTTTTCTTAAAATGGGTTTTCCAATTAAGCGTTGTGGCATTGAAAAAAAGATAAAAAATACGAACAGTAAAAATGACACAAACTATCAACAAAACAAAAACGAACTAAGCAAACAAGTAAACAGAAACAGATCCACAGAAATGGAGATCACAGGAACAGACCCAGAAATGGAGGATTATCAGTGGGGACGGGGTAGAGGGAGGATGGAGGAAAGGTACACAGAACAAGAAGCATAAATGGTAGGTACAAAATAGAGATGGGGGAAGTTAAGAATAGTATGGAAAATGGAGAAGCCAAAAAATTCATATGTGTGATCCAGGGACATGAACTAAGGACGTGGGATACAGGGCAGAGGGGAATAAAGGGAAGAAAAAATGGGACAACTGTAATAGCATAATCAATAAAATATACTTTAAAAAATAAAAATGGAACCTTACTTCACATCATGTTCAAAAATAAATTCTAACCCTGCTGGCGTGGCTCAGTGGATTGAGCAGCACATGCCTACAAAGCAAAGGGTTGACAGTTTGATTTCCAGTCAGGGCGCATGCCTGGGTTGCAGGCCAGGTCTCCAGTAGTCGGCGTGTGAGAGGCAACCACACATTGATGTTTTTCTCTTTCTCTTTCTCCCTCCCTTCCCCCCTCTCTACAAATAAATAAAATAAAATCTTTTTAAAAAATTTAAAAATACATTCTAGATGGAATGAAGAACCAAGAGTTTAAGAAATGGAAATATTAAACAAGAAATAAAAAAGAAAAAATAGAAACAGTAAATCAATAAATCCACACTAAAATTAAAGAGCTCTGCTGAGCCTGGCCAGTGTAGCTCAGGTGGTGGGAGCCTAGTCCCGTAAACCAAAAGGTTTCAAGTTGAATTTCCAGTCAGGGCACATCTGTAGGTTGCAGGTTTAGTCCCCTATCAGCTGGGCGCATGCAAGAGGCAGTGGACTGATGTTTCTTTCCCTCCCTTTCCCTCTCTCTAAAAAATTAATAAGCACGTCCTTAGTAAGGATAAAAATAATTAATTAATTTTAAAAAGCCTCTGTTTAACAAAAGGACAACAGAATGTAAGTGGAAAAATAGAGAATCAACTGCATTTGTAATATTTTATTTCAAATATATAAATCAAATATATGTAAAAAATTAGTACAATGGAAATATGAAAACTGGATAGTGAGCATACAGGTGACTTTTAATGTTAGTCACTGAATTTTCTCCTTGCTTGGTTTAATTAGCTTTTGAAAAATAAAAATTTTCAAGCCTGCCCTTTGGAAAGAAGTCAGAAATATGCTTAGAAGTAAAAAATTTCAAGGTAGCAATTATAGTAAAACTAACAAAATTTCCCAAGCTTTATTGAAAAAGTTTCAAAATACTGCAATATTATAAATGTTTGCTCATTATGCCAGATCAACTTTTAGTTCATAAAATGGGGATATTTCATACTAATAAGTCAATCTGCTAAATACTGAAGAACATTATATTATTTCAAATAACTAAAAAAATTCACTCTATTTGCATAATGTTCCCCCAGATTGAACAATAATTTAGTTAACCTTTTAGGCAACTATGAGAGATAGATATCTACTCTACCCAGTGGCTTCTGATATTACAAAATTTATTGAGTCCTATTTTATTTTTTTTAACTTTTTAAAAAAGTATTTTATTTATTTATTTTTACAGACGGGGGAAGGGAAGGAGAAAGAGTGGGAGAGAAACATAAATGTGTAGTTGCCTCTCATGTGTCCTCTACAGGGGACCTGGCCTGAAGCCCAGGCACGTGCCCTGACTGGGAATCGAACCAGCAAACTTTGCTTCACAGGCCCGTGCTCAATCCACTGAGCTATACCAGCCAGGACTACTGAGTCCTATTTTTAAAAAATATGACATGAACCATTTCTCAGTTTGAAGTTTAACATAGATTATACTTATAAAAATAACTCTTTTAAGATACTTAAACAACATACCACTAAGTCTTGGTCTTGAAGTAAGTTACAAATTGCCTCATATAACATCGGTCTTAAATCAGACTTGAATTTCACAGAAATCCACTGACCGATGAGCCAAATCACCCTGCGTCGTAACGGCTTATACCTAGAACATAAAAAAACATGAAATTAAAATATTAAATATTTTAAGAAGTCTACTTCACTGAGCATATTTCATCATTTAAATTAAAATGTAGTATAAAGCAATCTACAATTTTATATAAAAGTTTTAAAGGTACTTCTAAATGTACCAGTGTAAACCCTAACAATAAACTTTTGATCTAAAAAATTAAAATGTCTTAGGCAGATACACTATAAATGTGATTATTTTGTATTTTTTAATTGATTAGAGAGAAAGAGAGAGAGAGGAACATCGACTTATTGTTCTGTTTATTTATGTATTCGCTGGCTGATTCTTGTATGTGCTGTGATCAGAGACTGAACCAACAACCTTGGCGTATGGGGATGACACTCCAATCAAAGAAGGTACCAGGCCAGGGCTCATTATTCTGCATTAAACAACTATAACCTAGATATGGACAAAAAAACCACAAGTCCATTTCTCTTCCTCAAGCAACCAAAAAAAAGTATTTTAAACAGGTGTAATTAGCTAATGTCCCAAACCCTAAGGATAGTGAGGCCCAAAAACTAATAATAAAGTAACTCTCATATTCAATTGTCCAATTCCAATCCTGTTAATTTCATAAATATTATTTTTGGAACACTGAAAGATTTCTAGGCTTGTAGGATATATCCATATAAATTTAAACTAATTTCAGCAAAACTTGCTAATTTTGTAAGAGTTGACTATAAAATGTGAATTCTGATAACCTGTTATCAGAAATAATTATTTAAATTTCAAACATTCAGTGACATGTACATACGCTTCTTTCTATGGTTATCTTTGCTAAAGGAAACGACAGTACTTTAGACAATGAGAAAAACCACAAAGCTATAATCAATTGTGTCTTAAGAATTCCATCCACAAAATCTCTTCTTGGTATTACATAAACTTTAGTGGTAAAATGATATTTATTTCTCGGTGTAAATGGAAAAAGCTAATGAATGTTTCACAATTTTAGAAAATCACAATCTTATAAGATGATCGAGCAAATGGAAAGAATTACTCATCCAAGGTGCAAAATGTCTTTAAGTATACCTGTCCTCAAAAAGTTTATTACACACCTAAAAGAATTACAGATTGCAAAGCTCTACATTAACGTTTCAGAAAAGGAAAAGAGAATAATGGGTAGAGGGAGATGAGATTTGAATAGCCTTTAAAATAAACAGTATTCTGGACAAAAAAGGGGGGGATGCCATTTTAAGAGATGGGGGCTGCTTGAACAAAGTCACAGAGGTGGAAATAATCAAGACTCTGAAGAGTTAATGAAGGAACTGCAGAACCATCAGTTTTGGATTCAGATCTTCGAAATGACCATATTCACATTCTATTCCAGACAAAAGAATGAAACTCAGGTCCAATTCCAAGATCACAGTCACTTCTGCGCAGAATTAAGATTAAGGGTCAGTTTGTTTATCAAAGTGTGGGGATCAGCAGCATCACCATCCTGGAAGCGTGACAGAATCACACAAACCAACCCAGACTCCAAACCACAGTCTAAACTAGAACCTGGGTTTTAGCAAGATCATCAGGTATTTCATATACATTCATTAAAATCTGAGAAATACTGATCCAGATCAGCTCTGTCCAAAAGACATACAATGCAAGACAACTGGTAATTCTGAAATTTTTAGTATATTAAAATAAGTAAAAAGAGGTTAAATTTTAATAGTATTTTTACTTATCTCAATATATCCAATATATTATCTTTTCAACATATAATCAATATGTATTTTATATGATTAGAGTATTTAAATTTTAGTTAATTTCCTCAGTTGCACTAAGTCCATTTCAAGAGCTCAATAGCCACATATACTAGCTACTATACTGGACAGTGCAGACCTAGACTAAAGAGCCTGTTTTAGGACAATGAAACTGCACACCTGTCTCCCTGCTGAAGGCTTTCTCTGTATCAAAGGCTCACTAGTCCCTGGGGGCAGAATCACAATCCACCTTATTCACCACTGGCTCTACAGGAAATGGCAAATTCCAAGTGTTGAAAATATCTGTTGACTGAATACACGATTGAATAACTGAATGAATAAATAAATAGGTACTTAACTGATTAAAATTACTTTTAAAGGATCTCTAGATCTCAAGAATCCCACTGATGTAAATTTTGTAAAATAGGCATATATTGTTGGCTTTCTATTCATTCATTAATATAGTCAAGAAATGTTTACTGATCTATGACTATATTCTAGGCATTCTAATACAGACCGCATCTACAGATATAAATCAACAGAACTCAACATTTCAAAGCAAGAAAAAGTCTCTTGAAAAAAATTTTTATTGGCTAATATTAATCTCATAAAAAATTATAGAAACTATAAAAGATCTTTTCCCTTTAATTTCACTCAGTACCAAAGATTAAAATAATGAGGCAAATACTTCAGTATGTCCAAATGCTTTTGGACACTGTATCTCTACGTCCTGCTGTACCCTCCCCTCAAAAGACTTGCAGCATGCTTTGCGTGTTCCATCCTTTCTTGGATGTTACTTTGGTCAGGCCATTTCTGACACCAGACATACCTCCTGCTAAGTATCCAAACAGCTTTTCTGTACACGTTTTCTTTCTACAGTTCAGACACCTCCATCTTCTGTAACCTTTGCATAAATTTCATCTTTCCCTATATAAAACTACATTATCTAACATCAAATACTTCATAAATAAAAATGATTCACATTTGAAGTAAAACAACATAACAACAAACCATTTTGCTTGTTTTTCATTTACGTAAGTTTCACAAGCCTTATTCCTTTTTACACTAGACTCTATCAGCTAAGTCATAGCATGACTCATTTTTTAAAATTTCGAACTTTTCTACTTTATCTTCAATAGAAAATCACCATGGTAAAATAAGTATATAATAAACACAAAGCTTTATACTTGCCTATTGTGAATGACTTGTAATTCTGGAAGTAGCTGGTTTTTAAACCACTGATCAAAATCAACACTGTCAAACAGCTCATAAGCTGCCAATCCAACAGCATTATACACTAAGAAGAAGATTTGAGAAAAAAAATTATTTCAGATATTGGGCCATATGCTAAGTATACTTACAAGAATCTGAGTCTTAAGGACTACTTTGAAACATGTGATATGTTAACAAAGGGAAATGTAAAATACACTAAATCATAAAACATTTTTAAAAAGACATTTTAGAACATTGTTACTCTATTGTGTTCTTCCTAAATACTGCTTAGTGCTTTCAAATAGAAAATTACATTCATTTAAAAATATTCAAGTCAAAGTATAAAAATTGTAAGAGAGCATCTGCTTCCAAATGGGTGAAATGTTTTATGATCTGGTCCTTACGTGCAGAGGGCACTGCTGCAGAGTCTCTATATTCAACTCTCACAAATCCCTTAACCTCTGTTTCAATTTAACTAAAATACTCCCAGTTCAAAATATAACTGTGCTTGCTCCTTTTCCATTTTGTACATATTCCTGCTTCTGCCTGGAACCCTCTTCCTATACCCCCCACCCTCCAACTCCCACTTATTCTTATGTTCTCATATTATACCTCTTTAGGAGTCTCTCCCCAGGCACACAAAAACTACCTGTGGTCTTCCACAGTGCTACCTGATTATCACCTACTTTATAGCATTAATTAACTGACACTATGTTATAGTCAATTGTCTTCTTGCTTGGTTTTCTCCCCCACCAGATAGTTCCTGTATTTTAGGTACCCTTATATCCTAATTCCCAGAATAACACCTGCCACAAAACACATACACTATCTACTGAAGACACAAAGATTTCTAAATCACTTTGGTTTAACATACCAGCATCTTTGATTAATAGTGCATTCATATCTTCCACATTAGTGGGCCCTGAAAAAATAAGTATCAGTAAAAGTAAATAAAATTATTTATTAATAAGTATTTCATTTAAACTCAATGTGTTGGCTTCCTGGTTCAGTTAAGCACAATATATCTCCTGACATTAAATATGCATATAGGTGTAAAGGGAAAGTCTAAGTTTTCTCATCACCATTACAGAAATACAGGTACAACAGGCAAAGTCACTTTGCAATTAAAAACATATCTAGCATATTTGTAAAATATTCTATCAAGCAACATTCTAGAAAAATATATGCCACAAACTGCTAACCATAGTATTATACCCTAATTATAAAATTCTTAAAAGAAAGAAAAAATGATGAAGCCCGCAATAACAAAACGACCAAAAATAGGCAATTCACACAATATGCTCTAAACATAAAAAATAAACATTATGAAAGTGCATTAAAAAGTAACAATGAAATAAAAATTGCAAATGTGGAAACTTTAGAATAAAAAGCTGGCAATATCCGCACCACTATCTAGAATGAAGAAAACCATGGTTAGACATGAAAAAGTTTACTTCAGTACACTTCTTTAGAACAGAGAGATTTCTAGCAAGTTTATCAAAGCATTTTACTATTAAATTCACTAGAATTTAATTTAATTTAATTTAATTAGTTGGAGTAAGTACACCCCTAAATAAGCAAATGCCCCCAAATTAGAAAGAGAACTAAGCTCTGAAATCACTAAAAATTTTACCACCATACAGCAACTTATCAGAGTGTAACTTAAATAGCTTATCCACTTACCCACAGTGGTTTAAAAAAAATAGATATGAGAAAACTGAAATAATGTTCCAAAGTCAACAAAAAGATAACTGAAGCAATATAGATATCATCAAAGTTAAGACTCTGAAATCCCACATTAAGAAATTAGTAAATATTAGAAATCAAATATATTTTCATTTTCTTATGAAAACACTACTAACATTTAAATTACCTTGAAAACACATCACAGTAAAACTTGGCTGATAGCTCATTTTCTCCCTCGGTTTATAATTTAAGTAGGAACACTGTTATTAGTTTCTGGGGGGTTAACAAAAGCCTAACAAGTAAGCTACACTCAAACTGCTGCATACAAGCTCAGAACTGTCCTTCCCTACAGAGATTCTCTTGCAGTTATTTCCTTACCTCACCACCCACTCAATATTTGATCCCTCACAATGTGATTCCCAGCCCAATCAATCAAATAATCTATTGTCTCAGAAGATTCTTTTTTTTCCCTACATTTTTTAAAAATTTTATTTATTTATCTTTAGAGGGGAAGGGAAGGAGAGAAGTATCAATGCATGGTTGCCTCTTGTGAGTCCTCTGCTGGGAACTGGCCTGCAACCCAAGCATGTGCCCTGACTGGGAATTGAACCGCGATTCATATGATTCACAGGCCCGAGCTCAATCCACTGAGCTACGCCAGCCAGGGCCTGTCTCAGAAGATTCTGCTGTCTTCTTTTCTCTTACAGCATTGGACACTTCTGACAACCTGCTCTTCTCCAGGATTCACCCTCATACTACCTTCTTCATACCTGTGGGATAATTTCTCACCTGGCTTTTTTTTTTTTTTGCGAGGCATTCACATTCTCATATCCCTAAAGATGAGTCTCAGGTTCTGTCCTTGAATGTCTTTTCTTCTCCCAAGGCTTCTTCTATACACACTCTGAAAGTAAAGTTCTATCTCTAACCACTACTACTAACTGCTTTCCCTGTCACTAAGACTCCCAAGTTCAGAATCATTTTGATCACTTTCCCTTGGCCAGCACAGTCAATGAGATGCCAAAAGTCAATCAATCGACAAATAGTGACTGAGTGTGACAGGCACTGGGAATAATGTGTGAACAAAACAGATGTGATTGCTGACCCCTCCTGGAATTCAGAACACAGCAGAAAAGCCAAATAATGATAAATCAGTTAATAGTTAAATAATTAATTTCTTATATACAAACTATAATAATCAAGTGGTAAAAATTTCATTTCATCATTCCCTCTTAAACCCACACCTTCTTTTAATTACCACTGCCACCGTTCTGAGGCTAACATTTATTATTTTGTTTATGTTATTATGCTCACAACAGCAAAATCTATCATATTCAAGGCCTATATCAAGGCCTCGTTTTGTGAACTGTCCATTCTTGTTCTGTATCCTGAAGGTCACTCCTTCAGAAAAAAAATACACCTGGTCTTTCTCAAGTTTCTATCTTTATATGAGCTATATAATACTTTACCATGAATTAACTAGTACTATGTTGTAATCAATTGTCTGCTTCCTTGGTTATCTCCCCCACCAGATAGTTCCTGTATTTCAGGTACCCTTATAGCCTAACTCCCAGCATAATACCTGCCACAGAACACACACATAGGCAATGCACATAGTAGGCATTCCCAATTTTAATTAAACATTAATTACTAAATAAGTCAACATATTAAAAACATATACCTCACCTTGAAGTGTTTGCATCATTTCTAGAAGTACAGGAGTAAGAGTCTGATTATATTCATGGAATATATCCATAAATAGTACTTCAGTGCAAGGCTGAAGGGAAGAAAAATTCTAATAAAAACAGTGGCACATAACACTGATTAATTCTACCATAAAGCAAAGAATATTCATTCTTAAGACCCTGAAACTCTGAAAATGTTTGCAATTCTTTTAAGTAGATTGCTATTTTTTGTGGTAAATAAAATCAAATTATAATAATTTAGTATAGAATACATTAAAAGTTTATTCACTATTTCATCATTTGGCATTATGTATTTTTTGAATAAAAACTACACAGAGGAAATAATTTACATTTTTAATTAATAATTCTTTAAATTAAAAAAGCAATCTGGAGCCACATTCATTTATAGATTCGGTACTATTGATGAATGTAAAGAAATTAATGTTAAAAGTTTATATCTGCTTAACAATGACATAAGAAACAACAGCAATTCATGAGTTCAATTAACTACATTGAGTGTTTCTTTTAATAGACTCAAACATTAACAGAAGTCACAGTGTTAGCTACATAATAAAAATGATTCATTTTGGATCTTAAAAGTACTGAATCAATAGATGTTTCATAAGAGAAAGAAATTATCATTAAACGTTGAAGGTATTGTGCTTTATGTTTAAAAAGAAATCTTATACACATATATATACTAAAATATGACAAATAAAATAATGTCATCTCAGACCTGTGCCTGAAAATATTCCAAGTGGGGATATGAAACAAGACTATCCACGAACTGATAAACTAGGTTTTGGATACAGAGGGTTCTTAATACTATTCTATTTTTTAATATAAAATTTTCCATAAAAGAAAATTCATAAAGTATTAAAGCAGTAAATTTTTAAAAATTTTACAGTTCTAATGATTTGTCTAATTTACAATCTTGATGGTTTTCTTCATAGGCTTATGAAACTAAAAATATATTTTTAGAAAAATAGTGGCAAATTATGTAATACATAAGTCTTAATAATAATACTTTAAAGATCACACTTGGTAAATCTTCCTCAAATGTTGGCCATATCAATAAATGTATGTTTAAAAGGCATTTTATAACTAAAAGCAATGGGCTGGTCTCCAAGAACTAACCTAGATGGTAAGAGAAATACAATTACCAACAGAAGCTTTATAATAACTAAAATACTTTGTAAGAAATCAAAAACGATTCTAGACAAAAGAGATAGCTTTCACTTTCAAAAACGTTTTCTATTGCTGCAGTGAAAACTATTTCCACATCAATTTGATTGCGGAATGAAGAAAAATTCAGTTTGCAAACCACTAATTTAACCAAAATTTTATTTCAGATTCAAGTTCATCACTTTATTAAACTACTTTCACCTCAAATATACATTATTGTAATTACGAATAGTATCCTGTCTGACTTAATGCTTGGACTCTTGAATACAGTATCATTCTCTACTAACAGTTATACAAGCATTAAGCTTTTCCCTATCACTTTTTCTGTCAATCAATACTTACCCTCAAACTGTATTTCCAAGAATCTCCTCCTGTTTCTTCCACTGCTGCAATAGAATCAGAGACATGGAAATAAAACACAAACTGACAGTGACCACAGGGGAATGGAGAAGGGGATGATGGGGGAAAGAAGAGGAAGGGTCAAGTCAAGGATCAAGTGTAAAGGACCCACAGACAAGGACAACATGAGGGGGGATTTTAAAAAATGACAAATAATGCTCTCCAGAAATGTAATGATGTTTCAAAATTGTCAGTTTGGAAAACAACAGATTTTAAATGATATCAGTTTAATATTTCTGTGAGTTGTATTAAACATAACACAGAAAGCTTTTCCTTGGGGACACAAGGTCTAACAGGTATTTTTACTGTAAGCTATAGATCATACCTGTGTACATTACAATCACCTATCAAGTGCTTTCATCCATAAGCATTCTTAATTTCATTAAAAATTCCATAGAGAAGAAATCTCAAAGTACTTGTCACTTCCAGAATATCTGGTATTACCTCATACGCTATCACTACAATCCTCAGAATCATTTCATTCTATATAATAATCATGTTTTATGTTGTTATTTTTTAAAATACATAATTTTAGACAGAGACGAAGGGGGTAGGCAGGGGGTGGGGAGGGAGAGACAGAGAGAGAGAAATATTGGCTGCATGAACAATGAAATATCGGCATGCATGAACAATGACAACCTCAAACTGTACTAGTTAGTTGGGGTGGTAGATGCCCTCGAATGAGCATATGTACCAGGTGGCCATCACATTAAAAAGGACTGAGCAAGTAGAGCAATGAATCTGCATCGAATTCTGCATTGTTTGACCATTCCTTCCTCAGAAACTATTCCAATGATTCAGAAGGCTGCAGCTATGGGCAACTGGTGATTGGCAGCTTCATTACAACAATGTGCCTGCTCATGTGTCATGTCTCATGCAGAGTTTTTTGGTGAAACATCAAATCACTCTGGTGACTCAGCCCCTCTACAGCCTAGCTACGGCCCCCTGCATCTTCTGTTTTTTCCGAAAACTAAAATCATCTTTGAAAGGAGATTTCAACCCATTTGATGACATTCAAGAAAATAGCACGGGGAAAATGATGGCAATTGGAGCAACTGTATGAGGTCCCAAGGTGCCTACTCTGAAGGGGATTGAGGCATCTTTGTCCTATGTACAATGTTTCTTGTATTTTGCATCTTCTTCAATAAATGTCTTTATTTTTCATATTACACAGCTGGATACCTCTGGACAACCTCATATTTTATAAACCAGAACTGTTTTTAAATGACAAAGGAAAACTTCCAAAATGTTTAAGGCATTCTTCAAATACTAGGAAATGTGTATAACTACACAAAGGTACTCAGCCAAAAAGGCTAAATTTAGCCTACGTCTGATCATAACTGAAGTAATGCACACACAGGTACTTTATTAGGTACACAATTCTCCGATTTTCTGCAGTGAGGGCCTTGATAGTTTTATTCTCCCTATCTACTATTAAAATTCAAACATAAAGTATTTGTTAAAAATATTTTAATCATCGAAAATTAATTGTAAATTAAAATTTAAGTAGGGAACCCATTCAGCGATTCAAAAATACCTCCAAATTAAGAGTAAAAATTTCTATAAATAAAAAATACTATGGAATGAATTACAAAGTAGAAACTGACCTGATAATAGAGACAGGCATCTAATTTTATATTTTTGTTTGAAATTACATGATATATTCATAATAATAACTAAAACTAAAAAGGTCTCTATCTGGAGAAAATACCATACGTTTGAATGAATTACTCATGTTCTGCTTCTTAATTTGTTCTAATGGCTAACAAAGAATGAACGACAAGCTAATTTTTACAAAGCAAGATTCTCAGATCAAAAGCACTACATTAAAAAATAATCTTATACTAGCCCTGGCTAGTGTGGCTCAGTTGGTTGGAGTGTCATCCCTTAGCTGAGGTGTTCCAGGTTCAATTCCCGGTCAGGGCACATGTCTAGGTTGCACGATTCTTTCCCCAGCCCAGGTACGTGTGATCCTGACTGAATCTGGGCAGGTGCAAGAACCAACTGATCCATGTTTCTCTCTATCCCTTCCTCTCTCTCTAAAAGCAATGAAATAATGTCCTTGGGTGAGGATAAAAGATAAAACAAAACCAAAAATGTTTTATATCTGAAGTTCAAATAGATGACAACTATTTATAGAAGGGTAGAAAAGCCATGGGAATACTAAAATACTGATTCTTACTAAAGCCTTCTGGATCTTCTTCCCACATTGTCAGTTCTTCTTCAGTTAATAGAAAATAATGAGAGACTAATCTTCTACAAATCTCTGTCAAAGTGGGGTATGTGAAGAATGCCATCTTAATCTTATGAGCTTCAAGGGTTTCAGGACTGCTATCTAGAAAAACAAAATCTCCAAGTTAACAGTACAAACATCCCACCCCCGGTGGATTATGTAACACAAACAAAGTTAAAAATATATCCTTGGGGAAAAAGATACAATGGTATATAAAGTTTCATTTTTATTATGAACAAACCAAAGATACTTTTTCTTTTGCTCATACCACACAAACATCAGTCTTGCTTCTTTCTTACCCATGTAGCTTCCATACTACATTATCACAGCAATACTTATTTATATAAGTTTCTCTCTCTCCTACGAGATTTTCATTCATCCTGGTACACATGCCCATCAATGAATTCCAAATAATACAACAATTTAACTTGTCTAGAAGCAACTTCACTTTATATAAAATCTGGGAAAACTTTTAATTATACCAATGAATACAGCCTAAACCTGAGCTGCAGTGGCTGCTGTAGTACTTTAATCTTAAAGTCTCTAGGCCTCCACTGATCCTCTATTGCGCTGTAAAAGTCAGTTTACTAAATGTAGGATTTTTAAAAGCTGGCATTCACATAACAAGACTCTAATCCTTATCTCTATTTCATGTTGCAGCAATGTTTTATTTTTCAGACTTAATTTAAAAAATTTACATAAAAACAGCATTTACTTCATACTTCAATTAAAATAAAAAAATGAAAAAATAAAACCATCTGAAAAACATTACCTTCAAAATTTTTGGATGGCTTATAAGCATAATTTTTGACAATCATCTTAATAAGATTCATGCATTGAACAATGAATCGTTCAAACGTAACCCCTTCACCAACTTCTGTGAATACATAGCTTACAGAAAATTCCAGTGATCTCTGAATTAGCGGAGTAAATGAAAAGGGATGTTGATCCAAGAAGTCCAAAAGCTGTAAAGAAAGAAATTAAAAGGTATTTTCCCCAAGTAAATATAGGAATATAATCATCTGTAAGTACATCTTTCAACTTCACTAGTAAACATTTGGCAAATTTTAAACCTTGGCAAGTCTGTGTATACACAATTTCACATGTAATGCACATGTAACATGTGCATAATATATATGGCACCACCTGTAAAGTATTCTTGCCATTCCCACCTTTTTGTACCAAAACAAAAAAAAAAAAAGAAACAAAAAATCCTGAATGTGATCAAGCCTCTACACCTAACTATAAATTTATAGTTATAAATTTATAACTATAGACCTGGGGGAAGAGAAGGGTTCTGAAGACAAAGAAACATGGTAAATAACACATCAGTATGCAGCGGACTTCAAAACATGGAAAACTCTACAGAAAATAACCAATTACCTCAACAAATATATACCAATGAAAAAAATAAATGGAAGGAGAACCAACACTACTGAATCCTGATTCAAACAATCTATAAAAAATTCATGAGAGAAATCTGAAAACCGACTACATATTTAGATAATATTAAGAAGTCACTGTTATTTTTAAATGTAATAACAGTGTTAAGATTGTGGTTTTTTTCCATCTCTTACCACTTAAGGACACACTCAAATATTTACAGACAATACTATATGATACCTAGACTGGCTTCAAAATAACCAGCAGAGACGAGAAACCAGACAGATTAAACAGAAATCACCATGACCATATGGTGGTAACTGCTAAAGCTCAAGTGATTCAATTCTATTTTCAGGTATATTTGAAATGTTCCGATTTTGAAAGCTTTTAAAAAAGTCACAGAGGTCATAAATATGAATTTCATACATTAAAATATTCATGAACACTGTTACAGCACAACTGACTATCCACATTGTCTTATTTTACTTTGTTTTGTGATTTTTGTTATTAACTAAAAGGATCTGGGTCAATTTGACACTGCATCTTGGAAGATTAGGTGGGCTTTTACCACTGAGGCTATCTGGAATGTATAGTTAGAAATGAACACAACTAAAACTACAGGTCAGTGTTCCCTGACCATAAAAACAAAAACAACTCATTGCTACTCCTTTACTCTTCTTCCAGGGAATAAACAGCCTTAATTCTATTAATGAACCCTCAATGAAAACGGGGAAAAGGATAAAGATTTAGATATTGGCCCCCTGTCTTCAATTACTTGTTACATTGCAATGAAGTCCTCAAACCCAATCAATCTTCATGATTGCTATAACCTAATTCTTTGAATTTTTCCCAATCCCAAAATTTCATTAAAATAATTTTATAAAACTTAATTTTATTAGAAATGTACACCCATTGCCTAGCAAGTGCACTCATATAATTCTATTCAAAAGAGCTTTAATTTGACAATAATCACTCATTATGAATATCGTGACTTCCTGATATTATGTTGCCTGCTATCTTTTAACTACGTCCTGCTCCACTGAACTGGTATCTTTTTTTACCTCTCTTTCTCTAATACTATAGATTTTTTAACATCAAGGTGATTCATACACTATAACTTATGGTACATAAATTATTACAGGCTTTGAGATACAAAGGTGCTTTTTCTCTAGTTTTTCTATAAACAGAAAATAAATTATGCTGAAATCAAAATGTATGCTCATTAAAATATCATTTGCCTTACTAAATTTGCACATGTATATGTTATTTGAGATAACATAATTAATATTAAAAAAACTTACCACTTTAGTAAAAAGAATAATGGTCTTTTCCAATCTATCTCTACATACGTTATCTGTACCTATAGTTCTACCTGTTAGAAATAATTCCAAATATTAGTACAAGTTTATAGTATTCTATAAATTCACAATGAAGACAATGACAAACTTAAAAACAGTCATCTATTTTTGCATATTTTGCATTATGAATTCATGGTTGTGCATTCCCAACTCTAAACAACTTAATCATAAAAACAAAGTTTTCACAGAATACCAAGATTTGCATTTAACAGAAACAGTAATCCCCAAAACTAATATTTCGCAAAATTAATCCTAAAATATAAACTGAGCACATTTTAAAGTAAAAGGGTAACAATTTTATCCATGAAACATGAGTCTCATTTTCAAAATCTAAATTAGTCACAGTTGAAATACTTTTCAAGCAGTGTAAGTAAAAACAAAACACTCAAAGATTAAAATACTCATTATTTTTCCTTTATGTCTAACAATTTTCTACTGATAATTTCCCTGTCATAATAATTAATTTTTGTACATTCAGAATAATGTCTATCAGCCCATCAACTACTCTGCTCTCTAATCATACCCTTCATATTCTGCTTCATCATTTATTCCATTCTCCCTCTGCTCCCCCGGTGATAACCAAAGAAAAATAATTTTTAGAAAAATAAACTATGTTATATGAACTGTCTTATTTACCTTTATATGTACAGTACCCAGAAGAATGATTGGCAATAGACTCAAGAATGTTTTTATTAAACTGCAAATGACTGCCATGAGACAATCAGTGACTCCCTAAAAGTGAGTACACTAAGATATCTTTTCAGGTTAGTAGGTCCTCAAAAATACACATATATACATAGAAACACACACTTATACAGGATATACATACCAGTGTGTGCATACAGGAGATGCATGTGTGAGTGTATGCATGCACATGTGTTTGTGTATACTAAGCAAAGATGCTTACAATGATAGGGAAAAGGACAACAGACTACCAGTATAATACAACACAAATATAAATGCTAAATCCTCTTTTGTGTGGTAGTGGATTACAATGGGTCCTAAAGGTAAGCCAAAGAAGGTTAATAAATAAGAATTAAGGAATTAAGAATTTAAGAAAATTTGGGGGGCAGGCTGGCTAGAAGAGGACAAAGGGGGGGAAACTGGGACAACTGTAATAGCATAAACAATAAAACATTAAAAAATAAAACAGGAAATTTTTATCATACAGATATGTAAAATATACTAAGAGCAACAGAATCTAATCTATAAGAAATCTACATATCATGTGCATAGAATCTACACAATGACTATCTGTTAAATATAACTTGTGGATGTCTGCATGGAAAATGGTAGTAGCAGTAGAAATATAGAACAAATGATCACAAAATAAACTTTCTGAAAAAAAGTTTCCTCAATACTCAAGACTTGTGTATGAAAACAAAGCTGAGCTTCCAATTTAACTTCAGATAACTCATTATCAAGACACAAGCTTTTAGCCTCTCTCCAGATATGCAAGTTTAGAGCAGAAGTTATTAACAAGTAAGGGTTCTACAGTAAAAATACTACCATGAAAGTACTTACTGCATTCCAGAAATTGTTTTAGACGGTCAAATATTCCATGTAAAAAACCCTAGAAAAGAGTATTTTTAAAAAGTCTCTCAACTTATACTGTAATAAACATTTACCTTGTATTTCTCAGGGATACTGAAACATATCTATCAAATAATTTAAAAAAGTTAAAATTAAAATAAAAAGGTTTACTATTATAAACAAGTCTTACACAAGAGAGTAATTACAGTTAAGTCCCCCTTATCTGCAGGGGATAAGTTCTAAGATCCAATGCCCAGTGAATGCCTAAAACCTTGAGGAATAAAAGCCCTAAATATACTATGTTTCTTTCCTCAATATACATACCTATGATAAAGTTTAATTTATGTAAGTTAGGTACAATAAGAGGTTAACAACCATAGCTAAAAATAAAACAATTATAACAAAACACTGTGATGTTATGTAAATGTGGTCTTTCTGTGATTACTGAGCGGCCACCAGTGACTAGCGATAGCCTGTATGGTGAGAACAGGCTGGCCAAAGGGATGACGGGCGTCCCGTGGGGGTGGTAGGTAGGGCTGAAGAGAGATGGGGCTCAGGCAGCATAAGATTTCATCACGCAACTCAGACTATTGTGCAATTTAAAGGTTCTGAACTGTTTACTCTGAAATTTTTTATTTAATTCATTTGTGCTACAACTGCCTTTGGGTAACTGAAGGCAAAAAAAGTCAAACTATGGATGGGGGGGGTACTGCATAGCATTTCATCTCTTCAGTGTCTTATTTCAGGTAATTCAGTTATCTCAATCACTTTGCAGTAAAATATTACTTATCAAGTATATTTCATTAAGTACTACTCCCTATTCCCCTCACTTAATTTTTCTTCATCGTCCTATAACTCCCAGACATACTGTTTGTCTATTACCTGTCTCCTCCCACAAGAATGTAAACTCCTTAAGAGCCAGAGCTTTGCTTTCTTTTATTACTTTACCCCAGAATCCAGGAACAGTATTTGGCAACAGTGAGTTCTCGATATATAAATAAATGATAGGAATTATTTTAAGCAGAGGTTCGAAATCTCAAGTGTTAAAATATATTGGCCTTCAGATACCAGAAAAGGTAAGCATCATCTTTTACCATATGGGTTCAAGAAACCATTACTTTTTTGTATACAGGGTCTGGCAGAAGTCAGTTCTGCTTGCGTGTGGTTGGTAGAGTAAGAATATGGGTGTAATACTTTCTTGCTTTAATTTGAACACTTTACCTTAAATATCATATGGTATGCTTGAGTGTGATATTGTTATGTTACAGAACTACATGCTTATGATCGTGTAATAAAAGGGCACTATTTGTGCCAGACCCTGGATATTTTAAAACATACTAAGACAATTTTCCAGATTAAGTATGAAAGGATAATGAAAAATAGCTTTATTAAGATTTTTAAGAATCTGAAGATTGTAGACATCTCCGTATTAACTTTGGGACAGAAACATCAAAGATGTCACATGTCCTTTTAGCAATGGGATGGTGTAGGTTTTTCTAACAAAGTACCCTGTAATGAATGTCTTCCAGCTAAATGACCAAAATAGATTGTCTTATTTCCCCTTTTCCTTAGAAATCTATTGTTTACTAATAGATTTTTTTAAAAGAACTTTTTTATATTGATTGCTTATAGAGAGAGACGGAAAGAGGGCGGGGGGGGTAGAGAGAGAGAGGGAGAGGGAGGGAGGGAGTGAAAGAAAGAGAAACATCAATCCACCTACGTATGCATTCATTCACTGGCTGCCTCTTGTATGTGCCCTGACCAAAGTTCGAATCCGCAACCTCAGTGTACTGGGACAACGCTCTAACCAACTGACCTATCCAGACAGGGCCTATTTTCTTTTACATAAAATCAGTGTATCAGTCAGGGTTCTCTAATGAACGTAGAAAATTGTAAAGGCCATCAATTTTAGTAAGCTTATCAACAGAATCAGGAATTTATAGAATTATAGACAGCACTAATCTGTAATTCAAATAAACTAAGTAACTTGACGAATGTTACAAAATAATAGAATAAGAATTCAAATTAAAGTTGTTATTAAATGGCAATTTACAAGCAGACTTTGAGTAATTGCTAAATTTATTACAAAAATCATCTCTTAATCCTAAAACATCCAATGAGGTAGATACTATTATTTCTTTTTTAAAATTGTATTTTATTGATTATGCTATTACAGTTGTCCCAATTTTTTCCCTTTTGCCCCACTAAACCCAGCTCCCCCACGTTCTCTCAGGCAATCGCCACACCATTTCATTGTTCATGTCCATAGGTCACATGTGTTAAGTTCTTTGGCTACTACATTTCCTATACTGTGCTTTACATCCCCATGACTATTCTGTAACTACCTATTTGTATTTCTCAATCATTTCACCTCTTCATCCATTCCCCACACCTCCCTCCCATCTGGCAACCATCAAAATACTCTCCATATTCATGATTCTGTCTCTGTTCTTCCTCCTTAATTTGTTTTTTTAGATTCAACCGTTGACAGATATATATTTAACAACATTTTATTGTTGATGGTTTTGATCTTTTTCTTAAGTCTCTTTAACATTTCATATAATAATGGTTTGGTTTTTCCTGTCTGGGAAGTTCTTTATCTGCCCTTGGACTCTAAATGATAGCTTTGCTGGGTAGAGCAATCTTGGCTATAGGTCCCTGCTTTTCATGACTTCGAACATTTCTTGCCAATCTCTTCTAGCCTGCAAAAGTCTTTTGAGAGGTCAGTTGACAGTTTTATGGGAACTCCCCTGTAGGTAAGTTAACTGCTTTTCTTTTGCTGCTTTCAAGAGTCTTTATTTATCTCTAGCCTTTGGCATTTTAATTATGATATGTCTAGTAGTGGGCCTCTTCGCATTCATCTTGTTTGGGATTCTCTGTACTTCCTGGACTTGCATGTCTTTCCTTCACCAAATTAGGAAAGTTTTCTTTCATTATTTTTTTTTCAAATTGATTTGCAGTTTCTTGCTCTTTCTCTTCTCCTTCCGGCACCCCTAAGATGTAAATATCGGATGTCATAAGTTGTCCCACAGGCTGCTTACACTATTCTAATGTTTTTGGATTGTTTTTTTGTTGTTCTGATTGGTTGTTTTTTGCATCCTTATGTTCCAAATCGCAAGTTTGGTTCTCAGTTTCACCCACTCCACTGTTGCTTCCCTGTGTATTGTTCTTTATTTCAGTTAGTGTGTGCTTTGTTTCTGACTGGATCTTTTTTATGCTGTTGAAGTCTTCACTAAGTTTCTTGAGCATGCTTATAACCTGTGTTTTGAACTCTACACCTAATAAATTGCTTACCTCCATTTTGTTTCATTCTTTTTCTGGAATTTGATCTGTTCTTTCAATTGGACAATGTTTCTCTGTCTCCTTGTTTTGTCAGTCTCCCTGTGTTTGATTCTATGGTTTAGTTAGAGCTACTGTGACTCCATGTCTTGGTAGCATGGACCAATGTAGGAGGTGTCCTACAGGGTCCAGTAGCAGAGCCACTCCCATCATACAAACTGGGTACTTGAGATGTACCCTAGTGTGGGCTGAGCAAACCCTCTTCATGTAGTTGAACCTTGGTTGCTGCTAGCAGATCAATGGGAGGGATTTATCCAGGCCAGTCAGCTACAAGTACTGGCTGTGCCCACTGGCTATCAACCACTGCCCCTTGTGGAGGATCAGCTGTGCAATGGCAAGGGGTTGGTGCTCCAATGTGATCGTAGCTGTCCACTGGGTCTTCAGGCTCTGGGGTTTTCTGGGTAGTACACACCAAGGTCAGCCCCCACATTGTCTAGAGTCACCATGCATAAGCTATAAGGCAATCTCACATGACTGTGACTTGTGATGGGCTTGGAGATTCCCAGGCAAAGCCAAGCTGTGAATCTTGGCTGGCTGTTGCTAGTGCTGGGCCTGGGACCATCTAGCTATCGATTCAAGGTCTGTGGTTTCACTGAAGCCAGCTAATGATTGGTAAAATTTAGGAAGTTGTGACATATGAACCAAGACCAGCCATTCACAAAGAAAAGTCACTGTTAACAGTTGGCATGTGCTAGCAAGTTGGATGGGAAGGAGTATCAGGGGATCTCCAGGGTGGGGAAAACTGTGTTAATCCAGGTTGATGGAATCTCAGATATGGCACCCACCTCCAATTCTATTGCTCTGTGGGGTTCAGGGTTCGGAAAAGGGACAATGGCCTCTGCCTGCCTTTCTGTCCGGGAGAAAGTTGTCCCCCAGCTCTTGCCTTGATACCAGACATTTCAGTCTCTCCTTGTACGCCACTGGTGCCTTCCAAGCTGCTATCTCATTGCTGGAGCTCAGAGGGAATGAGTCTGAGTAAATCTGTGGGTGGGTTCTTTATGAGTTACTGCTTGGGATTCCAAAAGTTTCTTCTACCACTCAATATCCACTCATTTTTGCAGCCAGGAGTTACAGGGACTTATTTTCCTGGCACTGGAACCCTATGCTGGGGTGCCTGATATGTGGCTGGAACTCCTCACTTCTGAGCTTTCCCTCTCTAATTTTAATCCACCACATGTGGGTATGGGAGCAGCCCATTCCACATCTCCACCCCTCCTACCAATCTGGATAGATGTGGTTTCTTTACCACATAGTTGTCAGACTTCCATTCAACTCGATTTGTCAGTTCTGGATGATAGCTATTCTATGTTTTAGCTGTAATTTGATATGGTTGTGTGTGGTGGTAAGCCGTGTTTGGCTATGCTGCCATCTTGACCAGAAGTACAGGTACTATTATTTTTTCTCCATGTTACAAAAAAGGAGACTTAGTATGGCGAAAGTAACAGCCAGTGGCCGTGCTATTAAGAAAAGTCCAAGGGGATTTGTGGTCTCTGCTCTGGTTTAGTGGTTGTGCCCCAGGGTTTTGGAAAAAAGGGAAGTTACCTGAAACTCTGCAGACTGTTCCTCCTCATCTCAAGACATGCTTGAGGAGCAGTATGAAGAAAGGCTGAACTAAGCAAAATAAAGACAGGTGTAATGCATGTCTGGACACCAGTGCTGCTGGTTCTTGGGCTTTTGGACTCATGTGTGGACTTAACGCCTTCAGTCCCCATTCTCAGTCCTTCAAACTCATATGCAATTACAGCAGACTTTCCTGATTCTCTGGCTTGTAAAGGGCAGATTGTGGAATCCTCATGGATCTTCATAACCATGAGGATCCATGATGGTGAAGGACTAAGTTGAATCTACACTAACCTTCTCCAAGGACCAATCTGGAACTACAACTAAATTATAAAGAAATCATCTTGAGTAACCAATTGCACACCAGCTGGAGAGAAGCCTTATAACCAAGGACAAACAGAAGAAATCACTTCACCACTACTAGTAAGACTGATAGGGAATGTGGAGAAGGAGTGAGAGGGCTGGCTGGGCTCCCATGCAGGCCAGCTCAACTTCTGAAGAGAGGTCTCAGTGGCCCCGAGAAGTGTGGGGTCTAAACCTCAAGCTGGGCTCTCCATCCTACAGCACCAAAGCCTGAAAGGAAACCAGATAAAATCCAGCAGTGAAAAGCAGCAGGATTTCTGTCTGCCAGGGAGAGATGCCTGGAGACACAGAGAGCCTCTTAAAGGGCTAATGCACAAAAGTTCATTTGCAGCCACTTACTCTGGAGTCTAGCAGGACGGCACAGTGAACTAGAGACACTTGAGGAGAACCTTGGGTTGGTGGCTCCAGGAAAAGAACTGAAGGAACAGCTGCCAGTATCCCTGTGCTCAGCCATCCCCCACACTGCAGAAGTCATCTTTCTTAAGCAGACAACTCCTCTCCAAGTGGCATCAGCCTGAGGGGAAGCAATAGCCCCACAAGCAGGAATTGCCCTGCCCTGCCCCGTGAAGCTTAATCCAGGCTGCGGGTCACAGCTGATTAGATGAACAACTGCGGTTCAAAGGTTGATTCATTTACAAACTAAGGTGGAAAATATAAAGCAGCCTGGTGTTATTTATTTAAGCTCAAATAAAAAGACAACCCACAGAATGGGACACCATACTTGCCATACATCTAATAAGGGGTTAATACCCAAAATTTAAAAAGTACTTATAAAATTCAACACCCCAAAACAACAAACCTAATTAAAAAATGGGCAAAAGAGCTAAACAAACTCTTCTCCAAAGAAGAAATACAGACAGCTAATAAACATATGAAAGATGATCAACATTACTAGTTGTCAGAGAAATACAAAATAAAACAACAATGAGAGACTATCTCATACCTGTCAGAATGGCTACCATCAATAAATCAACAAACAGTAAGTGCTGGAAAGGCTGTGGAAAAGGGAACCCTTTTGCACTGTTGCTGCAAATTCAAATTAGTGCAGCCACTGTGGAAAACAGTATGGGGATACCTCAAAAAATTCAAAATGGATCTGGCTTTTGACCCAGTGATCCCACTTCTGGGACAATATCCAAAGGAACCCAAAACACTAATTTGCAAGAACATACGCATACCTATGTTCATTGCGGTATTATTTACAATCACTGAGATATAGAATCAGCCCAAGTGTCCATCAACAGATGAGTGGATAAAATAACTATGTGACACACAATGGAGTACCACTCAGCTGTATAACGGAAGAAAATTTTTACCTTAGTGACAATATGGGTGGATCTGGAGAACATGCTAAGTGAAATAAGCCAGTCAAAGACTAATACCATATGATTTCACTCACACGTGGAATCTAATGAACAAAGCGAACTAACAAGCAAAACTGAGAAAGACTCATAGTTGGAGAGCAGATGACAGCTAGTGGGTGGAAGGAAGTTAGAAGGTGGAGGGACTGAGCAAAAAGGAAAAAGGACTCATGGACATGGACACAGTGTGGTGACTGCTGTGGGGAGGAGGGTATAAAGCAACTAAATAGTAATGGGAAAAATACAATAAAGATTAAAATTTTTTTTTAAATATTTTCTTTATTTATCTTTAGATGGGAAGGGAAGGAGAGAGGGAGAGAACTATCAGTGTATGGTTGCCTCTGACGAGGACACACAATGTATCATGTGTCCCCTGCCGGGAACTGGCCTGCAACCCAGGCACGTGCCCTGACTGGGAATCGAACCGTGATCCTCTGGTTCGCAGGCCCGTGCTCAATCCACTGAGCTACACCAGCCAGGGCAGATTAAAAATTTTTTAAAAAGGCCAAGGTGATCTCTTTTTTCCCCCAGGAAACACCAAACAGTAGATGACACTGGTGCTGCCGAAGGGCCCAGAGGCCCCGGAATGGGTGTCTGCAGCGGCTTCCGTGGAGGATTTGGCAGCGGCATCCCCACAGAGGTCGTGACAGGGGTCAGAGTTGAGGCCATGGAGCTCTTGGAGGCAAGGCCAAGAATAAGGAGTGGATCCCTATAACCAAGTTGGGCCACTTGGTCAAAGACACAAAAATCAAGTCCCTGGAGGAGATCTCTTTTCTCTACCCATCAAGGAATCTGAAATCAGTGACTTTTTCTTGAGGGCACATCTCAAGGATGAAGTTTTGAAAAGTATGCCCTTGCAAAAGCAGACACATGCAGGCCAGAGGACCTGGTTCAAGGCACTTGTTGCCATTAGGGACAACAATGGACATGTTGGTCTGGTTTTTAAGTGCTCAAAGGAAGTACCCACTGTCATCCCTGAGGCCATCATCCTGGCCAAGCTCTCTCTTATCCCTGTGCGACGAGGCTACTGGGACAACAAGATTGGCAACCCCCACACTGTCCCCTGTAAGATGACTGAGCGCCTCGGCTCTGTGCTGGTGAGCCTAATCCCTACACCCAGGGGCACTGGACATCATCTTGGCCCCTGTGTCCCAAAAGCTGCCAATAATGGCTGGTATCAACGAATGCTACCCCTCAGCCAGGGGCTACACTGCTACCCTGGGCAACTTTGCTAAGGCCACCTTTGATGGCATCTCTAAGACCTACAACTATCTCATCTCTGACCTCTGGAAAGAGACTGCGTTCACCAAGTCTACCTATCAGGAATTCACTGACCATCTGGTAAAGACCCATACCATAGTTTCTGTGCAGAGGACCCAAGGTCAAGCTATGAGCACTACGTAATTTTTGTACAAGGAGAAGGCCAAGGTGATATTCAAATCCAAATCTATGTGCCTCCAGAAATCAAAATTGCACCAATATCATTTATCACTTCCCACTTTTTTTAAGTTTCAGAAATTTTTAAGATCTTTATGTTATTTAAAAAGATGTCCTTAATTTGTTAAAATTCCACCTTCAATCAGTACACCTTAAACACTACAATATAGAATTTGTAACTGAGTGAAGGTTGACAAATATAATTTCTGCAGACAGAAAAAAGACTATTAAGGGAAAGCCAAAGGCTTACAAAATACTAGCAGATCCAATGAAAACCACTGTTCTGGTTTATAAGAATGTAATTCAAATCAATTCACTTTTTGCTGGGAAAAAATGACCAACATAATTCTAGTTAATATAATTTGATAATACTCAGCATAATATCGCACACAATAATTACTGAGTCTCTTGACATAGTGTTTCTACCACATCATGTGTTCATGCACTTCACAGGTAACTATGGAGCATTTTTATACGAGAGACACTGTTCCAAGCTCTGCGGTGAACAGTCAATAAAACAAAGTCTCTGCCTTCATGGAACTTACATTCTAGTGAGGGAACTGAGGGAGAACTGTAAAATTGATTTCTGGGAATTGTTTTTTGGTGGTTTGGTAATGACTGTAAATATTTAAAATGCATTGGTATTTAAAATTGTGGTTGGTCTTTGATACATTTTCTGGCAATCTGGTAACACATCAATACTATGTTCCATTTCTAGGAATTCATCCTAAAGAGATCATGAGAAAAGTATACGTGACATATGTACCCAAATGTTTGTTCCAACACCACTTATCAGCAATTAAAACCTGCAAACAACCTATATGTCTTATGAATAGGTAACTAGGCAAGTGAATTACAGGAAAGCTATACTAATTTTATCATTTAAAAAAAATGGCCCACCAGCTGTAATCATCAATACATTGCTGACATGAGAAATATTCTCAATACACTAAGTTTTAAAAAAGCAAGTAACAAAATAACATGTAAATCCTGTTTATATAAATCAAGGAAGAGGGAAAATATATCTAAAAGAATATGCATAAAATGTTTTTAAAAGATACTTAGAAATTTTAGCAATATCTCTAACAAGTTTTTAAATGGTCTGTTAAATTTCCTATTTAAACTTCTTTAAAAAGTTAAAATGTAATTAACTTAAAAAAATAAGCATGCAATACTTTCAGAGACAAAATAGTCATCAGATTATAATGTATATTAGCAGTTTTTAACTTCTAACAATAACAACATTATTTCAATAAAAATCTTACCAGTACACACACACACACACACACACACACACACACAAAACAGTAAAAAAGAGTGGATCTGGTCAAATCTAGAGTATATTCAAAGATCCAATTATTTTTCAAACTTTCTGTGTGGCCCCCAAAGCAATCCAGAGAGCAACATTTTTGCTGACCTAAACTCACTGTGAAAACTAACATACACATACCTCAGTAAGTATAACACAATTCTATTTTGTTTGGGGATAAAATAAATGCAGCTATACATTTCTGCACAGAAAAAAGTAGAGGACATGATACTAATAAGGAATTTATACTACAACTTGTTGGGCTTATCGGTAGGATTTCTCCCTCTTGTATATATTTTTTAATTGACTGCAAAGAGAAGGTATAAATGCCATGATCAGAAGGAAAAATTCACTGTAAATATATAAAAATATACTTTTTACAGAAAAAAATATATTTTTATCAATAATATCAATATCTATGACACATTTGGTAATGCTACAACAGCAATCAAATTCACAGTTCATTAAATTCAAATTCAAATAAACACTCACAATGTCACCTCTTCACACAACAGCTGCTTCAATGTAGTAAAAACAAGCCACAAGTCCAAAAGGATAATTAACACACAAAATGGTAAAAATAAAATTCAGGCTGTCATGTAATAAAAACTTTTAAATGGTTGTCGAGTAAAAAAAAAAAAATAGCCCTAGCTGGTCTGGCTCAGTAGATTGAGTGCCAGCCTATGAACCGGAAAGTCACTGGTTCAATTCCCAGTCTAGGGCACATGCCTGGGATGCGGACTAGGCTTCCCAGTAGGGGGTGTGTGAGAGGCAACCACACATGGATGTTCCTGTCTTTCCCTTCCCCTCTCTAAAAATAAATAAGTAAAATCTTTAAAAAAAACAAGCTTCAAATTTTTCAGGAATATACCAAGCATTTTCCTACAGTCACAAGAAGTCAGTTACTTCTTTCACTTACCATCACTTCCATATTCTTATGAGGTTCCACAAATCCATTAACAGTTAATTTACGCAGCACTGAAAAGTAAAACCAAGCTTTATTTGCATCTTATTTTTTCATAAATTGTCATACTAAAATCATGATCATAATAAAATCTCAGAATCACAAAACCTCATCAAATTTGAAGGTTATAATCCTTACGCTTAACAGATACAGAAAGATAACCTCTGGTCACTGCTTGGTTTACTAAGTGGGAAAGACGGAACTAAAGCCAAGTTGTTGTGACTCAAAACCAGTGCTCTTCCCACAATAACTACTCATTTTTCTGAAACTACAGTGCAAATTTTCTCTTAATTTCTATAATTGTTAGTACCTCTCACTTGCAATAACCCTTATTGGTTGAATCTGAAAAGATTACCTCTATCTAGTCCATAATCTTTAAACTATGCCTCAAGGGTTCATAGTGGGATGAAATAAGTATTTTTTTAAAATGCTATGGAATTTTTTTTCTAGGCCTAATGCCTTAGAAATGCCAATGTGTATCTAAGACCTTGAGATGTGGAGATATGGAAAAGCTTAAAGCAGGCTAATATATAGTAGAGCTACATCCTTAGGGTCTGGAATTAAACTCTGAAATCAGTAAAGCAAGAAAAGTCTATAATCAAAAGGACATGTGAAAATTCCTCAATCATTAAATTCAGTATTTATACACAGTTTTATGTATATATAACCTTATACAAGTTTCTCTCATTCTTTCTTGAGTATATATCTTATCTCTCTCTAAAGCCTTTGAATTTCTTCCTCAAGGATGGTCACAAAACCATCTCCACCCACTTGTACTACAGATTTTATTGTTCGCAGTCCTTTAAAAGCATTCACCCTGTGCATAAAGTTCACCAAAATATGCTGAGAGTTGGATTTTGTGCATCCCCTGCTTGGTTAATATAAGTGACAGACTAGTGCCAAGAGTGTACAGTGGCATCTTAAGGCACTAATGTGAATATGATAAAGGGACCGTGAATAAAATAGAAGGATGTTAAATAAGCTATAGTAAGAGAAAACTAAAAGCTCCTTGAGATCAAAAGCTCCTTAGGAGAAAGACTAAAAGGCAAAGAGAATAACCAATCTGGTATTTAAAAAAAAAAAGGAATCTCAAAATACATTCGAGATAAAGTAACTCAGCTTAGAAAAGGTAAAAATGAAGATTTCTGCCAAGAGAATGCCTACAAGCAAAGCACTGAAAAACGCAAGCCAAGAGGACACCCCATCGGGTACTGTCTAAAATCTAAGTGAGCCAGAGGTACAAGTAGTAAGATGGAAACTGAGTTCTCTGGGAAAAGAACTGGAAAATAGAGCTCAACTATACCTTGTGGACAGCAGAGTCAGCATGACAATAGGGTAGAAGCCCTTAAAATTACATACATGAGAAATGTAAAGTAGAAGCAGAAGAAAGTAGAAATATTTCAAAGGAATGCATTCAGAGCCATGAGATGACACTATCGTGAACATAACATAAAACTATCGCACACTTGCACTCATTAGAGTAAAGGAAGCACTATTCTCATAAAATAAAAACAAACTACAAATTAGCCCTTGTCTCTGAGGGAGAAATTAACCCCTATCCTGTCAGTGAGACTAGTAACAGAAAATCCATCCAGAAGAATTATCTGGTGACTGTTCTGAAGTACGTCATTTCAAAAACAAACATGCCAAGTTTAACAGTACCTTTCAATGACAGTAGAGTTCGTTCTAGAGAACTCAGAACAGCAGCTTCATCGCCAGTGGAAACTTGCCGAAGGAATGTGTCTGTGTGGTGATTCCACAGAGAGCAAGCAAAATTATAAATTCCAGACGCTAACTGTAAAGAAATATCAACAAGTTTGTTCACATTATAGATTTCGGTAATCAATTAGACCTACATATAATACATTTAGGTTTTTAAATTGAGCAGACATTTTCTATGAGATTTAATATAATCAAGAGTCATTTATCATAACGTTTCAAAATTTCTGAGCCAAAATGCAGAGTAAATACAGTTTACATCGGCTTTTGCTATGAACACACACACAAAATACACATGCCCTCCCTAAAATATTATTTTCTTGAAAAAATACTCAGCATAATGCCTGCATTACAGTCTGTTATTTTCTATTTGTACTTTTTATTTTCTGCTTATAGGTTGCAGTGCTCAGTGTTTAAAACACTGATTTATGGACTGTCACTGAGTATATCAGATGAAGTCAATATACTAAGAAACTGAAATACAAAGGAGTCGAATTTCTGTGTTCTGCCAGTTTCACCCATATGGTTTCTGAGCATCTACCAGGAACATACAAACCACTGCATACAGACACAAAGCTTGTCAGGATGCTTTTGTAACACACGCTGCTATTTAAAAGCCCTACTCTCACACTGAGATGCAGTCCACCTCTGCCTCTCGGGCTCAGGCGGAATTATCTTCCAGTGGTACCTTTCTCCCACACGGTGTAGGACCAATCTAGCTGAGCCTGCACGGCCATTTTATTTAAATATAAAACAAATGAAAATGCATGTCTATTATTAGCAGACTTCAGAAAAATTTTCTTATTCAAGGTATAAGCTTATCATTTCAACTAGTGAACCATTTTATTTATGGTAAGGTTAGCCATCAGCAACCAGTCAGAAATGCAATTCTGTAAATATAACAATATTTCTATGAAAAAATCAAATCCTACTTTTATTATTTTAACTCAGGAATTGTAATGGCCTGTGCTTACACGTGTGGGGAAACAGTTAATCCTAGTACCCACTAACACCTTGTGGTCTTCCTGGAACACAAAAGGATGAAAGGCAGCTAAGGCACTGCTAGACCACCTCCTGCTCACTTCCCTATCTGCTCTGTTAAGCTGTCATGAGGCAGTTTCTCCTCACTTCCAGGGTTCTCACAGGGTGTAAGGATTTCTTCCCTACCCTCTTCAGAACAGATGCAGAAAATAAAGCCACCCAGTGACAGTTTAGAAGTCGCTTTTCAGGAGTAGGGCACCCCACTAACTGCACTGGAGTCATTCAGCCCTATTGCTTCGGTCGTTCTACTTGGCAGGTAGGTCAGAGACCACAGGGAGAGACCACAGGGAGGGGTACCAATGGCTAACTTCTTTTCTCAGTTCAAAGTAAAGAAACCATCTGGATCTAAGAGTGGCTCCTTTCTTCACCAACTGATCAGTAAGGACTAGGCCTTGTCTCCCCCTTGTCCTGCATGCACTCTTGACAAGAGCTGCAATAACTACTTTTAAGACACCTCAGCACATTCTCAAATACACATAAAACATTTCAGAAGTAATATCAAACTATTTCTTAATGTTTCATTACAGCCAAAATATCATAATGCCAATGATCTCAAGCAATACACCAGCACAAGCAGTAGTATCATAGAAAGTTAACAGTCTAAAATTGACATCATCCCATGAAATACTGTTGTAACATAGAAGCAAATAATCTAATTAGAAGGGATAATCTGACCTCCTGCCCCTGCCTCTTGAGCACCCAGGAATCACCAAGCCCAGGGGAGCCAAAGCAGGGGCACAGAGCACCAGAGGGGCTGGCATGGAACCCAGTGTGTCTTGGAGCTAATTCATATTAGCTCCAAGAATGTATAGTCACCTCTTTTAAAATAAATGTATGGAGAACTTTCCAGTCATGGAGGTGTAGATAAACATGGCTTGTTTCCTTGCATAACCACAGAAAAATTACACTAAACTATAAAAACACCAGTATTCAGAATCCTCAAAATAATTGAGCTATAAAAAAGTCTGACAACTAAGGAATTAAAGAAGTCATACTTGTACAGACAGGTACAAGGGGCAGACACTCAAAAACATAAAATGAACAGTCCCACACCCACGTCTGGTGGATAAAAACTGAGATGGATACTTCGGGAACGAGGGATCCCAGACCTACAGCAGAATACCCGGACAAGGGTTCCAGCACCAGAAAGGTAAGCCCCCATAACTTCTGGATGTAAAAACCAGTGGGGGTTGACGCAACAGAAGAAAATGTGAGATTCTAAAGGATCTCCTCTTAAAGCGCCTGCAATAAACTTAGAACTTATGCAGACTCACTCCCTCCGGACTACTGCACCAGAGGAGCATTTGGAAGGGCAGCAGCGGCATATGGGGAGAAACTGAAGTATCTGACTTCAGGGTGAGTGCTATAGGACAATTTCCTCCCAGACAAATCTCCAGAGGCCAGTCAGTGGCCACTGTCCCTTTTCTGAGCCCTTCCCCACCCAGAGCCACAGATCCTAACACCATATCTGAGACTCCATCAACCTGGTTCACAAAGGTGCCCCACCCTGGTGATCACCAGAGGCTCAGTCTCATCCATCTTATCTGTGAGCTGTTCTGCAACAGGCCCTGCTACTGAGAGGGGGAGTCAAAGCAGTTCTACCTAATACATAGAAACAAGCCCAGGGAAGCTGCCAAAGTGAGGAGACTAAGAAATATGGCCCAAATGAAAGGAGAACAAAAGTCCAGAAAACGAACTAAACAAAATGGAGATAAGCAATCCATCAGATGCAGAGTTCAAAGCAATGTTTACTACGATGCTCAAGGAACTTAGTGAGGACCCCCACAGCATAAAAGACATCCACTCAGAAATGAAGGTTACACTAAGTGAAATAAAGAAAAATTTATAAGGAACCAACAGTGGAGGGGGTGAAGGTGAGAATCCAACCAATGATTTGGAACATAAGGAAGAAAAAAAACATTCAATCAGAACATCAAGAAGAAAAAATAATTTAAAAATGAGCATAGGGCAAGGAATCTCTGGGACAACTTCAAATGTACCAACTTTTGAATCAGGGTGTTAGAAGAAGAGGAAGAGTAAGAAATTAAAAAGTTATTTGAAAAATAAATGAAAGAAAACTTCCCTAATTCGGTGAAGGAAATAGACATACAAGTTTAGGAAGCACAGAGTCCCAAACAACTTGGACCCAAAGAGGATCACACCAAGATATGTCACAATTAAAATGCCAAAGGTCAAAGATAAAGACAGAATCTTAAACACAGCAAGAGAAAAGCAGAGAGTCACCTACAAAGGAGTTCCTGTAAGACTGTTGGCTGATTTCTCAAAAGAAACTTTGCAGGCGAGAAGGGACTGGCAAGAAGTACTCAAAGTGATGAAAAGCAAGGGCCTACAACCTACATTTACTCTACACAGCAAAATTATCATTTAGAATGGAAGGACAGATTAAGTGCTTCCCAGGCAAGGTAAAGCTAAAGGAGTTCATTATCACCAAGCCATTATTATATGTAATGTTAAAGGGATTTATCTAAGAAAAAGATCAAAACTATGAAGATTAAACTGACAACAAAATAACAACTATCTACAACTGAATCTAAAAAACAAACTAAGCAAACAAGCAGAACAGGACCAGAATCATAGATATGAAGGTCATCTGGAGGGTTACCAGCTAGGAGAGGAAGGGAGAAAATTGGGGAAAAGATACAGGGACTAAGAAGTACAAATTAGTAAGCACAGAGCAGACCGGGGTATGTTAATACAGTGTAGAAAATGGAGTAGTGAAAGAACGTATATGCATGCTCATGGGCATGAACTACGGTGGGCAGTGCCACAGGGAGGGGGGCAGGGTACTGGGAGGAGGAGGGCAAAGTGGGAAAAACTGGTACAACTATAAGCATATTCAATAAAATATATTTTAAAAAGAGAAGGGATATAATCGGATAGGGGGAAAAAAGAAGCTTTAGCTCAAACGTGTAAGCTTTACTTATAGCTTCAATAAATGTTAACATTTTTCTTAGTCCTTTCTGAGAATATGAGGCTAAAATATGTTTAGAGTCAGAAAATCCATCCATTATTCTAACGTTTATTTCATTTACTGTGTAACTTTGAGTTATAGCATCCTAAACTTTCACAAGCACACATATCATAAAAATATTTGTCAGCCAGAATAAAGTATAAGAGTAAAAATAGAAGGATTTATAGGCAGGGCACAGTAGAAATTATACATAAGACAAAAATAAAGTTCAGTTTTAAAACTAGGCATGTTCTCCCCGGAGCACCCCTGCACCTTTCCCTTCTCCCTTCTCTTTCCCCACAGGCAGGTACCTCGTAAACTGTAAGTGACTCCTCGAGACCTGCAACCTGGGGAGCAATGGGGTGCCTGCAGCTCGTGCCAGCTAATCCCCTGAACCTGTCCTCCAAGGCTCTCTTTTCTCCAGCCTCTCAGTGAGCCGAAGTAGTCCGCCTGGGCTCACTCCAGTTGCTTCTTCTACTCTAAGCCCTTCCCTGTTTCACTGTCCTCAGCTTTAATAAACGTACTCTAAAATGAAAAATAATATAAAACCCAAAGTGCAGCATATCCAAATTTTAAAAACAAACAGAAAACTATTACATTCTGAAACAGTCCCCTGCTTACAACAAAATGACAACTTGAATTATTTCATAACCCTTTTTTGTGTCTCCTCCTTAAAACTACTTAATATTAACTTCTACATACATATAGAGTCTATCAAAATTGTTCAGAAGGATTGTCTATATAATAATTTACTTGAGTGTTACCTAAAGTCACTTGAAATTTTATAAAAGGTATTAAGACACAAATATTTATGCAGATAATTATAATTTACATGATAAAAATAACAATATTAACAGAATAATAATATTTATTATAACAGTAAGACACTTATTGAACCATACATACTGTCATAGGCACTACTCTCAGTATTTCACCTGTATCAATGTATTTAATCATCATGATCTAAAAAGTAGTATTATTATTCCCCTTTTACAATAAGAAAACTTACTGAGGTATAGAGAGGTTAAGTAACTTGTCCAAAAGCGAACAGCATAATTAATAAGAGGAAGAGGTAAGATTTAAATCAGGAAATATACTTGGAGCCTGCATTTTTAATTTTTATGTTCTAATGCCTCTGAATACAGACACTACCAATTAACTACATAGTAATTTAGTAAAACAAAGTAAGCATTATTTGTATAAATAAGTGCTACTTAAAATTTCCAACATCAAAATATAAATTAATAATAAATAGATACTATCCCATACATTCAAAGTCAGTATAGTAACTCCTATTCTCCAAAAATCATATCACAATTCAGTAACAGTAGAATTTCCTTTTCATAACTGCACAAAGAAAAATTTTCCCACATGCTCACTGAGGCCAACACTGCTGCTAATATAAATGCAACAAATTGTGGAATCAGAATCTCATCTAAAAAGAGTAAATCCCAGATCTTCTGTGTGCACCACTCAACAGAAAAATGTTTCCTTTTGTTCTATTATTTGTGTCGAGTATCTATCAAAGATACAGCTAAAAGCCCTGGCTGGTGTAGTTCAGTGGATTGAGCACGGGCCTGCGACTCAGATGATCACGGTTCGATTCCCAGTCAGGGCACATACCTGGGTTGCAGGCCAGTTCCCTGCAGGCCAACTCCCAGCAGGGGACGCACGAAAGGCAACTACACATTGATGTTTCTCTCCCTCTCTCCTTTCCTTCCCTTCCCTTCTAAAGATAAATAAATAAAATCTTTAAAAAAAAAAGGATACAGCTAAAATACACTAAATGTTTTTCACATATATGTAAAATATTGTTATCACTATACGTCAGACTCAATAAAGACAACAATGGTAAGCATCCTTATTTCCTCAATTATAAGTAAGATTAAGCTTGAGAAAGAGTTGTCCAGATGAACTCTCATATTTGCTTAAGAAGAAAAACTTTGCCCTGGCTGGTGTAGCTCAGTGGATTGAGCTCGGGCCTGTGAACCAGAGGATCACGGTTCGATTCCCAGTCAGGGCACATGCCTGGGTTGCAGGCCAGTTCCCAGCAGGGGACTCATGAGAGGCAACCATACACTGATATTTCTCTCCTTCTCTCCTTCCCTTCCTCTCTAAAGATAAATAAATAAAATCTTTAAAAAAGAAGAAGAAGAAGAAAAACTTTAAGGGAGACCCTGCCACTCTAAATCACCAGTATATTTTTAAATCATGTCAGAATTTATTTTTAAGAGTATTTTACAATAATGGTAGCAAAAGGACAAAACTACTTTTAACTGTTGTTGTTTTTTCAGATACTGCTTGTATTACCAGGAAACTATCCCTTACAGAATTCCACCACTGCATATGCATGATGTAAATTATAGTATATGCACTAAAAAAACCCTCCCATTCACTCCCAATGCAAAGAACAAAATATACCACAGGACACTTCTGAATACCGTACCAAGATTCTTATCATCACAAGATCTGGATAAAAGGAAGTATTTCCTCATGGTACAATCAAAGTCATTAAAATGAAATGGTATTTTGCTCCATAAAATCATCCTCTTTTTCTTTTATAATTTGATTGTAAAACGTGCAAGAAAGTTCAGTAATTCAGATAAATCAGTAAATCAAAAGTTTTACTCCATTCCATGTTAAGCAATGTTTGAAATTCTTCATCCCCACTTCTTTAAAAATTAACACAGTAACATTTACAGACACTAATGGCAAAATTAGATCTTTATTAAGTCTTCCCTCTTTCTGGTCCTCAAAAGTACAGTATAAAACTTCTTCAAATTAGGAATATAAATATAAAACAACAAAAGTGGGTTGGCAAACAGCAGGTATTGCTGACTGAAGGTATTCAGCACCTGAAACAGAAATCAAGAAAAAAACAGTACTCGTCCTGGCCTACGCGTTCTCAGCTCCCCTGTGCTCAGCTGTTAATGGGGGGGGGGGGGGGGGTGGGAGAAANGGGGGGGGGTCTGGCAGAACACACAGCCATCTCCCTCTCAGTGTAGGGGGGGCCATCCTAAGCGAAGGGCTGGCTCTTAAACGCACTAAAGGACAATTTTTAAAAAATAAAGAAAAGAAAAAGAAAGAAATAAACAGTAGTACAGAAAAAATGCTTCTTAATTAATATTCTCCTTTGTTTCAGATCCAGTTCTGGAGTTAAGCACCTGGCTAAGGATATTAGGTATTTATTAAAGCAACAGTTTGTGATTCTTTTTAGCTGGCCTACAAAAGGCCTCTATCCAAATAGGGATGATTGAGATGATGAAGCAGCAATAAAAACTATCTTTTCAGCCCAATGGTGAAAGAGGACAGATAAAGAAAAAATGACAGGAATTTGGGAGCAGTGCCAACGATCCCATACACACAGGCCCTGCACAGGTTTCTATATGCTCCAGAAAACACCAGCCGACGTACACTTATATAAGTCTCAGCTGGAAAAGAGAAACTAATGGAGGAAGCAAATATGAAGAACAAAAATATTCCTTCTACATTTCTTTCCAAAAAATGTGGAGGGGGGAAGAAATATTCAGTTAGACAATACAAAAATAAGCTATTGAATGAAATGTTTTAGGCACGGGTACAGGAAAACCCCAAATAACTGGTACTTCCTTTTTCTGAGCCAAAACAGTGCCACCCACTGTAGGCTCAGTGACTTTAACTGAGATATACAAAGACTCGACTCCATGAGTATCAAAAGGAAAGCATTCATTACAGGAAGTTTTATTTCTTCTGGCATTTTATATATTAAAGTTTTTTCCCCTCAGGACCACTTATCTTTTACAGCTGAATACCAAAGTATTTAGCAATAACACATCATGTAATCTTTTAATCACTTTAAAATACCTTAGAAAAAAAGCAATAAAGCAAAAACAAAATGGTAACTGCTAAATGCAGGTCATGGGTATATGGCAGTTTATTTGTCCTTTATTTTTCTGTATGTCTTTATAATTTCCTAACATATTTTTAAAACACCTGTACATTCTTAATAAAAACGGTAGTTAACAACTGTAACTCAACACAATGTAAAAAATGTTGTAATGGAAGTCAGCTGAGTAGGCCTATACTTACTCTATGTGGAAAGGAAGTAGCATCACACTACGAGAAAACTCAGCATGAGAGCTGAAGAGGTCAGGAAGCAAATTCAAATAAGATTTTATCCCTGCTAAGATAAAATCTGTTGAGATTGCCTTGGCTAAATAAAAATTATAGTGAAAACCAAGGCAACACATTAGGAGCATAAAACTTGAGAAAGCCAAACTAAGAATTAAGACTTCTATAGAAGGGTAATAAAGAGTAACAGGAACACAGCATCTTTCATATAAGACTTTCATATGAAAAACTTCCAATAATAAAACAAACGGACAAACACAGGTGTGAGCATGGGGGTTGGAGTGACTTGACGGAAGGAGCCACAGGCCAAGGAAAGGAGGTGGCCTCTAGAAGCTAAAAAGGCAAGCAAACAGATTCTCCCCTTGGGGCTGCCAGGAGGAACACAGCCATTGCGAGGGCTTGACTTTAGGACTTCTGACTTCAGACCAGAATAAAGCTAATGAAGCCGATGACTATCAAAAAGAACTTAGAAAACTGAAGTTTGAATCCATTACTTTTGGATCAAGGACACTGAGTTGCTTACGAGAAAAAGACAACTTGTTAATGGCTTGTCAACAGGTATATAAAACTTTACAGAAAGCACTGACTGCAAAAGAAAGTCAGAAGACATCAAAAGAAGAATTAACCTACAGGTAATGAACTGGACATAACCAAAACTCATCTCAATCAAAGGAAGAAGCTGTAACACTGAAAAGTGAAAGGTGCAGTCAAGAATAATTTTTTCCCAAAATATTCTGTTTATGTCAGTATGCCGTATATATTTGAAACACCAAGGTTCTATGTATTTTAACAACAATGAAATCACAGGATTAAAGAGTAGTACACTTGGATGGGGGGGCGGGAAGAGACAAATCAAAGGGATGAAGGTGAGAAAAATTAACAAGAAATTCATAGAAAGACTTGAGAACATAAACTGTCCATTTACTTTTCTTTTTAAATCCCCACCCAAGGATATGTTTATTGATTTGAGAGAGAGAAAGTGAAAGATCAGTCGGTAGCCTCCTGCACTTGCCCACAACCTATGTGCCCTGAACAGGAATCAAACCAACAACCTTTTGCTATAGGGGATAAAACGGTCTAACTAACTGAGCCAGCAGGCCAGGACTGTCCATTTCTTTAGTCCTACTTAGATATCAAGCAAAAATGACATTTAAAAAGCAACCTTTAACAACAAGAACTCTTATACTCAGCATCTTCAGTAAACATAAGACTGACTGAACCCAATGGGTTAAAAATAAAGAGGACATAGTATGGTTCTGGCTCAACCTTGGTGTATGGTAAGAATCACCTGGGGAGCCAAATGAAGATTCCCTAGCACTATGCTCAAAATGAGGATGCCCCCCAAAGCAAGAACACTGTTAAAAACACTTTAAGACCCACCAGTGTCACACAGTGCAGTCCAAAATGTTACACTGCACAATGTTACATTGAACAATGTTGCTGTTTTGGTAAGTCAAGACAGTCCAATACAAAAGCACCAAAGCAACTGAATGGAGAAAAGATCTTCAACAAATGGTGCTAAAACACCCAATGAAGGACTACTGCCCCACAGTTATGTCCGACTCCTTCTTCCTACATCCGCCCTATGTCCATCCAGCACCCAGACATGTCAATTTTAACTTCCTAGATTTCAACTCTATACACTCTCCTAAATGTTCCCTTTAGCACTGCTTCATTTGAGAGCTTCATCATCTCGTCTGAACTACCTCAACAGCCTCAAACCAGTCTCTACTGTCAGACTGTTCTTCACTAACCAATTCCCCTCAAATCTTTCAGATACTACCTATTATTCTGAAACTCTGAAGTCAATTACAAAAAATTCGCAATCTTTCAATAAAACGTTTACACAAAATTACAATTTTTATATAAGCACAGTTTTCATAATCAAATTATGTTAAATTACTTACATCATAAAATAGTTTTCTATCAGCAGCTAGACGTTTAGAGGCCAGAGTCTTGGTAACGTGATAAAAGGTAAGTAATGCCCTGTGCTGTCGAAGATCATCTTGTACTTTCACAGACTCTATAAGAGTGGGAATCAGCTCAGGCCACTGTCTGGGACAGTCCAAGCGAGCCACCTTCGCAATCAGCACTGCAATCTGAGTTGCAATCTGGAGAAGGAAAAATTAACCATCAAAAACAAACATATGCATAAAACAATGAATAAGAAATGCATTCACAGTTAAGTTGCCTTTCTGGTTAACTATACATTTGACCAAAATGAATAGAATTTTGAGAAAACAACTGTTTAAGATGTGGTTTTCAAAGTATGGTCTATAGACCTCAGATTTAGGTCCGGGGACCTAAAACACGTTCCGTGAGATCCTCCCTTTCCCAATAACACATTATCTTCATGTAACTTCTACCAAAATAGTATGTTGCAACACAGTAAATGAAGAAGCAGCTATGAAAATGCAGAGGTCTTCCTTTAAAAGCCAGACACAAAAGACATATACAAACATGCGGAACAATGCAACTCTTCTCATTAAATTATATATTGTTTTGAGAAATAGCTATCACTCATTTTTTTAAATTCCATTTATATTAATAAGGAATGGTTTTATTTCAATTAATATTTATTTTTTGGTTTTATTTTCTAACACAGTAAATATCAACAGATACTACCCTTTAGAGTTTTATTTTGGCAGTATAAGGAACTTCTAAAATCAAAAAATTTGAGAAGTACTCACCTAAAAATAGAAATAAATATCCAATATTAGATATTTAAATAATGGTACCTGTTCAGATCAGTATTTCTCAAATGCTGGATGACAGGACATCTAACAAGTGGTTCATCTCTCAATCACCCAAACACACCCCAATCAACCCTGCCCCAGGGAGAGTTACTCAATTCCTTTCCACCTTCCTGATCCCCCTAAGGAACTATAAGGCAAAAAACTGAGACCAGTTAAGTAAGCTGAGATAAAGCTACATTGGATACATGACCAAATACAGTGTACTTTGTATCCATAAGCAAAACTTCATTTATTCTTAGAAAAAGAAATCCACTATGGTGGGAGCAGACTGTATAGTTTACTATCTATTCTGCAAGTAGTAAGAATTGAAAACGTGATGGATGAAAGAGAAAAAAACTGAAATCATCCTATAGCTTACAAAAAGGGGGGAAAGATGATCTAAATCATTAAAATTAATCTCTATGTGCTAAGACTACAAATAAAAAGACATTAGCTTTCAATGTTAGCTCAAAATCTGAGGAAGTTTAAGAAGTATACAAGTATGTATTAAAAAGACTTCTGTATTTTAAATAATTAATAGCCAAATCTAACCAAAATTCTTAATACCTAGAACTGGGTCTCAAAATTAAAAAACCAACAGAGAAGTATGCATAAATAACACAAATGGACATTATGCAGCAACATTTTCTTTTTAACGCCAAGAAACAAAATTAGTTTGGAAAAGAAACAAAAAGTAAAAAAAAGAGAAAGAATAATTAGCATTCGTTTTCTCACTCACCTGGTTTACTGGTTCATTGAAGTTGGTAATTAGCCCTGCACGCAATGTAGATTTCTCCTCCTCTGAGAGAGCACTGAAAAAAAGATATATTTACTATGCAAGATAATGCTACCTAACAATGAATGCAGGTAAGCACTACTGTGAGTTTTAACAAGAAAAAAGCCTTTTAAACAAGGCTCAATTGTTTTTGGTAAATAAATAAAATTATGTTCATTACATTGGCACATCAAGTAATTCTAAAGCATACACAGAAACAAACAGAGAAGCTGCCAAAAGGAGGAGGCAAAGAAACATGGCCGAAATGAAAGAGCAGATAAAAACTCCAGAAAAAGAGCTAAACAAAATGGAGGTAAGCAATCTATCAGATGCAGAGTTCAAAACACTGGTTATAAGGATGCTCAAGGAACTTAGTGAGGACCTCAACAGCATTAAAAAGATCCAGATAGAAATGAAGAATACACTAATTGAAATAATGAACAAATTACAGGAAAACAACAGTAGAGTGAATGAGGCCAAGAATCAAATCAAGGATTTGGAACATTCGGAAGCAAAAAACAACCAATCAGAACAACACCAAGAAAAAGAATAAAAAAAAAATGAGTATAGTATAAGCAGACTCTGGGACAACTTCAAGAGATCCAACATTCCCATCATAGGGGTACAGAAGGAGAAGAGAAAAAGCAAGAAATTAGAACCCTATTTGAAAAAATAATGAAAGAGATCTTCCCTAATTTGGTGAAGTAAATAGACATGCAAGACCAGGAAGCACAGAGAGTCCCAAACAAAATACAAAGAGGCCCACTGCAAGACACATCATAATTAAAATGCCAAAGGTTAAAGATAAAGAGAGAATCTTAAAATCAGCAAGAGAAAAGAAGTTAGTTACCTACAGGGAGTTCCCATAAGACTGTCAGCTGATTTCTCAAAAGAAATTCTGCAGGGTGGAAGGGCTGGCAAGACATATTTAAAGTCATGAAAAGGAGAGACCTAAGCCAAGACTGCTCCATTTAGAATTGAAGGGCAAATACAGAGCTTTGCAGAAAAGAAAAAAATGGAGTCCAGTATCATCAAACCATTACTACATAAAATGTTAAAGGGACTTATTTAAGAAAAAGAACAAGATCAAAATTATTTACAATATAACTGGCAAAAGTACATATCAAGTCAATCTAAAAATCAAACTAAGCAAACAAGAACAGACAGAATCATAGATATGGAGAGCCTTTTGATGGATGTGGGATGGGAAGGGGCTGTGGGAGAATGAGTGAAGAGGTGAGGGGACTATGAAGTACAAATAGGTAGTTACAGAATAGCCACAGGGATATAAAGTGCATTATAAGAAATGGAGCAGCCAAAGAGCTTACATGCATGACCCATGGACATGAACAACGGTGAGGGGGTTGCTTGGGGGAGTGGGGGCTGCCAGTTGCAGGCAGACGGACAGGAAAAAATCAGGACAACTTTAATAGCACAATCAATACAATATAACTTAAAATAAATAAACAGAAAAAATATAAACCAGCAGATTTTAAGTATCAATTTCAATATCACTTTGATTACTAATCTTTGTTCCCTTGCTCCCGTTTTCAGTACATTCTTAACATCCTTTCCTCATAAGTACATTCATCCTTTCTACCTTGTATCTCAATATATACTAAGAGAGATACGTTGGGATTTAACTTCCTAAAATCATATAACACCATTAATTTTTTAAAATGAACTTTAGTTTTAACTATGTGAAAGTTAAATCTAAAATATTTAATCATAATTTATTCTCCCTTTTAGTCATTGCAAATGACTATCTGTACCCATTATAACCATATTATTTTTTAATATTTTATTAATTATGCTGTTACAGTTGTTTCACTTCTTTTCTCTTCTTTATTCCCCTCTGTCCTACACCATCCTCCTACCAGCATTTCCCCACCTTAGTTCATGTTCATGGATCATACATGTAAGTTCTTTGGTGTCTCCATTCCCCATACTATTCTTAACCTCCCCCTATTTTGTACCTACCAATTATACTTCTTATTCCCTGTACCTTTTCCCCTATTCTTCCCCTCCCTCCATCTTGGCTAATAACCTTCTATGTGATCTCCATTTCTGCGATCCTGTTCCTGTTCTAGTTACTTGTTTAGTTTTTGTGGGATTTGTAAGTTCAGTTGTTGATATTTGCGAGTTTGTTGTCATTTTACTGTCCATATTTTTTATCTTTTTCTTAGATAAGTCCCTTTATCATTTCATATAATAAAAGCTTGGTTATGAAGAATTCCTTTAACTTTACCTTACTGGGAAACACTTTATCTGACTGTCCTTCCATTCTAAATGATAGCTTTGCTGGATAGAGTAATCTTAGATATAGGTCTCTGCCTTTCATGACTTTAAATACTCCTTTGCCTACAAGGATTTTTTTTGAGAAATCAGCTGGCAGTCTCATGGGAATTCCTTTATAGGTAACTGTCTCCTTATCTCTCTCCCTCTTTTTTTCAGGTTTTTAGAGAGAGGGGAAGGGAAGGAAAAAGGGAGAGAAACATCAATGCGTGGTTGCCTCTGGGGCCCTGGCCCACAACCCAGGCTTGTGCCCTGACTGGGAATTGAACCCGCAATGCTCTGGTTCGCAGTCCGATGCTGAATCCACTGAGCCACACCACTTTGTGCCCTGACTGGGAATCGAACCCACAATGCTCTGGTTCCCAGTCCAATGCTGAATCCACCGAGCCACACCAGACAGAGCAACTATCTCCTTGTCTCTTGCTGCTTTTAAGATTCTGTCCTCTTTAGTCTTGGGTAACGTGATTATGATGTGCCTTGGTGTGTTCCTCCTTGAATCCAACTTCTTTGGGACTCTCTGAGCTACCTGGATTTCCTGGAAGTCTATTTCCTTTGCCGGACTGGGGAAGTTCTCCTTCGTTATTTTTTCAAGTAAGTTTTCAATTTCTTGAGCTTCCTCTTCTCTTTCTGGCACCCCAAGATTCGGATGTTGGAACATTTAAAGTTGTCCTGGAGGTTCCTAAGCCTCTCCACATTTTTTTGAATTCTTATTTCTTCTTTCTGCTTTGATTGAAAGTTTATTTCTTCCTTCTGCTCCAAATCATTGATTTGAGACCCAGTTTCCTTACCTTCCCTGTTGGTTCCCTGTATATTTTCCTTTATTTCACTTTTCATAGTCTGCACTTCTTCCTCTGTTTTGTGACCATTTTCAACCGTTTCTGTGAGCACCCTGATTACCAGTGTTTTGAACTCTGTACCTGATAAGTTGGCTATCTCTTCATCACTTATGAGATTTGTTCTGTTCTCTCATTTTGGCCACATTTTTTTTGTCTCAGGGCACCTGCCACATTGTAAGGGGAGAAGCCTCAGGTATTCACCAGGGTGGGGTAACCCACGTGGCTGTGTTGTGGCACTGTATGTGGGGGAGGGGTCTGAGAGAGAACAATGCTATTTGCTCAGCTCTCAGCCAACTTTCAGTCACTTTCCCCACTACCCACAAGCAAATTGGGCCCTTGGGGTGCTGATTCCCCAGTGTGTGGGTTTGCATATTTCTAGGACCCTGTGGGTCTCTAACCAACTCTCCTGTGAGGCTAGGAGTTTCTACTGCCACTGCAACCCCCACAGATGTTTCCAGTCAAAGGTTTTGAAGCTTTATTTCCCTGCCCTGGAACTTGCGAGGTCTGTCTCACCCCCCAGATGTTCCTCCTGGTTTATCTGCATGCAAATGCGGGACTGCCCAGTCTAACAGCCACAGCCTCGCCTGCCCCTGTCCTCCAGCTGCCAACTTGCCTCGAGTCCTCTCAGCCCCTGCTTCCCATCTCCACCCCTCCCTACCAGTCTCGATGAATGTTTCTTCTTTAACTCCTTTGTTGTCGGACTTCCATACAGTTCGATTTTCTGGCAGTTCTTGTTATTTTTTATTTTGAAATTTGTTGTCCTTGTCTTGGTCATACGAGGAGGCAAAGTATATCGACCTACGCCTCCATCTTATACTCATCATAACCACATTCTTCACATAACCAGTGAAAAATCAATTTTGGGCCCTGACCGGGTAGCTCAATTGTTTGGAGCATCCTCCCTTATAAGCCAAGATTGCAGTCAGGGCACAGTCAATCCCAGGGCACAGTTCACCTAGTCAGGGCACATAATGAGAATCAACCACTGAATGCACAGATGGGTGAAACAACAAATTGATGTTGATCTCTCTTTCTCTCAAATCAGTAAACTTGTTCAAATTAACTTTAGGAAAATCCTGAAATTTAACTGGATATAATGGCAGAAAAGTTTGTGCTACAGCACTGTTTCTAATAACTCAATAGTATAGTTTCTCATCATTAAATATTCTGTCTCAAAATTATGAATTAATTTTAAAATAAGAGGTGGGTTTGCTCTATACTACAGTATCTTAAGTATAGCCTGAAACTATTCAAGTTGCTTCCAATATTATTCAAGACCATATTTTATATGCATTTTGAAGTACTCAGACAATATTTTTTTTAAGGCCCTGTGAGTATAAGAGCTATGGTGCCATCTACTGGAAAGGAAAGGCTACGTTACTTCTTCATCAAGATCCACTATTTTCTACCAAGTGAATTCTGGGGTCACACCTACATTGCCTTTCCATCAATTATGTAACATGTAATTAATTATCAAGAGAAGTATGTTCACTTAACCACCTATAGAGCAGTTACAATGGAATCTGATGAAATTATAAATGTACACTATCCCATTCCCACCACAATGGAAATTAGGCAGAACACACCAGAATTAACATCCAGCTGGCTCAGAAAAGACTTTGGATGTCCTTCTCAATTTGTTTTTTCAAAATCCTATCTCATACTTCTTTAACAAAATAAATAAACAAAAAAACCCCAATTCTTCAACATGACTCCTTCAACTCAAGTTGCCTTTGTTTTGTGCCTATAAAATTAAAGATCTTCAAAAGCAGGACAACAAGAAATTTATACAGGGCCCTGGCTGGTGTAGCTCAGTGGATTGAGCACGGGTCTGCGAACCAGAGGATCGCGGTTCGATTCCCAGTCAGGGCACATGCTTAGGTTGCAGGCCAGTTCCCGGCAGGGGACACACGATACATTGTGTGTCCTCGGCAGAGGCAACCATACATTGATATTTCTCTCCCTCTCTGCTTCCCTTCCCCTCTAAAGATAAATAAATAAAATATTTTTTAAAAAAAAGAAATTTATACAAACACCTCCCTCCAATTTAAAAAAATCATGGAACAAAACAATATGAATATTGATTTGTAATTGCTATGCAGAACACATTTGTTCTTTAATAAGTAACACACTTTTTTTTCTTTTAAATGTCAAACACTCCACAAATTTGCATGTCATCCTAGCAAAGGGACCAGCTAATCTCTATAATGCTCCTGTTTTAGTATATGGGCTACTTAAATAAACACAAACTCACTGGGAGGGCGAGAGTGATGAAACTTACTGAGGTGCTACACGTCTCCAGTAACGATCAATTCCATTTTTAAAATACAGCACAGCAAGCCACCTTACATTTATATCCAAAGTGTGGTTTGTGAAAATATTCTGTAAATAAAAATACGCAGTATTATAATAAACATGTTAAAAATTTAATATACCCACAATAAAATATGAATAAATAAATTATAATACCATATTATCTGCTAAATACCTATAGCTCTACATTTCATATAAGAAGTATACCCATTCAGTAGAATGTTAATTGTTTAAGCTGAGTAATGGACAGGTGAAGATTTATTACATTATTCTACTTTAAACATGTTTGAAAAACTTCCTAAAAAATGTAAAACAAAATAAACCTCATTATATACCACAATGTACACACACCAAAACTGAACATCATCTAAATTAAATAAAAATATACCCATCACAGCACAGATTCAAAGATTCTAAGGAGTCAAAGCCCTTGGGTTTTTAATACATTCCATGAAATGAATTATTTCAAAATATTCTCATTAATACAAGTGTGCTTAACATCACTTGAGAGAAGAGCAGTTTTAAGTTATATAATGCAAATGTGATGTGAATAATTTCAACTCAGTATTAACCATTACTCAAAATATTTACTCACTATGTTAATATAGGTAATCCTCACTTTGCAGTCACAGAAACAATAAAAGTGACTGTGTAAGCTAAACCATGCAACATAATCTAAATAATCAGGGAAAAAGTAACAATTGCTCTGTGATCTTTAAATTTTTACTAAGAATTTTACTAAAATTATTATAAAAAATGTGTAATTGATAGTTATAAATGTATATAAAAATAGTGAAACTAATATTTCCACTGTAATTTAAAACATCACAGGACTTCTGATCAAGATGGCAGGGTAGGTAAATGCCCTCAGTACTCAAATCTTCTCACAACCACATCAAAATTACAACTAAATTATAAAACAAACATTATTCAGAACCTCTCGAAATCTAGCTGAATGGAAGCCCTGCCCCTAGGGATTTAAAGAAGCAGTCACAGCAACACTGGTGCGGGGGCAGAGACATGGAGTGGGCTGGTCCCACACCCACATGTGGCAGTTTAAAATTGGGAGGCATATCTCAGCTGTGGAGGTCCCTCTGAGAAGTAAGGGATCCCAGCCCCACACCAGGACTCCCAGCCCAGGGTTTCAGTGGAAGGAAGAGAAGTCCCCATAACTTCCAGCTAATAAAAACCAGTGGGGATTGTATATGAAGGAGACAAGGGCTTCTGGAGTCCCAGGCTGTTCCTATGAGCCCACACACAGACTTACTCACTCCCTCTAAGCTCCAGCATTGGGGCAGCAGCTTGAATTGTATGACATCAGGGCAAGAGCTGAGGAACAGCTTTCTGCCCGACAGAAGTGCTGGCAGAGGTCAATGTTCCTTTTCTGACACCCACCCCACTCACACACGCAGAGCCATCAGGCAGGCACTATATCGGAGTCTCCATCAACCTGGCTATCACTGTTTGCCTGCCCTGGTGATTCCCTGACACCCCACCTTACCCAACTGTGGGTCAACCCAAGCCATTTCCAGTAGCTCTTGAATACCAGTGGCCTTTACTGTCTCATGCCATCTCCAGATAGCTCTGTAGCTTATGCAAGGTGGCAGGGCACAGGTCGTGACTGAGCTTTCATCTCCTGTGAGGCCCCAGAGCCAGGACACCCCAGGGAAAGCTTCAGATCACGCCCGATTACAACCCTACAAGGGTTGTAAACCCCACTTCCACAAGGAACACACTCACAAGAAGACTGGGTGAGCACCAAAGCTCCACTGAAGCAAGTCCTGCTCCAAAGGGTCGACGCCCATACAGCCACTCCTCCACTGTAGCTGCAGCCGATTCTAGGAGCCAATGGGCCTGGGGGCAGTGGGGGTCGATCCCTCCAGTGATGCCCACAGCAACTGAGGCTCAACTACAACAGGAGAGTACACACAGGGATGCACCTAGAGCACCCAACTTAGGTGACTGAGAGACTACCCCACTGGACCCTATAGGACATCCACTGCACAAGGCCACTCTACAAAGTCCAGGAGACATAGCAGCTCTACCTAATACACAGAAACAAACACAGGGTAAACGCAGAAACAAAAAAGAAGGTCCCAAGTGAAAAAATAGGAGAAATCTCCAGAAAAAGAACTGAATAAAATAAAGGCATGCAGACAAACTACCAGATACATGTTCCACATGAAGAAAACAGAACTTCAGAAAAGGGACTAAACAAAATGGAGACAAGTAATCCACCAGATGCAAATTTCAAAACACTGGTTATAAAGATGCTTGATGAACCTAAGGATGCTTGATGAACCTAGAAGAGGAGTATATGATCTTAGAACTTCAACAGCATAAAAAAGGGCATGGAAACCACAAAAAAAGAATCGGTCAGAAATGGAGGATACACTAATAAAATGAAGAACAAACAGGGGTGTCAACCCTGTGACCCACGGGCCACACGTGCCTCAAGATAGTTATAAATGCAGCCCAACACAAAACTGTACATTTACTTAAAACATGAGACTTTTTTTGTGATTACATGTTGCAATATATTTAATAACATGTGGCCCAAGGCAACTCTTTTTCTTGTAGTGTGGCCCAGAGACGCCAAAAGGTTGGACACCCCTGACAGGGAATCAACGGAACAGATGAAGCCAGAATTAAATCAACAATGTGGAGTATAAGGAAGCAGAAAACACCAAATCAGAACAGCAAAAAGAAAAAAGAACCCACAAAAATGAAGACAGTGTAAGGAGCCTTTGGAACAACTTCAAGTTTACCAACATTCACATCCTGGGGATGCTGCAAGAAGGAGAAAAGGAAATTGAAAAATCTATTTGAAAAAATAATGACAGAAAACTTCCCTAACTTGATGAATGAAATAGACATACAAGCCCAGGAAGTGCAAAGTCACAAACAAGACATCCAAAAGAGGCCCACACCAAGACTCATCATAATTAAAATGCTAAAAGTTAGAGTCGAAGAGAAAATCTTAAAAGCGGCAAGAGAAAAGCAGTTAATTATCTATAAGCAAGCTCCCATAAGGCTATGCCAGCTGATTTCTCATCAGTAACTTTGCAAGCCAGAAGGGAGTGGCAAGAAATATTCAAAATATGAAAAGCAAACACCAACAACCAAGGTTACTCTACTGAGGAAAACTACCATTTAGAATCAAAGGACATATAAAGAGGTTCCCAAACAAGACAAAGCTAAAGGAGTTTATCACTACCAAACCCGTATTACATGAAATGTTACAGGGTCTTCTACAAGAAGAAAAAAAGATAAAAAAATCTGGAGAATAAAATGACAATAAATAAAAAATTAAATTTAAAATTAAAAAATAAAAAAATCACAAACATTGAAAATTGCAGTATTTCACTTCTTCATAAAAAAACTTATTTAAAAAAAAACTTATTTAGAGCCCTGGCAGGGTGACTCAGTTGGTTGGAACATCACCCTGTACACTAAAAGGCTGCGTGTTTGAGCCCTAGCTGGGGCATATATAGGAAGCAACCAATCAATGTCTCTCTCTCACACTGATGTTTCTCTCTTCCCACCCCCCCTCCCTTCCTCTCTCTCTAAAGTCAGTAAAACATATCCTCAGGTGAAGATTAAAAAAAAAACTTATCTAGAATAATGTGTACATAAAACAAAAGTAAAAGTGTTAAGGGGTATGTTAACTGACAAACTACACTGCACCTCAGACCAAAAGTAACTCAAATCCCCAGAACTGACCTCCTAAACACAACCGTATGTGGGAAAACTCCAAAGACAAAAATAATAATGTGGAAGTATGTTCTTGACTACAGAAAATATTATATATTACATATTAAAAAACAGGTATGTATATCATAATACTATTTTTGAAATATGGGCATACATACAAAAAAGACTGCAAAGATAATTATGTAATGCCAGTTATTCCTTAATACCCCTGACACGGGTCAGAGTCCCTCAGTCTGGACTCTCCGTTGCAAGAGTATAAATGGACTTCTCTCACCACATTAATCACATTCAATTTTTAAACTTTACATATCTACCTTCTACCCCAGACTGAGTCACGTCTTATGCCTTAAGTCTATCACAGAGTCCGGCATGACAGAACCTTCATAAATATCTATTGTGCAAATGAATGAATGATAGAAGCAATGTGAGAATACTGTGAAAATTGGTGGATCTCAACCCGCCTCAGCTACACTTAGAGAACCAAGAAATGTCAAGCCGCAGTTGTCAATCTAAGCAGAAATATTCCATACATACTCTGAATAACAGGACTGGAATACAAGCCTAAAGTCAGGCATACAAATTCAGGAATCTCTAGAACGATCAGCTAGGGCTAAAACAGACTAAATGTGCCAAGAGATTAAGTACAAGGAAAAAGGAAAAACTCAGTCACTTGTAATTTATTATAAATATAATCTATTCCACCTAAAAGAAATTTTACTATTCCTCTAGGAAGAAAAGTATAAGTAGTAAAAATAAAAACAAAAATCTTAGGCACTTAATATTAATAATGTTATGTAAAAATGTTACCAATTAAGCAAAGATACCTATTGGTACATTTAAGGTCCAGAATAACTAAAATAAGAAATCCCAGGAAGTGTTTTAGATTTTGGCATGAAAAAACACAAGGCTAATTATAGAGCATATTCATCTAAATAAGCATATGAAGAGTAAAAATACACAAGGTTTTCTAAAGATTTACATTGTCCCCAAAATTTAAAAATATGATGCTGGGATCATCTAAGATATTTTCTTCAGCATCTTAAAAATCAGTATTTTTTACCTTTTTTTAATACACCAAACCACCCAACTTTCACATTACCTTCAGAGTATCAATTATCACTCTTGACATTTCACCTCCCTTACAATCATGACTAGTATCTTCCTAAATTTCACAAATTCAAACAGTGTAGCCATAAATTCAAAATATGTGTGTCAGTTGCTATAATTTTCTATTTACACGGCAGGATAAACAGCTTTTTTCTAAATGTGTCACAGTCTCAAATACTGGATCAATTTTGATCCACTGGTAGCTTACTGCCCTCACCAGAAACAAAATTTCAAACACTAATCAGAACTCTCTTATTTTCAGAAGAAAAAAATAACGAAGGCTCTAAGACAAAAAGACTTGCTTTTATTTGGCATTGAGAAAACAATATTGATTAACCAAAATCTTTAAACTCCCAGAAAGGTTTAGTTAAAACATATATTGTTAATTAAATTATTATGCAATTTCCCTTAACACCCAGGAAAAGTGCAGATATGTCAAGAAAATAAAAATGTTAAGAACTTTAGGGGAAAGAAAAGGTGAAGGATTCACAGAAACTAGTATAAAGGACACATGGAGAACAGCTAAGGGGTATGGAAATGGGAGGGAGGTGGGGAGCATGGGGGTGTGGGTTGGGAAGGGGGTAGGGGACAGAAAACTGTACTTGAACAATAGTTAAATTTTAAAAAATTTTAAAAAATGTTAAGTTTGAAAAAAAACAAAACACTGTTTTAAATCGAAACACACTGGACAAGGCAGACCTGACTAAAGCTGCAGTGAGGACACCCGAACAACTCTGACAACATCCCCAACAGGGGCGAGGATGAAGACAAAACATGGAAGTATACCACCTATAGACTTGAGGTCAGCATTAACGTGCTAAAATAGAAACCCAGCAGTGTAGCCTTCTAAGCAGATAGTACCAATACCCTGCTCCGTTACTTACTCACCCATCAACAAACATCTCTCTTTTTTCAATAAGTTTAAATCTTCATTTATTTATTTATTTAAAATTAGAGGGGAAGGGAAGGAGAGAGGGAGAGAAATATCAATGTATGGTCGCCTCTTATATGTCTCCTGCTGGGAACTGGCCTACAACCCAGGCATGTGCCCTGACTGGGAATCGAACTGCAATCGTATGCTTTGCAGGCCCGAGCTCAATCCACTGAGCTACACCAGCCAGGGCAAACAAACATCTCTTAAACGGCCCTCAAAGAGCCATGCCTTGAATTAGTAAATTGCAGTGCAACCATCCCTTTCACTAAGTAAATCAGCAACATGAGTAGGTTTTTAAAACAATGAATATAATAGTATCTCATTTTATTAAAAATACTAGTAACTATTTTGAACAACTTACCAGCAACACTGAATAGAAACCGGGCTGTGTTTCCCACTGTTTCAATTGCTCCTCAGCTGGCTTTAACACAGTAGTATCTTGACTGGTGGCCTGTGTTAAGACCTGAAGAACAACAGTGCTGGCACTATTGAGATCCATGGAAACCTGGCAATGACAAATTAACATATTTGAATGTATATTACACATACAAAGTTACCAGAAACATCAATGGAGAAAAAGCTTCAATGATCTGAATCACTCCTACACTTCAGTCACTCACCTATTTCTTCATGTTTCTGCTGGATTTCTACCTTTTCTACGTGCCACCCATACACTTACTTAAAACTCTCGTAGTTCAATTCAAGCCAGCTAAAATAAAAATAAAATTCAAGTTTTAAAATAATAGCCATTATCTGAGTGTATATGCTGTTCTGCACTACATTAAGGCTTTATAATTAATTTATTCCCAGTAATAATTCTATGTGCTGGTAGTAAAGGATCAGAGACCTGACGTCGCCATGGGCACAGTCTATTAAGTGGCACTGCTGGACCAAACCAGCAAAGCCACATTAACCGTGATCAGCATCCAACACTGCCTCACTCAAGTGCCAGCACTGACACCTAAAGCATCTCTGCAGACCCAGGAGCTCAACAAGACACATGATATATGCTTAATAATATTTGCTGGATAAAGAAAGGTGACCAATTTTGAATAAAGTACTTCACACTGAACCCCATGGCAGCTAATTAACCGATTTATTTCATTAAATTGCTGAAAGCCTGCTGTGAACAACCACTGTTCTTAGAATATAGCAAAGAACGAAAGAGTGTCCCTGACTTCATGCAGCTTACCTCCTAGTGGAAAGCAGTGATACGAAGAAAACAAGATCATGTTTTAAAGACTAACAGCAACTGAATGTGTTACTTTAGATCGGGTGTTCAGGAAAAGCTCCTTTGAAGTGACACGAGAGACATGAATGACAAGAGATGCTCAGCCATGCAGAGCTCCAGACAAAGAAAACAACAGAAAACAAAGCCTAAAGATTAGAAATAAACTTAAGAAGGTCAGTATGACTAACACTTATGAGAAAAAGGGAAAGTAGAACAAGACGAGGCTGGAGAAGTAAGCAGGAACAGTTTGTGGACAACCTTGTAGGGGAAAATAAAGTGTCTTGACTTTTAATAGATATACCCCCCAAAGAACCCTTGGAAGTTAGAAACAATGTGAATATATGAAAATATTAATATAAACAATAATAGCAAAATACTCTACCAGAATTCATCCCCACCCACAAAAAAGAAAGAAAAAAGCCAGGTCCCTGTTTTGAGCCACTACTCAAAAGAGCAGTTTTCACCTAGAGCAAAGACAGTGCAGAACACCCAACATATACATCATGCACCTGCACTTTTCCCATTTCTAGACCTTCACAGCGAGGTCCTATCCTTCTGCCCCACTCACCCTCAGCATTTACCTGTTCTAATGGAAGCTGCTGGATTCCAACCTACCTGCTCCATCCAGGTCCTCCCCAGAAGTGGACAGCCTGTCCCCTCCTCCCCTTTTGATCCTTGATCCCAAGAAGCCCACCCAGTGTGGGAAGGAGGGCTCAGTTCATACACTGGAGAACCAATTTTGTGCCAAGCACTGAGTAGTGGCTCAGATGGTAAGAATCAGAAAGATATATTCTCATCATTAGAATGAACTGCAAAATATGAGTTTCAAAAATAGGAGTTGGAACCTAGAGTGTATTTTCCCCACAGAAACACAACTATGAGTGGTTCAGCTAATAGGGAAAAAGGGTTTTAGGTCTGAGAAATAAATCATCTTTCACAATTTCTACTGGAAACATTTCTAAGGATTAATTAACTTACAAGGGAAGGTTTAAGCAACTATCAGTCCCTAAATTGCAAATTAAATGTATCATCAAAAATAATTTAGGAATGACAAACATAATGGATTATTAAAAAATACCACATTACTAAAGCATACTAAGTGTTTTAAAGATACCAAACAAACCTATCAAAGCAAATCTGACACGTGGACCAATCTCACTGTTTTACAGAGAAAGACCTTTCAGCTACAGGAGAGCTGTCCAGGATTACGTAGTAATCAGCACATGGCAGAGTGAGACCCAATAACCAGGTCTCCGAAATTCCAGCTTTTGCCACTCCCAAACACCCACCAACCCACCATGCTATCCCACAGTAAGTTCCTAGGGAAATTGTCAAAAAGATTTCTGAATCCATCAGAAACCTAAAAGGATCACATTAAATATTCATATAGTAGTCAACTGTGGAATTTTCTTAAAAGCACAGGGATGGCAACAAAGAACAGGGGTGGGGGGATGTATGGATTCATTCCAATGTAACTGTGGGAAAAAACAGTGTGGTTAAAAAATAGATGACTACTGGTGATTACTAGCGGTCAGAGGGTGAAAAGGTAACCTTTGATATTTAGGGGGGAATTAGCATAATTATGGAATAGCAGAACTTGGGGGGAATAGCATAATTACAGAAGTAGGGTTGATACTGTTATTTGCACCTAGTATTGAAAAAGAAACACTACCAATCTCAAAAAACACCTGGAGAAAACTTTAAGTAATAAAGAAAGATGGAGGGGGAAGAAAAAAAGCCGGGAAGGAAGGAAGGAAGAAGGAGAAAAGAAAATAAGGGTGGAGGGGTGGAAGATAAAAGAATAGACAGACACTAATTTGTGGGAATGGCTAAATGTATTCCTCAGTGGACCTGACGGGCTCGTCACAGAGACCACCACCAGGAGACCTGACGGCCAGGGAAGCCAGTCTCTCACAGCAGAAGCACTGTTACAGCTCCTCTGTGCAGAGGTGTATGCGTAGTGGGAAAAACCCTCTACACATGTAAAGGGATTTATCCCTTACCTTTCAGCATTCCAATCAATTACTAAGACCCTTAAGACAACCAAGCAGAAACAGCAAGATTAAATTTCCCTGTTTTCTAATTAATAATGTAAACATTGAGGATGCTTTGATTTTTCATTAATTTATACAGTTTCAACATGTTGAGCAAGAGGAAATACTGTGTCTACTTTATGAGCCCTCAATTGTGTACACTACAGAAGAGAATTATTCAAAATCTAAACTCTTCTCTAAGAACAAAAACAAAGAAGTAGAAAATTAAAAGGGCACAGGGATTTTGCCCATCTCCCTACAGCGTTTCACAATTGAATCAGTTCAATGTATTCACTAGTGGACTTTTTCTATTCTTTGATTCTATAAAAGTCTAAACAATCTGGCAAATGTGTAATGGACTAAAAATACTCATACCCTGTGACTGAACTTTCTAGGATTGTTTCTGTAAGATATTTGCCAATTCTGAAGAAGAAAAAACCCAAGTCCAAAGACATACAGTTGTGACTATAGTTGGGAACTGAACTAATTTTCATCAAAAGCAGCAGACAAGGGAAAACTCAGCACTTCTGCCAACAGACATCTTAGATCCAGTGACTTTACTGTCAGCCATGACCATTTCCTTTAGATTGCCACATTAGCTGAGCTTGTCCTTAGTTTGAGGAGATTGCATGTAAACAATAACCCCACCCCACTATCAATGTTAAAGCAGTGAGTTAGTAAACTTAGAAAAAGGTGTAGGTTACAATAAACAATTGAAGAAAAAGATTTTCAATGTCAACAAAGGTTCCCCCAGTGAAATAAAGTATTCAGGCATGAGTCAATAATGAATACTAAACCTATTAAGTGAAAGAACAGCAAATTGGGGAATGGAATATACCCGGTGAGTCCAAGCATCAATCCACAGACTACTTGCTAAGTGCAACAGACAAACAAACCTTTAAAATGAAGGGAGCTGTCATCACCAGCACAACCGAATAAAACAAACTCAGTATCGTGAACAGCTGCACAACTTGACCTTTGCTGTTTCCTGATGTGATGCAATGAAACCCATACAACGTTACCTCTGAAATATCAAAAACACTCAGTCTTCACCTAATCCAAAACTCTAGGCCCAACTAACTATCAGCTTAAAAGAAAAAGAAATAGTCTCCTGTTTCCCAGAACACTTTTGGAATGGTAGCATGAAGAGCTACAGAGACCCTCGCCTCAGTGAAACAACCATAGCTGGCAAAAATTATAAAAAACACCATTTACAGTCTCTGGAAAGTATGGTTAAGAACATACAGTAAACGCCCAGTCCGGGTTTGCCGGCCAGGCCCCAGTATGGGGCACACGAGAAGCAACCACATATTGATGTTTCTCCCTTCTCTTCCCCTCTCTCTAAAAATGAATAAATAAAATCTTTACAAAAACTCTTTAAAAAAAGAACATACAATAAATGGAGAAAGCTCTATGGCAAGAAGTACTACTAAATCTTGGTAGGAATGACAAGAATATGTGGCACTGAGCCATGAGCTCACTCCCATTCCAGTGCCACAGAAGCTCTACTCCTGGGTAGTGTAGCCAAGAACCAGGGGCTCCCTCTCAACCAATTCTTAATCCAGAGCTACGGTTTCTCCCAAGGAGGGGCAGGCTGTCGGCACTTCTCATCCACCCGAGCTGCGCTGCCGCTCCATTTCAGGCAAGTGTGGCAGAGAGGCCGAGGGCTCTCTTCTTCCACCCAAGCACAACCTCTGCTTCAAGCACATAAGGCCAAACACAGTGGGCCTCAGTTGTGCCTGCCCCAGCCGGCTCAAAGGGCAGAGATTCCACACCAGGAACAGTAACAGCTGGAGATTTCAATACTCTACTTTCAATAATGGATGGAACAAGTAGGAAGAAAGTAATGAAATTCTTGAGCGACATTATACACAAACTAGACCTAACAGATATTTAACGAACATTCCACTCAACAACAGGATGTACACATTCCTCTTGAGGGTACACAGAGAGTACATGAAACATTCCCCGGAGGAAACCATATGTTAGACCAAAAAACAAGCCAAAACAAATTTAAAAGGATTAAAATCATACAAATATGTTGTTTGGTCACAATCAAAAACAGAAATATGGGAAATTCACTCATTTTCAGATTTTAAAACTCACTAAAAGCTACAGTCATGACAATGCTGGTAACTGGCACAATGAATATACATGTTAATGAAACAGATTTGAAAGTCCAGAAACAAACTGTTACATCTAAATTCAACTGATTTTTTTTTACCCTGGCCAAGTGGCTCAATTGGTTGGTGCATGGATACATAGACGGAAAAGTCATGGGGCTTGATTCCTTGTCAGGACACATACCCAGGAGGTTCAGGGTTCAATTCTCAGTCGGGGTGTGTAGAAGAAGGCAACCGATCAATGTTTCTCTCACACATCAATGTTTCCCTCTGTCTCTGTCTTTCTCCCCCCCGCCCCCCCACGTCTCTCTCCTCATTCTCCCTCCCTCCTTGCCTCTCTCTCTAAAAGCAATGAAAAAATATCCTGGGACTGAGAATTAAAAAATAATAATAATAAAAATATACAGTCAACTGATTTTCGACAAGGATACCAAGGCAACTCAATAAAGCAGTCTTTTCAACAAATGGTGTTGAACTGTTATCCAAATGAGAAAGAGTAGCTGGACCATTTCCCTACACCATATACAAAAATTAACTCCAAACATTAGGAGGTAACACTGTAAAACTCTTAGAAAATCTGGGGGTAAATCTTCATAACCACTGGCATGGCTCTAGTCAAAACTGCAGATACCAGGAGGTACTGAGGAGGATGTGGACAAGCGGAGCCCCAGTGCAGTGCTGGGGGGAATGCAAAATGGAGCAGCCACTTTGGAAAAATCTGTCAGCTTCTCAAAATGGTAAACAAAATGTTTGACCCAAAATTCCAGCTCTATTTATATACCCAAGAGAAATTAAGACATATGATACACACAAAATGGTATGTGAGTTTTCACAGCAGCATTATTTATAATTGCCAAAAGTGAAAACAACTCAAATGTCTATCATCTGATGAATGGGTAAATAAAATGTGGTATTTCCAGACAATGCAATATTATTTAGCAATAACAAGAAATAATACCCTTTTTCATATATGCCACAACATAAGTGAACATCGAAACATGCTAAGTGAAAAAAGACAGTCAGAAAAGACATGTTGTATTATTCTCTTTTTACAAAATTTAAAGAATAAACAAATTTATAAAAACAAAAAGTGGGCCCTGGCTGGTATAGCTCAGTGGATTGAGCGCGGGCTGCGAACCACACGATCGTGGTTTGATTCCCAGTCAGGGCACATGCCTGGGTTGCAGGCCAGTTCCTGGTTCCCAGCAGGGGACACATGAGAGGCAACCATAATTGATATTTCTCTCCCTCTCTCCTTCCCTTCCCCTCTAAAAATAAATAAATAAAATATTTTAAAAAAAGAAAAACAAAAAGTAGGGCTAGAAAGGCAGGGGAGTGAAGCCTATGCATTGCTGGGAACTCTTGCCCTAATTGAAGATGGCAGCCAAAAGAGGCTGATCACACACACACAAAGAAAGGAGTAGGTGGAAGCAGAGAGCATCAAGATACCTGCAGGAGACTGCACCACTGAATTTCACAGGTATTCTACCACAGAAGTTCACACCATAAATCTAGGGAGTCAAAACAGATCAATTTAAGAAGCTGAAGCTAACAAGAAGAGTCTCATAAGCAATGGAAGACAAAGAAACAATGCCCAAATGAAAGAAAAGGTGGAAGTCTCAGAAATAATGTCAGATGAAAGAGAGGCAAGTCAGCTATCAGATATTGAATTCAAAGCACTAGTTATCAGGAGCTACCAGAAACTAGAGGGGAACTACCAGAAACTAGAGGGGAGCTACCATGAGCTCTCTGCAAACTATATCAAGATGAAAAAGGAAATAGAAACTATCAGCAAAGGACAAGAGGAAATGAAGAATACAATTTCGGAACTGAAGAAGACAGTAGAAGGAATGAAAAGCAGGATTGATGAGGCAGAAGATCAGATCAGCGAGTTGGAGGACACAGTAGAAAGAATCTCCCAGAATGCGCAAAAAAGGGAAAAGAGGCTCAAAAAGAATGAAGAGGGACTGAGAGAAATGCAAGATAATATGAAACGTAATAATATCCGAATAATAGGAATACCAGAAGGAGAAGAAGAACAAGGGATAGAAAACCTATTTGAAAGAGTAATGATGGAAAATTTTCCTAATTTGATAAGAGAAAAAGTTGCAGGAATCCAGGAATCACAGAGAGTCCTATTCAAAAGGAACCCAAAGAGGCCCACTTCAAGGCACATCATCATTAAAATGGCAAAATTCCAAGACAAAGAGAGAATCTTAAAGGCAGCAAGGGAGAAAAAGGAAGTAACATACAAGGGGGTCCCAATAAGGTTGGCTACTGACTTCTCAATGGAAACACTCCAAGCAAGAAGAGAATGGCAAGAAATATTTCAAGTAATGAGGACCAGAGGCCTACAACCAAGGCTACTTTACCCAGCAAAGCTCTCAATCAAGATAGGAGGCCACATAAAGAGCTTCCAAGACAAAAGAAGTCTAAAAGAATATGCCTCCACCAAAACAGCTCTACAAGAAATACTAAAAGGACTGCTTTAAGGAAAAGAAGGAAAAGAGAGAGACAGAGAGGAACTGTGGTACAAAAATGGCAATGAATAAGTCCCTATCAATAATAACCTTAAATGTAAATGGATTAAATGCTCCAATCAAAAGACATAGAATAGCTGAATGGATAAGAAAGCATGACCCACACATATGCTGCCTACAGGAGACCCACCTCAGGACAAAAGACCATCACAGACTAAAAGTGAAAGGCTGGAAACAAATTTTCCAAGCAAATGGACAAGAAAAAAAAGCCGGGGTAGCAATTCTAATATCAGACAAAATAGACTTCAAAAAAAGGGCCATAAAGAGAGACCCAGAAGGTCACTTCATATTGCTCAAGGGAAGAATCCAGCACGAAGACATTAACATCATAAATATATATGCACCCAACATAGGAGCACCCAAATATATAAGAAAAATCCTAGAAGACTTCAAGAAAGATATTGACAGCAACACAATTATAGTAGGGGATTTTAACACCCCACTGTCAAAAATGGACAGATCTTCCAAACAAAATATCAACAAAGATATAGCAGCATTAAACGACACTCTAGAAGAAATGGACTTGACTGATATATATAGAGCGCTTCATCCCAAAGAAGCTAAATACACATTCTTTTCAAATGCACATGGAACATTTTCAAAGATAGACCACATGATAGGACACAAAATGAGCCTCAACAAATTCAAGAAAATTGAAATCATACCAAGCATTTTCTCTGACCACAAGGGACTGAAATTAGAAACCAACCCCAAAGGAAAAAACCCAAAACACCCAAAATCATGGAGACTGAATGGTATGCTATTAAACAACGAATGGGTCAAGATTGAAATTAGGGAAGAAATCAAAAAGTTTCTGGAAACAAATGAAAATGAACTCACAACAACCCAAAACTTATGGGACACGGCCAAGGCAGTCCTGAGAGGGAAGTTCATAGCAATACAGGCTTACCTAAAGAAAATAGAAACATTTCAAACAAACAACCTAACCCGACGCCTGCAAGAACTCGAAGAACAACAACAAAGACAGCCCAGAGCAAGTACAAGGAAGGAAATAACCAAGATCAGAGCAGAATTAAATGACATAGAGACCAAAAGCACAATTATAAGGATCAATGAATCCAAGAGTTGGTTTTTTGAAAAGATAAACAAAATAGACAAGCCTTTAAGTAGGCTCATTAAGAAAAGAAGAGAGAGGACACAAATAAACACAATCAGAAATGAAAGAGGAGAGATTACAACTGATACCACAGAAATAGAAGGGATTGTAAGGAATTACTATGAAGAACTGTATGCCAAGAAATTTGAAAACCTAGGTGAAATGGACAAATTTCTAGAAAAATATAATCTTCCAAAACTCAATGAAGAAGAAGTAGAAAGCCTGAACAGACCAATAACAGCAAATGAAATTGAAGCAGTAATCAAAAAACTCCCATCACACAAAAGCCCCGGACCAGATGGTTTCACAGGAGAATTCTACAAAGCGTTTAAGGAAGAGCTAACCCCTATTCTTCACAGACTATTCCAAAAAATCCAAAATGATGGGAAACTCCCAAACTCTTTTTATGAAGCGAGCATTATCCTAATTCCAAAACCAGAGAGAGACACAACAAAGAAAGAAAATTACAGGCCAATATCACTGATGAACATAGATGCTAAAATCCTCAACAAAATATTGGCAAATCGCATCCAACAATACATCAAAAAGATCATACACCATGACCAAGTGGGATTCATCCCAGGGATGCAAGGATGGTTCAATATCCGCAAATCAGTAAATGTAATACACCACATAAACAAAAGCAAGGACAAAAACCACATGGTCATATCAATAGACGCGGAAAAAGCTTTTGATAAGGTACAACACCCATTTATGATAAAGGTACTCAGCAAAGTGGGAATAGAGGGAGCATTCCTCAATATAATAAAGGCCATATATGAAAGACCTACAGCCAACATCATACTGAATGGGCAAAAACTGAAAGCTTTTCCACTAAGATCAGGAACAAGACAAGGTTGTCCACTTTCACCACTTCTATTTAATATAGTATTGGAAGTTCTAGCCACAGCAATCAGACAAGAAAAGGAAATAAAAGGCATCCAAATCGGAAAGGAGGAAACAAAACTGTCACTGTTTGCAGATGACATGATAGTGTACATGGAAAATCCTATAGACTCTACCAAAAAACTGCTGGAACTAATAAATGAATTTGGCAAAACAGCGGGATACAAAGTCAATATCCAGAAATCAAAGGCATTTCTGTATACTAACAATGAATCAGCAGAAGCAGAAATCAAGAAAAAAATCCCATTCGATATAGCAAAAAGAAAAATAAAATATCTGGGAATAAATCTAACCAAGGAGGTTAAAGACCTGTATGCAGAAAATTACACAACACTGAAGACAGAAATCAAGGAAGACACAAACAAATGGAGACATATACCGTGTTCATGGATTGGAAGAATTAACATCATCAAAATGTCCATACTACCCAAAGCAATTTACAGATTCAATGCAATACCTATTAAAGTACCAATGGCATATTTCACAGACATAGAACAAACACTTCAAAAATTTATATGGAACCATAAAAGACCCCGAATAGCAGCTGCAATGTTAAGAAAGAAGAACAAAGTAGGAGGGATTACAATACCTGATATCAAACTGTATTACAAGGCCACTGTAATCAAAACAGTCTGGTACTGGCATAAAAACAGGCACATAGACCAATGGAACAGAATAGAGAACCCAGAAATAAACCCAACTCTCTACGGTCAATTAATATTCGACAAAGGGGGCAGTAACATAAAATGGGGTAAAGATAGCCTCTTCAACAAATGGTGTTGGGAGAACTGGTCAGCTACAAGCAAAAAAATGAAACTCGAGCACCAGCTTACATCATACACCAAAATAAATTCAAGGTGGATAAAAGACTTAAATATAAGCTGTGACACCATTAAAGTCCTAGAGGAGAACATTGGCAGGGAAATCTCAGATATTTCACACAGCAACATTTTTACTGATATGTCCCCTAGAGCAAGGAATATAAAGGAAAGAATAAACAAATGGGATCTCATCAAAATAAAAAGCTTCTGCGCAGCTAAAGAAAACAGCATTAAAATAAAAAGACAACCAACTGGATGGGAAAACAGTTTGCCAATGATACCTCAGACAAAGGTTTAATCTCCAAAATATACAAAGAACTCACATGACTTCACTCTAAGAAGACAACTAACCCAATTGAAAAATGGGGAAAGGACTTGAACAGAGACTTCTGCAAGGAAGACATAGAGAGGATCCAGAGACACATGAAGCAGAGACACTGCTGATGGGAATGTGGTTTCTTTTGGGGCTATGACAATGTTCTAAAACTGACTGCAGTGATGGTTGCCTAACTCTGTGGATATACTAAAAACCACTGAACTGCATGCTTCCAGTAAGCAATTTGTACGGTCTGTGTGTCTTAATAAAACTGTTATTTTTTAAAGTGCTTTGACTGTATAAATGCCACAGTCTGTAAGACACAAGGAAAAGTGACTAAATGAAAAACCTTTGGGCAGAGTATCAACAACAAAAAATGATGTTAATTCAGAGCAAGGAAGAGCATGTGTTCAAGTAACTAAAGTAAAATTAAAGACACAGACTTGTGACAACAGTCTAGGTTCCAAAGACGCCAGTGCCATTCGAACCCATACTGCACACTTCAGGTTCATTTCAGTCTCCTGACACAGCACGTCCATCTGGTGGTTTGCACAGGGAAACTATTCTCTGTGTACACATTACAGGTCATTTAGCATCCCTGCATGTTTTATGTGAATAGCACTTTCTAGCACTTGACTAAAGATAATTCCATATATCTCCAAACACCCTAAGAATAAAAGACAAGCAGAAAACAAATCAAATTAGAAGAGTAGTTGTGTTTAGGCAGTCCCACGGATCATGAGGATTCTCAGAGTCTACATATTTTATCTTTATGTTGAAAAAAACATTTTTCAAAAGGCCAAGAATTTTCACTTTAAATCTGTTCTAAATTTCCATGGGAAAATTTGCTTCATTTCTCTTCCCTACTCCTAAAACCTGTCAACTTCTCAAGACCTTAAAATCAATGCATATTTCCCTTGTCAAGCACATATAGAAAATCATGGCACTATATTAAATATAGCACATTTAAGTAGGTAATGTGGTCACTAAGTGCACTCTGATCATAAAGTTCAGGAGAGAAAATTTACAACCTTGATCTTCAGGAACAAGAGTTCTGCCATACCCTAGATTTGTGATGCCAATGATTGCCAAAACAATCTCCCTCACTCAGGGAACTCTCAGTCATGTAATCAAACAGCAGTTTCAATGCAGACAGTCATCTCTAAGAAGCAACTAAGAATATTGATATTCTTACTATGTGGTGTTTATAATACCAATTGTTTAAAATATTTAACAGAAAAATAAAACCAACCAAAGAGTTCTACTTTACTGATTACTTTCCTTTAAGTTTCACATATTATACATTTACACCACACTAAGGAAAATAAATTTATATTTGTTAGCAATATAGTGTCTTTAGTTTCATTTTTTTCCTTTTAGTTATATATGTATATTTCAGTATTATTTTGTATTTGTTTCAGATGTAAAGCATAATTTAATTTCATTTCTAAGTCAGTTTCCACATCAACTTGTTTCTTTTCCAGATAAGGTACTCCCACATAGATCTACCATTCCTAAGAATGTAAAAACAAACTGAGTAATCTGCAATGCCACCTCATGGTAAGAAGTAAGTACTACAGCCCCAAAAAGTATATTCCAAGCATCCTTTTACCTTTAACGGCAGAGAAAGAGAACACTGGAATTCTCTGTGATTTGGCCAGGATGGTCATCTAGAAATACAGAAATGAGTTTTCAGGGTCCAAGAAGATAGACAAATGATGCAAAAAGAGCTCCTGAGGGAAAGAAATAAATGGGAGGGTAAAGAAAATACTAATACAAAAAAGATGGGATTCAAAACATGAAAATGAAAACCTCACCATAAAGTAAAACATGACAAGCAAGAAACTTCTTACACCACTGTCTCTACTTCTGTAGTTAAATACAGAATCTTTAAACAATATTCTCTACAAAAAGACAATGTGAGATGAAGATCTGAATGTGTTTAAAGCTATCTGAATGTGTTTTAAGCTATCCACAAAGTAATTATGGCAGAATTTAAGAAAATGCAGTAACATAAGCAATGTTTTATAGCATAAAGGAGCCTGAGAAAATGGAACAAGAACAGGCAGAGTAATATGAGAAAAAGAATGAAATCAACTGATGAGAAAAGAACTGTAGTCTTCCACATTTAGGAAAATGACAGACATGACCAAATACAAGCCATTGCAAAAGTGACAATAGTAATTTCAAAGCTCCAATGTTCCTCCAAACAAACACTTAAGAGAGTAGCCTTTTAGTGGAATGTATAAGCCTTATAGTATTTACCATGTGTTACTGGAACATTTCCAACAGGTGGGTTAGAGAAAGGTATCCTTTTTTTTCAATGATAGTTACATTCTTGCAAGTCAATTCATATCTACAGCCCAAATCTACAAAAAGAATAGGAGGCAGAAGGCATATTCTTGGGGAATTAGGAATAAGAAATATTACAAAATTGCTAAGCTACCTAAGGTCAAAAGCAAACTAGAGAAAGATGATGTATCCAAGACAAAAAAGAAATGAATGTCTGTGAAGACTTCTCTACGGTAACAGAAAAGTTACCGTATTAGAAAGTTTAAAGAAAGATACATTTTATTATTTTGAGAAACTAAATTCTTACAGCAGCTTGCCAAAAGGAAGAAAAACAAAAACCAAAAAACAGTTAACCCTGAATCTGAACAAGTTTCTAGATAGTACTACCAACAGTAGTTAGAGGGGCAGTGGGTGGAGGTAAGATGAAATAAACCAGAAAGAGAAAGACAAATAGCATACAATATCACTTACATGTAGAATCAAACAAACAATTGAAACAGACTCACAGATACAAGAGAACAAAGTGATGGAGCCAAAAATGGGGTGTTGGGGAGGAGGGTGAAATAAGGTGCTGAGATTAAGAAATACTAATTTATTAGTTACAGAATAGGCATGGGGATGTAAGGTAAAGCACAGGGAATGCAGTGAACAATGCTGTAATAACTATCTATGGTGCCAGGTGGGCACTTGACTTACTGGAGGGAGCACTTTGTAACCTATATGAATGTCTAGCCACTGTGCCATATACCTGAAACTAATACAAATAGTGCTGAGTGAAAACTTATCAAAAAATAAAAATTTTTAAAAAGCAAATAAAAATGCATTTGTTCTGAAGCCCTAGCCAAGTAGCTCATTTGGTTAGAGCATCATCCTGATACGCCAAGGTTGGATCAGGGCGCATACAAGAATCAGCCAATAAATGCATAACTAAGTAGAACAACAAATTGATGTTTTTCTCTTTCTCCCCTTTCCTTTCCTCTAAAAATAAATTTTAAAAAATTTTAAATGTCTATGTCCCTTAATTATGTCCACTGCTAGAAATTTATTCTACAAATGTACTCTTACCAATATACAAAATATATAAGCAAAAAGATGAATGTTGTAGCATTGTTTGAATAGCAAAACATATATATAAATAGAACTTAAATATCTGTAAGTTAAATAAAATGTTAGAAGTAACCAAAAATATTAAGATTGACAATAAGAAGGGGTTCATTAGACAATTCTATCTACTTTTGTGTGTTTTTTAAAACGGTAGGTAAGATCTGGTTGGTGTGGCACAGTGGACTGAACACCACCCTGTGAACCGAAAGGGTGCTGGCTCAATGCCCAGTCAGGGCACACACCTGGGTGGCAGGCCAGGTCCCTGGTAGGGGGCATGCAAGAGGCAACCAACTGATGTTTCATTCACACATCATGTTTCTCTTCCTCTTTTTCTCCCTCCCTTGCCCTCTCTCTAAAAATAAACGAATAAAATCATTAAAATGGCAGCTAATAGACAATGATACAGAAATCACTGAAGTGGCTGCTCACATTTGACATCACCTCTGTAAATCTGTAACTAGATAGTAAAGCACTCCTTCCTCCACCCTACTGTTCCACATAGTACATACTTTTATGAGTACACCTATTTCCTTATTTACTTGCATCTCAGCTACAAAATTATGAACAGCTTAAAGGCAAGCATGTTTGTCTTCTTCATCTGTATATGCCAGTACAGAGTACGGTGTCAGGGATACAGCAAATGTTCGGTGAGAACATTTAGTTCTTGTTTGAGAACTAAACAAGCAATGATGTCACTGTGATTTCTAAAAGTGGAAAGCTAAGCTGGCTTTTTTAAAAAGGTGAAACAGAAAGAGGTCGAAGAAACAAAAATCGTTTTGGAAGAATAGGAATTACATCACAGTAAAGAAAGAAGTATCAAAATATGTAACAGTAAACAGGATGATGAATGGCTGAAAATAAAGACAGAAAGAATTGAACAGTCCATTCAGTATCTTCCTGTACTGAAATGGGGCCTATCGAGCCAAGAAAATGTAACAAGACTTTTCACTGGGAATACCTAACACCATTCCATCTAAACCTGTGCTCTCTTATCAGCTTTCTGATATTCACTGGGTTTATCATCAGACATTTCTACCTTCATTCATTCATACTTACTGAACACCTATAATGTCAGACATCATTCTAGGCACATGAGGTACATCAATAAACTAAAAAGACCGCCCCCCCAAAAAAACCCTGCCCTTATGGGGAGTATGCAGCCATATCTCAGAGATTTGCAGGTTTAGTTCTAGGTCACCACCACAAAGCAAGTCATAGGCTTTTTGCTGGTAGAGGGTCTTGCTTTCAATTTGTTTTTTTGTTTGTTTTTTTGTTTTAAAGCTACTGTGAAGTGCAACAAGACAAGCCATAATAAAACAAGGCACTCTACCTGGGCGGGAAGAAATGCACCGGTAAATTATGCACCACGTAAGAAGGCAACACACAGAGCCAGGGTGCAGGTGTGGAAGTAGTCCTGTCCAACAAGCCCAAGTGTCCATGTCTCACTTGGGAGCTTTCAGGGAAACAGCAGTGTAAGTGTCTTGCCTGCTTGGTATACACAAGAGTCCCCAGGACCGAACACTTCCCAGGAGGAGAAGCTAAGGATCTTACCCTAAACACGGTGACCCCCCCCCAAGACAGTGCCAGCAGGAAGGCCCCAACTAGCGTCACCAGCAACCTCTTTGAAATCTCTTCGGCTGAAACAAAAAAAAATAAACATCCGTATAAGAACTACTGAAGAACAGCAATTATGCTTATCAGTTTTAAAATTTCTTCTCTGATGTAAAACAAAGAAATAGGAAGGAAATCTTGATTTTACACCAGATATTGTCCTTTAAATTGGACAGCCAGTAATATATTGCACAGCCTGAATTTAACAGACTATAACCAATCAGATTCATGTTTCATCAAAACCTTTTACTAGATGTTAAGGGACCATCAGTTCTGTCCAAATATATGCACCTCTGATTGGCAGTTTCCAATTACCAGTCCAGGACACCACTGTCTGTAACTATGGCATGGAAAAATCTCATAGTTTTGAGAGGCTAGCCTCAGGGGTCACTACATTTATAAAAATTACTTCATTAAAACATGTATAGGCTGTATGTCCAGTAATGTCCATACAATTAGGAATTATTCTGTATTAAAATGTTGTAAATCATTGAAATAATTTTTCTATCACCATCAAGCCATTACTGTCCTCTAAATAGTAAGTTAATAATTTTATTTCACTGACCAAGAAACTATGTCCCAGAGTGGCTAAAGAGATAAACTGGCTTCTCTAAGGTTACAGGCTGATTAGCGACATTTCTGGAACGTAGAATTCAAGGCTTCCATCTCAACTCTACTGGATATAACATTTTTCTTTTTGATCACAGTGCTGTCCACTGATATACCTCAAGTGAAATGAACTGTTTTCGGAGGTTTTCTTGTTGTGGTTGTTGTCTTGATTTGTTTTACTAGATTTAGACCTAAATGTTGGGGACCACTCTGCCTGGTTTCAGGAACTGTAACTACCTCCCATGGCTAAGGATGAGTGAACGACCCCCGGAATGTGAGCCACTTAGGAGACAAAGCTCGTCTCTGGTAGCAAATGCTGCCTCAGTTACCTCCCTGCCCCCAAGTATGGTCGGAAGTCAGAGGGGTAAAACTCCTCAGATGGGGGCAACTTAAGCCAGACTTGATCACTTGGGAGGCCATCATGGGAGGACTCGGGGGGCTGCGACAAAGAGGGAGCAATGGACCCTCCCTCCCCCCCTCCCCCCCAGCTATGTGACATGAATGAGTCCCCATGTCTTCTGGGAGAAGCGCTTCCTGGCTCTAATCCACTTAAGCCTGAAAATCTTTGTGGGAAGGCGGTGCAGCTCCTTGCCTTGCTAGAGTGGTTGATCGAAAATAAGAAAGAATTCTTAAAAATCCTGTGAAACCTGCTTTACTAAGAGTGCTTTCATTCATACATTAAGGGTCTGAGCAGGGAATGAGTGTATCTCTCAAAGTTTCTGCAACCCCCTTTCGTGACAGACAATGACTCAGACTAAGCCCTCAGATTTCTTTGAAATGTTATCTACTGTTTGATCCTTGCCGCCCTGTATTCCTGTGTATTACAACCCAATAAAAGCCCCTGGAAGAAGGGGCTCCTGGCCTTTTTCCTCTGAGAAACTGGACACCTCTCCTCCCCAAGCAGATCATGTCTTGGTAGTGTTTACTCTCATCCGTGGCAGTTGGGTAGACTTGAGGGCAAAGTTGCCCCATACCTAAGAACCAAAATACAACATCAGGCTTATCTTCCTGATAAATTATACTATAACAAAACTGAAGGCCAAAATTAATGGAGTCAATGAAAACATCATACCCAAAGTTAACAAGGTGAAAATTAGGAAAAAAATTCTAATGATTGAAACAAAGGATTATTATACAGAGTATACAAAAACCCATGTGAATCATAAATACAAAAGAAAACTGGACAAAGAATATAGACAATTCACAGATGGGAAAAGCCAAATGGTTAATAAATATTAGAAGAGATGCTACCTTACTGGTTATCAGGAATTTTCTTAAAAATTGATATATTCCTTTTAAGTCATCTGAATGGCAAAAATCACAAAGTCCACATATACTCGGTGCTGGTAAGAATGTATGGAAATAGAAACCCTTATGCATCACTGCTAGGAACATACATTGGTACGACGACTTTGGAAAACAATCTTGTCACTGCTAATGAGATTAAATGCATGTGTGTGCCCTATGTTCAGGTTATATCCTAGAACCCAACAGTTCCACACTTGGTGCTAAAACCACAGAAACTCCTGCATAAGTGTGCAGAAAGACAGGATAAGGCCATTCGTGTTTAGTGGAACTGACGTACAAAATGCCTCTTGTCCTTCCTCTGTACTTGTTCCCTCCAGCTCGAAAGCTCTTGCCTTCAGACACCTGCATGTCCTCCTCTTTAACTTCAATCCAGTCTCTGCTCAAGTTGTTAACTAATCAAATAAGTCTTCCCTGACTGCCCAATCTAAAACAGCTCACCCTTCAACCCAGAATCTCTCTGGATATCCTTCTTAATTTTTACAAATAACACATTTAGCTATTTGACATGCTCATGTATATGTTTATTGTCCAGGCTCCACTGATTAAAATGTAAGGTACAGAGACCAAGGACTTTGATTTGTTCAAAGGTATATCACTAGAATCTAGAACAGTAGCTGGCACATATGAAAAGTGATGAATAAATACATGTTAAATAATGAATTCAGCCCTGGCCGGTGTAGCTCTGTTGGTTGGAGCGCTGACCCATAAGACTGAAAAGTCACGGGTTCGACCACAGTCACGGAGGCAACTGATTGACATTTCTCTTCCACATCGATGTTTCTCTTTCTCTTACCTCAACTCTCTCCCTAAGTGAATGAATGAATTAATTAATTCAATGACTAAATCTCAATCTCTGCTTCCAGTTGTGTAAAGGCACAAAAACAAATCCGTGTGTCTGACTTTTCCAGCCAACTTGATCTAACTTGCAGGGTATGTAACATTCCAACTCTTCAGCTCCAGTAATTCAACTTGCATTCAGCAATGAAATGGCTTCTACTAGCCAGGCACTACTCTGAGACATAAATGGGGCTATTTGCATTCAAGTCTAGAAAGGAAAAAAAGGCAACAATTACAATATAGTATAAGTGCTATAATAAGCTGTTACAGAAGAATGTAAAAAGCCTAACGCACCATATGGAGGATGGGGAAGGCTTCCCAGGAGGGAATAATGTAGCATTTCTGTGAAGTAGGAGTTATGCAGAAGAGTACAATTTGGGTGTTTGTCAGACAGGTGTACATTTTAGAAGACACACAACATGTAAATATCTCAATTTTAAAAAGCATCCTAAAACTTCTGAAGAACTGTAAATAGTTCAGCATGACAGAAAAATAAGAGGCAGGAAATAACAGAAGGTGAAAGCAAAAGCAAGCAAGACCCAAATCATTAAGGTTCTTATTTTCTAGGATTGGTGGTTTGGATTTTAATCTAAATCTCTACAGAGATAAACTACAGACAATGCAACCTGCCTACAGAAAAAGGAAGGGTTGAGAGGGATGGTATGTATTCTTGGAAGCAAGCAAATTATTTAGGTTTACAAAGACATCCAGATAATAATGATACTCTGAACCAAGGTAGTAACCACAGGGAAAAGGTAGATGAAAAGGGCAAGATTTAATAAATAGACAGCTAAGCAGGGGAAAGGCAGCACAGAGGATGATAACAGGGAAGAATGAAGACTCTGGGCATCTCCAAGTGGGTGATGCACATAAGAACCATAGGAAGGTGGAAGAGAAACAGCTTCAGAAATGGTGAGAAACAATTTTTGACATGAGTATCTTAAAACAGCAACAATGTGTTAGAGCTGAATGCTAAACAGGCAGAGATTTGGGGCTCCTCAAAATAGAGAGAGCCGTTGAAGTCATCAGAGCTAAGACCATTCAAGGAGACTGGGGAGAAGCAGAAGATATGACCCCAAGTGAAACAAATATCCCAGTGGTCAGAGAAGACAGAATAAACCAAGATGTAGGAGGGAAATAAGGAAACTATAGTGTGGCATAAACATAACAGCACTTCAGAGGACAACTCGTCAAATCGAATTATTAAAAAGATTCCAGTACATTTCATAACAAAGAAATCAATGGGTCATCATCCCCATTAAATTCAGTGACTGTGGTAGATTGACTTCAATATATTAGGGGGGAAAGTAACAAGGAGGTGGAGAGAATGAATATAACAACTTTCAAGAAACTTAAGGAAATAATTACTGATGAAACTGAAGATGAATTCAGAGTGAGGAGAGAGTACTGAACATGACTGTGTTTAAATCCTGATGAATTAGTGCCAGTCCACAGTAAAAAGGAGATTCTAGACTGAAATGTGTTCCCCCAAATTCGTATATTGGAGCCACCATCCCAGTATCCTTAGTATTAGAGGTAAAATTTTTGAAGAAGTGATTAAGTTAAAAGGAGGCCATCATTCAATAGGTGTTCTAATTTAAAAAAAAAAAAAAAACGAGGTTCTAGTGTACAGAAGTATGACTATGTAAAGAGGGAGAAATGGGTGGTCATTTGTAAATCAAGAAGAAAGGCTTCAGAGGAAACCTATCCCATTGGAACCTTATGTTATACTCCCAGCCTCCTAAACTGTTAAGAAAATAAATTTCTATTAAGTCACCCAATCTGAAGTATCTTATTATGGCAGTCCTGGCAAACCAATACAGTGAGGAAACATTGTCATTAAGTAGAAAATCTTAGAGCATTTAAAGATGAACAGAAAGAGGTAGAAATGTTTCAGATGAAAGAGGACAAAAAGCAATGAAGTTCTCAGTTTCCATCAATCTCTTTCATTTCCTCTGTCAAGTAGAAAGCAACTTTATCCAGGAAAGACTAAGGAGGAAAGGATATGGAACGTTAATAACCACCATGGGTTAACACCAAAGATTTTCACTGTAATTTCACAGAAATCTTCCTCAGTGATGAAACATAAAAGAAAAGGTGTCATGCAGTGGATGCCTTCTACTGTAGAGTCACTCTGTCCTTAACTTGAAGCCTCTGTACTGAATAGAGAAATCTGAAATAACATGAAAATGGAGGAGTGAACTCCCTACCCAAGGGGAGGTGGGAATGGTGGAAATCTATGACTGTAAAATGCTCTTCCTTACTTCCTTCTGAAAAATCACCAAATTTCAAGGACACTACTGCGCTACAGCGGAGCTCCTTCTCACTGGGGTGGGGAGGGAGTATGTCAATAGCAATCTTGGCAGAAGAAGAAACAGAAGTAGTTATTAAAGACACAGGATTATTGAACTGCCTGTCCATCACATGACAAATGTTTGTTGTTGAATGAATATGTAGCTGTCATTCATGAAAGCTTTAGTTCAGTTTTAATAATCTGGCAGTAACTACTAAACGAAAAGCAATGAGTCAGACCCTGGGTTTTACATCTAGATATGTGTGACCTTATGCAAGTCACTAACCCTTGCTGGGTCTTAAGTTTCTTTAACCAGATATATCAGGCTCTATAATCAGCATAAGATCATCTCAAATTAAAATAAATGATGCTATAATTTTTATGCAAAATCTCAGTCTTCTTTACCAACCAAAGTTGTGTGTCTCAAGCTTTAAGGTACATTCCTATCATGTGGATAGCTTGGAAAGTGCAGATTCTGGTTCAGTAGCTTTGGGGTTAAGCCGGAGATTGTGCAATTTCAACAAACTCTCGGGCGATGCCATATGCTACACTTTGAGCAGCAAGAGTATAGAACACTGATCCGGCTCAAGCCCTACAAAGCCTGTAAGCGTGTCTTACGATCCCTGAGTCACTTTGATATTCAACAATCCCCATTTGGTGCAGACAGTAAATAATGAACAATATTGCCAGAAATAACACAAAATCAGGAGAAGCCCCAAACAAGATACAAATATACACACCTACATCCACACTACACAAAGGCTAAAATCTATCTAATCAAACATATTATCTTTCAAAATATGAATATTCCTATTTCTAAAAAAACATGCATTTATCTTTGAAAAAATCTTTAGTGTCTCAGTCTACAAATAATCTTTCGCATTCTGGTTTAATCTGAACGCAAACACATTCACAGTATCACATCATCTAAAGATTTTCTTGTTACCAAATAATCTCCACATATTTGTTTAGAACCTCTAATCATATTACTATAACTAAATTCTTTTTGGTGAGAATTCTCTTCTGCTTTAGGAAGTCTAACTAGGACAGAGCAGTCCAGCTGCCCTAGAGCTATAACATATTGCCACACAGCACTGCTATAATTAAACTGTTTCTACTATTCCCTGTGCAATCCTATCACAACCAATAGGGAAAGATTTTCACTGTAATTTCACAGAAATCTTCCTCAGTAGTGAAACATAAAAGAAAAGGTGTCATGCAATGGATGCCTTCTACTGTAGAGTCACTCTGTCCTTAACTTGAAGCCTCTGTACTGAATAGAGAAATCTGAAATAACATGAAAATGGAGGAGTGAACTCCCTACCCAAAGGGAGGTGGGGAATGGGGGAAATCTATGACTGTAAAATGCTCTTCCTTACTTCCTTCTGAAAAATAACCAAATTTCAAGGACACTACTGCGCTACAACGGAGCTCCTTTTCACTGGGGTGGGGAGAGAGTATGTCAATAGCAATCTTGGCACCTGTAGACAATCCACCTGTCCTAGCTATTTAATCAACCACTTTGAAATAATACTCCCCTTAATCACCATCACACACACACACACACACACACACAAAAGAAAAATGACAAATGCAATGGGTTTCCAACAGTTTTGCTGAATCACAAATACCCCCCAAAATAAAGCTGCAGAAGTCGATGGGCTTGAGCCTTGGCAGCCATACCCCCCAGCAAGCACGTCCTCTCTGAAAATGTGTAACTTCCTTCACTTGTTCATTAAAGGCTAGCGAGGGTCTAATGCTTCGTTAAAGCTTTCACTATATTGCCATTAGCAGTGCCATGCGTGCAGTAATGATGCACAGTGGCTTTACACCAAAAAAGACCACGGCCTCTCTATCCCCCAAGGGCAAATGCAACCCCTAGTCCTCAACCACAGCCACAACGGGCACCCTACGATCTCTTCATCTTGGGACTCAGTGTCTGCGGTCCGGCGCCCCGACTCCTCCATGACCATACTTCCAGCTCCGGGATGACTGGGAGAGTCCAGAGCTCCCACGGGTTCCTGGGGTTACGCAAAGAGTCAAGTCCGCAGGCCCTCGCCGCACCGCAGCTATCCCTCACCTCCCTGTAGCCCCACGTCCCTTCCCGGCCGCGCAGGGCTCCGCTGCCCTACCCACTCCTTCCTTTCACTCGCGTGCGCTCTGGGGCTCTCAGGCCCGGGCCTCACCGCTTAGTTCCGCCCGGTATAGCCCAGCTCTCCTGCTTCGACTCCCCAACACGCAGCGGCGTCCGTTGGTCCAGAGCCCCACGCTCGCAGTCCACACGCCGCCGCCTACTAATGCCGAAAGCCGCTTCTAGGAACGCGCCATGTTCAGCGTCGCAGCTCTAAACGACGCGGACGCTCGAATATTGCGTCACAGACTCCCACAGCCTGTGGAATAGGCAAGGAGAGGCGAGATAGGACCACAGAGGGAAGAGGAGGGAGGGGCTTTCCCTTCGAAACCGAAGGCGCCGGACGGCTAAATCAGCAGTATGCGCTTGCGCGGTATAGAGCCGGGAGCTTGGACTCAGAGGGAGGTGTAACCATAGAAACCCTAGGTCGGGGTTTCTTCTCTCCCGGAAAAATCAATTGTCTCCCGAGTTGACTGAAGCTTGATTCAGAACCATTTTCCTTTCCCTATTCTAGATATTAGCTGCTAAACTGCATTGTTTTACAGGTCCGTCTCTGCAGAAAAGTTATTAAAATAATCCTATTTTCACTAATATTTTTGTTTTAATATCCTAAACTTGATGGGCGCTCTACTCCACAACGATAGAAAGGGTGGAAAGATTAAAAAGGAAGTCCAGTTCTCCCTGCTTCTGCTGCTAACTAGCTTAGTGACCTAAGTTTTCTTAATTTTAGAATGAAGTTGTGAGGAAGTAGGTGAGTAGTCACAGAGATAATAGTAGATAACATTTATTGAGCATTTAGTTTACGCCAGATACAGTTCTAAGACCTTTATATGAATCGTGTATTTTAATCCTCAAATCAATACTATGAGATGATTTTTATTATGCTCATTTTACAGGTAAAGAAACTAAAGCACAGAGAGGTCAAGTAACCTGCCTAAGATCACACAGCTAGTAAATGGCTGTGTTAAGATTGAAAACAGCAATCATAGGTCTTACACTATAAAAATGTTCATCACACAGGGATGTTTTTATTTTATCTTCAGCCAAAACATGCCTATTGATTTTGGAAGAGATGTGAAGAGAGGGAGACACAGAGGGAGAGAAACATGAGAGAAGCAGTCTCTCCTAAGCTCTGACCCTGGATGGAACCTACAGCCTGGGCCTGTTACCGGACCTGTAATGGAACCCACCACAGGATGGCACCCCAACCAATTGAGCCACACCACTCAGGCCCACAGGCCTGATTTTAAAATAAAAACATAAAATTTGCCTACATAACTGCCAAGAAAGGAATGATTAAATCATGATGAATGCAATGTAATAAAATACAAATTGGCCATTAAAAATTATGTGGACATGATTTTGACAGGTTAATGCATTAACAATGCATTGCAAAAGGAGGTAGTTACACACCTGTGTTCAGGATGATTCAATCTTGGAAAATAAATATATACCAAAATGTTAACAGGATTTGTCACTAGTTGGATGATATCATGGGATTTTTTCTTTTTTGGCTTACTTGTATCTTCTGATTTTACTGAAAAGGTAGTACTTCTCAAATGTTAAATGTGCATAGAATCACATGGGGATCTTTTTAAAATACACATCCTGACTCAGTTGGTGTGTGGTGGGGCTTGACATTCTTCATTTCTAATGAGATTCCACTTAATGCCAATGTTGCTGGCCCATAGATCATATGTTGAATAACATATGGAACAAGGGCCAGCTATAAGGCTATAAGGAACATGCAATAAAGAAAAAAAGCCAAATTTGAATTAAAATGAAGAAATTGGCCTACAAGAATAAGTTTTTTCTATTTAGGATAATGAATCCCTTGAAAAATCTAAGGAAAGCTGTAAATTAGAAAAACGCACATACGCAAAATTTGGCCTACACAAATTTCAGGACCCAAATTAAGATTCATTTGGAGGTCCTTGCTTCAGCTACTATGAATGTATAATCTAGTCATTTACTGTGTACAAAACAAACATGTACAGCTGGATAATCTCATATTACTGCATATCATTCTTACTGCCTCATATTATTAGGTCCTCCTGAGACAAGGGCAAACAAATATTTAAATTAACTTAAATCATCATTTGATGTGTTCAGAATATATTGAAAATATTAATACAAGTATAAATTCAGTGCTTTGCCCCCAAAATGGTTGAGAATTGAGAAGAGAAAGCAGAAAGCTGATGAAGCAAATGCTACATTAAATAAACATTGCCTTCTTTCACAAAACTTTATTTTTATTCATTATATCCTCTGGCACATTTAAAATGTTATTTCAAGCATGCTGTACATGTAAATAAGCCTCTTTTCCTACCAAAGCAAATGTTATTATAATTCTTTTTGATATTAAGATTATTTTATTAACAACCTAAAACTCGAAGAGTGGCAATGAATCAATTTGTGCACACCCAAATTGGAAAAAAATATTTTTAATTAATAAAGAATATAAACACCAACCAGAGAAGCATGAAATTATTTTTATAATTACTAAGCCATTTGTAGCTGCAAAGAAAACCTTCCAGCATAAATTTCCAATGCTTATTTCTTTATCACAGCTCATACCCAGCGTCACACAATTCCCTAGGACTCACGGCTCCATGGTGCGTCCAATCTTGTCTCACTTCTGAAGGCTGCCTTGGCTAACAGAAAAAAAAAGGATGAAATTCAGCCAAAATAATGTGATCCCAATTATTATAACCATTCCCCTGTATTGATGATGGTAGCCCTCCCCATCTTTTTTCATTTCTGTAGAAATTTATCATTTGTTATCTTACTGCAAAAAGTAGTGAATCCCCCATTTTCCCTGTAAATCAGAATCTCCTAGAGGGTCTGTTAAACTATACTGGCCAGGGTCCAATCCCACTCTGATCCAGAATGTTTAGGGTGGGGCTTGAAAATAAGAATTTTTGTTACACTCTGTATCACATAGTTTACTGAGGCTGCCATAACAAAATCCCCCTGAGTGGGTGGTTTAAATGACAGAAATTAACTTTCTCAGAGCCCTGAAGGCTAGAAATCCATGATCAAGGTGTCAGCAGAGTTAGTTTCTCCTCAGGACTCTCTTCTTAGCTTGCAGATTGTTGGTTCTCCCATTGTTCTAACACAGTCTTTCTCCTGTACACCCACCCCTCAGGTGTCTCTTTGTCCAGATTTCCTCCTTTCACATGAACCAGTCATATTGAATTAGGTCACACCCTGAAGATCTCGTTTTAATTTACTTACCTCTTTAAAGATCTGTCTCCAAATACAGTCACATTGTGAGGCACTAGAGATTAGGGCTTCAACCTATAAATTTTGTGGGGAACAATTCTGCAGGATGATCAAGGTTCACAGCTAGATAAATACCAATTTAGTCTCTGCATAAACTAAATACACATATTCACCTCAGTGATTTAGTTTACATAACTTAAAACATGTGACCTCTTCCAGGATGGTCTTGCTATTTTCCTCAAAAAGAAAATTACATTTGGGCCCTGGTTGGTGTGGCTCTGTGGATGGAGCACGGACCTGTGAACCAAAGCATCACAGGTTAAATTCCCAGTCAGGGCACGTGCCTGGCCCACAGGCCAAGTTCCCAGTGGGGGGTGTACGAGAGGCAACCACACATTGATGTTTCCCTCTGTCTCCCTCCCTTCCCCTCTCTCTAAAAATAAATAAAGTCTTCTTCTAAAAAATCATCATTTGGTTTCCATTCTTATTGTCAAAATAGCTTCTCCCACCCACCTTGTTGGTCTTTTTCTCCTTTGCTTTGCTTTTTTCTTCACACTTATCACCACCTGATATAATGCCCGTTCTTATCTAAATTTTTATATTTATTGATACTGAGAGAGAGAGAGAGAGAGTTTGATTGTCATTCCACTTATCCATGCATTTATTGGTTGATTCTTCTATGAGCCCTGACCAGGGATACAGCCTGCAATCTTGGGTACTGGATGACGCTCTAACCAACTGGGAGACTCGGCCAGGGCCATAATCTGTTTTTCCTCCCTAGGATATAAGCTCCACTTTATTTCGCTCATCACTGCACTTTCACTGTGTAGAACAGTGACCTGGAAAGATGAGAATGTCCTTAGGTGATCTTGCATTCCTTATGAGACATAAAAGGCAAGGTCTCCTGCTGAGGAACTGGACAGGTGGTAAGGAAGGAGGAAGGAGAAGAATTAAGAAGGTTTAAAGATCCTTTATGGCAAATGGAAGAGGGAGATGAGAGGGAATTCAAGAAGAGGAGCTGGGCAGGGTTCAGAACCCAGCTAAATATGGAGCCCATGAGTGTCTCTTTACACTGCTGTGCGGCCTCCAGCAGTTCTCACTCACAGCCTGGAGGATCGCAGCGAGGGCAAAGTGGTGAGCATAACATTTTAGCTCCTTCACAGTAAGTCCCTGTTGACCTTACCTACTTATTCCTCAGCTATACCAACTTTCTTTTCCTTTCTTAAACATCTTTACATCTAGGCTTTGTTTGCGCTTTTCCCTTTGAAGCCCAACTTTTCCTTGGCTAACTTTTTTTTTTTTTTTAAGGAAAAGGAGAAGGGAAGGGGAGAGGGAGAGAATATCGATGTATGCGAGGTACACAAATTGTTTGCCTCTCGCACGCCCCCTAGTGGGGAAAGCCAGCCTATAACTCAGGCACATGCCCTGACTGGGAATCGACAAAGCGACCTTTAAGGTATGCAGATTAGCATTCAATCCGCTGAGCCACACCAGCTCTTGGCTAACTTTGTCCTTTAAAGATTCAGCTCAGAAAAATAAAACCATATACATTAAAAAAAACTTTTTTCAAAAAGGGAAAACTGTATATAAAAAATAAAATAAAGACTGGCTCAGATATTTTATTTTGAAAATGTCCCCCCAATTTCCTCATGTACTAACCATAGTGCTATGATCATACCTTTTTAAAAGCAGTCTTTGCAATATAGACCTAGCTTCAAGATGAAGCTGTCATCTTTACTGCATGATCTTCAGCGAGGTATTAAATTTGTCCTTCATTTTTCTCTTCTGTAAAATGGTCAGAAGACCTATTTCAGAGAACTGAAAGTGTTAAATGAGATAATGTAACTAAAGCACTGGGCACCTAATTGATGAGGAAATGTCTCCATTATTGAAACTATTTGCATGTCTTCATCTCGACAGAAAATTCTTTAAAAGTAGGGATCGTGTCATGTTCATCTTTTTATTCCTAGCATTTGACACAGGGGCTGGCGCACTAGATTCTCCAGAATGAAATAGGTAGTTGAAGGTGCTACTAGGGTATATGAATCTTCTCCTCACTTTAAATTACAGTAAAGAAAGACCAAGGCTCAAGAATGCACACAATTAATTGCACAGGGAACAGTCAGCTTTGGTAACGACAGAAAAAAAAAAAACGTCTTCCAGAAAAATGAGTTACACACAGAAACATTGATAACTGAAGCCTCTACTCAGGCAGGCAAAACAGACATTGACCTTGTACTCATGAGCTTATGGTTGGATACACTGGCACATCACAATACTTGGAGCACACCAACTGCTATATTTACTTAATTTAGGATGTTTTGTTTGTTTCTCTCAATGGAATAAACTTGAATCTCCACCACCAAGCAGTATTTAATAAACATCTGGAACTCAATAAAACGCTTAGGGCGAATGACGTGGCACAAAAGGAAGCGCAGCATCTATTAGCTGTAGTGGACCTAAAAACTTACTACATTCTCGGAATGACTTTCCACAACGCAAAAAACAGAGAACTCGCTCCCCCGAAGCAGCAAACGCCGCACCCCAAACTCCTGGGCTTCCCACTCCAACTTGTGCTGGGAAACGGGAGCGAAATACGTGACAGAAAGAAACCTTCTTCGGACATCAGTGATCCCAAAACCTGGTCTGATCCACAAGGCATAATTGCCTCATATACCTTAAACCTCCTCTACAAACTCGAGAGTACCGGAGCAAAACCTAGTTAATTAACCGTGCGCAGTGAGACAGGCCACACCCCACTTCCAAACTGGCTAATCCAAACTTCCAGAATTGGTATCGGGGTGTCTTCTGGGATCTGTAGGCTCCCAACGCTCTAGCTTGTGACTACAATGCCCGGCAGCCACTGGGCTCCAAGGTGAGTCCTTTTCCTGGGGGCGGAGCTCAAAGAGAAGCAGGGGCGGTTCCTCCCCGGCTCTCGTACACAACCGAGCTGTGAGTGGTGCGCTTGGTGCTGGCCGTGAGTCCCACGTGGTGCGGAGACTTGAGTAGCCTGCCTTGGTCCTCGGTGACTTTCTGGGCTCTTGGGTCGACTGGCAGCATAGATGCCGAAGATCAAGTCGGGGGCGAGCGGCCGCCGCCGCGATCGGCAGCAACAGCGTCGCGAGCTGAAGAGCGCTGGAGGTGGGTCAGCCTGGCGGGAACTGAGGTCGGGTCGGGTTTTCTGCCAGCACCAAGCCTGGGGCGCAGACAGAGTTCTAGGCCGGGGCAGTGAAACTGCTCAGGACCCGTCCTCCTGGATTCCAGGGCGCCGGCTGTGGGCCCTGCTCGCAGGCTCTGGCTTCCTTTCCAAAGAAAGGATGGATTTAGTGTGTCAGTCCCAGCTCCAAGTATGACGTTGATGCCTCTTGTCCACCAACGTGCTTTTTCTTATCTGGGGCGGTCTAACATCTATCGGATTTTACTTGGGAAATTAAGGCTGTTTCATGTTTTCTTTCAGGACTCATGTTCAACACAGGGATTGGGCAGCACATTTTGAAAAATCCTCTCATTGTCAACAGCATTATCGATAAGGTGGGTGTGGAAAAGGAGGTAGTTATTGGGTGATTATTGTTAGTAATATTTAAGCACTGAGAGAATGCCTAGCACAAAATAGATGCTCTATAAAGACTTGTTGAATGAATTAAAGAATTGTGTTAGTTTCACAAGCCGTCCTTGCCATGATTTGCGTCATTACATGGGTCTGGGTTTTTACGGGCCCAGAGTTCTTCTTTTTCTATAGGTTTACTTCGTAGGTGCACATTTATTTAATTCCAGATTATTATCATTATTCCCCAATCACTTAAGCTTTTATTTACTCCAGAGCCTAAAGAAATGTCTAAACAGACATCTTAGGAATTTTATTCCTCCCCAGAGAAACTTACATAATCCTGTTACACATATAAACTCTTTGGCATTTTCCTCCGGTATGGAGTGTTGACGTTCCCTTATTGTTATGGATGATTGGTTGCTAGGACATGAAATATAGGAGGTGCAAATTACTTTCATGGCTACAAAGGAGGCATCCTGGAGCTGTGGGGAGAGCATTACACAATTAAAGGATTTCATCTTGATTTCCTGTTATTTACAAAATGAGTGTAGGCCTAGCTTTTTAACATTTTTGGTTCATGGATTTTTTTTGAGCATCTGGTAATAGCTGTGGACCCAGAATACCACAGCTGTACAATTTCTGGTTACTCCTGCATCCCTGAAAACATGCATGGGTTGAGACTTGAGAAATCCTGGTACGGCATGCTGTGATTCTCAGGCAAGGTCATTATATTGAGTCCTTTCCAGTTTAAACTTACTAATTACAGAGTTGGTAACAAACAAGATGCTATTGAAATAATTCTCAAGGTAGAAAGTAGAATGCCAGTCCCAGAAAGAACTGCTGTTCTGCTTTCCTTTTTAAAAAAAAAATTTAAATGTATTCCTTGATTTAGAGAGAGAGAAAGAGAGCAATACTGATTTGTTGTTCCACCCACCTTTGCATTCATTGGTTGATTCGTATGTGTACCCTGACCCAGATCAAACTCGAGCGCAGCCTTGGCATATCCGGATGATGTTCTGACCAATAGAACTAGCGAGCCAGGGCTAGTATGCTTTTCTGACTCCTAAAGTTGCCCCAAGGTAGGGTAGGTGTCAGTTTTCCATTTGCACCAAATGTTTGATAATTTTGTAAAGTGTGTAGATTATTAAGGAATTCCTAAAAATGGAGTTAAAATAAAATCTATTAATTGAGCACTTTCTAGCAAAGACATTCAGATGTAAGTTAAATTATGTGTTCAGATGTGCCAGTGAGGTTGAAGTGGTGGTTTGGTTGTTTTATTTGCAGGCTGCCTTACGACCGACTGATGTGGTGCTGGAAATTGGACCCGGAACTGGCAATATGACTGTTAAGTTGCTAGAAAAGGCAAAAAAGGTAAGAAAGATTTCATGTTTGATATCAGAAATGATTATGTGAGTAAGGTCAGGTGGTGTACAAATATACATCTCTTTTAATTAATTGCTATTATTTTAACAGTAATTCTTGATCCTTTGCTAGAAACTTTATCTTAGAAAATATGGGTGAAATGGGTAAAGATGGTGAAAAGGTACAAACTTCTAATTACAAAATACCTGGGAATGTAAGGGACAGCCCGGTGACTATAGTTAGCAACACTGTGCTGTATATTTGAAAGTTGCTAAGAGAGTAGATCTTAAAAGTTGTCATTGTAAAATGAAAAATTTGTAACTGTGTGGTGATGGATGGTAACTAGACTTATCTTGGAGTATATACATGTTATCATGATATTGTACATCTGAAACTAATATAGCATTATATGTTACATATATCTTAGTTTTAAAAAAATGGATTAAGAGAGCCCAGACCAGTGTGACTCAGTTGGTTGGGTGTCATCCCACAAAACAGAAGGTTACCAGTTGTATCCCGGTCAGGGCACGTGCCTGGGTTGCAGGTTCAGTCCCTTGTTGGGGCGTGTACAAGAGGCATCCAATCAGTGTTTCTCTCTACAGTGATATTCCTCTCCCTCTCTTCCCCTTTCTCTAAAAATAAGTAACAGCTTTAAAAAAAAATAAAAATGGATTTAAAGAAAATATGGGATATATCAATTGGGAAAAGAGAAACCACATTAGATATTTCAATACAGGAAAATTAATATAGGAATTGGTTACATGGTTGTTACAGGACTAAAAGAATAAAATGAGAGCTTTGAGGTATCCCAAGATTAATCATTGCAAAGAGCAGCTGTCATCTCTGGGCTCAGGGAAGCAAGTAAGAAGGTTGGAGTTATCGGAACCTAGAACTTTGGAGGAGATCGGAAGAACTGCAGCACAGGCCCCTGGGTTTAGGGTGTCACCTGGCCTCTGCTAGAACCTTCCTTGTCCCATGGCTGACCCAGTGTCCAATTAGATGGAACCATTGTTGTGTCCTCTGGTGGAAGCAGGTAGCCCATTTTAAAGCACTTATTTGAAGAGAATTTAATGAAGAGACTACTTACAGATTGATATTTTTGTAATGATGGGAATGGGGTTAAAGGGAACCACTAAGCATTAGTGAAAGACCCAGGGACTAGCAACAGTAGTTAACAGTTACCATTCAAAGGACTCAAGGGGCAAGAGAAGGGGACTGTGTTACTGAGCCACTGAACGGAGGCCACTGTCAGAACACTAGCAAGGCATGGACAGGCCTTAGGAAATACTCACCCTCTGTCCTTGTGCCCTGTGATGCAGGTTCCTCTCACTGGCCAATCCCAACCAGAAGTCAAAGGCAAGGGAGCTGGTCTGCATCACTCTGTGGGGCACAGGGAAAGCTGGAGAAAAGAACTGAGAGCCAGACAGACTAAGCAGCACATATATCTATTCTGTAGACACGGTCTTCCTGCAAGACATGTTCACCTGATAATGAAATAAAGTTATAGTTTCAACATTACCTGGTATCCCTTTACATTTACTTCAGAAATTAGCTATTATGTTTACTATGGACTTAATAGATAACAGAAATAATTTACTCATTCTAGCAGAAGGTGTCTTGAATGCTTCTGCATGCAAGACATTTACTACATGTCTAGAACTTTTACTACACAGATTTCCTGTATACTTTTTCATCTTCTGTTCAGTTCCAAACCATGAAGCCCAATGAACATGATAATTCTGTCAGTTATTTGGGTCAAACTCTCTAGCTGACCACATTTCTGGGTGGTGTTTTTTGTTTGAAATGGTAGAGAACAATTAAAGGAATATTGATGATAGAATTTGGAAAAAGAAGTTCAATTCATATAAATCCTATAAGAGTTACTATTGAGATAAGAAAAGTTTTATACTCCATAATCACTCTAAAAAAATTTTTTTTTCTCAATTAAGGTAATTGCCTGTGAACTTGATCCAAGGCTAGTAGCTGAACTTCACAAAAGAGTTCAGGGCACGTGAGTATTCATAATAGAATTAAAGTGCATTTCAGTCTCATGAAACACCATTCTTTTTTAATTATGTTCTTCTTATTATCAGACCTCTGGCCAGCAAACTTCAAGTAATGGTGGGTGATGTGTTGAAAACCGATTTGCCATTCTTTGATGCGTGTGTGGCGAATTTGCCTTACCAGGTATGACTTCAAATAGTCAGGAACATTACATTAAATGTTTCTCTTGTGTGTCTTTCCCAGAAATGACCAGTTAATTCTCTTACAGATCTCTTCTCCTTTTGTCTTCAAGCTGTTGCTGCACCGGCCTTTTTTCAGGTTTGTGACAAATACCAAAGTGACTGCCTAATCTGAGAAAGATCGACAGTCTAGGCATGCACACAGATAGCCAAAGATGAAACTTAGGGCAGCTGAAAAACTACCGGACAATTTGTTTTTGTAGAAAATACCCGTTTGTGTGGAGGTCTCTCTCTCTCTCTCCTTTCAATTGACAGTTATTTGGGGAGGTGTGGTGATGGTCCCACTTCTGAGACCAGATGACCTTTCCCAGTTTCTCATCCCCTTGCCATTAGTTCAGGTCAAACTTTTCATTGCCTTATGTCTGCACAATTGCAGTGGCCTCCTAAGGTGCCTCCAGTATAGTCCAGACCAATCGTTTTCAAACTACAAGTCAAAAACCCCTGAGTAGTTATAAATTCAGTGGGTCACAACTTTTTTTTTCAATGACACAGAATAGAATATATCTGAGGGTATTAAGTACATGTGGCCCAGGTGATTATAGTTTTACAAAAGTTTTTTGTGTTGCCTAGGTTGCAGTGTCAAATGTATTTCTTAGTGTGACTTAGTCAAAAAAGTTTGAAAGTAAGAACCCAGCTTTGAGGATGACCTTATGTTTAAGAGCCTCCAAAAGTCTTCCCATTACTTGCTGAGTAAAAAAAAAACCACATTCCTTAATCTGGACAACACTGATTTCATAACCTTCTTCAGCTCTTCTATGAAGGTGTTTTTTACCCCTGAATGTAATTTGTCTACTGAGCCAATTTTGTTTGAGTTTTGTTTTCCTCGAAGGGTGATACAGACTAGTGCTGATCTGAAATACTTTCTCATCTAATCATTGAGGGCTTACATTAGCTTACTCTGATCAGAGGGTCAGAGGTGTAGCCATTATAAAATGAAAAAGCCAACTGATCATTTTGTGGTAATAAAGCTAAGGCTGAGTGTTCTCCTACTTTCTCACCAACTGGACTAATTATCATGAACTGTAGATACTGCTTTGCTCTGTTTCCTGCCCCAGAAAACCTATTGAAATTCATCTATATACACTATTACATTTATAGCTGACAGTAACCATTTTCCTTAATTCCTTTCTGCGGTCTTTTCAGATGCGCAATACTTATGTTTCAAAGAGAATTTGCTCTCCGACTGGTTGCAAAACCTGGAGATAAGTTGTACTGCAGACTCTCAATTAATACACAACTGTTGGCACGTGTGGACCATCTAATGAAAGTAAGTGACCGTCACTGAAATAATGTGACTTAACTCATCCTTGAGCATCTGGCTGTGTCTTCAGCAAGGAGAACGTATTTGATTACTAACTTAGTTATTTTTGAGAGAACTGTGTAAACATTTTCTGATTAACAGGTTGGGAAGAATAACTTCAGACCACCACCAAAGGTGGAATCCAGTGTTGTAAGAATAGAACCTAAGAATCCACCACCACCTATCAATTTTCAGGTGAGGTTTAAATACTAGGTCATTCAATAAAGGGGGACAGAAAATGTCCAGAGTGGAAGATGTGTGTCTTTAGCAGCAGAAACATACTGAGTCAACCTAAATGTCCTCACAGGAAAATGTTAATTATGATACATCCCTCTAATGGGAGTAGAGGGAATAATTTGAGTCAAGGGAGTTGTGAGGACCACAAAAGCACACAGAAAATGTTTGCAAATGGGAAAAGGGTTAGAATGTCATTGTATTTTCCTAAAGATTATAGCTGTGGAAAACGTGTCTCTACTTGCATGGGACTTGGAAAAGAGGATAAAGTGGAAATAGTCGTTAGAGGAGTAGTATGGGTAACACTTTTTAATCAGAATTCCTGCTTTTGCGACTTACAAAGAGAAGGAGGCCAGTCCACCTGATGTAAAGCCTTCCTGCCATCCCTTTGAATAAAAGTGCGGTTGCATGTGTGGTCGGTCACCGGTGGTACACGGAGTGCTTTGTCAGTTACCCTCTCAAGGAGGTTCGGGGGTGTCGCCCAGGACACAGTCTATATCATGCTTGTTCTTAGTCGTGTTTTTTAAAAATGTCTCAGGTGCCAAGGGAGACTTTAGATGCCAAAACACGACATTGTTTTTTGTTCAGATGTGAAACAGTTATGTATTTTTTCTAATTTTTAGAATTGAGGATAAAATATTCAATGAGATGTACAAAAGTTCAAAACAGTATATATCTTACTTTTGCATATGCATCAGCCAAATCAAGATAAAAAACATTTTCATCACTCCAGAAGTTTCCTTCCAGTTTTATACATTATACTAACAGACAAAACAATACCTCTCCCATCTTCTGTTTCAGGAATGGGATGGCCTGGTGAGGATCACCTTTGTTAGGAAAAACAAGACACTGGCTGCTGCATTTAAGTAGGTACTCCACTCCTTTAGAATCTGCAAAGGACCTGTGCTCGACACTGTGCTAGCTGCTGGGATTGGGTCCTTTTCCTGAACACACCGCCTAAGCATTATGACAGCCCACATCCAGACACCTTTCCAACTGACTTTTGCTTTTGGGAGGCAGGGGAATTGAATGAAGAAAGTTCCTGGAGAGGGGAATTAGATCAGGTTTTTTTGGCAAAGCAGGAAAACAAAAAGTGACCACAAACCCCTTCCACATTTGCGTTCAATTCATTTAATTTTATTAACTTGGGAAAATGTAAGAACGTTTTAGGCCCTAAGGGTAAAAGAAGTGGAAGCCATAATTTTAGATTTTTTTATGTGTGGTGATGTTCTGCGGAGAGTCTAGAATTTCCTTAAAAATTTGAGATATTCATTAGGATGTTACTTTTAAAATGTAACGATGTAGTTTGTTACTATTTTGTAAGTTTAAGTTTTCAACACCTTTTTTAGTTTATTTCACCATATGAAACATAGATTTAATCTTACCGTAAACTGAAATTATTGATAATCTCTAATTTTGTAATAATAGTGATGTCATTTATGCTACAGGTCAAGCGCAGTTCAGCAGCTATTGGAAAAAAACTACAGAATCCACTGTTCAGTCCATAATACTGTAAGTAGAAAATGTTTGTGATTTCAGTGATTTATTGGGTTTTAAAGATTCTTTAATTTTGTACATTTCAAAGATACTTAAGAAACATTGTGTGCTGTGTAACTAGCAATTTTTACAGGTCAGTGCTGATGTATATTCTGTGGAACAGGTCTAAGCAACCTTGATTACTCCACTGTCTTCTTTAACCACTGGTAGTTCTTTTAGCCATAGAGAGATTCAGTTGAACTGTAACTTCCTCAGAGGTTTAGGCATGTGCAGCTTGCTCAGCTTAAAAGAATTGTGACCATCCCGTTTGTTGCTCATGTAGCAATTATAAGGTTACGTTTCTCAGTAACTTTTTAATACCCAGATATTAAAATATAGACTACATGGATTTCTGGTTGTGAGCTTCATGCCTCTTCATCATCATCAGTGCAGCATTATCTTTAGCCAGTTTTGTGTCTGTGAGCGCACACATGTCCACGTGTCATGGCTGTGTGGTAACTTCCCAGTTCTTTCCAATTAGTTAAGCAGGGCAGATAGGTAAAAGCCAATTTCCTTCTGTTTTTGGACTCAGATGGTTTAATGTATCACATTGCTACCTCCATTTTCTTTTATGGACAAAGTCATTAAACATTGCCTAAGAAAATAATAAGCTAGATGAAGAAAATTTTTTGGATGAAAAGGTGAAGTAGGATATATTTAATATGCCTTAAGATGGTTGAAGAGACCATCTCTTAGAGAAAACCTAAGCTGGTATATGAGATTTGTGCCAAGAAAATGAGTTACTTTAAAGGAGCAAGAATTACTTTAAAATGTAGTTTACAACTGTAATTATTTTTGTTATGAAGTACTATGTGAAGCCCAAAACTGATAGAATATTTAAGGAAGAGGGGAGTATACTTGATTAATTAATTCAAGGTCTTCTAAGTAATTGGTACATGCCGAACATCACTTAGAGATCCAAGTTTTAATCTGCACAAATAGGCTTTCTAAACTGTCATGGACAGATGGTAACTATTTTATCATTTACTGAAGAAAAAAGAGTCAAGGTGATTTCATTAAAGATACGTCGTTCATTTATTCTGAATCTTGATAGATAATACCAGAGGATTTCAGCATAGCAGATAAAATACAGCAAATCCTAACCAGCACAGGTTTCAGTGACAAGCGGGCCCGTTCCATGGACATAGATGACTTTATCAGGTAATTACATTTTTCTTTTCCTAAGTGTTTACACTTCACTGTGACACCTTCAGACTAGAAACTTAAAGGCTTTTTAGCGGTGTAAGGTGCTACCTGGGAGTTATTGCACAGCACTTCCATGGCATGGAATAGTATTTGGTGTAGAAGATGGAGGCTAGTTAGCTGCAGCAGAATGGATGTTTTCTTTAAGGTAAATAACAGTCCTAGCCTGGAGTTAGCCTCTAAGTCTATGTGTGTTGTGGTGTGTGTGCTCCTCTCCTCCGACCCCCTCCCCTAACTCCATTCATGGTCTATAATAGTTTGTCTCTTCACATAGCTTGTACAGCAGGATTATAATACTTGTAGTTGGACTTCATGTTTTTCTTTATTGGGCATAGCTATTGTTAAATAGACCCTAGGCACAAAATAGTTTGTTACAAACATACCCAGTTATCATTTCTAACTGGTTTAGTGTTGGAGTTACTTGCTTTGTAATTATCTAGGCAGTATACACCAATTTGTTTCCCTTGAATTATACAAGTAATTCTCATGAAAGCAGAGTAAGGCTTCCATTACCCAGGTAATTACTAACCTGTACTCACTGTTTTTAATCACTTAACACTGATTTCCTAACTAATAAACTACCACTTACTGCAGAAGATTTTGCCATTTTAGCTAATTCATTTTTAAAGCTTCCAAATTCTAGGGACTGAATAAAGAATGGGGGTAGATTGTTAGAAGTCATTGTTTGGTTTCACTTTTCTAAGCTGGAAACAGTTCTATGTAACTGAGGCAAATAGGGTTTGTATTTTATACTGGCAGGTTATTTAGTAATACTACTCTTCATTAGATGTTAATACTAGCAGTTAAATATTTAAGTACCTAGCTTCCTTTTTTTTAGGACATTTTAACCAATCTTGACCTATCCTTACGAGACATCCTAAAAATAACCTCAGGTATAAATAGAAATATTTCATCTTAATTCCTTTCATTCTCACCAAATTTCTTCATGGTTGGTAAGTACATGTAGTTTGCTAACTCGGATCTAAGTATATAGTAGGTATATAGATTTGAACTTGGGTAACAGTAAGCTCAGAGGAAGAATAGACATACATAATTAGCTCTTCATCTGTCTTCTGTCTCTAATTCCAAATAGGTTCTTGTTCACTTACCATGTTGAACCAAGTACTAATGAGCTCTTAGATCTGGGATAGTAAGAGGTAAATTCAAGACATACAGGCTATGACAAAACTATCAAAAAGATGTGGACTTAACCAATATATATCTTATAAACTTTGTTGACGAATGATGTTCCTCTAATGACTAGTGTTAGTTATGGGTAAGCTTCAGAGGTTTCTGATGTGTTCATGTTTTAGAATACATAGTATGAGAACTATGTGCAGTTATGTGCCACATATGACCTTTCCAATACCATCTCATTTTGGTTTCTTTTTTCAGATTACTACATGGATTCAATGCAGAAGGTATCCATTTTTCTTAGGTCTGGAAGACAGAATTTTTCAAACTCAAAAGAAACTGGAACTGTATGTTTTTAATAATTTGAAAAGCTGAAGGATGCTTTTCATTCATTGGGACACTGTGACAATTTTTGATTTAATACTACTGTTGTTGCCAGTTACTACTCTGCATTTCTAAGGTAGTTAAGTAAGTCAGTTTAAGTACCCAAATTTTTTGGTTTGGGTTTGTTTTTAATATCTTAACGTAGGCCAGAGGCCTATTATCTTCAAGTTGAAGAGCCGCAGACACGCACAACTTTACCCTTAAATGCACCATTTCTAACACGTTATTTCCTGAAGATGTTCCTTTTCTGCTTTCTATGTTTTATTACTGTGAGGACCTCTTTAGGCTTTCAGCTGTTTAGGTCTTTATCCCTCAGGTGTAAAGTTAAAATATGCTTAACTGAGTCACAGACCCACCATACCATTTCTTGTTCTTCTTGTGTCTAGCAAAAACATTTTTCTTAAACTGCTTTAATTTTGTTCTGTCTACCCTACACAACTTCTTTCATTACTCACCTCTTTAGCTAGCCTGTAACATCAGTGTATACGCTAGTGCTCTGGGAAAGCTTGCATCAGCTACGGAGGCCGTGTGGTGCCAGTCATATTACTCCTGAGCATGATTCCTGTAAGTGAGGATGCTCAACGACAATATGAAATGAAATACAAGATGATGTGATTTTTTTTTCTTGGGGAGACAGTCATAGGTTTAATGAAATTTTCCAAAGGCATTGTAAATCAAAACTTGATATAAAATTTAAAATCTCTGCCCTTCAATTTTGAAACAAGCAAAAAAACTTCAACCAGTCATTTTCCCACAAGTATTTCTCTAACTTCTGGGTGATTGTTTTAAGATATTTCTGAAATGTATGGTTGAGAATTTCAATAGATGTCATAACCAAGTCTTAATTAGCTACTATGTTTAATCATTACCAATATACTAATTGTTAATGTCCTTTATTAAAGAATTATACATAATAGCTGGTTATTTTATTTATATAAGGAAATAAAAATATCTTCATTGATGCCTAACTTAACAAGAGTGTTTTCAAATTATTTTAACAAAAGTACTCTGAGTAAACCTAGAAGAGAAGTCGTTTACCTAAACAGATTTTTAAAAAAATATGACTTCAAAGTGATATATTAAAGTATTTCTATACAATGAAAATAATGTATGTTCTTAATTAGCTACTTATTAATAGTGATATCAGTTTTTAAGACTGAGAGGGTAAAGAATGTTTGTTTAATCCAGATCCAAAAATTATTTCTTAAATAGCTACATCAAGCTACTTTTGCTATATAAATATTAAATATATTTAAGAGTAGGTTTTTTAAAAATATCACAAAACTACTACTCAGAATTCCCTTGAATTATCTCTATTCTTATAGGAAATTTTTAAGATTTAATTCAGCTTTCCCTCTCCACCCCAGTAACTGCTGAGGAGTTTGTCCCCTTTTTGCCCTTTAGTTTTCCCGTCTGTAAAACTGAAGGACTGGATTATATCAAGATCTTTGCTGGCAACTGATTATTTATATACCTTGATTATTGGTCAGAATGAAGCCATTATAGCATAAGGCAGCAAATTTGGATATAAGGGGACCTTCTAGAGATAGTACCCATCTATTTTAAACAATACAGACTAATCTGTTGTGCTTCACATCTTTTTATTGCCCTTTGAAGGTTGGTTAGGCTCAAAAACTACCTTTATAAACAGACTCGGCAAGGTCAATAGGAACAGTTCTCCGTTATTACTCTTCTCTTTGAAATAAACACAAACAGAACATATCTTAGAGCTGCAGGAAAACCTGAGTCCCTTCAAAACAAAGGTGATTATATGGAAAAAAATTATCTCTAAACTCATTCCATAGATTCCATTTATTAATAAGCACGTTGTGAAAATCTACATTTGTTCTAGGTTTCAAGTTTACAGAGGAGCATTTCACCATGGTGTTAGGATTTCCCACAACTACCCTCTGAGTTCTATGAAGTGAAGGAGGGAATCTGGCTCGTGTGACTCTACTCATAGTTTCCCTTTGGCCCATGTGAATGAGCTAGTAGATATTCTTGGGAGATTTTTTTGTTGCTGCTAATCTGCTCCTGGACTCTCCTAGGAAACTGAGGGAAACCTCCTAGAGAGATATATAAATCATTTAACAAAATATTTACAAGAAAAGTGGCCAGTTTTCTTCCCTGGAGTAGCAATCTGTAAAAATAAGTGCTACCGTTTAAAAAGTAGCGTACCCCTAGACCAATGTGGTGGTGAGAACCTGGCGATTCTCATCAAGTAACGGTGAGACACCACACGTTAGAGAACAGATGGAGCTTGGATTAGATCTGCCTCTTAAGGCGAAGTCAACTCTTATTTAGTTTAATTCTTTTTCAACGGAGTTACATACTGTCTACACTTGGCTTAAACTAACAGTTCTATTATGGACTACTTTCAATGTATTATGTAAATGGCCATGCATCAAAAGCCAATTTCCTTTAACAGTACATTTAAAAGATACATTTTAGGGTGCTAATGGACACTTTAACTTCAGTAACGGTGTTGGTAAGGAGCAAATTGCACTATTAGTCTTGGTAATAACACACTGGAACACACTGCATATATATGTATTATCCTAAGATAAAACTCTTCTCAGATTTTCATTACTTTTTATTATACACCAACTAGTTTATATTTTAGTTCTTTACAAAGAAAATGCTAAGAAAATTATATCCACATGTTATATGTTTTAAAATCATAATTCCAGATTTTTTTACATATAAGATGGAGTGGTCCAGCAGCTATGTCCACTGTCACAGACTTTAGTTCCATTCAATAATATGGCACATCCTGCAAAATTAACTAGCAACACACAAAAAATGTCTCAAATACAGTAAAAATGTACACACAATCAAGGTAATTTACAAGGACAAATAAGGAATGTAATTTAACTTGGCTGTGCTTCAGAAATTTAGGGTAAATAGCCTTAGTCAAGGCACAAAGGAGGAATAGGTGAGCACAGCTGTCTCTAGGAGTGGGCAAGGTATGTACAATCACATATGAGGTATGCATGCACGCAAAGAATTTAAAACTGCTCAGTCTTGCTACGGAAATTGAACTGAGTTAGGAAATGCGGTGGCTGCCCCCTACTATTCACCCTTGGATCAAGCCCACAATCTTACTTCATCATATAGAAAATAAAATTGGCAGGGGTCTCTAAAAGTAAATCACTATTTGGGTAAATGAAACAAAATGCTTCACCATCCCCAAATCTTGGCTGTGCCTCCTGGACTAGAAGCATTTTGTAGACAATGCTGTGTTTCACAAAACTGAAATGTCATTCAGGCGAAGGGACGAGACATTTTCCACAGACACTTTAGATTTCAAACTCTCAAATGGCCCTTACAGCTGAACCTTGTGTGTAAAAACAGTGAGGGTTCTAGGGATCCATGAGCAGCAAATGCCAATTTAAAGGGCACGGGGTCTCTTCGGGTTGATTTGCTTGCTGGCCTGTTCTTCTTCTTGTAGAGCTGCACGAAAAGATTTCACTTTATCTTGGAAAAAGAAAAGAATGGGAAGTAAGTATTAAGTTACATGCAATCGGGTATACGACTGTACGGGTCCTATCAAGTCAGCTCTCTATTTAAAATCTTAACACTTTTCTTTTTGTTCTTTGTTGTCCATAAGTACAATAAATACAATGTTCAACTATACCAACAGTCTCGTTATAAATTCTTGGAAATATCTGCTTTTTTCCTATTGTCAATAGGTTTCTGTTGTATGACACGTTTTACAGTGTTCGATTTTAATTTCCTTACATTCCTTTTGGACTGTAGACAGGCTATGTGTGAGTGTAAAATATGTACAGTCATGTCCAAAAGGAAAACTATAAATGGTATTAAACTGTAAAATAGACATCTCTCACTGTTAGAAAATTTGTTCCTGATTACTATTTTACCTTTTTTAAACTATGAATTTTAAAACGTAATTTGAATTTTTAAAAATATCATGTTTCCTTATCAGGGATTGTAAAAGGGGAGAGGGAAAAGAGATTACAAGATAATGCCTTTTTTGGTCTTAAAGTTCTGTCTTACCATCTACTATGTACTGTACTGATTCAGTCACTGAAGAACAAAAAATTGGTAATTAAACTGGCAGAGGCAAATATCAGCTATAAAGATGAGATACCTTCCTGTAACAGTATTTAGCAACCAGTGTGATTTTTGCCCTTCCTCCACTCCAGGGACATTTGATACTTTTTAGACGTTTCTCATTGTCAAAGCTGGAGTGGAGACCAGGATGCTGATAAGCTGCAATACATAGGACAGCAACCCTCAACAGAATATCCAACTTGAAATGTGTAATAGTGCAAAGGTAAAGGCCCTCTCAAGAAAAGATACAAATTTCTTTCCCTTTTTGGAACTACAGTGATGTTTTTTAAAGTTGGCTTTTCTAAAATTTGAAAAGGAATTTAAGGATTCTGGATCTGGTGGCTGCTAATATAATAACTCCCAAACTTCTTATATTAATACCAAAATTATTTTTGGATAGTAAATAATTTCTTTACTAAGGACTGAATAATACAATATCTAGATAGTGATTTCTGTTAAGTTACGGATATGCTGGATATACATGAATTCTGAGAAAATTAAGGAAAGGAAGTCAACTAAATTGAACACTACAGATTAACAGAAAAAATTAGAATACACAATGCTATATCTTCTGAATCAAATTTGCAAGTTATGGCAGATTAGAAAAATGATCAAAACACTTTAACTCAAGGTTTAAAAATGAAGAACATGAAACACACAAAAGTAAATTTTAGAAACCCTACATCTGCAAAAATAATTCTGAAATTGGGGAAATGGTCACTGCTGACTCCATGGGATATGATCTCAAATAACCAACTTCACAAAGAACCTGGCTTAAAAAATTAAGCAGCTTGTTTGGTGCTAAAAACTAGCAATTTCAATCCCACTTCCTCTTGCATTACATGTTCACACACAAATGATGACTCACATATAAATGGAGACAGCTAATTTGCCAACACCTAAGATATTAGCACATACAATAAGTGCATATCTGAAGGTGCAAATAAGTTAATTAAAAGGCCAAACATGATGTGGGTAAGCCACATACTTCCCTTCCTAAGCAAAGAAAGAATATATGTCTTGAAATCTTCCTTTTTGTCAAAACCAGTGTTCAAATGGAAAACATGACATAAGATGCACCAAGAGGAAGTGCAGATAGGAGACTATAGAAAGATGACTCTGAATGTTGGGAACTGCCCTGCCTGGTTTCAGAAGCTGTAACCCTCAAGGCTAAGGCTGAGTAAAAAGGCGCCTTGGGACCATTAGTCACTAAGCAGACAAACCTTATCCTCTCCTTTGCTCCCTTTATACTTCACCCAGCTTGGCCCTGGGCAGATGACTGTTAGCCAATGATGGGTAAGATTCCTCAAGGGATGGACAACCCAAGACAGGCATGGTCATGAAGGGGGCCATTAGGGAAGGACTTAGGGGACAATAGAAAAGGGGTGAGAGACTTTCACACTTCAGCTTTGTCATAGCCTGAATCCTCATTCCATCCTTCTTTGTAAGAAGTCTCCTCATATCTTGGCCATCTTTCCTCCCCAAGCAGATCATGTCTTGGTAGACTTATTCTCATCCTCAGTGGATGGGAGGGCTCTGTAGGAGGAGCACCCCCCCACACCTAGATTTAAATTTTGAAAAGCACTGACCTACTAAACTAAAAACATACATGAGCATATAAAATTGACAAATTGCTTGAAACAAAATGTCCCTCTGCAATCATCTTTTCAAAACACTGAAAGAAACAAGATGACCAGAGAGCACTTGAAATGATACTCCATGTTTCTATTTTAGAAAAACCAGAGTGTGCAGTGCCTCTATATACCTTTAAAATGATGTTACATGTTACCCACAATTTTCACTTAAGACGTCCTCTTGCAATATGAAATCCTCCCACTAAATACACACACACACACACACCAGATTTCAAACACTAAAATGAAAAAGAATTACCCCGCAGCTCTGTTAAAATGTCTATTTTTTGCTCAAGAATAGCTTCAAGTTGCGTAGCATATGAATCTACGTCATAGTCTACTTCTTCAGTCATTTCTAAGAGAGCCTTTTCATCTTCTAACCATCGAATAGATTCCTAAAAGGATAAAAATTCAATTAATCCAGTAAGCCTCATTTTAAGACAGACACCAATTTACAAATTTTACACATCAAACATACTCAAGATGGTATTTTCTAAAACATTAATAGCCATAAAACATCTTTACTTACAGAGTAAAATTAAATATTTCTAGATTCAAACACATATGATAGGCAATGCAAGATGACTTCATTTTTATACTTTTATGTGTGGGGGGGCAGGGGGGGAGCACAGGGTAGTGGATATGTCTCAAAACCTCAACAGCTATCCCTAAAACAGAAAGAATGGAAATAAGAAAGCTACTGAGCAATTTATCTGAAGTCTATGGCAGCCTAGAACTTGTAAATTATCTGAATTAACATCCATCTGGAGCATCACAGTGGTTGGGCCAAGAGGCACACCTAAATTCTGAACACTATTCAAAATTATTGTGACTATAAGGGACCAGTGGATAGTGGATCTTAGTGGAGTCAAATAAACCACTAAATAGTAGCTACTCACTATTCATAAATACTTCAAGGAAACTCCTCATGCTTAAATTATTTCACATATGTGGAATTTATGAATTTTCTAGCAATGTCTTGAATCATCTGAATTATTTAACGAGGTCAGATCACTCTGAATTAGAATTTTTGGACATGAAAAAGGATTACTGCCTAGCCTTTTAGGGTACATACAATTTAAATTTTCTAAACTAGACTATGTATCACTAGGCAGAGCTCATTAACCTAGCCATAGATATGTATTAGAAAACTACATGTGTTTCAATTAAAACACACCCACAGCCCAGTTTTCTTCCTTCAGCTATGTAATTTTTTCAAAACAAAACCTTAGTTTGAGAAATGGCAGATCACAGTTTGGAGGAATAATAAATGGAATTGTAAAAAGAATACTGGCTTGAAAGTCAGAACATACAGTTCTGCCAATAATCAAAAAACTTTAAAAATCCATCATAAAATGGCAGAGTTAGGAAATGGTCCTTATATGACACCCTGTTCTAAAAGGGCATAATTTTCTTAAAACTACAAGGGTCCTTTCTAGACTTAATCTAAACACAGTCCTCTAGAGTGATCCTCATAAGGGTTTTACTGAAATTGTAAGTTTTAATAATGTATATCCTATCCTAAAACAAAAAAATTGTTTCTTATATTTTTGAGCCCTTCAACCAGGTGTTTGAATGGCCTAGAGCTGAGAGACACACTAATAATAGTTTACAGAAGATTTCCTCAAAATCAGAGAAGGAATACAGGTCAGTAGGGAGAGAGTGAGTTACTGTTCACTCTTTTTCCTAGAAGGTATTTATAGTACTGTAGAAAGGCAGGGCTAGGGGTAGGGCTGGGGAGAGAAGCCAGCTATATAATCTCCTTAACAATGTCCACATGTTCTCCTCACTTTTCCTCTCTTCCTCACAGATACCATCCTCTGGGACGTTTTCTCATTCAAAGGGGCAGAGGGAGGGAAAAGACGGTCATACAGTAGAGGTGCTTCTAACAGGCTGAACACACAATGAAACGAGTATTGTACCGAAGGCCTTACTGCTTCGCCCTCATTCATCTGCCACAGACAGCTCAGTCAGAGCATGAAGTCTCCTGGCCCTAAAGCATTCTTCCTCTTCTGAAAAGACTGACACTTCCTCAACTGCTGATACCCTCTATTTTATTCAATACTTTATTTTTAGAGAGCAGGGAAGGGAGGGAGAAACATCCGTGTGAAAAACATGGGCGCGTTACCCCTCAGATACCACCACATGGGGATCTGGCCCACAATCCAGGTTATGTGCCTGGATTGTGCCTTTTAGACTAGGAATTATGCCTTTTAGACTAGGAATCGAATCGCTGACCCTTTCCTTTGTGGAATGACACCCAGCCAACGGAGCCTCTTCGGTCAAAGTGCTCCGAAACCCTTTAAAAGAACTTCTCCTTCCTCCTGTCCCGACATGAAGACACTCCAATATACTGACTTAATATGACAAAAAGGGATACTGGAGAGCAGAAGTTCAATCCTTCTATAAAATAAAAACAGACAACCGACAAAAGCAAATAAAATGGGAGAATGGTAGTAATTAAACTACATCTTTAAAGAAAGGTCACTGTAGCCACCATTCATTGTATTCAAAATGTGCCATGTCATATGCCCTAAAAATATACACCTGCATATATACAAACAAGTGTTTTTGTAGATTTGCATGGGAGTCCAAAAATTATGACAGTCTGTAATTAGTTTCTCTAAAGAAACATTTGGATGAAAGCTCCTGTCTTACTTTACCTGGAACACTGCCCTGTGATCTTCTACCACTTGTTCTTCCATTTCTACCATTTGTGAGACAGCTTCATGGAAAGTAAACAGTTGTGGAGAAACCTCTTCTTCCTTAAAATAAAAAAAGTTTTAAAATTAGGACAGTTAACATTTTAAATGTTATTTAAAAAGTAAATTTCCAATTTACATTCATTTACAAAAAATGTATTTACAAACTGAGCAAGCCTGAATGGTAAGGACTCCTAAAATATACTATGAAAGGCAAAGCCACAATCTCTTTTTATGAGCCAAAAATATTTAATGTAACATTCAAAAGGACAACCCAAAGTTAATCATATCAGTAAGTATTTCTCACTTAGTCCAAGCACATTATTAAAAATTACACCAAAAAAGCAATCTCTTTTGGAATAGTGAAACTTGTCAAAAATACCTTTATTGCTGACCTCAGTATTATTTAATTTTCACTAACAATGTAAGTCGTACATATGTTAAGTTTCTTTTCACCAGAAGAGATATGTTTTTCTAGACTGTAACTATCAAACTGGTGTTGTCAAGGTTTTAATTCTTATTAAATCTTTTAAATGTTTTTATTATTACAGTTGTCCCATTTCCCCCTTCACTTCCCCCCACCCTGCACACACACTCCCACCCACATTCCCCCCCCTTTAGTTCATGCGCATGTGTCATACTTATAGGTTCTTTAGCTTCTATATTTCCCATAGTATTCCTGCCCTCTCCCCTGTCTATTTCCTACCGACCATCTATGCTACTTATTCTCTGTACTTTTCCCCCCTCTCTGCTCCTCCCACTCCCCTGCTGATTACCCTTTATGTGATCTCCATTTCTGTGGTTCTGTTCCTGTTCTATTGTCTGCTTAGATTTTGTTTTAGTTTTAGGTGTGGTTGTTTTTTTTTATTTTTTTAAATATTTTATTCATTTATCTTTAGAGGGGAAGGGAAGAAGAGAGGGAAATATCAATGTATGGTTGCCTGTCCTGTGTCCCCCACTGGGAACTGGCCTGCAACCCAGGCATGTGCCCTGACTGGGAATCAAACCGCGATTGTGTGGTTCGAAGGCCCGCACTCAATCCACTGAGCTACGCCGGCCAGGGTTAGGTGGGGTTGTTAATAGTTGTGAGTTTGCTGTCATGTTACTGTACGTGTGTTTTATCTTCTTTTTCTTAGATAAGTCCCTTTAACATTTCATATAAGAAGGGCTGGGTGATGATGAACTCCTTGAACTTGACCTTATCTGAGAAGCACTTTATCTGCCCTTCCATTCTAAATGAAAGCTTTGCTGGATAGAGCAATCTTGGATGTAGGTTCTTGCCTTTCATGTCTTGGAATATTTCTTTCCAGCCCCTTCTTGTCTGCAAGGTCTCTTTTGAGAAATCAGCAGACACTGTGTTGGGAACTCCTTTGTAGGTGACTGTCCCCTTATCTCTTGCTGCTTCTAGAATTCTCTCCTTCATTTTAATTTTGGGTAATGTAATTATGATGTGCCTTGGCATGTTCCTCTTTGGGTTCACCTTCTTTGGGACTCTCTGAGCTTCCTAGCCTTCTTGAAAGTCTATTTCCTTTGCCAGATTGGGGAAGTTCTCTTTCATTATTTTTTCAAATAAGTTTTCAATTTGTTGCTCTTCCTCTTCTTCTTCTGGCACCACTATAATGCAGCTGTTGGAACATTTAAAGACATCTGGAGGTTCCTAAGCCTCTCCTCATTTTTTTGAATTATTGTTTCTTCATTCTTTTCTGGTTGAATGTTTCTTTCTTCCTTCTGGTTCACACCATTGATCTGAGTTCCAGTTTCCTTCCCATCACTGTTGGTTCCCTGTACATTTCGCTTTATTTCACTTAGTGTAGCCTTCATTTTTTCATCTAATTTGCGACCAAACCCAACCAATTCTGTAAGCATACCGATTACCAGAGTTTTGAACTATGCATCTGATAGGTTGGCTATCTATTTATCACTTAGTGGTTTTTTTCTGGAGCTTTAATTTGTTCTTTCATTTGGGCCATTTTTTGGGTCTTGTTGCTCCTGTTACGTAGTGAGGGGCAGAGCCTTAGGTGTTCACCAGGGTGAGTCGGCCCAGTTGCTGTGTTGTGACTCTGTATGTAGGGGTGGGGTCTGAGAGTGAACAATGATGCTTGCTTGGCTCTCTGCCAGATTTCAGTCACTCCCCAAACTTCCCCCAAGCAAAGTGAGCCCTTCTGGTGCTGATTCCCAGGTGGGTGGGTCTCCAGCAAACTCTCCAGTGAGGCTGGTAATCTTCCCTGGCACCACAACCCCCACAGATGTTTTCAATTGGTGTTTAGAGGCTTTATTTGCCCTCGCTGGGTTGTTTGGTCTGTCTTGCTCCCCAGTTGTGCCAGGTCTATCTGCGTGCGAATGTGGGACCGCCCGGTCAAGCAGCCGCCTTGTGTGCTGTTCCCCTCCACAATCTGCCACCTCCCTGGGTCCACCACCTGCTCTGCCTTGCACGCCCTGGGTCCGCCAGCCACCGCTTGTCTGCGACCAGCCACCTGACTCCACCCCTCCTACTGCTCTGGATGAATGTTTCTTCTTTAACTCCTTGGTTGTGGGACTTCTGTACAGTTCAATTTTCTGTTGGTACTGGTTGTTTTTGTTTCTAAATTGTTGTTGTCCTTACTTTGGTTGTGTACAGTGTGTCTGCCTAGGCCTCCATCTTGGCCAAAAGTCTCTAATTCTTACTAAATCTTAATTTCTAATTTTGTTTTACTCTCACATTAGCCTTAAGTGATGTTACTGCATTTGTTCATTTTCTAAATTTTAAATTACAGTTGGCATTCAGTATTATTCTATATTAGTTTCAGGTGTACAGAATAGTGTTCAATTTTATAATTTATAAAGTGATTCCCCCAAGTAATTTTAGTACCCACCTGGTACCATACATAGTTATTACAATATTATTGACTACATTCTCTATGCTGGACTTACATCCCATGACTATTTTGGAACTACCAATTTGTACCTCTTAATCTCTTCATCTTTTTCACTACCCACCAAATCCTCTCCAGTCTGGCAACCCTCAGTTTGTTCTCAGTGTCTATGAGTCTGTTTTGTTTGCTTGTTCCTTAGATTCCAAACAATAAGTGAAATTATGTGATATTTGTCTTTCTCTGTTTGGCTTATTTCACTTAGCACAATACCCTCTAGCTCCATCTGTGTTGTCACAAATGGTAAGATACCATTCTTTTTATGGCCAAGTAATATTCCATTGTACTTATAAACCATATCTTTTTAATCCAGTCATCTGTTGATGCATATTTTTCTTGCTTCCGTATCATGGCTATTGTAAATAACACTGCAGTGAACACAGGAGTACATGTATCTTTCTGAATCAGTGTTCTGCATGTCTTAGAATATATACCCAAAAGTGGAATTGCTGTGTTGTAAGGTAGCTCTATTTTAAGTTTTTCTGAGGAACTTCTATAATGTTTTCCATAGTAGTTGCACCAATTTGCAATCCAACCAACAATGCACAGGGCTTCCCTTTTCTCCACATCCTTGCCAACACTTGCTGTTTGCCAATTTTTTCATGACAGCCATTCTGAGGTGATATTTCATTGTGGTTTTAATTTGCATTTCTCTGATGATTAGTGACACTGAACATCTTCTCAATTATCTATTGGCCATCTTCATGTTCTCTATGAAGAAATGTCTATTAAGGTACTCCGACCATTTTTCAATTCATTTTTCTGTTGAGCTGCATTTTTATACACCAATAATGAACTGTAAATCATGCATTAGGGTACTGGATTACCTCTATAGCCCAGCTCTGGGCCAGTGGCTCATCTGCAGCAAAACTAAAGCACGTGCTCACAGAAATGGAGTGGGCATGGCAGGTGGGTGCCTTTTGCTGTGGCAGCATCATGAGCATCTGTCCACATGCTGCAGGCACTAGTGTCATTATCCCAATATTTCAGCACCTGTTCTCATTAATGCTCTGCCTTGTGGATCAGCTCAGAGTCAGCTGCCCCAGGCATTCAGACTCACTCCCTCTGGGCTCCAGCACCAGGGCAGCATAGCTTGAAGGGCACCAGTGGCTCATGGGAAGGAACTCAAGTGTTTGCCTTTAAGGCAAGAGCTGGGGGACAGATTCCTTCCAGACAGAAAGGTGGGCATAAGCCATTGTCCCTTTTCTGAGACTAAATTTCACTATATAATTTGTTTTTACAGAAATTTTAATGGACAATTCACTACTTTACTTCATCAACAAAAAACCCACATACTTATACAACATACTCGTATTTTGTTCCTCCATCAAGTCAAAACATCTCTGGCCTTGCTTTCTTTTTGGACCATCTTTCCCAAGTCCAATGTTTGTAATTTGTGCAAAATACTGCTTCAACTTACTCCATATTGTTTTATGGAGTAGAAAAAGCAACATTTTAAAACTAAAATACATGACGATAAAAATATATACATATTTTGGTTAAATAATATAAGTAGATATTTGATTCATTCATCAGCAAGCTATCAACCCTAAAAGTCTATATAGTCAAGGTGGCAAAGAAGTTTTCATCTTTTCTTTGGGAAAAGAGGCATCTGGTTTTTTGTTTTATTTTTCAATCGGGATATGCAAGCATTATATTTTCATATTCTCTCTCTCTGATAAACACACACTCAAACCACCTTTACTCTTTGTATCTACCCACCTTCCCCACCCAAGCCCAGTGCCTTCTTTCTTTCTTTTGCTTTAAGATATTATGCAAGTTTGTAATACTTCTATGCAGACAACTCAGAATACTTTTTTGTCTATACAATTAATTCTAGAATTCTAGTGCACCTGATTATCCTCCTCTAGCTTACCTATATTAGTTTTGTCTCTAGGGCATGTCTTAGGCTCTACCCCATCTTAATCCACCTTGTTAGATTTAATATGGCAATCAGAATGTATCCACTAATATCAATACTTAACTAAAGGCTAATGCTGAGTCATCTCAAGACACTTCCCAGGGGATGGCAAAGTTGAAAGAAATCCACACGCTCTCAAATATGGAGGAGGCTACAAGAACTCATGATGTCATGCTGAAAGCCTCTGAATTAGTTCTGGTCTAGTTAACCTCTTCAAATTAAGGTCTTGCAGATTCGAGAAATAGAAAAGATCTGCTGTACAGAGTATCTTGTCTTGTTTTAGTTTTCCATATTCTATATCAGGTACAATGCAGGGTTGGCATAAAGGATTTTATAAATAACTACAGTCTCCTTCAAAACTTTTGGGGATGGGGTACAGACTAAGGCCAGGATTGTCATTTTTAGTTCTTCATGTTCTATGGTCCAAAGTTTAGAACTCTTACTTTAAACCAGGTTTTTCAATTTCAACACTGCTGACATTTGGGGTGAAAGAAGGTTTTCTTGTGCATTGTATGATATAGTAACATCCCTGGCTTCTACTACCTTCTAGTTTTGGCTGTCACCCAGCTATGATAAACAAAAATGTCTTATACATTTTTTTACCAGGAGGCCAAGTCACTCTGTTTGAGAACTGCTGCATTAAGCCCTGCTTTACTAGTAGAGAGTAATTTGGAACATGATAATAGAATATGTCCATCCATTACTCTATAGTATTATGGACTTTAATACCTGCTAGAAATACTAAAAAATAATTATACTATTCCCAAAGAATATAGAGGTGGGCAAAAGTTGATGTGCAGTTGTAAGTGAAATGCAGTTTATTCTTGTATTTTTATTAATTATTGTATTATTTTCCATACAAACTATAAATCTACTTTTGCCCATCCTTTGTATTTCATTGCAGCTAGCAATAAATGTAGTTGATGTAAGCTTTAGCCCGGAAATACACAGAGACACAGGTTTCAAACCTGCCTAGCCTCAGCACTTACTACTTGTAAGTCAAGTTACTTAACCTTTTAGAAAGTCAGTTAAAAAGCAAGGATAATTACAGTACCTACCACGTCAAGTTGTGATTATGTAAGATAATAACAGAAATGTTTAGCAAATACGTCATGTAGTAAGCAACAAATAAATGCTACCTTTTATCATTATGAGAAAAAGCCACTATATAATTTAGTCAGAAATGAATAATACAGAATGATATATATTATATGTTTTAAGAACAAAGTTAAACAACTACTCTCATATACAGAACTTTTACACCTTACTGTATGGAACCACTCAACATAGTAATTATGTGAAAATGTGTATTATTTATGTCTATTTCTTTACATGCTTGCCCTTATGTTGTGGGCACGTATTTTATTATTATTTTTTGAGTACCTGAGGAATAAAACTTTTAAATTTTTAAGTGACACTAGACACTTCAAATATATAGAAAGCAGTCAGATTTAACAAATAATAGAATTTTGCCACATTTGATTTTTTTTTTAAGGTTTTATTTATTTTTTAGAGAGAGTGGAAGGGAGGAAGAGAGAGAGAGAAACATCAATGTGTGCTTGCCTCTCACATGGCCCCCACTGGGGACCTGGACCACAACCCAGGCATGTGGCCTGACTGCAAATTGAACCAGTGACCCTTTGGTTTGCAGGCTGGTGCTCAATCCACTGAGTCACACCAGCCAGGGAAGTCATGCATGTTTTTAATACATATGCATGCATCTGTATTTAAATTTTGTTAATTTTGCAGTTAATTTTGTTTTTAAGCTTTATATATGTTATAGTGTATGTAAAGTTTTTAAATGTTTTCCCCCTACATTACTCTAAAAATACCTAAATTTTAGTATCAGTGTAAAATCTGAGAAAAAGAAGGTTTAGATCAGGGGTCATCAAACTTTCTTAAAAGGCCAGATAGTACATATTTTGAGCTTTTGAGCTATATGGTTTTTGCCACTTCTGTTGTGGTAAGAAAGCAGCCAGTCCATAAATGAATGAGCACACCCATGTTTCAATAAAACTTTATTTGTAAAAACACATGGCTGACTCATAGTCTGTAAAACCACACCTTGGAGGTACTGCAGCTTCAGTTCCAAACCATTTCAATAAAGTGAGACCTAATTGTTTTGCTACTGGAAGGTCTTGCCTTCAATTTGTCAAAAAATGCAACATCTGAGAAGTGCAAGAAAGTAAAGCAGAATAAAATAAGGTATGCCTATAGTTTGGTGACCCCTGATTTAGATGACAGATTTCATTATCCAGTTCTGTTACTGATGAAACGAAGTAAGATTAGATAATTACACCTACGAAGTCACTCACATTTTGTTCACAAAGAAGTTTCAGATCATCTCTCTGAGGGGAGCTCCCCACTCCCCACTGTGCCTCTAAATCATCAATCTGATTTGGTGGATGGTGCATGATTGGACGGACATCACCAGCAGCAGTGGGGTCCACAGTCAATTCTTTCACCCTATAAACACATAAGAAGTACCTTCAGTTAACACACACTTAGGCAGAGTAACAAGAGTATAGACACCTTTCCAATATAAAGGCAATTCAATTAACATATTAAGATTGATGATGTCAACTTTCCAGATAAAATTTACCTGAAATCTTTCAACATTAAAGATATATTTAGCTGTATAACTTTACATATTTATTTAGATAACTTTACAATTACTTCAAATATAATTATTATACATAAGTGAGACTTATAAAGAATGTAGACTCAGTATTCCAAAGTAAATAAGAGATTGCTGTTGAAATTAAACTATATGAACAGAAAATGCTAACAATAGCACTTAGATTAATAAATGAATCATTGCCAAAATCAGAGAATTTAATCCATTTTGCAGATTTTTGGTAGTTCTAATGCTCAATTTAAATAGCTACATGTGAAATAATCTTATTTAATGTATAAAGATTATAAAATGTAAATTAGTTCCATCATTTAAAAAGTGCTTACCTATTATACTAAATGTAAAAATTTGGGAAATGTACATTTTCTAAGTCAAAAAGATCCTTGTTATTTCCTTGCAGATAAGGAAATTTATAATAGCATACAGAATAAAGGTACACTTTTCATTTTAAAGGAGAATTTATCTTTCAATGGTAAATTTGCAGAGATGACATCATCGTTAATAATATGAGGAAAAATAGAAAGCCTGAATTCCAAATCAACATTTTAAAGCAAATAAATTAATAAAGTACACAAAAATAAAGATCATGCAGTACAACCATCACCTGCCAAACAAAACGAAAAATGAAAAATAAAATGGTTCACGACAAAAAAATGTACATGAAATATTTATACACAGCGCAATTCAAATGAAGCTATTATAATAAATATCTTATGTACAGAATGAACTAGACCTGGTAATCGAAGGAGAAAAGTCGTCATACTCATAAGAAGGAGAGAGATCAGGGCGACTGCCACTACCCTGTGAGAAGGGAATGTCTGATGGACTAATTCCAAACTCCTTTACTCTGCAGCATCAAAACAGTAACAAATTAAAAGAAAATGCTCTTGTAAAGACAGCAATGCATATTTCAAATTTTCATTTAGTACTCTGTTTAGCAAAGGATATTAACATTGTTGTAACCTAATGTGTTAGGGTATTTTTAAAATAATCCATTTTGACATTAAAAAACCCCTCTGTCCTATTGATTCCCTACTATACAGTCCTTCCTTTCACCTTTCCTCATGATCCTTCCTAAAAATTTAGACCCTCACCTAAATTTAAAATGGCCCTTATTTAACTCCATGACCACTCAATCTAATTTCCTTGTGCAATCAATAGCATGGCTTATTAGCATTAATAAGTCCTCAACATTCTTGCAGTATTTTCAAACTGAACACAAGACAACTAAGTTCTAATGGCACACACTGTCTGTAACAATTAGTTTCTTTTTTGTGTGCATATGAAACATCCTAGGTACCAATAGAGAAAATGGTCATTCTATTAATTTTGTGTTTGGTGATTCAGATGAAAACTGCTGTTTAAGAAAACCCTTTAGCAATGGGATTCAAATTGCTTTTGCTAATGTCTTTTGGTTATAGTTAACCAAATTATGGCTTTTTGACCCAATCTTTGTGATTTCCCATTATGTTCTTTTTGGGCCCATTCCACTTATAATAGTAGGCAATATTTGTTAAGTACTTCCTATACATCAGGTATTATCAGAAATTTTTAGGCATTATATTCTTCAATACTGAAGATAATCTTGCAGATGAGAAATTGGCTCAGAGCAATAAAGTACCTTACCTGAGGTTATTCAATGAGAATGGGGCATAACTGAGGTTCAGACCTACCTTTTTTACTATAAATCTTACAGTGAACACTTCCCAGTGTATACTAACCATATTCTGTTTCTCTCACTACTTTTCTTAGGTGGAACTAAATGAAATTACAGTTTTATACATCAGAAAGAGTAATGTAGGTCAAACTATTAATTTATTGTACATCAAACTAATATATTTCTTCTGTCTACAATCATTCTTTTACCTATTGGTAATGTTGGTGCCAAAGGTTCAATATTGGATTCATCTGCCTTTTATCCTTTATATTCACTTTGGAAAGCTTACTTACCACCCATGCTGACATATCTAAATTCCTAATACTACTTAATTCTTTTTACTCTCAACTCCATTTCTTATCTTGTTCTTTTAAGAATCTCCTATTTTAGATACCTTTTCAGCACCTGACCATACTCCCTATAGTCAAAGCCCTCCTGCCCAACCTAAACTTTTCTACAGCAGGAATTAGTCATATTCCTCCAATGAGCACGATCCAGGGAGGCTGAAAATCTTTGTTACTAGAGATTTGGAGATAAAAGGCAGAATTATTTGTCCTAGACGATTAATCATGTGCAAACAAATTACATTACATGACAATAAGTTAAAATATTTTACTTGGCCCTAAACAAACTAGAGAAAAGACAAGAAGGAGCATTCTCACATTAGGGGAATTCCTTTACAGCAAGAAGTCTGAAGACATGGAGAGTTTTTATTTGTTTAAATTCTACAACATGGATTCTGCTATATTAAGCTGTTCCTCGTGTCTCCCATAAACAATTTTTAAATGAGAGGCATTTTAAATCAATGATGAACAAAAGTTCAGTAAATTTATACTTTCCAACAGCTTTTATTATGATTTAAAAACATGTCTTTAGCTAAAGCAAAAGCAAGACACAAAAAAACAAAGGGTACAATCTCATTTATGTAAAGTTCAAATAAGCCACCTATGTCATTCAGGGATACATTCATGGGTAGTAAAACTACTTTTAAAAACAGAGGGGAAAAGAGGGCCAGGTGAGAGGCAACCACATTGATGTTTCTCTCCCTCTTTCTAAAAAAGAAAAAAAACACAGGGAAAACCCCCCAAAATTCTCTAAAGAAGTCAGGGCAATAGCTGCCTCAGGTTAGAGATTAATTAATTAATTGGGGCATGTTATTCAGGAAATTTCTAGGGGGCTGGAAATGCTTTCTTTCCCAACCTAATCATAGGAATTTTCATTTGACAAGCATTCATTAAATTGTTCCCTTATGTTTTGGGTACTTTTCTTTATGCATATGTATTTCACATTTTAATAAAAAATTAAAACTTCTACAGTGATTAAAACAAAGAAATAGAAAATACTTTTTATTCAATAAAATTAATTGACTATAAAAGGACTGGAAAGAGGAATTTTTCTCTAGGTTTAAATCACAAATGCAGTATGTGATAACAGAAATTTAAAGCTATAGTCAGTCAAAACAAGTGCAATGGAAACAATCTACGGAACAAACACAAATATGCCCATGATGATCCAAAATTTCAAGGGCATTTTGTGACTATCAGAAATTAACTCCTTTACTAGTCTATGTTTTAGACCTTTCATCCGCAAATATTCAGTTATCTATTATAATTTGTAACACTACTGACGTGAATAATAAAATGTAACCCATATAGAATATCAGAAAGAACTGTGCTGTCACTATTACTTTAAACCCTAAATTCCCATGTATAACATTTAATATTATCAGGAATAATATTCACAATATAGCAAAACAACGTAAGAAATACAGATTGGTCCCCTTTTACTTACTTTAAAGTCTTAACATACTAGGAAGGATTTGCATGAATTAAAAGTAGTCAATCATGAAATGTTCTAGAAAAGAAAGACCAATTCCACTACAAATATAAATATCTTCCCAAATTATACATTTCTAATTATTTTGAGAACTTCACAAAATGATCCCAAATATCATGCAAAAAAATTTTTTAATTGAAAAAATAAGTTACTCTATCAGATACTAAATCAAATCATACTGCTCTATTCCCCTAGAATTTCAAAGTAGATAACCATTTCTCATACCTATTCGCATATCTTAACGTATTAAGAGTATTTTCACAGGATGCCATTCCTGGAGAGATTGTGGCAATCTATGGGGGAAAAAAATGCAAAGATAAATAAAATGTTATAAACATTTTATTACAAACATAAATAAAATGTTATAAACAAAAATGCTGACATACAGGGTGGGGTAAAAGTAGGTTTACTTTTGCAAGTACGTGAAACAGCTTATTTTTTATCGTTATTAATTATTGCATGATTTTCTAAAAATATATTTTATTGATTATGCTATTATAGTTGTCTCACTTTTTCCCTCTTTAACCCCCCTACCCTGCACCACCGCTCCCACCTGCATTCCCACCCATTTAGTTCATGTCCATGGGTCGTACATTTTCTTTGGCGGCTCCATTTCCTATACTACTCTTAACCTCCCCCTGTCTATTTTGTACCTACCATTTATGCTTCTTCTTCCCTGTACCCTGTTCCCTGTTTCCTCCATTCCCCTCTGCCATTACCACTGATAACCCTCCCTGCGATCTCCATTTCTTATTCTGTTCCCATTCTAGTTGTTTGCTTTGTTTGTTTGTTTGGGTTTTGGGGGGGTTTGGTTGTTGACAGTTGTGAGTTTGTCATCATTTTACTGTTCATAGTTTTGATCTTCACTTTTTCTTAGATAAGTCCCTTTATCATTTCATATAAGGGCTGGGTGATGATGAATTCCTTTAGCTATACCTTATCTGGGAAGCACTTTATTTGCCCTTCCATTCTAAATGAAAGCCTTGCTTGACAGAGTAATCTTGGATGTAGGTCCTTGCCTTTCATGACTTCAAATACTTTTTCTAGCCCCTTCTTGCCTGTAAGGTTTCTTTTGAGAAATCAGCTGATAGTCTTATGGGAACTCCTGTGTAGGTAACTGTCTTCTTTTCTCTTGCTGCTTTTAAGATTCTCCCTTCTGTCCTGGCTGGTGTAGCTCAGTGGATTAAGCGCAGGCCTGTGAACCAGAGGATCGAGGTTCGATTCCCAGTCAGGGCTCATGTCTGGGTTGCGGGCCAGTGCCCAGCAGAGGACGCACAAGAGGCAACCATACATCGACATTTCTCTCCCTCTCTCCTTCCCCTCTAAAAATAAATAAATAAATAAATAAAATTTAGGAAAAACAATTCTTTCCTTCTCTTTAATCTTGGGTAATGTAATTATGATGTACCTTGGGCACACCAAGGAAGCACACACCAAAGTCCCAACTTCTGTGGGACTCTGAGCTTCCTGGACTTTCTGGAAGTCTATTTCCTTTGCCAGATTGGGGAAGTTCTTCATTATTTTTTCAAATAAGTTTTCAATTTCCTGCACTTTCTCTCTCCTTGTGGCACCCCTATAATTCCAAAGTTGGAGCATTTAAAGTTGTCCTGGAGGTTCCTAAGCCTCTCATTTTTTTGAATTCTTCTTTCTTCATTCTGTTCTGGTTGAATGTTTATTTCTTCCTTCTGCTCCAAACTGTTGATTTCCTTCCCATCACTGTTGGCTCCCTGTACACTTTCCTTTATTCCCCATTTCATAGCCTTCACTTTTTCTTCTATTTTGCAACCGTATTAACCATTTCTGTGAGCATCCTGATTGCCAGTGTTTTGAACTGTACATCTGATAGGTTGGCTATCTTGGCATCGCTTAGTTCTATTTTTTCTGGAGCTTTGATCTGTTCTTTCACTTCAGCCTCTTTTTTTTTGTTTTAACGCACCTGTTACATAGTAAGGGACGAAGCCTTAGGTGTTCACCAGGGCAGGGTAACCCACATAGCTGCATCTTGGTGCTGTATGTGGGGCAGGAGGGTCCAAGAGGGAACAGTGCTGTTTGCTCAGCTCTCTACCAGCTTTCAGTCACTTCTCCCACTACCCATAAGCAAATTGGGCCCTTCTGGTGCTGATTTCAGGGTGAGTGACTCGTGTATGTTCTAGGAACCTGTGGGTCTCTCTAATGAACTCTGCTGTGAGGCTGGGAGTGTCTCTTGCCACTACAATTCCCACAGGTATTTCCAGTCAAAGGTTTTGAGGCTTTATTTCCCCAGGCTGGAACCCTGGGTTGTGTGGTCTGTCTCTTTTCCCAGTTGTTCCCTCTGATTTATCCGCACACAAATGTGGGGCTGCCCAGTCCTCCAGCCTTCACCTTGCCTGCCCGTTTTTGCCTCTTCTGCCGGTCTGGATGAATGTTTCTTTAACTCCTTGGTTGTTGGACTTCCATACAGTTCAATTTTCTGGCAGTTCTGGTTGGGTTTTGTTTTTAAATTTATTGTTGTCCTTCTTTTCGTTGTGCGAGGAAACTGTATCTACCTACGCCTCCATTTTGGCTGGAAGTCCTTATTGTATTATTTCCCACACAAATAACTGTAAACCCAATTTTGCCCAACCCTGTTTGTGTATGTATACATATATAGCTCATTAAACTCTAATCTTAACACGGCTATTAAAAATTTATTAATGATATCTTAACTCCGGATGATATCTTATCTAAACTGGCTATTTTAGGGCCATAGTCAGATAATAATTACAAATTCTAGTTAAAATATAAGCAGTTTTCTTAATGCTAAATGCACCAGCAAGTGATGGAAATCAGGCAGAAAATGGAGGTCAACACCTAAAAGAATGAAATAACACTGAATGACTTCCCCCCAACCCTCTTTAATGGCTTTATTGCCTAAGGAGGAGCTCTGCTGGACGACTAAAATTTCATCAGAAATGTAGTTTCACTTGTTAAGAAAATAAAGGACAGAGTTAGGAGGTGGGGATCATAGCAGCCAGAAAGTGAAGTGTGTCCCGGAGGAGACAACTGCAGAGGGAGAAACTCAAATTCTGCATATAAACTGCCCAGATGCCTGCCCCCTAAACTAGGTGTAGTCAAGGCAGACTCCAGCCACACAGCTGAAGGCTAAAAGAGCTAAGCAGAGATTTTAATTTCTATTGCTGCCCACAGCAGAGGAGGTAAGAGTTTAGAGTAAGTTCAGCTAAGTTAATTTCCTGCTACGAAAGAAAAATCAATAATCTTTAGAAGAATATAACAGAATCCAGAGTGTATATAAGGTATTTATTCATAATAAAAATGATGTAATACAAAGTTACTAGACATATGAAGAAATAAAAAGTATAACCTATAGTTGATATAGACCAACCTCAAGATGATTCAGATGTGGGAACAGAATGCATTAAAACTGCAATATAATCCTATCAGACTGTTAGGAACCACATCTTAAGTATCCTCTCTCTCTCTCTCGCAATAGTAGTTTAAATGATTGTTATTCATGTACATTATAATTTTTCCATAGGTATTATGTAATTATTTATTTGGAATTAAAAGAAATAAACAAAATAAACCCATAAACTTACCATGCAAGTACGAGAGTTTTCACCTATGAATGAATCTCTTAACACCTGAGTGAGTTTACTTGCTCGGAAAGGGGTATGAGGTTTATTTCTACCTAAGGCTCTGATGCACTCCTGAAAATTAAGAAAGCAAGTTTCAGAGATTAGGTTTCCTATAAAGAGTACTACTCTCAATGTATTTTAAAAGATCTCTTAACTATAATTCTAATAATTAAGATCTGATCAACTCTGAAAATGCTACTAACAGGTTTACAGCATAGTAAAGATGTTGCTGTAAATCCTAATTCAAGAAAATGAAATTAAAAACAAAAACCAATAGACAGAAAGCTGTACTTGAAAAATAATTAAATAAAAAAATTGAAAAAACAAAAACCAAAACCAACAAACTGTTATTTCAAAAAACTCTTCTGGAGACTATGAGTAGTGTTTAGGAATGACAGAAAGTGAGATAACTGTAAAAAGAAACTTTTATAGTGGCATGATGAAAGAAAAAATACAGAATGTTTTCTTACAGTCCTGCCAATCTATGCTTTTCTAGCCAAGGAAGAGGTATTAATACTGGTCTAACTTTTTTAAAGGAATTCCGCATTTTTCTGAGAAACTATTTCTTCATTCCGTTTTGTAGTTCCTTGCCCTCCTCCATAAGAATATGACCGATTAGTGTTCTCTGGAATCTCCCTAAGTAGCCTTAAAATTGACCTGCCAACTAACAGATCTTTTATTCACCCAAAAAAGAATGAATAATATGTAAACAAAATTTCTGGGTACAATATAAATCTATACTTGCAAATCTAAAAAACTAAATTTTGATAAACCTTCTTACTTAAATAAGTACTATCATTCTGTAGCTGAGTAAATATAATTAAAATCGGAAGTAAAAGATTTTTCACAATTAAATATATTTTATTTACCTTGAGTGCTAAAAGGCTTTTATTAATTTCAGCACCTTCAAGCCGAGTTTGCCTATCGGCACTGGAAGTATCAGCTCCTCTTTCATTCCCAGCCAAATCGATGAGAGAAAATTTGCCATGTAGTTTTCCTTTCCTTCTAAGTATAATCTGAAACACTGCATGGCTCCGAGATGAATGTGCATTTGCAGATGTCTGCCCAGATGTTCTACAATGTAATTAAGGACATTTTGATATATAAAAACTTTAATTTATGTTCAAACCACAGTATTTTCATTTTTAAAAAAACTATTCAGTTTTCATGATTTAAATATAAAGGATACATTCTGAGTTAACAACATCCAAACACAGCCAGATTCATACAATTTAATCTGGCATAACTCTAGTATCTTTGTAGTATGATACAACAGAATCCACATCACTCAAAGTTACATGTAACAACAAGCTTTTATGAACAATGATGTTTACCTCCAAGATGCACTGAATAATATCTGTGCTTTGTTTTTATGTTATAGTCAAAATATCTAAAAGTGATTAATAAAGTTGAGTTTCCCTTTCTTAATTAAAATGAGATTTACCTGCAACTGTTGCCTATGTCAATGAGTTTCAGTACATCTTCAACACATTTGACCTCCCGTTCCTGTAATCCTACTACTTGAACCTGCTGTTTTCCATCTTCTAGCACTCTTAATTTTGTCTTCCGGTTTAGCAAGTCAAACACCTAAAACAAAAAAATCAAATTAGAAGACTATGTCCAAAGAGAACAGAATCAGTTCTATAAAAATTAGTCATTCAAAGTCTGAAAATAAACTTAGAAATTAATAATAATATTTAAAATAAAATGTTCAATATCTGAGTTGAAGAGTTTCAAAGAGAATTTTAAAAATCTCCTAACAAACTTCTAACATAATGTTCCAAATACACATAAAAAGTATGTGGTGGCAATGGCTGCACAATGTAAAAGTACATGCCACCAAAATTATATACTTAAAAATGGTTAAAATAGCAAATTTTTGTTACATATAGTTTAATCACAATTTTAAAAACTAAAAAATTGTTAAAGTTTCCACTTACCTTTCCACTATAAATTTCAAAAAAGGTTGCATACACTTGAAGCTCTAATTTCTTATAGTTTGGCTTCTTTAGCATCAAAAAGACATCTCGAGCTATCAAGAATTTCATATGGAGAAAATTCGTTAAGATGCAACAAATACTACCTTTAAAAGGCATTTCAGTTAATCTTTAGTAAAATAACAACATCAATAATGAAAATGAATACTAAAGTGAACATTAATTTTACAAAAGATAGTAGTAGTAGTTTTTTTTACACTTAAGGTTTAGATGCAATATCCTTCATTATTTAATAAAAGGATGCTATTATTTATCCTTACAAATTGCATAAAATTACAAGTGGTATAATAAGGTTGCTCTGATAACCACGCAAAATGGAAGCTTTCCACAAACCATTATTCAACAACAAATAGTAAGTTCCAACAATGTGATATATTATAATGACATAAATACAACCAAGATTTCCACCCCAAATGCACAGTTCTTTTCAAGCAGTATGATAACCTAACACTGACATAATATACAGTAAATATAGTACTATAGTTACCTTCAAAATCCTGGACAATATGTCCAAGTCTTATTTCAAAGCAACCTGAATAGTATTCAAGAAGATATTATGAATGATATGCAAAAAGATCCATTACCTGCTAGTGCATAAATTCCTTTAGAACAATCTTGGTTCTTTCCTGAAAAGTCACCTCCCATAGTCTGTATGTAAAAAGAAAATAAAAAATAACAGACATTATTCAGGAATAAATATTAAGAATTTAGTTCTAAAAAGTAAGCTATAAAGAAAATAAACTAGCTTCATATCAGGATGTAACTTAATAAATTACTTACATGAGTTTTTCCACTTCCAGTCTGCCCATAAGCAAAGCATGTAGCCATTCCCCTTTCAAATATAGTTTCCACCAATGGTCTAGCTGTAAACCTTAAAAATAATATGCACCAGTCAGAATGTGCCTTCAATATTTAAATTAAACAAATAAGAAATAAAAGCAATATAGAGTCTTATTAGTAAATGAAACTCATAGCAAGATTTTTAATAAAAAATAAGCTCACCCATAACACTGCAATTGAGTGTATTTATTTGTTAAAAATTTTAAATAACTGTAATGTAGAATTGCTTAAAGCTTTAAAGCATAGTGTCAACCAATAATTCCATAATAAATAATGATCATAATACTGATGGACAACAAACCCTGAGAGTAACTGAGTTATGACATATATAGAAAGCCACAGCAAAATAAAATAAAAAAAAAAAAAGATGGTAACATTAGCCAAACAAGTAAAACATAGAGAGTAAGGCAAAAGTAGCTTTAGAGTTTTCATATGGACAAATTACACAATTAATAAATAATACAAGACTTCTGTGTTTTGTGTACTCACAATTGTAGACTAACTTTTTCCCCCACCCCATATATAATGACTAAAAGAACCCCCACAATCCAAGTTTCAACAGAAACAATAATAAAGTGGTAACCTCAACAGAGAAAAGCTAAAGGGGAAAAGAAAAATACAAAACATTATCTTACACTAAGTAAGAAAAAAGTGGTTAAGATTTCATTCAATGTGGACAACTAAAGATAAACTATGCTTATAAGACATTAAGTTCTCAGTTGACAGCCTTGACTTAAGAAAAGGATGCCAAAACATTAAGGTTGGATTAGTTTTCAAAGCTACTGGTGTAATCACCACTAGAGTTTAAATTAAAAGGTAGGAGAGAGAATAAATATTTTATTGAGCAGAACACTAAAAAAAATATAAAGGAAAACAAGTCTACTTTTTACACAGGTTTCAAAATAATATATGTGAAACAAAATATAGGTCTGCTGATTCTTTCTCTTTTTCTTCTTTAAAGATTTTACTCATTTATTTTTAGAGAGAGGGGAAGGGAGGGAGAAAGAGAGGAAGAGAAACACTGATGTACAAGAGATACATGGATCAGTTGCCTCTCGCATGCCCACAACTGGGAACTTGGCCCGCAACCCAGGCATGTGCCCTGACAGGGAATCAAACAGGTAACTTTTTGGTTCACAGGCCAGCACTGAACCACACCAGGTAGGGCTTTTTTCTTTAATTTAATTTTATTTATTAAAGATATTTTTATTGTATTTTTTCCGTTGTTTTTTTAAAGGGCAAATTGGAGAAGATACAAAACAAAAGGTGCAGAAAAAGTTCTAGAAATGAGTCTGATTAGACATGAAAAGGTCTAACTCCTCAATCCATAAACATTAAGGATAAGAGAAAGGGGGTAGAATATATATTGGTAAAGTTCATAACTATAAATATAGGGTGAACCACAGAATGTTTATTAAATCTAGCATATACACAAACATACTTTTATTTGTAATGATTTCTTGAAAATGATTAGAAAGGCAAACAGACACATGTTATGGACAGAAGTGGAAATAGAGACGAGAGTAGGGGGAGGAGATACTCCATTCTCAGAAAGGATAAAAAATACACAGTTTATAATTATAATTTGCTTTCAAAACAAATTCTTCACAATATCTCTTTCTAAGATCACAAGTCTTTGAATTTTGTCCTCTTTCTTTACAACTGAGCTCCCAGTTTGCTAGCTTAAGACCAGTGGAGCTGGTTTCAATAGCATATGGTTCATAACATCTTCAAATTATTGGGACTCTTGGTAACTCTCTAATTTTCTTTTTGCAATCATGTTTATTAACAAAAAAAATAACAAAACATAGCAATCAAGTAAATTGTCAAGTTCTATATAACAGCATTGTTATTTCAAACTGAAATAAATTGACCTGTTACAATAATTATAAGTGAATGTTTATAAACTACATAAAAATCTAAACTTGGCATACAGATTACTGGAATATCAATATATTCTACATATAAATTTGACTTTTTTGGAAGTAGAATATGTTAACACATAAGAATTTCATGCATTAAAACAATCCCAAAGCTGAAGGATAATAAAAATTGGACAAATACAAGCAGATTTCCACTAACTTTTTTTTTAAGTGGTAGTACAGTTAAATAAACATTTAGACAGATTAGGCTGATGTGTAATAAGTATTTCAAATTTCTTTACTAGTACAGGAATTAGAAAGTAAAATACAACTCCTAATCACTTTCCATTTGTAGAGGTATAAAAATGTCAACATCTTTTTATAAATTTCCTATCCATATATATGTTGTGTAATGTGTATATGCTAAATTAATCAGTAATAAAAACTACCACTTGGGGGAGTATTAAAGAGAACAAGTGTTAATATTTATTACAGTGTGTATTACATATGCTTTGTTGTTTAAACTCAGAATACAAAAGCTTATTACACCTCTGGAGAAATATGCCAAGACCAATGTAAGTTTCAGAGTACTGATGAATACAAGGTGTAAGAACAAAATTCTAATTTAAAACAAATTTACCTACCTGTAAACCATTTCATTAGGAGCTGAGTCATCAAAGGCATAATCAAAACGAAATGTTTGGTTTTCTAGGTACCTTGTTAAATCTACTTTTTGTTTTGGTTCATGTACCATCACAACATCTTTACTAGGGATTGTGATTACATCAAGATCTTTCATTTGAGTTTCTAAAAGAATAAATAAAAATCAATGCCCAGAAACTTTTACAGCATTTGAATTAACGTACAAAAAAATTGAAGTTTTGTAAATATATATCCCATAAATATGCCATTTAATAAGACAAAATATTTCAACAACAAATTTTTAAAAAATCAAGATTTCTGTGAGGCAAGAACCAGGAATGGCAGTAATTCAGAGCAGTAACAAATCAACAGATTAATCACAGAAATCCGCATAATGGTTATGTATAAATGAAATGATTTACATTTAACTGTCCCAAACCAAACTGATTTCTACTATTATAAAATAAATTATAAATAGGATAAAATCAACCTTTTATTACAGCTCAGTAAGCATACCTTTTTTATTGAGTGGTCGTTTTCTTACACAAACACATATCCTATGTTCATCAATCTAGAAATAAAATACTTTATTTCAGTGATTATCAGTGGTATGTAAAACACTGAAAAAGTCAATTTTGTAATATTTCTTCCAAAGGTTTTAGAAATCTATGCATCGCATAAATACGATATGTAAGCTTAAAAAACAAAGTGGCTTGCACAAATTTTAATAATTATCAGACACAATTATTTATAAAATTCTGAGTTAACAGAGACTCCCTGTATCTTGTTATTTGGTAAACCATTAGGATATAACCTTGTAGAGGGCACTAATATTCTTAGTATTATTAAGAAGTTCACATTAAGAAACTGCCTTATTCACTTCAAGATGTGCTGTATACAACAAAGGTAAAATTTCCTCCAACTGATATATTTTCAGGGGGATTACAGGGAAAGTTGTTGGCAAAGATAACCAACTACAAAGACAAGAAACATGATTCCCAGGAGATTACTGAGCAAAATAATTGGAACATGCCAATTCTTCACATAAATATATTTCAGAAAATGTATGTTTCCAATACTTGCCTTTTAATAATAATCAACATAAAGCAGGGATGGGCAAAGTATGGCCTGCAGGCCAAAACCAGCCCACTACCTGCTTTTGCAATGTTCTGCCGAAACAGTCACACTCAGGTACTCGTTCTGTCTATGGCTGCTTTCATACTACAAAAGCAGGACTGAACAGTTGTGACAAATACCGCGTCATATGGTTCAAACAGCCAAAACCAATTACTATCAGGCCCTTTTCAGAAAAAGTTGGCCAATCACTGTCATAAAGTATGAGCTCAGAAATAGTAGATTAAACACATGGAAAAGTATCAAGTAGGGGCACCCACATGAAGGGATACCAAAATACACCATATGCAAATGTTATGAACAACTCTACTAAATCCTATATAATATACCTGCTGAACACAGACATATTTGTGTTCTACATTCTGTATGTGCTAGGACAGATGGATTATTTTTCACAAATACCAATTACTCATAAAGGTATTTCCTGTCCAACAGAGAATACTTAATTCTAGTTCTTCAATAGGAAAGGAGTTGAGTAATAAAACAGCAGAACACTTTTTGAGCACTAAATTCCTGGTCCACTGCAATCCTCAACAACCACCACTCACTGTTAAAAGCCAAAATAACATTTATTGAGAAAGTAACATGATAATAAATTGGACAAAGGAATCTACAGCAAAAACCATAAAAAAAGTAAAGGAAACTGGGTGTTCAAACATAGCTCCTTTACTTGTTGTCCTGCCTACCGAGACAGGAAAGGCTTTGATTTGAAACGGACAGCTCTGTTGAACACAGGTCTGACACATCAAATTATGGAAGAGAAGCATGAATATGGGTGATTTCTTGATTTTCTTAAAATGTAGGAAATAAGTACATCAAGAAAGAAAAATTTAACTAGTAAATACAATGTTAATTTAGTGGGGATCAAGCATATTTTTAGTTCAGCACAGAGTTCCAGAGCAATGATTTACAAAAATAAAAATAATCTTACAGGATCCGCTGTTGTTAATGGTCTATAATCCAAACTTCCTCTGAAGTCTCGGATCATACACATAATTTCATAATTTGGGTTTGTAGCATCAACGTCCTATAAGAAGACAAAGAGAATCGTCATTTATTATAATTATAATAATGTGGTTATTTGTTGCATTTGTTATATATAGTTTAAAAATTAAAATTAAATAGATTTGTACCATTTGCCCTATCTAAGCCCACACTCATACTGAAGATGCGATACAATTTAGTTTCGGAGTTATGACTAATCATATGCTTAGGAATCACTTTCATATTAAAAACATAATTTTATTAGTCTACACACATTGTGTTAATTCTTCTTTAAAAGTATTTATTTATTTATTTATTTATTTATTTAGGAGAGGGGAAGGGAGGGAGAAAGGGAGAGAAACATCAATGTGAGAAACACCAATTGGTTGCCTCTCATACACACCAGACCAGGAAGTGAACTTGAAACTGAAACAAGTGTCCTGACCAGGAATCAAACTGGCGAACTTTTGCTTTGCAGGACGATGCCCAACCAACGGAGCCATATTGGTCAAGGACCATTCTGTTAATTCTAAATCACACATTCCTCATTAAAGCCACCCTTGACCTATTTCAAACATTCATCTGTTATACATATACCTTAATTATCCTAGAAAATGGAACAAAGGAGAAACAGTGCTCATCTTAAATTGTAGAAAAATTCATTTAGTCAGATTCTTCTCAATTTTTAACCCAGTGTCAACAAGTAGAAATATGGATTCATTTATGTTCATTTTCTATTTTGTTGGCTCTCTTAAAAAAAAAAAGCAAAACTAATGCATGGGAAAACCGCTCCAAATCAACAGGACATAGAATTTAAAGGAATCAAAGGCCAAGATAATTTTTTAAATCTTAGTTATTCAGATTGTCAAATACTGACTGCTGTGGAGGAGAGAACATTCTATGACATGACCACTTCTTGACCCTGTCTGACTGCTGCTGACTCTCCCACTAGATTCAGATAGATGCTGCTAGATATGGCCCAGGGATGCTCCCCCTGTAAGTTTAATTCCCCCCTAAGTCCCCTCAGAGACTGTCTGGCTCCTCCCCTGTGCCCCAGGCATGCCGATTCCTGGAACAGGCCCTTGGCCCTACCCTGGGCAAGTATGTAAAGCATTTTCACCTCATCTGGGGCAAGTCACATGCCAGCATCCCTATCCATCCTGCCCTGTCCTATAGAACACCTGAGCCCCTGCCGCATGATGGATAACATCCATACCTTCTTGTCCCTCACCAAGACACACCTCACTCACAAGTGCTCTGAATAAACTTTTCATGTAATGATGGAGTTGGCAGCCTCTCTTTCTTTGGTTTCTTGGCCTTGGGGAAAACATTAATAACTACAATTTACTTTTTTGTAAAAACTGAGAAAATTCAAATTAAGATATAATAAAGGGCAATAATTAACAGCCTGTCCCAACCATGGGTAATAAATTACTGAACATTCTAAGAAGTCCAATTTTTCATACACCATATGCAGATTTACTTTGAATATAATTAAAGTTCAATACTCTTAATGAAACTTACTTTCAAGTAATCTTCTAGGAAATAATACCAACTATGTCAATTGAGAAGCAGTATGTAAAGTGAAAATTAAGATCACAAAGAGATGTGAAAATATTATGAAGCACCCACAGGAAACACCAGGTGGCATCTGTGCTAAGTTATCAGTAGATCTATCTTTTTTGAGAAATATTTATTTCAAAACCCACTGGTCATTCTCAGATCATGTTCAGATACAGGCTGATTTTCTCAGGATGAATATTATACTGGTTTCAAAATTCCCAAACACAACCTCTTTATGATTAAGGCCATTTGAACATACTCCTAATTTTTTTTTAATCCTGATTTTTTTTACAGGACATAAATTCTGTGGATACAATATAAGCACAATGGAAGAGTTATATGTACAATAATAGAATGTCTAACACGTGAACATCTGTAGAAAGATGAAAGACCAGTTCTCTGTGTAATTTTTCTAATGCTCATAAACAGTTTTGCTACCATCTAAAGGGAACAGGACACACACAACCCAGACACCACTCTCAATATCTAGTACAAATCAAAGCACAAAGAACTGATCCACGTTCAATGTGTTACATTGACCTTATTATTAACCAGGGAAAAACAATAATTTATAACATAATCATGTACTTTAACTGAATATTCTTCTAAATGACGTATTTTTAGATATTTTTAAAAAGTCAGAATTCTATTATTCTTGCATTAGAGTTCTGTACACAATAGCTTATTATTCAAAATGGAGCAAACTTTAAGACTAATACATACCCACTAAAACATGAAAACTACATGTAATGAAATCCACTATAACTTACCTTCACAAGAGTTTATATTATTCCTCAATATCAATTTAATTAACTATATTGAATTTTTTAAATGAACACAATTCCTTTTTCCTAAGTCAATTACTTTCACTGACAGTCTAATCTTCAGTTGGTGCATAAATAAAACATGTTTCCATTACTAACCTGAGCTCTTTTTTCTCTAAGTTCTTGTTGTTGTAGTCTCCTTTTTTCTCGCTTTTCTTGTAACTTTTCTACTTCTTTCACACAATTAGATTTTCTACGCGCTGAAAGGAAAAGATGAGCTGTAGAAGCATAGTTTTCTTTTTCAGAGTACTGTACTTATACACAAAATTTTATGTATAATATCACTACATAACCAAAAGAAAGTACATAGTGACAAAGCATGCCTATTAACAACTATGTACACTTTATGAGCTGCTTTGACAAAACTAGGAACAGGACAATATACAAATAAGAGTCAAGAAAAATGACTCTGGAACATACTGATACATGTCATCTCTTGGTTTAGAATCACAGATCTTTGAAGCAAGAAGCATAAGAATTTCTGGTACATCTGTCAAATTATCATCTGCCCAGAATTTTAAATTCAAAGCAACTGAAATATTTAAAGTTTTATAGTAAATTTTTTTTCTCCAAAATATACAATAGAAAACCCAATTAATAAACTAAACTAACAAGAAAAAAATTTTTCCACAATGGTAAAATGAAACCTTTAATCAAGTTGGTAATTAGACTGTTTACCACTTTGAGACTTATAAAGATGACCAAGAGAGAATACATGTATGCCTAAAATGACTGAATCCTTGATACGTGATTTACATACAAGGGGGTCCAAATTCCTTTTTTGCAGCTTGAACTGGAGATATATCTGAAACACTACCATTCTGTTGTGCAGAAGAAGACTGTTCAGGAAGCTGACTAGGCCGTGCACGCGCAGAACCAACCACTGTAAGTGAAACATAAATTTTTAATTCAGAACAAAAAATTAGTAAAAGTAAACCTTAGTAAAATGAAGAGACATATCTAAAAAGAAATTATATTTAAAAGCTACATTAGCAAATTGCCAGATTTTCTACTGATGTGTACATAAACAGAATATATAACAATTCTGTTTAATAAACTGATAAGCTAAGAGGTTTTTGGCATAATATGTGCAGACTTAGGTGCCACCAATGTAGTTTTAACGAAAAACTCAATCTGAATTAATTCAAGCTTAATTTTTAATAAAAAATATAATTGTACAAAATATGAATGTTAAATGCATTCTCATTTTGAAAAATTTACACAATTCAGAACTAGAGAAAGTAAAAACTTAAGTCCTTTAACCCTCCCTATATCCCAAATCCAATTCTTTGCTCCTCAAATATGCAAAATTTGTTTTAAATTTTTTAATAAAATGGTATTTATTTATTTTATAGCAAGTGGAAAAGAGGAAGAAAGAGAAGGAAAGAAACATCAACCTGTGGTTGCCTCTCATGTGCCCCTCACCAGGGACTTGGCCCTGCAACCCAGGCATGTGCCCTGACTTGGAATTGAACCAGCAAACTTTTGGCTCACAGGCTAGTGCTCAAGCCACTGAGCCAGTCCAGACACGGCTGCAACATTTAAGCAGAGAATTTCCTACTGTGGTTGTTATAAAAGTCAAAAAAGACACATAAATATAAATATCACATTTTACAAAGAAATATAAATTTTCAGAAGATGCAAAGGACAGTGTGTAAAATACTGGATTTCCCTCTACTTCCGGTCTCTCCTCCAATGTCTATGCCTATCTTTTTTCTGTATGTATGGATAGAAATCCATACATACATACAGAAAAATATCACTATTAGAAAGTACATGCTGAACTGCTAAATAGTAAGAAATTAACTATACATCTCCTGTTTGAAAATATATGTAAGACCTACAATTAACTAAAATTTATACCTGTTCAACTTTTTAGTTGACTCCAAAGTTACCCATAAACTCTTTTCTTGAAGCTTATTAGCCAAAAACTTATGTATAGTGTCATGATTAAATTTACGCTTGTGAAATTAATCAAGTGACTAGTTCCTCATTCCCTTCTTTATCATAACACTCTCCTAAAATCTGAAAAATTATTGGGCATATGAAATGAATCAGAAATTCATGACTTCCCTTATGAATCTACATTATTATATTAGGAAATCACGACACCACTCTTAAAATTAGCTATGTAAAGTTTAAATAAACAGTAATGTCAAGGGTAATATTTACTTTTGATTTACCTGGTTAAGGCCAATAGGCAGAATTAATAAAATTCCACTTTACCTCTATTATCTCTTGGAGGAGGGTCATTCTTAATAGAAGCCACAGTCCGTCGATTCTATAACAGAGAAATATTCATGTTACTGTCTCTCTTTACTCCTTATCAATATATCATAATCAGCTTCCTTTAATTAAACAAAATTAGGTGGACATAATTTAAAATTAAATGGAGAAAAACTATAAATAATCTTCTAATGAATTACTGCTTTTAATATTCAACTTTCTTTATAAGTATTCTGTGCATCCCAAAATATTCAGAAATAATGAGCCAGGCACTGCCCTAAGAATTTTATATGTATTAATTCATTTAATCTTCACAACACCCTATAAATCCACTGTTATTCCTAGTCTGGTTTCATAGAAGAGGAAACTGAAGCAATTCCACTCAAGTGTGCACTTTTCATCATCCTGCTATCCTGCCAAAACTATGTAACACATTTCATCTTTGGATGTTGGGGCAATTAATAAAATACTAATTTTAGACAACTTACAGTCCATTGTTAAACCGAAACACCAAAATGCAATGAGATGCACACTCTGTTATACTAAAAGGTTTCATTAATTGCATAGATTAAGGCAGTAGATTTTTGTTCTAGTATTTACTTACCAAGATTTCAGTCTATTTACTTAAAAGAGATACCAAATAATGCAGTGCTTCTCAACACTAACAGTGCATTCAAATCGGATGGGTACTATGGAAAAGGTACTGATGCTAGGGCCTTTCTTGAGACAAAATTAATTTCTGGGAACAGGACTAACAATAAATATTTTTCCAAGTGATTCTAATGCACTGCAAATGTTGCTAATGACATACTCAGAAGTAAAAACTATGAAGATCCTTCAGACTGTGAAGCCATCTACACAAAATCGTCCACTTACAAGTGGTAACTAATGATATCTAAGCAGTGACTCTCGATATGCTAAAATTATATGAACTGAAAATCTGCCTTATGTTCACATGCAGGGTTTAAAAAGCAGGTTTTATTGATATTGTTAAGCTTCTACGTATATCTTCCCTGCAAGACAGAGAGTTCCTATAGGGGAGTAATACCCAACCTCTTTGGCACCAGAGACCAGTTTTTCCACAGACCTGGGGGTAGGGGGAAACACAGAAGGCAGAGCTCAGGCAGGGGTGGGGCAGAAGGTGGAGCTCAGGCCTCTGCTATAAGTTAAAGCCATGTCATATTCATCTTTGCAAGTAAAAAAATCAACAAATGCCTGTTGAACACACAAACTGTAGATTCAACAACTTTTAGGGACTACTTAGTTTAAAAAGTTGTATTTTGATAGAAAATTTTAACAGTGAGAAGTTTCAATAGCAATGAAGCAGAATTATCTTTTAAAATTAAAAAAAGTGCCTTTTATTTTTATATAAATAAAACTGTTAGGGAGGATATAGCAGGGTTTTAAAGTTTATTTTCACAGATAATACAGAAATAGTTAAACTACACTGTCATTTCCCATCTTTCCTTAATAAACTTGAAAAGAGCAGAATTACTATTCCAAAACACAACTGGAGTGGTAATTTTTTATGAATAATAAACACTCTTCCTTATCAAAGTCATCTGTATTCACTCAACAAATACTGATGAGCAAATTGTTTTAACCCACATCTCCTGTGAAGCTATCAGTTTTAGGAAAAATCCTAGTCAGGCAAGAAATCTCTAGAATTTTATTTAATAATTGTTATAACTGTGAAATAGACAACCTCAACCCTTGAAAGCATGTGTGTACATAGCATGCATGTGAATGGTAGAAAGCATTAAGGCTGTTGTTTTTTTTTAAAACAAATACCCCTACAGCCTGCCAATTTCAAACCATAACACACACACAACACACATGCACAGACACACTCCCTGCTCTGAATTTTCATTACTAACCTTTACAATTTTGTTTACTTTGGCTGAGGATGTTGGAGGTGGAGGTGTTTCTGGACTGGGTTCAATTTCTTCATCAGGTACAAGGTCAGGGTTAAGTGAAAAGATGCTCTCCAAGTCAATCTGTTTTAAAAACCACATGTATTTTGAGAGTCTATTTTGACAATGAAGCTTTTATTTTTCAAATAAATTTACAGAGAATAAATGTTAAATAATTTTAGCCTAATGAATGGTATTGCTTCGAAAACCAGATGACCTAGAATTATAACTCACACATATTTAAAGAATCTCTCCTAAAATTGCATTCTGTGCTCTTGATTATGTGTCCAATCACCTAAGATATGCAGGAGAAAGCTACCTTTCTTTGAGTGAAATTTTTTAGCAATTTGAAAGCTTTTCAAGGAATGATACATGTACTACACAAAAACTATATACTTTTCTCTTTTGTTTTATATTCAAAACTTAACTGCAGGACTACAAATAGAATTTAATACAGCAATCTCACCTCTTTGCCTTTTGTATCTCCATTTTCTATCCATTCAACAGTTACGCTTTCATTATCTTCATTTAAAGATGTTACCATTGCCTGATGTATTCGGCCTAAGTAGAAATAAAATACACACTTTAAAATTTTTATTTATTTTTAGAGAGAAGGGAAGGGAGGGAGAAAACGGGAGGGAGAAAAAGCAAATTAACCAGTTGCTTCTCTCGTGCCCTCAACTGGGGACCTGGCCTGCAACCCAGGCATGTACCCTGACTGGGAATTGAACTAGCAACCTTTCAGTTTGCAGGCCAGCTCTCAATCCACTAAGCCACACCAGCCAGGGCCACATTTTTTAAATGTCATACATTATGGAATGCCTAACACTGTCATATACAATTTTATAACTTACAAACTATTAAGACTATCATAATGCTTTCTTATAAGGAATTTCCCATAGATTCTCAGAATTAGGGAATGAACTTTGTCGGTGGGAAATCAAAATTTACTACTTGTCAAGACCAGGAACTCAAGAAACTGTACTACACTTAAAAGTTTATTTTCAGTGTATGTGATAAATGGTTACACCATGGCACAGAACGTCTACAATTTTATACTGTTAAACAGTTACAGTTAGTAGAAAGTTTCCTTATTAGAAGCCAATGATGATTCTGTTGAACACAGAATATTCATAAAGCAATTTTAATACCATACTAATATAAAGTACTTTTTTCTTAAAAATCATTGTAATTTTATACAAATTAATGATATTAATGTAATTATTGAGAAGAGGAATCAGAGTCCAAAAAATTTGGGAAATGCTAATCTAAAATGTCCTTTTTCTGCAAGTTGCCTATCAAAATCCATCCTACTCCTTACTTTCTCTCTTGATTCTAGCATTTACCATCCAAGGAAAGAACATTATATTTGATGTACTAAACTTGTTAGGTTGTGGCTGTTAATCTGTTAATAACTATAGATCTAAGTAAGCACATTTACTATTACATAACATGTCATTTTTATCTTGGCTTATTTAATACTTACTGATGGTCACTGAGGTTATGTGCAATTTTTTTACTACTATATACATTGCAATGAAGACTCTTATTGCACATCTGTCATTACACACTTGTTAGATTATGTCTTTGGGATAAATTCCTAAAAGCAGATCAACAAGTTGTGCGTGTGCGTGTGCATGTGTGTGTGTCTGTGTATACTGTTGACCCTTGAACAACATGGGGGTTAGGGGTGCTGACCTCCAACCCCATAGTCGAAAATCTGTGTATAACTTCTAAATACCCAAGAACTTAGTTGTCCCTTAGTACCTGTAGGATATTCATCCTCAGATTTTGGAAACCAAAATCTGCAGTTTGGAAACAGTATAATATTTAGTGAAAAAAAAATCCATGTATAAGTGAAACTGCAGTTCAAACCTGTGTTGTTCAAGGATCAACTGCACACATATGTACACTACACATATATATATTTGACTTATTTGTTTTTACCTTACCCATCCATTTGACTATTAGTCAAGTAAGGACAGAAAGTATTTGTTACATAGCTCCACCTTTTATATTATGTAATAAAATACTGAACATGGAACTTTTATATGTACTCCCGAATTCCTTGTGGCATCTATAACTTACCTTAGGATAATTTATAGTTATTTAAATATCTTAAAAAACACTAATATATAGTCTATAAACAATAATAAATGAATATAATCTTGTTTCAAAAATTCAAGTATTAAAGATATAAGTACTTTCAAGTCATATATTGGCGCTCTTTTAAAAACTAAAATATATACTGGCACTCTTTCAATGACAGACTAAGATAATAATTTAAACAACTGTATAGCATTCCATAAAAGAAATGTATTACCATTTAATTATTTCTTTACTGAGAGTAATTAAAATTGTTTCTAACTATTTGTCATTAAAAGATGTTGCACAAGTATCTGTACACAGGTGTGAATGTTTTCGTAAATAAAATTTCTACAAGAAGAAATAATGGGTCAAGAAGTTGAAACCGGTATTTCAAAACTGCCCTCCATTTACCTTCCTACCAACAATGCGACGTATTCCCCTAAACCCTCATGTAAAGCCCACTTAGGGACAAAAAAGATGAGTGCGACAAAAGTTGGCGGGAAAGTGATGTGGTTTAATATAAAACATTGATATAGTATCATCTGTTGTAGACCGCTCTGCCTGGTTTTAGGAATTGTTTCTCGACCCCTTGTGGCTAAGGGCGAGGGACGACCTTTAGAATGCGAGCAGCAGGAGACAAATTGTCTCTGGTAGCAAACGCTGCCTCAGTTTCCTCTCCCTGTCCCCAAAGCTTGGTCAGAAGTCAAAGACGGGTAAGACCCCTCACAGCGGGGGCAACCTAAGCCAGACTCGATCACTTGGGAGGTCTTCATGGAAGGAAGGGGGTGGGGGGGCGCTGAAGCAAAGAGGGAGCAACGGACTCTTGCCCCTCCCACCCCCGCTTTGACATAGGCCCCCAAGTTCTCTGGGAGAAGCATTTCCTGGCTCTAATCCCCTGAAGCCTGAATACCTGATGGGGAGGGCGCAGCTCCTTGCCTTGCTAGAGCGTGTCCTGGGGAAAAATCTGGCACCACAAAGACTTCCTGATAAACCTGTGAAATCTGCTCTGTTAAGAGTGCTTTCACTTATCTGTTAAGAGTTCAAGCAGGAAACCCTAAAACTCTGTTCCTGACAGACTCTGACTCACAGTGAGCCCTCAGATTTCTTTGAAATGTTATCTACTGTTTGATCCTTGCCGCCCTGTTATTCCTGTGTATTATAACCCAATAAAAGGCCCAGGCCCTGGAGGAGAGGACTCGAGGCCTTTTTCTCCTTGGAGAAACTGGCCACTGCCCCCCAAAAAATGGCCACTTCTCCCTAAGTAGATCACATCATGTCTCAGTCATATTTGGGGGGGTATGGAGGGGACCTGCGAGGAAAGTTGCCTGCACATTCATCAATAGGAAATGATCCCTAAAAAGATACACATGAACACTAGACCACCACAAAGAATGACTTATAGCAGGAAATGGAGAGGCTGAGGCTGAGGATGCAGAAGAAAGGAGTACAGATAGGGGTTTTCATGCAATTAGCAAGAGTTACCACAATGAGAATGGGGGAAAGCATGTGCACGTTCCAAAGGGCAAGACCAACACCGTCACGGCTAGAGTTAAGCATCTACCACAATATCCCAACTTTCATAAGGAGTGACACAGTGTACCAACAACTGTGTGAGAAGACACAAACCAGAGACACAAAATCTGTTTTAGGATTATAGGTCACGATTTCACAGGGACCTAAATCTCTAAAAACAGCCCACAGAAGTTAGCAATGGAGAGGATAAAGAAAACCAAAGAGATAACACAGTGTCAGCAATCTTTTCAATACTGGCACCTTCACAACTTCAATGACCGACGCAGACCTTGAGAAAGCCTTAAGACACAAGTAGCCACAGCTGAGTCAAAAGCAGGTGATGGATCCATCAGTTAAGACTAAGCTCTAAAAGTTTAGCAGGGCGGCACTGAGAAAATGCTGGCTTACTGCTACCATGGTCCAGTTTATTCACTCAAGAAGAGTAAATAAAAATGAAATTCCAGCAATAAGAAATGACTAAAACGCCTGGAGCTGAATGAAGTCTTAAGTGTTTGCTTTCTGACAGTGGATCGGATCAGTAAAAATATGTGACGTACCTATGTAGCATGGAATTTTTATTCTTTTTACCAAAAAGTTTCTTTAAAAAATGTAAGCCTGACTTTTCCCAATGCCTTTCAAGTTTTCAAAACAAGTTGTTTTATATATGGTTCAATTAAGATACATTCAAATACCTCATTTTTAATTGTAATGAAAGAGTAAGCACAAAGGTGTTAATAAAAAGGACAGATACACATGAGATTTTTCAAAGGAAAAGAAACATTGATTTAGTGATAACAGGTATAATAGGAAAGGTTTGAGCCTGGATGATTGGAAAAGTGATACCAGTGGCAAAACAATGAGATACTTTATCCAAAGTCTCCGTTGTTAATAGGAAGCACCTGACGGTGTTAATAAGACAACTACAGATACAGAACTAAAGCTCAGACACAAATCAGAATTGGAAATATCTTTCCCTAGAACCCGAGACAATATTCCCATATGGCCTTCCAAATACCACCCCATTTTTTTGGTTCGAGAAAAATCGCTGTACTTGACCCCCACTAACACTGCCCTCTGACTCTGATTCCCTATTTACTTCATTGTGAATTATATCATAAATACTCCTACATTTTAAAAAAAGAACAGGGCAAACCAGCAGCCAGGTTAAGAATCAGTATCTGTGAAACCAGGTATGTCCCCTCCTTAAATCTCCCTCTCCTTCCCCCTAACACCTCCACCAAAAGGAACTATTGCTATCCTGTTAATTGAAGTAAGTTATTATACTGTGGCTTTCCTCTGTAGTTTTACAACTTGTAAATGTAACACACACAAAAATATAAACACTTTGCCTATTTTAATCTATGTATAAATGGACTGACACTACTTTAAGATGTGCACAACACTATATTTCAAAGATACACTTATATCATTGTACATAAGCATAATTCACTCATTTCTAGAACATATAAATATGCCAAAATTAATCTATTCTTCTGTTGATGACATTTGTCACGCTTTTGCTATTTGGATTAGTAGTGCTATAAGCATTCTTACATGTGAACTGATACAAATATGCAAGAATTTCTCTGGAATACATAACAAAGAAATAAATATAGAACACACACACACAGACTTTTCTAGTTAGCACCACAATAGTTTCTATACTAGCTGTGCCTGTAACTATTTATAATCCCACTAGCAACTATTTCACATCTACAATATTAGTATTTGTCAGATTTAATGACTCATATTGTGGTTCTAATTTCTCTGACTTCATGAGGTTGTGCCTATTCTTGTGTTTGTTGGGTATTCAAGCCTTTTTTCCTCCAAAGTCATGGCTTTTCTTTTCACTTTGTTTATCATGTCCTTTTGACGACCTGAAGTTCTTAACTCTACTGAAGTCAAATATGTATTTCTCAATTTTGTGAGAAATTTCTCGCTTTTTGTCATAAAATTCTTCCAAGACCCACATCATTTAAGCTAGTTTCTTCCAGCAGGGGTGTCCAAAATTTTGATGGCTCTGGGCCAAAATCGTTATAGCACACTGGAAGAAGAGCTGTCTTTGGCCCCACATTAAACACATAAACACTAACAAAAACTGATGGGCAAAAAAAAAGGATTTTAAGTAAATTTAAAAACTTGTGTTGGGCCACATTCACAGCCATCCTGGGCTGTGGGCTGCCCATAGACAACTTGGACACCCCTGTGTTTACAAAGCCTCTCTCTTTTTATGAGTATCTTTTTTTTTTAGGATTTTATTTATTTACTTTTAGACAGAAAAGAAGTGAGGGAGAAAAAAGGAGAGAAACACCAATGTGTGGTTGCCTCTTGCATGCCCCCTATTGGGGACATGGCCCAAAACCCAGACATGTGCCCTGACTAGGAATCGAACCTGCAACCTTTTGGTTCACAGGTCTGTACTCAGTCCACTGAGCCACACGAGCTAGGGCTATAACCTTGAACCATGCTTCCATTAAGTATGTTGATTTCTTTACACATTTGTCCTTATGTAGTGGGCACATATTTTATTATTTTTTGAGTAACAGGGGAATCAAATTTTTAAATTGTAAAATGTCACTAAACAATTCCCACATATATAAAGCAATCAGATTTAACAGACAATAGCATTTTGTCATGTTTAATTTTTGATAAAGCTCGTGCATCCTTTTTCTTAAAAAAGATATTATTTATTTATTTTTAGACAGAGGAGAAGACAGAAGAGAGGGAGAGAAACATCAATATGTGGATGCCTCTCATACACCCCATACCAGGGACCTGGCCCTCAACTCAGTCAAGTGCCCTGACTGGGAATTGAACTGCTGACCCGTTGGTGTGCAGGCCTGCACTCAACCCACCGAGCCAACCAGCCGGGCTACAAAGCCTTTTATATTCAAGACTGTAATCCATTGTCATTTTGATCTTTCAGAATGGTAACACAATTTCCATTTTCCCCTCCATGGAAAACATTCTAGCTCCACTTCCAGAAAAGCCCTTCCTTCTCTTATCTGCAGCACTGTCATATTTCAAACTTGCAAGCATAAGTGTATTTCTACGTTATTTAACCAAAATTACACTGTCTTAATTATTATATCTTTGCAATTAAGTCTTGCTATGTGGTAAAATAAGCCTTCCTGCCTATTTGTTCATTAACAGTCTGATATTCTTAGTCTTTTGCAAGTCTGTATAAATTTCAGAACCATCTTGTCAAGTTCCAAAAATCAAATAAATAACAATGACAACAAAAAACAACCACTATTAAGAATTTTAATTGAAAGAACAGTGAATTATTATGTTTTGAATTTTTAATCATTGATCCAAAATAATACTGACAGCAGTTTCCCTTTCTCATTTCAATCTTCTTCTGGAATATTGTGCAAAATCAGAATTATCTGAACCTTGAGTGTTTGGTAGGAACTTGGTAAAACCATCTTGACTTAGGATTTTATTTGTGAGAAGATTCAGTATCCTTAATAAGTATGGAATTATCAAAGTTTTTCTATTGGCTGTTATGATCATTTCAATTTTTTAAGGAACTTTAGACAAGTTTACACTTTGGGGGCATGAAGCTGTTCATAATTACGTTGGATGCCCATGGCATCTGTAATAATAATCACTTTTTCATTCCTAATTTTTAAACTTTTTTTCTTTATAAATCTCACCTAAGATCCACCAATTCTGTCCTTTCCAAGCACTCACTTACTTTTGTTGAGACCATTTACTGTTATTAAATGTTGAATTATTGCTTTTTTAGTATTTTTTCAACTTACTTTGGGCATACTTTGACGTTTTTTCCTTTGTCTTCTTTACCATTTTTTCCACATAAGCAATTACACCACTGATTTTTCCCCAAGAAATACTTCAGCAGCATCTTACAAAACCTACAGGTAATACTGCTATTGTTTAGTTCAAACTATTTTCTAATTTTCTTTATCATTTTTTATTGTTATTCTAGTACAGTTGTCCCAGTATTCCCCCCATACCCTCCTCTGCCCATCCCACCCCTCAATCCTGCAGTCACCCCACACTGTTGTCCATGTCCCTGGGTCATTTCTACATGTCCCTTCTTCTTTCCACCAGTATTCTCCTCCCTTCCCTCTGGTCACTCTCAGTCTGTTCTGTGTTTCTGTCCCTGTGGTTCTATTTTGTTCGTTAGTTTATTTATTTTCTTCATTAGATTCTTCTTATAGGTGAGATTGTATGGTATTTGTCTTTCATCAACTGGATTATTTTACTTAGCATAATATTCTCCAGTTCCTTCTATGTGGCCACAAAAGTTCCGTTCTTTCTGCTGTGTAGTATTCCATTGTGTAAATATACCATTTTTTAAAAAAATGTATTTTATTGATTATGCCATCACACTTGTTCCATTCCCCTTTATTCCCCTCCACTCTGCACCCCCACCGACTGCAATGTCCCTCCTTAGTTCACAACTATGGGTTGTACATACAAGTTCTTTGGCATCCACATTTCCTATACTATTCTTAACCTCCCCCTGTCTATTTTGTACCTACCATTTACGCTTCTTCTTCTCTGTACATTTTCCTCCATTCCCCTCTGCCATTACCACTAATAACCCTGTGATCTCCATTTCTGTGGTTCTGTTCCCATTCTGGTGGTTTGCTTAGTTTGTTTGTTTGGGGTTTTGGGGGGTTTGGTTGTTGACAGTTGTAAGTCTGTCATCATTTCACTGTTCATAGTTTTGATCTTCACTTTTTCTTAGCTAAGTTCCTTTAACATTTCATATAATAAGGGCTGGGTGATGAACTCCTTTAACGTGACCTTATCTGGGAAGCACTGTATCTGTCCTTCCATTCTAAATGAAAGCTTTGCTGGATAGAGCAATCTTGGATGTACATCCCTGCCTTTCATGACTTCGAATACTTTTTTCTGGCCCATTCTTGCCTATTATATTTCTTTTGAGAAATCAGCTTATCGTATTATGGGAACTCCTTTGTAGGTAACTGTCTCCTTTTGCTGCTTTTAAGATTCTCTCCTTCTCCTTAATCTTGGGTAATGTAATTATGATGTGCCTTGGCGTCTGCTTCCTTGGATCCACCTTCTTTGGGACTCTCTGAGCTTCCTGGACTTCCTCGAAGTCTATTTCCTTGGCCAGATTGGGGAAGTTCTTCATTATTTTTTCAAATAAGTTTTCAATTTCCTTCTCTTTCTCTCTCCTTGTGGTACCCCTATAATTCCAAAGTTGGAGCATTTAAAGTTGCCCTGGAGGTTCTTAAGCCTCTCCACATTTTTTTGAATTCTTTTTTCATTCCATTCTGGTTGAATGTTTATTTCTTCCTTCTGGTCCACACCATTGATTTGAGTCCCAGTTTCCTTCTGATCACTGTTGCCTCCCTATACATTTTCCTTTATTTCCCATTTCACAGCCTTCACTTTTTCTTCTATTCTGCAACCATATCCACAATTTCTGTGAGCATCCTGGTTATCAGTGTTTTGAGCTATGCATCTGATAGGCTGGCTATCTTGGCATCACTTAGCTCTACTTTTTCTGGAGCTTTGATCTGTTCTTTCATTTCAGCCTCTTTTTGTTTTGACATACCTGTTACGTAGTAAGAGATGGAGCCTTAGGTGTTCACCAGGATGGGGCAACCCACATAGCTGCATCTTGGTGCTATATGGGGGGCAGGAGAGTCTCAAGAAGGAACAGTGCTGCTTGCTCGGCTCTCTGCCAGCTTTTAGCCACTCCCCCCCCCACTACCCACAAGCAAATTGGACCCTTCTGATTCTGGGTGGGTGGGTTTGTGTACATTCTAGGACCCTGTGGGTCTCTCGGCTGAACTCTCCTATGAGGTTGGAAGTGTCTCCTGCCGCTACAACCCCCCACAGGTGTTTCCAATCAGAAGTTTTGAGGCTTTATTTGCCCATGCTGGAGCCCTGGGTTGTGTGGTCTGTCTCCCTCCACCCCCCAACCCCCCTCCCGCCCCGCCCACACCAGTCTGGATGAATGTTTAACTCCTTGGTTGTTGGACTTCCATACGGTTCAATTTTCTGGCAGTCCTGGTTGGTTCGTTTTCAAATTTGTTGTCCTTCCTTTGATTGTACAAAGAGGCACACTGTATCTACCTACACCTCCTTCACAGCTGGAAATCCTGAACGTACCAGTTTTTTGATCCACTCATTTACTAATGGGCCTTTGGCTGTTTCTAGCACTTGGCTATTGTAAACTGTGCTGCTATGAACACTGGGGTGCATAGGTTCTTTTGGATTGGTGTTTCAGGATTCTTAGGGTATAATCCCAGCAGTGGAATCACTGGGTCAAAAGGCAGTTCCATTTTCAGTTTTGTGATGATATTCCATAGTTTTCCACAGTGGCTGCACCAGTCTGTCATCCCACCAACAAGTGCACTAGGATTCCCTTTTCTCCACACCCTTCCAGCATTTGTTGATTGTTGACTTATTAATGATCTAGTTTTCTTTATGATTCCTGACTCTAGGCATTCCTGTTAATGGTTTCTAAAGGTGAGATGCCAGACCAATCAGAATAAAGAAAGCCAAAAAAATTGTTATGACTTCCCCTGTACACAGTGACAGAGTATCAACCCCTGTATTTCTGTAATACTTTACTTACACTGGACTGCCTCCCTTGGAGGAAAATTTCCTATAAACTTAGCTCTGGGGAGCAAATCAGCAGCAACTTTTTATTGACATCTGTTAAGAGAAACCATACAAGTCTTTGTCTTCAAACAGTGAATGTGATTCTCTGATTTTTTTTTTAAATTTGGTCTCCCTAATCATTTTACAGAGTCAATCTTCTGTAGTCCTTGCCTGCTCAGCCTGCCCCACCCATGCCTGAGTATTTCCAATCTGTTTCTGCTCCCTGCTGATACCTTGTTCTTGAGCACAGCTATGCCTTTTTTTAGTACAATAGTACTAAACTGCATGAACTGCATTGTACTATTTTGACCAGAAGCCCCAATCCACCTTTAAGTCATACATCATGTTGACAGAAAATCAGATCTAAAGACTGTAAGTTCACACTATTATATAAAATCAACACTATACTATAAGTTATAACTGTATAGTTTCAAAACTATGGTTTTTTAAACCTTAAAAAATAGAGAGACGTATTTAAAAGTTCTCAGCTTTATTTCAACGTACTTGTAAAAGATAAATTACAGTGTAGAAAATGTCATTTGTTAGGAAAGAAGTACAAAAAGGTACTTGCAAAGAGTTTTGGAAGTACAACATTCCCTCAACCATTTTCCCAGTACAAGACCTCTGGGTGTTTAATTAATATCCAACCTTCATAAAACTTATCTCTCAATGCAAGATACTTTGGCCAATGTTTAGATAGGACAACGTTTATATTTGTATATGACAAAACTCAATTCACATTTTAAACAAAAGGGTGTGCAAGAAAAGTTCCGAGTTACATTCCAAATATAATTGAAAGATGGTCAGAATATTAAAAAGCACATCAAGTATCAAAGTGTAGGCACAGGATGACGTGTGAGCTATTTTCTGGCACTGTGTGCTTGTCCTGAATATATTTCCACAGCCTCTCGTATTTATTTAGTCCTTGTTTTGCTTACTGTTAAATGAGTCTTAAAGTGTTTAAGGAAATGTAAGAAGAAAACTTCGGGATGGGCAGAAAGCAATTAATTGTAATAGAAGAAAAGATTTCATTGCATATAAAATTGACCTGCTCCCCTTATTATTTCTTAAACATGACAGTATTTTACTTATATGTAGGTGATTTATAAAAAAGTGTCACACATTTCAAATTGGTTATAGGATTTGGGTTCATAATTAACAATATAATTTTTTCCCATTTAAAATAAAGGCAAATAGGTTCCCAGTCAGCATTTTCACACACATCTGCTTTTCAGAAAGACTATGACCTTAGTGGATAAAGACTATATTGTTTAAAAACAGGATATGCACATGTTTCTGCTACTGAAAATAGACTTTTAAATATAATCAAATTATAAGAGAACTACAGTAATTCTAAGGAAAAAAATCACAATGTTTCCATTTGACCATTTTATAACCTAAAAGAACAATTTCACATGGTTCAGCATGCAAATGTAAAATTTACCCCAAATTTAGATGTCAGGAAAATTTATAAAAATATTACCTGCTAAATCAAATCATACACACACACATACACACATGTGTGTATGTGTGTGTGTGTGTATGTATATATATATTCAAAAACATAACCTTTATTTCAAAGGCACTTTATACTTAGTCCGTTTATAAAACATCACAATAGCATGGATGGAACTGGAGAGCATTATGCTGAGTGAAATTAGCCAAGCGGTGAAAGACAAATACCATATGATCTCACCTATAATAGGAACCTAATGAACAAAACAAACAAGCAAAATAGAACCGGAGACAAGGAAACAAACTGACAGGGACCATAGGGAAGGGGGAGGGGAATAAAGGAAGAAAGTAGGGAAAGGGCCTACCGTATTTTGCTGGGTATAATGTGCAATTTTTTGGCCCAAATTGGAGGGAAAAAATAAGGACACACATTATACCTGGGATAGTACTTATTCCACATCTATATGAATGTTTTTAATTATTTTATTTATGCTTATAATGTAATGTAGGAATTGAAGATGACATTTCTGATATTGACAGTGACAAAGAGTTCTTGCCCTTCTGATGGATAAATATCGTAAATTTTTAACTAGTGCATAAAATTTCTTGTACCTTGTATCTGTTCTTGTGTTTTATAGTTATTTGTTACATAAAATTTCTTGTACCATAATATGCTCGAAAATAAATGCTAAAATTCCTTTATAATATAAAAAACAATTAAATATAAATCAATAAAAATTGAATTAAAAAACTAAAACAGAAGTTTTTTTCCTGAAAGACTTCCTGGAAGTCTATTTCCTTGGCCAGATTGGGGAAGTTCTTCATTATTTTTTCAAATAAGTTTTCAATTTGAAAGCATTTAAAGTTGCCCTGGAGGTTCCTGGGTGTGCACTATACACAGAAGAGCATTATACACGGCAAAATATTGTAAAGAACATATATAAACAACCCATGGTAAAAGGGTGGGGACTGACTGTGGGAGAGCAGATGGGGCAGGGGAGAGCAACAGGGGGAAATTGGGACAACTGTAACAGAACAACAATAAAAAAAATTTTAAGCATATTAAACATGGCATCTTTTTAAAAAGTCTAATATATAAAACAATTTTTTAAAACAAACACAAAGCCCTGGCTGGTGCGGCTCAGTGGACCGAGTGCCAGCCTGCAAATCAAAGGGTTAATGGTTTGATTCCTAGTCAGGGCACCTGCCTGGGGTGCAGGGCCAAGTCCCCAATAGGGGGCACGTGAGAGATAACCACAATGGATGCCTCTTCTCCTGTCTTTCTCCCTCCCTTTCCCTCTGTCTAAAAATAAATAAAATCTTCAAAAATAAAAAAAAAACATATACAGGAAAAAACAAAAACAAAATATCTTTACATAATTTAAGTCTCAACTTGTTTTGGTGAAATCAAAGAGAATATTTCAGATCTCAATGTTTTAATATGTTAATAAATAAGGCAAATGATTTTTAAAAAATAAACCAACAAGTGACTGAACAGAAGAACAAATGTGAATTCTAGCCACCTCTGCCCCAGTGAACAAAATAACAAATATATTAATTCTGTATTTCAGACTTTCCAGCCTTTAAAATTAAGATGGTTACGTAAGATTGCTATTAGTGCTATTTAACTTGCCACAAAATCTCACAGATTTACTTAGCTGTCAAAAACAACTTTTCCATGCTGACAATTGCCTTTTGGTCTCTGAAAACAGGATCCTATTATATGTTTCCTAGTTCACAGCTGAATTCACAGCAGCTGTGAGGCTAAGAAATGCCAGCAACCAATTAGGGTGGCATAAACCTTGTCTAGCAACTATAATTGGTTGCAAATGCAGAAGAGCCAAAATAAAACATACAAGAATTTTTAAAAAATCACTGGCGAGTATTTTAAAGTCTGAATATTTAAAATGCTAGCAAATATATGTATTTTATTAAAAGGATATAGTGGTAGAACATTAGGAAAACATGAAAAAGCAAGTCAATTCTTTTCAGACACACGGTGTTTAAAAAAAAGGTTGCTGCTGTTTTTGAATTACAAATCTATGCTTCTTAATTTCTTATTACTTAATAGCTGAGGTATGCATTAGTATACATGTGACAAGTCTTAAGGGAAGTAAACATTTTATCAGTTCTTCTGGAGCTGTTTCTATGAAATTTTCTTTTCATACTTCTAAAATAGTAAAGCCTTAATAAAAATTGCAAACCCAAATCTACAACCATTACTAAAAACAGAAGTTGAAATCTAAAATTGTTTACAATGGTAATTTCCAAACCCTTTAAAGCTGTTAAAATTTATTTTTATAAATTTAAGATGACAAGAAATTAATGCTGTATAAATATTACCTAAAAATACTATTTGTCAGTTTGATTCCAGGTCAGGGCACATGCCTGGGTTGCAGGCCAGGTCCCCTAGTTGGGGGCACGTGAGACGCAGCCCAATGATGTTTCTCTCACACCTTGATGGTTCTTCTCTCCCTGCCACCCCCTCTCTCTAAAAGTGAGTATATAAAATCTAAAATAAAAATTTAAAAAGTGATCCTAAATAAATAAAATAAAAATACGATTTAATATTAATAAGTCACTCAAAAATCTATTAAGTCACTGGGCATTCATGTGTATATAGCCATATAATGAAACTAATGCAAAAATCCAGTTTATATGCTAACAAAATATGTATTTCTCAAATATATGTATTCTTGATAAAACCTCTAGTAAGCATATTTTTCAAACATAATACCAACGCATATTTGAATGGTTCTTTTTCATCAACTTTAAAAATAGTGATAAAATCTAGTTTTCTCCTTTTGTATCTTCAACAAGTGGGGACTAAGGAAAAGCAAACATCAATACCCATTCTCAGAAGAACAAAAATATAAATATTACTCTGAAATATAAAGTAACACTCAGAACCAGTGTTTGGCAGAATAATGTCACTTCCAGAGGGTAAGTAAAATACATGATAGTCCAGGTAGCTGGTAAACACATATCTAAAGGAAGCCCCTTTTACCAAGTTCCTGCCAGAAGAGAATCTTGATAAATCATGTTTTTCTAATTTCGTTATTTTTCAATGACGAAATTAAAGTAATATTGAGTTGACATTCAATATTATCCTAGTCTCGGTGTACAGCACAGTGGTGAGTCATTTAGGTAACTTACAAAGCAGTCCCTCTGATAGGCAGCACCCACCTGACACCATACGTAGTTTGATAAATTACCTTAAAACACACCTCAAAGCTTTTGGGACTTCATGTGATTAATTAAAATCACTCTTAAACAGATTCCCCATTTTTCCTCAATTTTGAATAAAATACTGATTCTAGTAAAATAAATCAGCTGTATAGTTAGTTGTAAGGACCAAGTGTCAGTGTAAAATGCAAATTCAAAAATTTGAGCCCTGGCTGGCGCAGCTCAGTGGATTGAGCCCAGGCTGTGAACCAAAGGGCTTCAGTGCTCGATTCCCAGGCAGGGCACATGCCTGGGTTGTGGGCCAGGTCCCCAGTGGGGGCCACAGGAGAGGCAGCCACACACTGATGTTTCTCTCCCTCTCTTTCTCGCTCCCTTCCATTCTCTAGGAATAAATAAATAAAGTCTGTAAAAAAAAATTTGAGTGCATCTTTCCAAGTAGTAATAGCAAAACATGTTATGTCAATTAGCTTTTGTTGTCTAAGGAGGTTTGTTTTAAAACTCTCTTTTAAAACAGATACGATTCTTTTCTTCAGCTTATTAAAAGGATTCCAAAATGGAAATTTCCAAAATGCAGCTTTAAAATAGGAAGACTAATTGACAATAAAAAAAACACTACTAAAAAAAGCATTATTTCAAAAATGGAAAGCATTGTTAACTACACATAATATTTATACATTATTTTTTGTCTTGCCAACTACCTCAAAGCAGTTTATAATTAATAACTTATATTTTCTCAAACATTAAATGTCAATCTGTTCCTAGATGCCACTGACCAGGAAATGAGGGCAGAAAAGAATTTGATCTTTGCTGGAGATCATTACAGGAGACGCAGCAGAAGTCAAACAAACTCACAAACTCTGTCTGATGTCCAGGTTTTGTTAGGTAATCTAAGCAGCGATGAAAAGAATCCTTAATGAGGACTATGTAGGCGTCACACTTCTTCAATAACTTTGGGGGAACAAGAAGCCATTAGAGAAGGACATAAATAATGCCTCAGCTGACACTGGTAACAGTGCTGTTGCTGTTTAGTAAATCCCTTGGGAACGTGACTTTGCCAAACATAGAGACCTTTTGTTTTTGTTTATCACATTTAAGATGTTACTGTTTGTAACTAAATTTACAAAGTTCTAACATTTCCTTTCTTAGACTTTAAACACAAAGCTGGAATTGTGTCACAAGTAGAGAAAAATGAGCATGAGACAGCTAACAATTTTCATGAAGAAAATACAACTTAATAATGGGACAAACTTCATTCACACAGTAAACTAATTTTCAAATTCTTATCTCCTCTGTCCATTGTTTTGAAATGGATCTGAAAAATTAATATTGCTCAGCTTCTCTGGGGTAACCAGCAAAATGGATCTTTTTAGGATTTTGGTGATGAGTGCATCCATCACACTGCACACTAACAATTTGGTAGAATTATTATTCAGAAGGACCCACTGTGCAACTATTTAGAAAATTTCCATCCCAAATTTGCACATAGGTACTAACAAAAATGTCTTATATAAAGGGGCCATAATGACATCAAAAAGTACTAAATCACTAGTTTCCCAATATTATTCTGCATATTTGGGGCTGAAGAAAGAGAGGATTAAAAACGATTCAAAACCGCTAGTGAAAAAGAACATAAAAACTGAATTTCTAAAATCTTAAATTATATGATCAAGATTCCAGCTGATACAGTGAAAATGTAGGGGGAAAAACACTTAAAAACTTCATAAAGTATTTTTAACTAAAGTTTAATAAATCTCACTTTTTAATTAAAAAGTCATTCTTCATATCTATATTCCCCTTGGTGACAGAGTATCTGAATCGTATCTTTTAGTCACTGGTTGAGAAAGAAAATTATTTCCTACATAGAAGACCAGAGCTTTACAAGTGGTATTAAACCAACACATGCTGATAGTCTAAAGTTTTTTAGTGTATGTGCTGCCAAAGCAAACACTAGCCCAAAGTTTTGAAAACTGCCTTTCACAGACATTCTGCTTGGATATATTATGCAATACTAGCTATCTAATTGCTCCCTGGCTCAAATTCTTACTTATTCAAAAGGGAATTCCAAGCCAATAAATCTGCACTATTCTGTGACCATTTCATAGCTGCACGTAGATATCATCTACAGAGAGATATCATGCCAAACAGAGAGATTGTTTCAAGAAAGAGAGAATGAATCAACTGTCAAATGCTGTTAACAAATCAAGTAAATTAAGAGCAATGCCTAATAGGAAAAATGAACCAAGATTTGGGTTTTTTTAAGGTCAAAAAAAAGTAACATTCCAGTATGTTGATGGAAATGATTCAATGATGATGATGATGAATATTGATGAGGCAGCACAAAGAGAGAACAAATGAGGCAGTCACTTTGGGCAGGTGGCAGGCCATAAAGTGCCGTGTACCTGTGGAGAAAATCGGACTAAAATAGGAATGGAGTTTATCCATGGCAAAGTAAGGCAGGCAGTTACAGGTGCAGATAGATACTGGTACTTGGGTAGATGTGGAAGACTTGCGTAAGTTCTTTTCTGACTGCTTTTTTATTTCTAATTGGTAAAATGACAAGCAAGGTCATTTGCTGAGAGTTAGGGTTAGCAAATAAATATAAAGAATTTTATGATAACAGTCAGCAAGGAAACAGTGAATGGGCTAGAGATGACGTAGCCATGAATTTCAATTGTGATCAATTATCACTTCTCAGCCTTCTGGCTAAGATCAAGTGTAAACTGTGATCAGTCAGCATAATTATAATTCTCTCCCCACCCCAGTCAGTTTTAAACAATCAAGAAAGGGCAAAGAGGTTTATAATATACAAAAGGAATGAGTTTATAAAATATATAAAAGGAGAGATTCTGATCAAGACAGGAGCAAGGTAGTAGAGGAAGTTAACATATAAGGTAGGGTTTATAAGGAAGAAAGTGAAGACATGAGGGAGTGTCTTCAAACAAACAATAAAAAGTAGTAGGATTAGGCCTGGCTGGTAGTAGGTCAGTTGGCTGGAGCATTATTCCAATATGCCAAGGATGTAGGTTAAATCACCAGTCAGGAAACATACAAGAATTAACCAATAAAGGCACAAATAAGTAGAGAACAACAAAGATCGATGTCTCATTCTTTGCCCCCCCTTCCTATATCTCTCTAAAATCAATCAATAATTTTTTTAAAAAGTAGTAGGATTATAAATCCTGATGGGATCAAAAGATTAGTGGAGTCAGGATACAATAAGTTATATGCTGGACGGAGTGGTGACTGAAAAATGGGATGCTTCCAATTAAGAATATGGAAGACACTGCACAGAGACGCAGGATATGGTGAGCCAAGGGCAAAATCTCTGGAACAAAGTGAAGGACCGAAGTTCAAAGTTCTGAGAGGCCAGGGAACAGGAAGGATCATCTACATATGAATGTTTCAATTACCAAGTAAGAGTACCAAGTACCAAGTACTTACCTTACTAGGTAAGGGTAGAGCAGGAGAGACTAACCGTGAGTCAGAAGTTTTTTATATATTTTGTATAATAACCCCTTATTAGATGTATGATTTGCAGGTATTTTCTCCCATTTAGTAAGTTACCTTTTCACTTTGTTGATGGTTTTGTTTGCTGTGCAGAAGCTTTATAATTTGATGTAGCTCCACTTGTTTATTTTTGCTTTTGTTACCTAAACAGGGTGAATTTTATGTGAATTATACCTCAATTTAAAAAAGAGCAGGTCACAGTAACTAGAGAGAACACAGGGAAACTGAAAAGGGCCAATGGCAGAACTCTGGGCAACACCAACATTTAAGAAGTGGACAAGGAACAAGAATTTAGATTAATAAATAGTTCAAAGAGGAAGAGAACTCAAAAAACAAGGTACAATCAAGTCCAAGGAATCAGTTTTTAAAAGTAGGAGGAAACAGATGAAAGTACTATAATTGACAAAGAATAAAAAAATGTTCACCTCTACTAGTTATAATGCCACTTTAAATAACAATTCACTATTTCTGCCTATGAAACAATTTTATGGAGATATAATTCAAATAACATTCAATCTATCCATTTAAAGTTATACAATTTAATGGTTTTTAGTATATTCACAGATGTTTACAACCATCACCAAGAATACTTTTATAACATTCTACTCACCTCAAAAAGATATTACCTAGCCTTTATTTTTATATACATTTTTCAACTTTTAGAAATTGTTTATTTTCTGTCATTTCCATTCTGTTAAGAGTAGCTTAAGACCACTGAGCGGTTGTTCCGGCCCATCCAGTGGCCTGAGTAGTGGGAGATGAGAACCAGTTTTCAGTAGGAAACTGCGGAATAGGCAGAGGGCACCTGCGCACCTTCAGACCAGTCAGTGACCTCAGGCTGAGCAGCAATGAACTTGGGAGCTGGAGCAGTCCATTCACCCTGAAATTCCATCTTGGTCACAGCTTTTTCAGCAGCAGCCTGTTCTTCTTTCCTAATTTCTTCAGGATCTCTGCAGCAGTAGACATCAGGCATGACCTCCCATGGGCGTTGATGGGAGATGGTGCCACACATGCGTAGTACTACTTTCCAGGCTAGCATCCACCACATCAGACCCACTCGGTGAGCCCCCTTGCTGTTGCAAGGAATGGCAATGTCCGCATAGGGCAGAGGAGACTCTGTGTTACACAGAGCAATGGCAGGCAGGTTAACATTAAGATGCCTCTGTGAGAGCCTGGTGGTCAGCCCCGGGATCAGTAACCACCAACGGCTGCCTAGATTTGGTTAGTGAAGATTCCAGGAGTGAAGTGGCTGGCAACAGAAGTAGCTTTAGTGGCAGCAGCAAACTACAGCACAGCTTCATGGCCAGTATTCCCGGACGATATGACACTGACACCAGTGGGGTTCTCAAGGGCAACAATGGCATAAGCTCCCAGCAGAAGCTTCTCCCAGGTGCAGATGCCATCACCTTTCCTTTTGTAGATGTACTGTTCCATTTAAAAGTCAAGGCTGGTCCCACCTAAGTGGGTTCCTGCTGCAAGGAATTTGAGGATGTCCCCCTCCTTTATGTGCAGGACATCAAGGGCTCCAGACACTGTGAAAGTTTCCCTTTAAAAACAATGCCCAGTGCTGTAGGGGCCCCTCTCTGGGTAGCATGGATCGGCAATATCCCCAATCCTTATAACTCCCTGATTTCCTCCAACCCTCCATTGTAAGCAATCACTCATCTACTTTCTGTCTCTAGATTTACCTATTTTTGACATTTCACACAAATGGAATGATACAATGTGATCTTTTGCGACTGGCTACTTTCACTAAGCATAATATTTTAAACATTTTTCCATGTTGTAATATTCCATTATGTGAATAAACCATAATTTGTTTATTCATCAGTTGATAGTAAGTGGGTTGTTTCCACCTTTTAGGTATTATGAATAATGCTATGAACATTTATGTACATGCTAACATATGGACAAATGTTTTTGTTTCTCTTGGACATACTCCTAGTACACTGCACTGCTGTTTGTTTGACTTGATTTTCTTGGAGCATTACTGAGTAGAAGGTACAGAGATTTTTCATATACTCTCTTGCTCTCACACATGCATAGCCTCCCCTATTAGTAACACCCCCTACCAGGGTAGTACACTGATTACAGCCAATGAACCTACACTGTACTCAAAAGCCCAGTATGGTTCATTCTTAACATTCTACAGGTTTGGCAAAAGTATAACAACATGTATCTGCCATTACAGTATCATGAACAATATTTTCACAGCCCTAAAAATCCTTTGTGCTCTGCCTATTTATTCCTCTCCCCACTCCCAACCACTCGAAAATGTTTCAAAAACCCTGAATTGTTAAAGAAGTGGGAACATGGGTAATCTATTCATTGCTGGTGCTAAGTTCACAATTCATTCAGTCAATAGTCAATGAATGCCTGCTATGTGCCAAGTACTATACTAGAAGCTAGGTTTATAGTAGAGAACCAGCCAGACATGGTCTGTGCCTTCACCAACCCCCCCCAAATCCACAGAAATAAATACAGATGGTCCCAACTTAAGATGGCCTGATGATATTTTGACTTTACAATAGTGTGAAAGCAATATACAGTCAGTATAAACTACACTTTGAGTTTGAATTTTGACCTTTTCCTGATCTAGCCAATGTGAAGCACGATACTCTCATGAGGCTACGCAGTAGCAGTGAGCCGCAGCTTTCCATCAACCATACAATCACCTGGGTAAACAACTAATAATCTACAGCAGGGGTGTCAAACTCATTTTCACTGGGGCCCACATCAGCCTCATGGTTGCCTTCAAAGGGCTGAATGTAATTTTAGGACTATAAAAATGTAACTACTCCTTCACTAGGGGCAAGGAGCTGTTGCTGGGTAGAAACAAGATGCCTGGCCAGAGAAAACAAGGTGGAGGGCCACATTTGGCCCAGGGGCCTGGTGTTTGTCACCTATTCTCTACAGTAGGCTATGTCACCAGTGTTTTTTGGATACTGTGTTTTGCAGGCATATCATCATGTATACAAGACACCCATCCGTCTTCTGCTTCTGCTCAGAAGAAAAAGGTAATTACAGACAGCTTTTGACTTTCAACAGGGTTACATTCCAATAAGTATTCTAAGCACATTTAAGATAAGACAAGCTCAGCTATGATGTTCGGTAGGTTAGGTGTATTACATGTATTTTCAACTTACAACATTTTCAACTTATGATGGATTTATTAGGATGTAACCCCATCCCAAATTGAGGAGCATCTGTACAAAATATAACAACATTTATTAAGGAAATGTAAACTGTACTAAAAAAAGGAGAGTAAGAGAAGACATGAAATTTTGATATGAGAGCCAGGAAAGGACCCTCTGAACAAATACAGAAATAATCTTGAAGGAGAGAACTAAAAGCAAGAATTTAGTCAGGCACAGTGGGCAAGGAGAAAGTTTTAGGTGTAGGGCACAGCTTGGGCAAAAGCTCTTGCATGGGAAAGTTGGTTTAAAAAAAAAGGCCAGTGAGGCTAAACACTGGGAGCAAGGAGTTAAGTATGTGAGATGAGACAGGAAAGGTAAGAACCTGATCCCATAAAGCTTTAAAATGTGATGTCCTCCAAAATCTTGACATACTGATAATCTTCCCTTATTCCTTATTTTAAGTCTCTTCTCATTCCTCTGGCTTTTCCCCTTCAAATACAAATATGCTGATTTGATTTCTTTTCATTAAGCAAACAAATTATTGGGTGGCATAGCTGTGCATTTCATATTTCCTCTATAAAAATGAAAGCTCCACGCAGACACAGATTTTTGGTCTTCCCCCTACCCCCAATGATGTATCCTCAATACCTAGTACATTGCCTAAACTAAGTACTCAATACATACTGGTTGAACGAACACATAAACAATACACACACTCTTATCCAAACACCCCACCATAAAAGGCTGGTGTTTTGAATAATGTCCTAGAATTAAGAAAATGTAGAACAGTTAAAGAACAGAAGTAACTAGCTTTAAGAGATTAAGTTTATCAAGTCTGACCTGAGAAACAAAGCAATCTATTTACATGAGTTAACCAACTACAAACTGATTGAACTACAGGGAAGTAATTTATTAGCATAATTTATTTAACTGTGTTCATAGTTTGAAAAATCCCAAACCATAAGGCTGTTCAAATTTATTAAGTAAAAAAATGCAATGTTTATTTTTTATAACTTTTAAATTTAAAAAATCACTTTCTTCTCTATCAAATACAACACATTCCATTTTGTTTTTCTATACTGGCCATCAAAACTAGAACTTAAAAGGTTTTCATTATGTGGCTGGACCTCATGACCATTTCATAAGTTAAACACGTTACCATTTATGGGCCACTTAACTTCGGAAAAAAACCACTGAACCAGCACAGTACAAACTCCATAATCCAAAATGGCAAACCCACAAAATATATGTTGCATATTATGTGAAAAAGGATACAAGAAAACAGGCACTTCTGCAGATAAGAAAGTAACACATTCTCTATGGAAGCAAACTAGCGAGACCTCTCAAAATCGAAAATACTTATAGGACTTTATCCTACATGTATGTAGTATCTTACATACATAGACATGCATATAAGAAATGACAAAAGTTCAAGATAATTCAATATAGTACACTATATAGTAGCTACACATGGAACTATACTGTAATATACCTAAGTTGTAATATATTTAGTCACTAATAAAATGCAGCTATGAGAAAGAATGAGGCTATTACACACTCAAACGTTCTTCGAGATAGGGTTATTATTAAGTGAAAAAATTAAAAAGCACCTGTGTATAATATACCCATTTATAGGGAAAAGGTATGTGTGTACACACATATATAAATACATATACACAAACACACATCTGCCTGAAAATGCAAACCAAACACCTCTGCACAAAATATACATGAACCTGGTAATAAAGATATCTCTTAGGAGAAGAACCAGGTGGCTCAGGGGCAAGGATAGAACAGAGACTTTCCAATATATATCCTTCTGGAACTTTATTATCAACCATGGGACTGTACTGACACTCAACAGAGGTAATTAAATTTAAAAACAAAGTTAAGGGCAGGAGTGGGGGATGCGGAATGAATATGGGAACAGGGCGTGGGCTGGAGGGAGGAGAGTAAAGGTGGAAAAATTGAGGCAACCATAACAGAACAATAAAATATTCGACAAAAAAATAAAAAACAAAAACAAAGTTCAAAGTGTGCATTAAAAGCAATGACACATACCTTGTCCTGCTATACTACTGATGACTACAGGATGAACACAAATTAATTTTTAGACTGTCGAAATTTGAATAGACAGAGTAGTGAAAGAACAGAGTTCACTCTGTTGATTAGATAAGTTCACTTAAGCATACTGGTTATTAAGTATGTAGGTCCTGTGCTAGGCGCTGGAATACAATGGAACTTGAGCCTAACCAGAGATAATCAGATAATACAATCCTGTAAGTATTTTGACAGGGTAAACAGAGGAGATTCAGAGAATATAGAGCAGGGGAACCAGCCTAGCCTAGGAATCCAAAAAAGATGGAATGTTATAGAGAAGCAAAAAGGAGCAACAGTATTTAGCTAGGTTATGTAGAAGTAGAGAGTTCTGGAGTGCCTCAAACAAATGGCAAGAAATGAGACTAGAGAGGGGGGTCAGATTATTTAGGATCTAGCCTGCAGGGGTGTCCCACCTGCAGGCCCACTGGCCACATGTGGCTCAGGTTGGCTATGATTGTGGCAAAACACAAAACTATAAATTTACTTGCAACATTACAAAATTTTTTTGTGACTATGTGTTGCAATGTATTTAATGTGTGGCCCAGAGACGCCAAAAGGTTGTACACCCCTGGTAGAGTAAATTATGTTAGAGTTGGGCTTCATACAAAGGAAATAATCAAAAAAATTTAAAGTAGTTGATCAGGGAGTCCAATTTATATGTCTGAAAGGTTATTCTGAAAAATAATCTACCAAAGGTGGAGAACCCTATTAGGAACTTGTTGCAACAGTACAGGCAAGACATAATGCTAGCCTGGCCAAAGTTATAGAAGGGGGATGGCAAAAGTGTATGGATTGAAGAAGTACTTGAGCAGCTGAATTAAGAGTGCCTGATGATAACACACAAAATTAGAGAGAACAAGGAGTCAAGGAAGCCACCTGAACTTCTCCTTTGGTCAACTGGGTGAAGGTGATGAGAGTTACTGAAGAAGTAGATTTGGGGTAGTAGGTGATGGGTTAATTCAATATTGGACATGCTGACTTTGAGGTATGCATGTGATAGCCAAGTGGAAATAATCAATAATCCACTAGATATACAAACAGTACCCATATGCAGTCAGACTGGGCTAAAGAGAAGCCTTAGTTGAGCTAGAGAGAGCATACTGTGTGAGAAGTACAAAGCCCTGAAGCACACTGACATTTAGAGAATGGAGAAAGAAGCACACGGCAAGATGAAGAAGGGAACGTCTGAGGGTAAGAGGAAAACAAAAGTTTTATTTGCTTTTAGTTAAGAGATGGCTGTTAACAAAACCTCAAAAAATATGTAAGGTTAAAAGTATTGTATGACTCAATAAAACTATACCCAAAGGCCATACAAGGAAAACACACATACACAGGGCCATGAAGTTTGTAGTCAACTCTCAGTATCAGCTGTAAGCGGGGGAAAATAATAAAAATGCAACCCATATATTATTCTAAAAACAATTTCATACATGAGTTTTGCTAAAATAAAAATCACTCAATCTAGACAGCCCCCCCTCACCACATCAATTATACCAGGACTCCCAGCGAGGTGCTCTAATCTGTTGTATTTTCCGGACAATATGGCTGTTCATCTAATAAAAAGCATTCTTTCACTTTTACTTGCCTAAACTTCTTTAAGTCTTATAAGTAAGAAGAAGATGAGAATTTCTTTTTCAAAATAAATATAGAGCCCTGGCAGGTAAGTCTAGGTGGGCTGGGTGTCACCCTGCAAAGGTCACAGGTTCAATTCCTGGTTGGGTCACATGCCTAGGATGCAGGTTTGGTACAAGAGGAAACTTTTGGATTGATGTTTCTCTATTGCATCAGTGTTTCTCCCCTTCTCTTTCTGCTCCCCTTCCCAAATAAATATTTTTTAAATTAATAAAATATTGAGCCACAGAGTATCTGCATCGAGTGCAACAACCATTTAATATTCTGGTGTAACTGACATAGTACCCTTTTCTAGAAAAAATCCTACATTTATTCCCTCAAAGGCATGACACGAAGGGACAAATAATGGCCACACAGCAAATGCTAGTTGGATTAATAAAAAAACACTTGAAAGCAATCTATACCACAGAAAGAAAAATGAAAGCATAGTTTAATTAACATACTGACTTACGCTGCCTGGAATATCCCTATTACACAAAGAATTCTAACGGAATTAGAGTCTAGAGGACTTCAGAAGCAGACAATCTGTGCCCTAGTATTGGGTTGGCCAATAGTCCATATCGTTTTTTTCCATAAAATAGAAGACTTACTTTTCATTTTCACCAATAACTTTATTGATTTGAATATTTTGAGTATGCCAGCTCTCTCACAAGCTACAGGTTGCTGCTAAACATCTTCCAAAGCAGAAGGTAGCCCCACACCAAAGAATTACATGGCCAAAATGTCAATAGTACTACAAAACTTCACAAACCACTTTTGACACGTTTGATCAGTCACAGCACCTTCTCCATACACTGCACAAATATTTTTTGCATTTCAACTGCTTTCTTACCTCTCTTGAAATAATACAGCACAGCACACTAAAAATGTTGTCTATTTCCTTCCATCTTCAGAATTAAAATGGCTGCACAAAAATTCACCAATTTTGATTTTGTTAAATGCACACTAATATGACAGGTGTCAGGATACAATCTAACAAAATTGTTTCAAATGAAGTTAAAGACAACTAAGCATTACTCAAGCCATCATACGCAAAAAATACAATGGACTTTGTGGCCAAATCAACATATTTTCTACCCTATGTATGACCTTGGACAAGTCAATTTCCCCTCTGTAAAAACATAAGCAAGTCTGACCAACAGAAGTATTTCATCAGTGAGCTCTTTGTAGTTCAATTCTAAGACTTACAAATTACGGCCTCCAATTTGTTCTCATTTCCTAAAAATCATATAGGTAAAACCACTATATCCAACATTTCTCTGTAGTAGTACATAGTTATCCACAGGTTAAATTTAAACTTTAAAAAAAAAAGTTTAATGCTGTTTACACTCACAGCAGAATTAGAGTTCATGTGTACATCTTCCAGCAGTAATTCCCTATAACTTAAGTGAAACCGATAAACTCTTGTCTAAATTCAACCCTGGCTGATCTCAAGGATGAAGCTTCTGGACAAATCGCTTGTACATTTGTCATGGAGTTTGAACTATAAACTCAAATGAATAAGGTGGGGTTAATGTTGCTAAGCAGATCTGAATCCTCTCACTGCACTACAGCTCATCTAAGAATTTTTTTATCAAATCCTAAATTTCTCATATTAACAGACGAAACATGACAAAAATGAAACACAAAAATTACCTTAACTGCAACCCTATGTGGCTGATTCTTGTTCTTAAAATATTATAAAGTCTTGTTATTGCTCTATTATTTCAAGTATAGCTTTGACTTCTAACAACCTAAAGTTTGCATACCGCTCCCCCTCCACCTTGCATTTATTTTTTAGAGCAGTTTTAGGTTCACAGCAAAACTAAGCAGATGGTACAGAGATTTCCCATGTATTTCCTGGACCCACATACCCAAGCCTCCCATAGTATCAATATCCCACCCACACTGGGTACACTTGTTACAATTAATAAACCCACAATGGTGTATCGCTAATACCCTAGTTTACATTAGGGTTTTCTCTTGGTGTTGTTTATTTTTTAGGTTTTAAAAAATGTATAGCATGTATCCACCATTATAGCATCATACAGAATAATTTTACTGCCCTAAAATCTACTGTGCTCTCTCTACTATCTCTCACTTTCCCGCTTTTAAACCTTAAACTGCAAATAACACCTAAGAGATTTTCTAAACGCTAAAGTGACATTCAGAATCTTGAGGATGAAAAAGGAAAGCAAAAGCCAGAGCAGAAAAAACGGGTCAAAACAGCAAAGGAAAGTAAATGAGAGCAGCTGCATTTCAGAAATCAAAACACTCCATCCCTTAAAGAGCTAAAGCCAGATCCTTTAAGTTCTGTTTTTCCTTCCCATTCCCTTCCAGGAATTCTGAGAGTCTTGGCTAATACACTATAATTGAGTCTTCTTAAGCAGGCAAAGCAGGTAGCTATAGTTTAAGTAAATTCTTCACCTACATATAAACATTTCCTGGCCATGGCTTATACCTTAAACTCACTTGTAAAATATAAATAGCCTAAGTTGGATGATCTTAGAATACTACATTGTAGACTGGCTCTACAGCCCTCTACACTGTAGTCATGAACAGGATTAGCTTGATTAAATGGAACTGAAGAGACTTTATAACCTACACTCAGACTCCCCAAATGTTAAGTCCACTGCTTTCAAGACACCTGTCCTTTATTTAGCATAAGTGACATATCACCATATAACATCAATTCTTTTTGCATTGGTATGTATCTCATCTGTCCCTTAATCATTGCTCACCCTCCTAGACTGATGCAATCTTATCCTTGCTAGCTCATTTTCAGCACTACTCTCCCTCTAATCTATCACGAGCAATAGCTAACTCCTATTACTGCTTTTAAGAGATTAAATGCTACAGCAGTTTCCAAGTGTCCTAGAAATTAATTCCAAGATGCCTTACCTTACCTTTGTTTCCAAGTCTTTAACAAGGTGCCCTAGATTACCCCTCCTTCCTTTATTTTTCTTATCTATCATTCTCCAGTCTGCCTGTTCTAAATGCTCTTTACCTGACAAGCCCTTCATTTTCAGCTCATGGACCTCCCAATATATTGTGTCACATGCAGGAAATGCCTCCTTCCTGTCACCGCAATCTACTGATCATCTTCTTCCCACCATTTAAACTTTACTCTCCAAGAAGTCTTGTCAGATCACTGATAGGAGTCCCTACTTTTTCTAAAATAATAGATCAGAACCTTCGGTGGAAACACCAGTGTATGAAGCATTTTTTTAAAAAAAATAACGATGTTCAGGCTTCATGTTAGACCAATTAAAAGAATCTCTATGCAAAGGATAAAGACACTGGTGGCATTAGGTATGTGTGGGGATCAAGTGTTTGTTTATGCTGGGTTTCCCCCAAAGCCCTATATGTAATTTCAATGAGCAGCCAAGCTTATGAGCCCTATTAAACCTACTCGGTCTAGAAACAAAACACCCACAACTACATTTTTTCCATATGTTCTCTAAATATATCATCCATATACTACACCCCTAAAATACACTTACCACATAGCCTTGACTAGCACACATAATTTAAATATCTGAAACAGGTCTTTATGAGGTTTAAACACTATACAGTAGTTTATATTCTCTAAGCATACATTTCCTTTTCTGTAAAATGCAGACAATACCATCTACCTTACAGAGCTGTCATAAAACTAAAGCAAGAGACTGGATATTACACATGTAGCAAAGCAACTGACTTATCAGGGCACAAATGATAAAGCCCTTCAGGTGTCAAGAGTAATACCTGGATTCACTTCTCTTTTTTTTTAACACTTGAAAAAATAGTCTTTTTTAAAATTTATTTTTAGAGAAAGGAAGGAATAGGAAAAGACAGAGAAAGAAAAAAATATCGATCTGTCATTCCACTTATTGATGCATTCACTGTTTGGTTTTTTTATGTGTCCTGACTGGGGATCAAACCCACAACCTTCTTATGTCAGGACAATGCTCTAATCAACTGAGCTATGTGGCCAGGGTGGACTCACCTTTTTAAGAAAGAAACAAAATTCAAGTAGTAGTATGGAAGATACAAGTTATCTGAATGAGGCTGAAAAGATAGTTGCTGGCCAAGATTTATAATCAAAAAGGTCATTGTTTGCCTCATGTAGAGACTCAGCAAATTTTACCATGTGTATGTCCCATTCTGATCCTGTATTTCCTTTTAAAAATTTTATATAGGTGAAATATGGTTAAAATTCACACCAAAACCAATGAAAACCTTGAGAAAAAATCTCTAAAAGTAAAATAGGGTCCAGTGAGCTGCCTGATACATACAGTCCCCTAGCCACCCTGTGTAGGCAGGTTGCACCCAAATTACACAGAAGCACCAGCAGCTGACTGAATCTGTTTTTATGCTCTGCTTCCCTGGTCCCTGTGGGTTTACAAGCACCCTAACCTAGGATATCTAGAGAAAAACCTGGGGCAAGGGCCTGGTCTGTCAGAAACTCAGAACTGAATAAACCTAGTCCTTTAAATATCAAAACCAAGATATAACGTTGTAAAGTTCAAACTCAAATTGGGTATTAAAGACAGAAAGTAGGCCAGTAATGACCAATAAGGCCAATGTCAATGGACTGACAAGGGCTACCAGGACTGGTGGTATTGTATTAAGGAAAATATTTAGGTTGATTATGAGTTCATCAGGAAAGCACACCATGAAAAATAATGGATATTGGTCATGGGGAGGACATGAAAGGGGGAACATGTATGACATTTATTTTCTATCCAGAAGACCATAACTTCACGACTAAAGAGCCTAACCTAAAAAAGGTAAATGGTAACGATGTATACAGAGAATAGCATACTTATATTAGTATGAATCAATCATTTATTCAGTTGCTTTTGAGGGCAGGAATTGTGCATGCCTTATTTGTTTTTGTATCTCCAAGAACTATCAGAATATCTGATATATAATAGGCTGTTAACAATAAGAAAACAGAAATATGAGACCCCATTATTTTGTGACATGGTATACTCATTCAAGATTTATTCACCAAAATACCCTCACACCCCAGTAAAGGTCCATTTTATTGCAAGCTTGATTGTAGTGGGTAGTGGGAAAAATAAGTAGTACCAAAATTGAGAAAGCCCTAGGCAAAGACTAGCTTTAGGAGCATGACTTTTAAAAGGGACTTCTCTACCCTAATTTTATTCTCAGGAGATAGCAATAAAGTTAACTGAAACTTAAGGTTAAGTAAGCAACAATGAAACAATTCTCCATTTCATTTTTGTTTAAATTTTCACTAGACAGATCCCAATGACCATGAACTTTAATTTATTTAGCTCTCTATATTAAATATATGGCCCAGCATGCACTATGTGGAATCAAGCACTTAAATGTTTAATATGGTGAGGTTCTAACGTCTATTTTCACTTAGGCACTACAATATCACTAGCATTACTTAGAAAAAAATGAGTTGGTTATATGATGTAAGGGCCACCTAACCAATACCTGCTCCATAACTGGTCCAGAAGAGCGAAAATTAGTTCTATTTAGGACTTAAAAATTATATCTATTTTTAAGATCAGAAATATGATCTCAAAACAATCACCTTCAAAGATGATTTTAGGTTACAGGACAGCAGTGTTAAAAGCAAAGAGGCATTGCTAAATCCAAAAATTAAGCTTTGCAAATGATTCATGACACTTTAAGGACAAGCATATTTATGACTAAAAAGAATGGGACCAGATGATCTCTCAGAGAATACTGATTTTCTACACTCACGCCTCCTTCCCTACTTGAACAGACACATAGCCTTTCCCCATAGTTTCAAAAATTTGTCATGAAAATAAAGTGACTGGGCAATGAATATAGATTCCTAGCTTTCAGTTGGAATTCTGGAGCAACTAATGGCTAACTACTGAAGAGGGGCTTTAAAGGCTTGCTTTGCTGAATCTTAATCCTTATAGTCAGAATTCAACTTGATCTCACCAATTTGGCAATTTTTGTTTTTAATCCTCACCCAAGGACATCTTAGAGAGTGGGGAAGGGAGGAAGAGAGAGAATAAAAAGAAAACATTGATTAGTTGCCTCCTGTACACACTGACCAGGAACCAAACTTGCAACCTAGCCACTTGCTCTAACTGCAAATCAACTGCAACCTTTTAATATGAGACAATGCTCCAACCAACTGAGCCATGCTGGCCAGGGCAATCTGGCAAAATTTAAACTAAGTTATCAACTGTAGGTTTTCTGAGCCTCTTTGGTGGCAGTAGTAGTAAGGATTTTATTTACAGGGGCTTTTGTATCTCAAAAAGTACGCATTGCATAAAACCTTCATACCATCAACAGCAAATATCTGCCAGCACTTAAAGAGAGAGCTAGGAGAGAAACAACTTATACAGTCTTTGGTCCCGACTATATGGCCCCTTGTTAACTATGTCATCATGACAAATAATGCAACTTCAAATTCATTTGTATAATGATGAATCTACCACCTTCCTACCCTGATTACCTCATATAGATTCTGGTAGGATCCAATTAGATAACCCATTTGGAAAACCATGAAAGCCTAACAAACACATATATGGAACCATTATCATGCTAGTTATCATGCAAAAGGAAATTATTAATCCACGAATTCCTCCATTCCTCCCACTCTATCATCAACAACATAACTGTACCTACAGAACACTATTGAATGTCCTGCTTAGTGGTTTGATTACTTAAATTCATAAAAGCTATTCTCCAAAGGTCTATATAATGACAGTAAAGAACTAGCAAAAGAGTAAATATGGCAAAGTCGGTAGAGAATTAGGCCATTTAAAATAAACGTTTCTAAAGATTGTCTGTCCTATATGCCAAGATCCCCAACAAGTCCTTTGAAATCTTCAATTTCCTCTGGATTTCAGATGCTTGCTTAACGTATTCTTTTCACCAATGTTTAATTAAGAAACAAGAATATCTTCCTCTCACAGTCTTGAGTTTTGTGACCTTCTAACCCACCACACCATACCACTTTTTATCAGATCATTCTAATTGGCCTCTATAAAACTGCTCTCTAGTGGCTTTCCCATGAATGAGAAGCAATTTCCTACATCTTGATCGGGCTGTAGAAAGTTGTATAACATGGTTGCCAAATAATGGAGAACTCTCTCTTTACTATCACAATTTTTGATAAATAGTCTGGTTTGAATCTTGACCACTTACGGTTACTTGGGACTGAGTTTCCACATTTATAAAAATGAGAACTAGATTAATTCCAAGGTCTTTCTGCTGGAAATAATCTATGATTCTCTTCAGATCACATATCAATACGGTGACTAAGGGACCCCAAACCAATCCCATGTTAACTGCAGCCTCCAAATATTCAAAGCATTTCTCATCCCTCCCCTAGTCCTCAAAGGGTAGTCAAGGCTATTGTAGATCATTTGTTAAATGTTTTACCAGTGTAGTTTAAAATTTCCCACTAAAGACTATCTTGCCATACAACAGTAATACTGTACTAAGTTTAGTTTTTAGCATCATTGGATTCTAAAAAGGCAGTGAATCAGAACGATAATAGGAAGACACATATAAGAAAATAAACTATAATGAGAAAATACAATAAAGATTAAATCAATAAAAAAGAAAATAAAATATACATGAGTGTCCATTTCCAAAAACCAGTTTAATTTCACACCATGTCCTGCAGCTGGGAACAACCTCAGGAGTCCAAGCCTAACCTCTGTCATTTCTAACCTTAGAACACCGAAGTCAGATTCGCCTGGGCAGATCACTCCATTGTAGTCAACTCTGGGGATTCTGAACTAAAAAGTCTGTATAGGATGTGAGAGGCCGGAGGCAGGGAGGTGGCAACAAAGGAGGAGCACATATGGAGGGTTTCACTTCCTGGTAAGAGTTCATCTGAGTGGTTTGTTAAAATAATGTTTGAAAACCCCAAATCCAATAATAAATGATTTACTCAAGAACTACATGCAAAGAACTCTGCTAGGCAGAGTGGATACACAGATGAATTCAGGGAATTTCAGTCTATTAGTATTTCAATCTTGTAACACACTGGTTGAAGTGTGGGGGGTAGCCTGCCATCTTTTCATTGCATTCCCCACTCCACCCCTTCTCTAGTGCAGTTTAAAACAAATATTAAGAGAAATAAACCCAAATATCAATACTTAAGGAAATACACTGTCTCATGAGTGATACCGAATGACTTAGGAATTCAGAGGCTAACTGGCCATCTGGTTTTAGTAATGAGTGAAGATTTATTGGGATTAGTTTTGAGCAGGGTCTTGAAAGAAGAATAAATCCATCTTAGTTTACCTGTTTGCCCTTGGAATATGTTTTATTAATAAAGAGCATCACAGATAGGAGAGGCATGCTCTGAAAGAAGGACAAGGATCACCATTAGCAAGCAATCAAGTCACCAGTTAAGAGCAGCCCGGAGCAGCCTTTCTTCACTCTTACGATTCCCATTGTTTCAGGCAATCACACAATCAATCACACTTGTGACTGTGCAGCCAACTCCCAAGTTTACTTTTGTTACAATTACCACTAGTATCTTGCCCAAATCAGATCTGCTATAAATGTAGGAGAAAACCTACTTTTCTTTAAAGTGAAAAAGGGAAAGCTTAAGGGCAGTCGCCCAAACATCAATTTCCACTGTGAAACACTACCCTTCAATGCCAATAATCATTCTCTTCAAGTTCTCTACTTCTCTTTTACCTTTCAAACACCATCATGCATCTGAGGTGCATAAATATATATGTACATGACCCCAAGTTAGGAAAATACACACTGAAAGACTTCCATTATTTCTCATGGGCAAACTGCTTTGAAATCCGATTTTAGCTTACATGCACTCATGTAAGAACACAAACCTCTTACTGCCTAGATTTCTGGTACAGGTAGAAGATGAAGGCTGAAAGAGTATTAAAACCCTCTATCCTAGAATCCTGAAAGAACGAAAACTGTTCCAAGTCCAATACATTTAAATAAAAAGACGTTGGTCCAGAACAAAAGTAAATACATACACACCTTCCAAATGTCATAATACTGTTTTCCTTTTTTTAAATAGATTTTTAAACTAACAACTATAATCACAGTTAAAAGCTTGGAATGTAAAAACTTACACATTTAATTTCACTCCAAATTTTTAAATTATATGCAAATCTTACTTTTGCTAGTACACAGTGAATGAACCTGCATTCACCTAAGAAATGACACTAACCATATTGCTTAAGGGAAGTAACTTCGAGTGAATAATATAAAGAAACCCCAACCCAAATGAAGGAGACATCTCTCTCACAAGTGTTATTGGTAACTTCTAAACCTCTAAGTAGCATAATTTACCTTTCCACATACAAGATATTGATGCTTCCAGTTGTTCATACAAATCTCAAATATAATGAAGGGAAAAATCATTTAACTATATGGATCTTCCAATACATCACCTAGATAAGGTGAAAAATCAATCTAGTTTCACATAACTTGGTCACAGAAACCAAGAGGGCGTAGATGTGATAGCAACACTACCACTGACCAGGATAGAGGATAATCAACTGTAAATTAAAGGTATGGGTACAACAGAGATGGAGTCAAGAACACCGCACACCTCTGATTCATTCTCTCCACGTGTTTTTTCCTTCACATTATAAATTATTTCCAAGCCTTGCGAGCATCTCACTCCACACCCCAAGCTAGTGACATAAAACATTTCCCCCATAGGAACCTATAGAAAGATACATAAGCCTACGTTTTTTTTTCTTTCTTTCTCTAATTAAGCATGTATCTGCACCTCGCCTTACACTTTTCTCTCGGTTACCTCTCCAGAGGGTGTGAAAATACCGACATCCAGTAGCCCACCCCCACCCTCAGTGGCGCCTGGCATTGACTAGGCTCATCGCCTCTCCTTCCCTTGCAGTCTCTTCACCTTAGAGAAGCTCATCGAATACTTCCTCCACCTACTCCCCCACCCCTATTCATGGCCGAGCAACACATTCTCCGAGCAACACATTCTCCGCAGCCTTCTTCCAAGGAAGGGACTAGTGAAAAAGGAGGCATATTTGAGAAACGAGAAGCGGAAGAACCTTGACAACCACACAGCAGTTTAAACTAAAGGGGTTGGCCTTCTCCCTCCATCTCGGCCTCTTACCAGTAGAGATCTCCAAATACTGAAATCACTGGTCTCCTGCTCTCCCCAGCCCCCACCCCTCAGAGATGAGGCCGGAAAATGAAGAGAATCGGGTGAAATGCGACGGTAGGTCATCCCTCACCAAACCTGCTGCCCTTGTCCCCCTCCCCCCAGACTGGAGTCCCCAGGGAGGATGGAGATCGTGGGGAGGAGCAAGGGGCCCCTGGCCCAGGACCCTGCACCGTGCCTGCCCGACACCCCCAAAGACTCGGACAGTGACACCCGGGCCTTCCGAGCTGGCTTCCCCTGGCCCTGCTGTCCCCCCAAGGCCACCTCCCCGCCCCCTGCACTGCAGCGGCACTCGAGGTGGACCACAGGCCGGCCTCAGTAGCACACGAGCCACACACAAAAGCGCCGCGGCCGCCGCCTTCCCACCCCCACAACCAGGCAAAGCAATCAATGAGGTGGCCGGCGCCCGCGTCCCAACGATGCACATCCGAATGTGGGACCTGGCAGACAGGGGCGGCGGCGTGGCTCACCATCGCTCCGCTTGATCTCCACGTAAATCCCGATCTGGATCTTGCCGAAGTTGGCCGTTGCCATCACCTCATCTGGAGCAGCGGCGGCGGGTCGAGGGAGGGGGACGGGAGGGCGGAAAAGGCGGGGAGGGGGCGGGGTAGGTGTAGGAGGGGGAGCGGTTGCCCGCGGCCGAGCTGGCCCTGGCGACAGGGTGAACACGAGCTGGAGCCACGAGGAGCAGCTGCGGGCAGGCAAGCCAGGTCGGGGGCCTGCAGGCGGGCGGGAAGACGCACACCCCTGGGCGCCTGGGGTGAAGCTAGGGCCGAGGCAGTCTGGCTGCGCCGGGAGAGTGGGAGGGAGCAGACGCTAAGGAGGCGGGGCACCACTCGCATGCGCAGAGTGCACCTCTCTCGTCCCTTCCTCTTTGGCCTGCCTTTCCCAGCTGCCTCGAGGCGGCCCCGCCCAGCTCCGCAGCAGGCGGGCGGTAGCAACGGCTTGCCGGAGAGAACGAGCAGAGCGCGCGCGGCCCGGCCCCTAACGAGCCAGCATCGAGTTTGATTTTAGCGCGCGATCTAGGAGAAGTGGCAAGCCGCGCTCCAGTGCCTTCCGGTCTCTCTAGCTTTCCTGAATTGGCGCTTTTGCTGGAATGGACTCTGGGCCCGGTGGTTTCACGGCTCTCCAGGTGGAACACGGGGCTAAGGGGCTGGCCATAAGGCCTCAGTGGTTCTTTTGAGAGTGTCACCTCTTTTGCCACTTAGGAGTGGCTAGCCCAAGTAGCCGAGCCAAGGTTTCCCAGCCAGTTACGAAAGAAGAGAAGCAGCACCTTTGAAGTAACACGCACCCTAAGTCAGAATGAAGATCCGTTCCTTCATGGCCTTGTCTTATACACCGGGCCTTACAGAAGAAAAGCAAAAGAAAACAAAACCCTGTGGTAGCGCAGCCTCAACAGTTTCATTTATGATGCACCTGTTGCTGGCGTCCTGCCTCTGCTGTAGGTAGGGTTTAAGACTTTTATTTACCGGGGCCCATAAACCCAATAACTATGATTCAAGGACAGAGCAGACAAGGTTGACACCAAGGTATGTGCCCTTTTCTTCAGAGTCACTTGACTAGTTTGACCACATCTGCTTGTGGGAGAGCAAGACTCTCCCCAGCAGGAAGGCCATGTGGACAGGAACTATGGAAACTTCACAGCACTATGTAAAAATCTCCAAACTGTGACTTTTGCTTCCAGTATTGCAACTTAGTATGAGGAAACACACTTTTTAGGCCATACTTTCTCTAGTTGTTATTAATATCTCTTTAATAATAACTAAACATACAGTTTTAAAGTTTTTGAATTGGAAACTAGATAATGTGTGTTAAGGGCATGTTTGCATATATGCATGTACATGCCTGAAATTTTCAACCTAGTATAAGTAATCAAGTAGACTCCTCAAAAAATGCTAAGAGTCCAGGCCTCCATCTGTAATTTAAACATATTGAAGGCACGCTTGTGAAAAGCCGTGCTAGACCAAGAATAATTTCTGTGAAAAAAACACTGGGTAGACAACTCAGAAAATAACCTTTTATATTCCAGAAATAACGTTACTGTAAATCTCACTTCAGGACCTCTTTCAAAATAAGATTTGACCAAACCAAGTCTTCATTTTTTTCAGTTTTTAAAAATAATCTTGGGAATTTTATCTGAACTCTTTGAGCTCCTGTCTAGTGGCAGTCATTCTCTGATGTCTCTATGGCTAAGGTAGAAATAAATAAAGCATCTATTTATTTGCTTGCAATTTTTTAAAGAATGCAAATAAACCAAGCTATATAGCTATTAAATTTAAAATTGCTTCATAAATGTTTTATCATGGTTTCTGACACATATATTATACCCTGTGGGTTATATAATGAAGACGTCTGAACCTTTAATTCATATGCAAAAGTATTTTTAAAATTTGTGCATCATGCTCCATAAAATGCATGGACATGCAACTTATCAAACACAAAAACCTTTCATTAGCTCATACCCAAAAGGCTTAAGTTTCTTGGTACACCCAAGTATATATATTTACCATAACTCGCATCTTGGGCTTTTTTTGCAAGTGATCTCCTAAAGAACAGCCATAAATAAGTACAGTGTGACTATAGTTTCATCAATATCCTGGATCAAGAATTCTTACTCTAGCTCAGGCATTTGGAAAATATATAACTCTAGAATAGTGATTGGCTCATAGTAGGTGCTCAGACATTTGTTCTTAACTTGTTAAACTGTTCTGAATCTCCATTACCTCTTTGAACAGCCTAGAAAAATAACATCTAATCTCTCAGCTGTAGAAAGTTTTGTGAGGGTCAAATAATAAAATGTAGTAGTGCTTTGATATTTGTAAAGTATAGTATTGAAAACAAAGTAAAACCATCCTATAAAGAATAATCTGGTACTCTGCTATAACCATCAAATCATTAGATAGAATTTCACATCTGGTGATATAAAATTAAAAACCTTTTGGAATTTGACTCTGTCTCTCATCAACTCATATATGAGAGGATAGCAACAGTGTTACAGATCTATCTGTATTCTTTTACCCACTGGGGTCCATCCTACCTTAAGTGACAGAATAATCTTGCTTAAGGGTTTCCATCAAGTCATATCAAGTCCTATTAGGAGTGGCTGTTGTTGCCCTATTCTGAGATAAACTATTTTAAAAGAAATAATAATTATTGTAACCCAACCAAGCCAAACTCCTTATTATGTTTAGTTTTTTGAAATATTTCTCTGCTTTGGGGTCATTACTATATAAACTTGAAGAGGTTATTCCAAGCAAGAGACTGTTAAGATAGTGAGATTTGAAGCAGAAGCCAGCATTCACTGTCCTTGACTAGTTACCCGCTTCTTTGGGGAAGAGCAGAGGCACACCTTGACTCTAGGTCTAGTTCAGATTAAAAGTACTTATCTACATCTTCTTACTGAAATTTTTCATTCAGTGTTTGAATCTATTGTCAATAGTTCCATGAAGTTTGTGGATCAAGGATCAAGTGGAAAAAATGTATAGGGTTAGCAGAAACATTTTTTACTTTATTGTCCACTTTTTACCCTGGACTCTTTTTGAAGACTTTTTAGTTGTCAGAGATTCCCACTGCCATTAAATTTACTCATATTTTAATTCTAATTAAACTGCTATATTTTCACTATAACTTATTTTCGTCCTTAAACAAATACATTAGAAATATCTGGTAGATAATAAATAGCAATCTGCAATTTCTAAAATATCCACTGTTTTCTTCTCCATTGGATTTCACTCCACAACCCACAAATATGCTTAAGCTCCTGTCTTTTCAAAGCAAAAATCTGGACTTCCAGCCAAGATGGAGGCATAGGTAGACACACGTGCCTCCTCACACAACCAAAAGAAGGACAGCAATTTAAAAACAGAAAAACAACCAGAACTGACAGAAAACCGAACTGTATGGAAGTCCAACAACCAAGGAGTTAAAGAAGACATATTCATCCAGACCAGTAGGAAAGGGGGAGTGGGGCAGCCAGGGCAGAGGGGACTCTTGACAAGGTGGCAGATGGCGGACTCAGTGAGGTGGAGGACTGTAGAGCGGACGTTAAAAGCTGCAGCTGGTTGACAAGGCAGCAGTGGGTGGACAGCAAGGCAGTGGATTGCAGACTGGGCGATCCTGCATTAGTGCACAAATAAACCTGAAGAAACAACTAGGAAGCGGGGAAGACTGCACAACCCAGGGCTCCAGCACTGGGAAATAAAGCCTCAAACAAACTGATTGAAGACACCTGCGGTGATTGAGGCAGTGGGAGAAACTCCCAGCCTTACAGGAGAGCTCCTTGGAGAGACCCACTCACATGGGGATCAGCACCAGAAGGGCCAAATTTCCTTTTGGGAAGTGGAGGAAGTGACTGAAATCTGGCAGAGAGCCGAGCAAGCACCATTGTTCCCTCTCAGACCCCTTCCCCACGGACAGCATCACAACTCAGCAATGTGGGTTGCCCCGCCCTGCTGAACAGAACACCTAAGGCTCTGCCCCTTACTACATAACTTACTACTACATAAGACAAAAAAAAAAAAAAAAAAAGGCCCAAATGAAAGAACAGATCAAAGCTCCAGAAAAAATACAACTAAGCGATGAGGAGATAGCCAACCTATCATATGCACAGTTGAAAACTCTGGTAATCAGGATGCTCACAGAATTGGTTGGATTTGGTCACAAATTAGATGAAAAAAAATGAAAGCTATACTAAGTGAAATAAAGGGAAATGTACAGGGAACCAACAGTGATGGGAAGGAAACTGGGACTCAAAGCAATGGTGTGGACCAGAAGGAAAAAAGAAACATCCAACCAGAAAAGAAAGAAGGAAGAAGAATTCAAAAAAAGTGAGGAGAGGCTTAGGAACCTCCAGGACGTCTTTAAACATTCCAACATCAGAATTATAGGGATGCCAGAAGGAGAAGAGGAAGAGCAACAAATTGAAAACTTATTTGAGTAAATAATGAAGGAGAACTTCCTCAACCTGGCAAAGAAAATAGACTTCCAGGAAGTCCAAGAAGCTCAGAGAGTCCCAAAGAAGGTGGACCCAAGAAGGAACACACCAAGGCACAGCATAATTACATTAGCCAAGATTAAAATGAAGGAGAGAGTCCTAGAAGCAGCAAGAGATAAGGAGACAGTTACCTACAAAGGAGTTCCCAGAAGACTGTCAGCTGATTTCTCAAAAGAGACCTTGCAGGCAAAAAGGGGCTGGCAAGAAGTATTCCAAGTCATGAAAGTCAAGGACCAACATACAAGATTGCTTTATCCAGCAAAGCTTTCATTTAGAATGGAAGGGCAGATAAAGTGCTTCTCAGATAAGGTCAAGTTAAAAGAGTTCATCATCACCATGCCCTTATTATATGAAATGTTAAAGGGATTTATCTAAGAAAAAGAAGATTAAAAAATATGAACAGTAAAATGACAGCAAACTCACAATCATTAACAACCACACCTAAAATAAAAACAAAACCAAACAAAGCAAACAACTAGGACAGGAGCAGAACCACAGAAATGATATCACATGGAAGGTTGTCAATGGGGTGGGGAAGGAGAGGGCGGGGGAAATGGTATAGAGAATAAGTAGCATAAATGGTGGGTAGAAAATAGAAAGGTGAGGGTAAGATTAGTAGAGGAAAGGTAGAAGCCAAAGAACTTATAAGTACAACCCATGGGCATGAACTAAAGTGAGGGAATATGCAAGGTGGAGGGCAGTGAAGATGAAGAAATGGGACAGCTATATGCAATAGCATAATCAATAAAATATATTTTAAAAAAGCAAAAATCTCCTGATCCTTCACTTTCTATTTAAATGCTATTTTATTTTTCATTTTCTGGCCCTGTCAAATTCTCAGGTGACTGTTTTGAATAACCACTGCCTTGATTCCCCATAACTCATTCATTTTTCTAACCTCTAAATCTGTTTTCAATCCTCTACTGAACTATACTTTTAAAAGTAAAAAAATACCTTCCAATTACCTCATTCAGTGGACATTATCATCTTTATTTGCTCTGAATTATTTAAAGAATGGCCTACATGCTCTCTCCCCAGCCATTTCTTGCCCACTTCTGCCTCAGTTACTGCTCATAGTAAATGAGCAGAATCGTAGTAAATGACTTGCCCTTGTCTTTCCTCTACTTGAAGATTTTCTGTCTGGCAAGGCATCGCTGAAGACTCCCTTCTTTATGAAGACTATTCCACCCAATCTAATATATAATGACTGCCCTATCTGGGTGATTCTCCCCTAGCCATGATCATCAGAAATACCTAAGAAAGAGTTTAAACAAATACGGGAGCACAAACCCTACTCCAGTTCTAATGGTTTAAAATCTCCAGAGGGGAACTCAATGTAATCAATTTTTAAAAACTCATCAGGAGATTCTGATTTGTATGTACAACTAATCTGTTCAAAACTATTGACTATTCCTAAATTCCCATAATTTTATATTTTCTGTACCTTGGCCACTTAGGGACTGGGTACAGAATAGACATTGATTAATTGTTTCCCTAGTTCACATTCTTCATTATAAGTGTTTCACTAATATACATTTTTTAATGTTGCATAGTGTCTTCCAATCACCAGCTATGGAGCAAGTGGAGAATGGAATGGGTACCTCTGCCAGGCTTGCTGTCCTCCCATCTACAAAGCTAGCAGAATATTAGCCATTCTTCAGATGCAATAATATACTTTTTGATAGTATATTAGCAAACTTATTTTGATAGTATACTTTCACTTATACTATTTGATAGTGTTGGATTATTTTAATGGTCAACTATTGGTACAGGGCTAATATACAAAGCCTTTGACAGTCCATATAGGACTTAGATCTATACAGAAATATAAAATGTGGGACTTCTGGTCAAGATGGAGGCATAGATAGACACACTTCACCTCCTTGCACAACCACAAAAAAAGCATTACAACTAAATCTGAAAACAACACCCAGAACTGTCAGAAAATCAAACTGTCAGAAAGTCTGACAACCAAGGAATTAAAGTAGCTGTATTCATCCAGATGGGTTGGGCGGGATGAAGACATGGAGAAGGAGCAAAGAGGTGGTGGTGGTGGAACAGGCCTGGATGGTCCCACACTTGTGTGGTGGGAAAAAGTTGGGAGGGACACCTTAGGAGCGAGTGATACCAACCCCAGGACAGACCATACAGCCCAAGGTCCCAGTGCCAGGAAGGAAAAAAATTCCTATAACCTCTGGCTGTAAAATCCTGTGGGGGTTGGGGCAGCAGAAGAAACTGCCAGATTTGCAGGAAACTTTTCTTAAAAGGCCCACATGATCTTAAAACATACACAAACTCACCCACTATGGGATTCAACACCAAGGCAATAGCTGGAAGGGTGCCAGTCGCATATGGGAAATGGATGAAGTGAATGGAAATGGTGCAAGTGCCAGGCAACAAACTGAGAAGCCAGGCAGTGTCACAGTCCCCTCTTTGGGACCTCCCCCAACCCAGAGCCACAAAGTGGTGAAGCTGGTTGCTCCATGCTGTTTGCTCCATTAACTAAGACTCTGCCCCACACAATTTCCAGGTGCTTTTACAGGGAGTCAAAGCAGCTCTACCTAACAACAGAAATAAACACAGGGAGGCTGCCAAATTGAGGAGACAAAGATATATGGCTGAAATGAAAGAACAGAACAAAACCGCAGAAAAAGAACTAAACAAAACAGAGAGAGGCAACCTATCAGGTGTGAAGTTCAAAACATTGGTAAGCAGGATGCTCAAAGAACTCATTGAGTACCGCAACAACACAAAGCAAGAAACAAAGTTTACACTACATAAAATAAAGAACATCAGTGAATTAACGGTGAAGAGAAAAAAGCTGGGATTCAAATCAATGATTTGGAACATAAGGAAGAAATAAACATTCAACCAGAACAGAAAGAAGAAACAAGAATTCAAAAAAACAAGTATAGTATAACAACACTCTGGGATATCTCCAAATATGCCAATATCTAATCATAGGGATGCCAGAAGGAGAAGAGGGAGAGCAAGAAATTGAAAACTTATTTGAAAAATTAATGTAGGAGAACTTCCCCAATCTGGCAAAGGAAATAAACATACAAGTCTAGTAAGCACACAGAGTGCCAAACAAGATGGATCCAAACAGGACCACACCAAGACATATCATAATTAAAATGCCAAAGGCTAAAGATAAAGGGAGAATCTTAATCACAGCAAGAGAAAAACAGAGTTTCCTACAAAGGAGCACCCCATAAGACTGTCAGCTGATTTCTCAAAGGAAACTTTGCAGGCAAGAAGGGACTGGCAAGAAGTATTCAAAATGATGAAAAGCAAGTACCTACAACCTAGATTACTGTATCCAGCAAAGCTATCATCTGGAATGAAAGGGCAGATAAAGTTCTTCACAGACAAGGTAAAGCTAAAGGCGTTCATCATCACCAAGCCATTATTACCTGAAATGTTAAAGGGACTTATTTAAGAAAAAGAAGATCAAAACTATGATGATTAAAAGGGCAGTAAATTCACAACTGTCAACAACTGAATCTAAAAAAACAAACTAAGCAAACAAGCAGAAGAGGAACAGAATCATAGGTGTGGAGATCATTTTGAGGGTTATCAGTTGGGAGGGGGACAGTGGAGAATGGGGGAAATGTTGCATTGATCAAGAAGCATAATCAGGAGGAACAAAATAGAGAAAGGAATGTTAAGAACAGTATAGGAAATGGAGAAGCTGAAGGACTTATATGCACGACCCATGGACATGAACTGAGGGTGGGGATTGCTGGCAGGAAGTGGGGTACTGGGTGGATGGGGTCAGAGCGGGAAAAATTGCGACATTTGTAATAGCATAATCAATATACTGAAAAAGTAATATAAAATATAGTATCATATTTAATTATTGTCTACATTAAGATATTCCTAATCTTTATAGTTATTAATGAAATGTTTGATTAATTTTTATTTACATGTTAATTTCTCTCAAATGTAGGAAATACAGAGGTTTCCCCTTATACCAGATTTTCAGTAATTTGAGTAGGAACTCAGATGTTTCTGGCAATGTTTCTTTTAATTTCATTAAGCATGTATAATTATATCATGTATAATTTATATTTTAAAGAAATTATGTTGCATCCACTCTTCTTAAAGTTTCTTTTATAATATACTTTGGACCTTTCTTTTATAATATACTTTGGTATAATATAATATACTTATATTATATTATAATATAATATACTTTGGACCTCTGACCATGCCCGTGTTCATAGATCTAGCTCTGTTTTAATAGCCAGTGATTACTTCTGTGTGTGTAAATAAAAGATGAAAGTATGAGCAAACAAACAGATGAATATTTGAGTTTTTTCCATTGTATCTCTTGCTCTTATCAACAATATTGAATATATATATGTTATACAGTTGTGTGAATATTTCTTTAGGATATCTTCTTAGAAGTGGAATTGTTAAGCCAAGGGTAATCACACTTACTATTTTGGTAACATAGAGCAATTTTTATGTTGTTTTAATGTGTTTGATATTGTACATTATGTGTCACACACTATTTGAGCTAAACATATGTCATCATTTTCATTATTAACCCATGCACTGGTATACTCTCTCTTATTCCTATAGATTTCAAAATCTCTAACCGAATTCTTGGCCTTTACATGCTGTCTTGTTCTGACTTCAGGCTCATGTACAAACCCTGCCTTATGACTTGCTCTGGATCCCTGCTCTAAATTCACAACCCAATTTCTGTAATTTCCCAGGGTTAGCTGTTTTCATGCCTCCCTTGCACTCATCCCCATGTCATGACTGTAAGTCCACATTGTAGCCCACATTCCCATAATACAGTTCCACCCATATCCTTGTAACCTACTCTTACACACGTGGAACAATAACAGACAGCACAAGCAATACATTGTTAAATAAATGCTAATTGTATAGTATAGGATCTAAAAGAGCATAGGACAGTCAACTAAAAGAGAGCAGTCAGGGAAGACTTACTGGTTGCAAACTTTTTAAGTGTTTTTTATGTTTTGTGTATGAGCATTGAAGATGTTCTATTTTAAAAAGCAAATAGGGCCCTGGCTGGTGTAGCTCAGTGGATTGAGCACCAGCCTGTGAAGCAAAAGGTCACCTGTTTGATTTCCAGTCAGGTACATGCCTGGGTTGCAGGCCAGGTCCCTGGTAGGGGACACATGACAGGCAACCACACATTGATGTTTCTCTCCCACTCTTTCTCCTTCCTGTCCCCTCTCTTTAAAAATAAATAAATAAAATATTTTTTAAAAAAGCAAATAGGGTTCAGGAGGTATGACTTCAGCTACACCCTGAAAGATGACTAAAATCTAAACAGGCGGACAGCAGAAAAAAAGCAAACAAGGCAAGAAAAACCATAAGGAGGACATTGTTTTACATGGCTACTTTGATGAAACCATTTAGATGCCAGGTAAGACAGCCTAGTTAAAATGTAAAAATCATAGTTTCTTTTAAAAATTAAAATAGTGTGTGCAACTAAACCGCTATGATTTGTATTCTAACCCTAATGCTCATGCAAATATGAAGGACTTCAATTTTCTACTTTAGCCACTTTTATATTGCTTGACCTTTAAGTTAGCATGAATTATTTTTATAATCAAGATTTTTTCTCAAAGTATATGATAACAAACATGAGCCAGTTTACAGAAGGGAGGCTAAAGAGACATATCTAATGGGAGCTGTACACATTGAAAGTAACTAGAAAAATGTTCAGGTAGGACATAATTACTGTGGGCTTTGAAAGCCATGCAGAGATGGTGATTCTTGATAGAGCATCAGTGGGGATCCCCTTTGAGAACAGACATGACATGAAGTCATAGAGTAGTATCATAATGTAATGGAAAAGCACAGGCTTTGAAATATGATAGACCTGGTTTCACATAACAGTTTGGTTGCTTCTTATATGTGTATCCTTGGTCAAATTACAAACTTTCCTAAGTCTCAATTTTGTCTTCTATAAAATGTGGATAATACCTATGTCATAGAGTTTTTGTAATCATTAAATAAAATGAGGTAAGTGCTATAAAGCATTTGGGACAAAGTACACCCTTGACAAATAGTTGCTATAATTATTTAAGGAATATTAATAAGAAGTATTTTGTTTAACAGACTGGAAGAAGAAGAATTTTGCATCAGGACAATCAGTGAAGAGACTTGTGAGAAATCCAGGTATGAAATTATTCGAGTGTTAATTAGTGGAATGGCATGAAATAAGAAAGGATAGATGGACATAGAGATATCAAGACTGGAAACTGATTACAGTCATCCCTCGCTATATCGTGGTTCACTTATTGCAGCTTCACTGTATCGTGGGTTGTACTGGTGAGTACCCATGTAGAATTGTATATGTTGTTAAAGTTACATAGGTTTAGAGTATAGAAAGTGTTTAAGAGCATATGAAGTGTTAATAAGAGAGTGGGAAAGGTTTATGGAGTGTGGGAAGTGTTTATAAGGCCTTAAAATATATGTAAATAATAAAATAAATATAATGCCACTACTTCACAGATTTTCACCTATTGTGGGGGTCTCTAGAACATAACTCCCACAATAGGTAAGAGATCACCATACATACGAAACATGAAAGATAAAGAAAAGTTATATATGCAACGTTCTGATTCTTAAGAATGGAGATACTGTCATTACTGGATGTTGGAATTTTTCTGGTGAACAATACATTAAGTAGGTTATTGACATCTCTATAAAATGTAGCGTGGGAAGCAAGAACCAGGCAAGATGGAAGTCAAAGAACATATAGATAGCCAATAATTTAGAGAAATTTATTGAAGAATACAACTTCAAATAACAATATTTTGTTGGAATTTATTGTACTAGCTTATTAGCGTCAAGTAGTGGTACCATGAAAATTTTATAATCTCATTTAATACTTATAAGAAAAAATTACCCACCAGAAATAAAAATTAAATAAAGTAAATTTTCACCTAAAACCTCTTTCAGAGCTCAAATTCTTATATACAAAGCAAAACCAAATTATTTGAAGCTGTATTTCATTTTATTTTGATAGAAATCCCAAGTAATTCTCTTTGGACTTAGTATTGTAGTGAACATCTGTTGCTGCCTTCTCAATAATCCCTTTTCTTGTCCTAGAAGTACCTTGAATTTTTCCATCACATGGTTTGAGGGGGATTTACCCCTTTTTCAATAGCTCCAAGGGTAGGTCGTGATTGGCTTAAGCCATTCAGTACATTCATCTCCCTGGCCCAGCGACTTGTTCATAAATGAAAACATGTCCTACCATTCTAGGTCAGTGAAGTGCAAATATTCTCAATTTTCAGAACTGATTTAAGTTGTGGGGAAACTAAACTCTCACTTTTCTTGCTAGAAAATGGAACTAAAGAAAATAGCTCCAAAGTTGTTGACAACCATACTTGTGACCACAAAGAAGGCCCGGTGAAGAGGGAGTCAACACTGAAAAAGAAGGGCCAGAAATTTGAGGAAGAGAAACTGGGTACTTATTCCTAATTCTTGAGCTGCTGGGCTGAATGAAAGGTTATTTGTTGTCAGATATATCTATGAACTTTTATATAACATAATCCATAGTTCACTTCAATGTTTCACCTAGGTAGCTGTTAAGATTCTGCTACCCACAACCAAAAACCCCAATGAATACTATTGACAAGGCACTTAGGGATGTCAGTATTGTCCTGAGCTCTGAAGGAGTTTATCAATATCATGAATCATGTATAGCAAACGGATCTCAACTTAGAGGTTGGTTTTGTGCTTTGATAGAGTTCATAGCAGAAACTGAAATCACTGGGGTGAAAAATTCCATTGGGATATAGAATTTTTAGTAGAGTTTAAGATAGTCTCATTAGTAGATATATTACAAATCAGCTTCTAGAAATATTTTCAAAAATCTATTAAGCTTATTTTACCATGTAACTGAGTATTAGGAGAGGCAGGATTAAAGATGTAAAAAAGCTTGGGTGAGTAATTTTAATTATTTTTTAACCTCCTGGTGAGGATTATTTGTGCTACATTTAAAGACATAAAAATGCAGAATTTAAGTTTTCATTTTGAAATCAACTCACTCAGTTTTATATAAGATGCCAACTATAATCTGAAGTCATAGATGCTGTTTGAAACAATCATTGAGGAAACATATATCTTCATTGTTGAACTGGAAGGTTTAGGGAATATTTTTAAAGAAACAATTTTTTTCTCAGACTATAGAAGCAGTTTTCTGTAAATCGTATTAGTCCTGAAGAGATTGTAGCAGGAGTGGCCCCAAGCCTTATGGCATTTGTAAGAGTTGATATTGAAGGGCTAGCCAGTACTATGGTTAAAAGGCGATTATTATGAAAATGGATGAAGACTATTTGCAGAAAACACAAACTACCAGATGGTCTTAGAGAATCCAAGAGACTTAGTTTATGGTTTTGAAAATGGCCTGGCTCTAATTGTGACAAAGTCAAAGCAGTCCAAAGAGAAGGAGTAAATGGGTCCTGCACAAGATTTGGAGAAGGTTTAGGTGAAGCATTGACATGGCCAATGCTGTCACTCTGACATAGCTATCTATAACTCTCCTAGAAGTCAAAGAACTTTAGAAAAAGACTTTGAGGAACAATCAGAAGAAAGTGTATTCATCCTGAATATTAGATATATTAATTAATTATCAATTTTATTGGGTGTGATAATGATATTGTGGCTCTCTGTTTTAAAAAGCTCTTATTGTGTAAATGGCTTAAATGCTCCAACCACAAGACATAGGGTAGCTGCATGGATAAGGGAAACAAGACCCATAATATGCTGCCTCCAAGAGACCCATCTCAGATTGAAAGATACACACAAACTAAAAGTAAAGGGATGTAAAAAGATATTTTATGCAAGTGGGGGAAAAAAGCTAGAGTAGCAGTACTTATATCTAACAAAATAGACTTTAAAACCAATGCTACAGTAAGAGACAAAGAAGGACACTAAATAATGATAAAGGGAAAAATCCAAGATGAGGATTTAACCCTAGTAAATATTTATGCACCCAACATAGGAGCACCTAAATATGTGAAGCAAATCTTGATGAACACAAAGGGAGAGATCAACAGAAATACAGTCATAGTCAGGGGTTTTAACACACCATTGACCTCAATGGATAGATCTTTCAGGCAAAAAATCAGCAAGGAGACAGCTGCCTTAAACAACACACTAGATCAAGTGGATTTAATTGATATCTTCAGAGCATTTCATCCCAAAGCAGCAGAATACATGTACTTTTCAAATGCACATGGAATATTTTCTAGGAGAGACTGCTTGTTAGGACACAAAACAAGTCCCATTCAATTTAAGAAGAGTGAAATCATATCAAGCATCTTTTCTAACCACAATGCTATGAAACTACAAATCAATCAGAAGAACACTGAAAAACATGCAAAGACATGGAAGCTAAATAACATGTTATTAAACAATGAGTGGGTCAACAACAAGATGAAAGAAGATATTAAAAGATACCTTGAAACCAATGAAAATGAGGACACAACAATCCCATATCTGTGGGACATTGGGAAAGCAATCACAAGAGGGAAATTTGTAGCATTACAGGCCTATCTCAAGATTGTAAATGAATATGTATAAATGACCCATGGACAAAGCCAAAGGGGACCAGGATTGAGGGTGGGAGATGGGGTTGGGTAGGGCAGGAGAAAGTGGTGGTGGGAAAATGGAACCAACTGTGTTTGAACATCAATTTTTTTAAAAAGAAAGAGAACTACATATGGAAGTATTTACAAATTTAAAAGAAAAAAAGAAGAAAAAGCTAAATAAACAATCTAACTTCACACTTAAAGGAACTTGAAAAAGAATAACAAAGCCCAAAGTGAGCAGAAAGAAGGAAATAATGAAGATCAGAGCAGAAATAACAAAATAGGATCTAAAAAAATACAAAAAAATCAATGAATCAGAGAGCTGTTTCTTTGAAAAGATAAACAAGATAGACAATTATTTAACCATACTCATCAAGAAAAAAAGAGAAAGGACCCAAATAAGTAAAATCAGAAATGAAAGAGGAGAAATAAACTGACACCAAAGATGTACAAGAGATTGTAAGAAAATATTATTAACAACTATATGCCAACAAACTGGACAACCTATCAATTTCTAGACACATACAATCCCCCAAAACTCAATCAGGAAGAACCAGAGAATCTGCATAAACAGATACACCTAGTAAAATTGAAGCAGTAGTAAAAACAAATTCTAACAATCAGAAGCCCTGGACTGGATGGCTTCATAGGTGAATTTTACCAAACATTTCAAGAAAAAAATAACACCTCTGCTTCTCAAACTACTTCATAAAGTTCAAGAATAGGGAAGGCTCCCAAACTCATTTCAAGAGGCTAGCATTATCCTAATTCCAAAACCAAATAAAGACACTACGAAGGAAAAAAATTACAGGCCAATATCTCTGTTGAATATAAATTCTAAAATCCTCAATAAAATATTAACAAGTTGAATACAGCAATGCATCAAAAAGATTATATGCCATAATCAAGTGGGATCTATTCTAGGAATATAAGGTTGGTGCAACATATACAAATTAATAAATATGATTCACCACATAAAAAATGAAGAATAAAAACCACATGATCATATTGATAGATGCAGAAAAAGCATTTGATAAAATCCAGCTCCCATTTATGGTAAAAACTCTCAGCAAAGTGGGAATAGAGGAAACACGCATAAACATAATAAAGGCCATGCATGACAAATCTACTGCCAGTATCATACTCAGCAGGCAAAAACTAGAAGTGTTCCCCTTAAGTTTGGGAATGAGATAGGGATGTCTGCTTTCACCTCTCTTATTCAACATAGTACTGGAAGTTCTAGCCACAGCAATCAGACAAGAAGAAGAAGTAGAAGGCATCCAAATTGGAAAGGAAGTGGTAAAACTGTCTTTATTCACAGATGACATGATACTGTACATAGAGAACCTCAAAGATTCCACCAAGAAACTACTAGAACTGGTAAATAAATTCAGCAAAGTAACAGGATACAAAATTTATACCCAGAAATCTTTAAAAATTATATTCTATTGATGATGCTATTACAGTTGTCCTGATTTCTCCCACTTTGTCCACCTCTCCCTAGAACTGCCCCCACTCCCTAGTCAATCCCCACACCATTGTTCATATCCATGGATCGTGTAATTTATGGGCTACTCCATTTCCTATACTGTACTTTACAGCCCCATGGCTATTCTATAACAACATATTTGTACTTCTTAATCACCTCACCTGTCCACCTGTTCTCCCATACCTCCCTCCCATATGGCAACCATCAAAACTTTCTCTGTATTCATGATTTTGTCTCTGTGTTCTTGTTTGCTTAGCTTCTTTTTCAGATTCAATTGTTGATAGATTTGTATTTTTTTTGCCATTTTGTCGTTCATGGTTTTGATTTTCTTTTTCTTGAATAAGTCCCTTTAACATTTCATATAATAATGGCTTGGCGATCATGAACTCCTTTAGCTTTACCTTGTCTGTGAAGAACTTTATCTGCTCTTCCATTCTAAATTATAGCTTTGCTGGATACAGTAATCTAAGTTGTAGGTCCATGCTTTTTACCACTTTGAATATTTCTTGTCAGTTGCTTCTAGCCTGCTAAGTTTCTTTTGAGAAATCAGCGGACAGTCTTATGGGAACTCTTTTGTAGGTAACTCTCTGTTTTCTTTTATTGCTTTTAAGATTCTCTGTTTATCTTTAATCTTTGGCATTTTAATTATGACGTGCCTTGGTGTGGTCCTCTTTGCATCCATCTTGTGTGGGACTCTGTTCTTCCTGGACTTGTGTGTCTATTTCCTTCACCAAATTAAGGAAGTTTTCTTTGAATGTTTTTCCAAATAAGTTTTCAAAGTCTTGTTCCTTCTCTTTTCCTTCTGGCACCTCCATAAGTGAAATGTTGGTACATTTGAAGTTGTCCCAGAGGCTCTTTAGCCTATTTTTGTTTTCTTGGACTCTTTTTTCTTCTTGCTGTTCTGATTATTTTTTTCTTTTTTACGTTCCAAAACATTGACTTTATTCTTGGCTTCATCCACTTTACTGTTGGTTCCCTGTACACTTTTTTAAAATTTCTCTTACTGTAACCTTCATTTCTGCCTGAGTCTTTTTTATGCTGTGGAAATGCCCAATGAGTTCCTTGAGTATGCTAGTAAGCAGTATTTTGAACTCTGCATCTGATAAATTGCTATCTCCATTTTGTTTAGCCCCTTTTCGAGAGTTTTGTTCTGTTCTTTCCTTTGGTCCATGTTTCTTTGTCTCTTCATTTGGTAGCTGCTGTTGTTTGTTTCTATGTATCAGGTAGAGCTACTTTAATTCCCTGCCTTGGTAGTATGGCCTAATGTAGTTGGTGTCTTGTAGGGTCCAGTGGCACAGCCTCCCCTATCACCCAAGCTGGGTACTCGACATGCAGCCTTCATGTGGACTGAGTATGCCCTCATCTTGTACTTTAGCCTTAGTTGCTTTTCACAGAAGGTTGGGAGGGGTTTAACCAGGCCAGTCAGCTATAAGGACTGGCTGTGACCACTGACCACCAACCACACCCTCTGTGGAGTATAAGCTGTGCAGTGGTATGGTGGTGGTGCTCAGATATGGTATGTACNAGCTACTTTAATTCCCTGCCTTGGTAGTATGGCCTAATGTAGTTGATGTCTTGTAGGGTCCAGTGGCACAGCCTCCCCTATCACCCAAGCTGGGTACTCAACATGCAGCCTTCATGTGGACTGAGTATGCCCTCATCTTGTACTTTAGCCTTAGTTGCTTTTCACAGAAGGTTGGGAGGGGTTTAACCAGGCCAGTCAGCTATAAGGACTGGCTGTGACCACTGACCACCAACCACACCCTCTGTGGAGTATAAGCTGTGCAGTGGTATGGTGGTGGTGCTCAGATATGGTATGTACCTATCTACTGGGTGCACTCTCCCTGGGCTTTACTGAGCAGTGCAGGCTGAGGTCAGCCCCATCTCTGTTTTGCCCAGGGCCACCCTGCCTGAATTATAAAGCAATCTGAGATGGTTGCTCCTTGTTCTGGGATTTGAGATTCTCAGGCAAATCCAAGTTGTGAATCTAGGCTGACTGCTGCTAGTGCCCAGCCTGGGGCTCACTGAAGCCAGCTTTTTGATAGGATTTAATAAATTGTTAAGCTTGAGACAAGAGCAGCAATACCTATGGAAAAGAAGCTTGAGTGGGCCTGTATGTTGGGTGCAGCTGACAGTTCTAAATGATGGTTGTACTATATTTTAGTTGTAATTTTGATGTGGTTGTGCAAAGAGGAGAACCATTTCTGCTCTTGCAGCCATCTTAACCAGAAGTCCCAGTTGCATTTTTTTAATATACCAGTAACAAACTAATAGAAAGAAAAATTAAGAAAACAGTCCCATTCACAATTGCTTCAAAAAGAATAAAATACATAGGAAGAAACCTAACCAAGGATGTAAAATACTTGTGCTCAGAAAATGATAAGATACTAAAGAAAAATACAGGATGATATAAATAAGTAGAAGCACATACCATGTTCATGGTTAGAATGAATTAACATCATTAAAATGTCCATACTACCCAAAGCAATCTATAGATTCAATTCAATTCCTATCAGGATTCCAATGACATATTTCACAGAACTAGAACAAACATTTCAATAATTTATGGAAACACAATAGGCTCCACATAGTAACAGCAATGCCGAGAAAGAAGAATGAAGTCAGAGGAATCATGCTATGTAATATGAAACTATATTACAAGGCCATAGTGATAAAAACAGCATGGTATTGGCATAAAAACAGACACATAGATTAGTGGAACAGAATAGGGGGTCCAGAAATAAAACCACAGCTTTATAGTTCATTAATATTCAACAGAGGAAGCAAGTACATACAATGGACTAGTGATAGTTTATTCAATACATGGTGTTGGGAAAATTGGACTGATACATGCAGAAAAATGAAACTAGACCACTTTCTTACACCACATACAAGAATAAATTCAAATTGGATTAAAGAGTTAAAAGTTAGACTCAAAACCATAAAAATCCTAGATGAAAACTTAGGCAGCAAAATCTCTGACGTTATTTGTAGAAATAATTTATCTAATATGTCTCCACAAGCAAGGGAAACAAAAAAAAACCACAAAAACTTTGATGTAGTTCTGTGGGACTACATCAAACTAAAAGTTTTTGCACAGCCCTGGCTGGTGTAGCTCAGTGGATTGAGCATGGGCCTGCGAACCACACGATCGCAGTTCGATTCCCAGTCAGGGCACATGCCTGGGTTGCAGGCCAGTTCCTGGCAGGGGCGAGTTCCCAGCAGGGGATGCATGAGAAGCAACCATACATTGATGTTTCTCTTCCTCTCTCCTTCCCTTCCCCTCTAAAGATAAATAAATAAAAATATTCTAAAAAAATAAAAAATAAAAGTTTTTGCACAGCAAAGGAAATGAACAAAATAAAAGACAGCCCACAGAATTGGAGAACATATTTGCCAATACATCTGATAAGGGGTTAATATCCAAAATCTATAAAGTATTTACAAAGCTCAACACCAAAAAAGCAAACAATCCAATTAGAGAATCAGCAAAGACCTAAGTAGACACTTCTCCAAAGAGGACATACAGATGGGCCAAAAGACATATGAAAAGAAGCTCAAAGTCACTAAACATCAGAGAAATGCATATTAAAACCACAGTGAGATACCATCTCACATCTGTCAGAATGGCTATTATCAATAAGTCAAGAAGCAACAAGTGCTGGCGAGAATTTGGAATAACAAAAATCCTTTTGCATTGTTGGTGGGAATTCAGCTTGGTGCAGCCACTTGGAAAGCAGTATGGAGATACCTCAAAAAATTAAAAATGGTTCTGCCTTTTGACCTGGTGATCCTACTTCTTGGAATGTATCTGAAGGAACCCAAAACACTAATTTGAAAGAACATAAGCATCTCAATGTTCATTGTAGTGTTATGTGCAGTTGCCAAGATGTAGAAGCAGCCGAAGTGTCACCAGTAGATAAATGGATAAAACAACTATGGGATATTTACATGATGGAATACTACTCAGCAGTAAAAAAAAAAATAGTTTACCCTTTGTGACAGTATGGGTGGACCTGGGGAATATTATACTAAGTGAAATAAGCCAGTCAGAGAAAGACAAATACCAAATGATTTCGCTCATATGTAGAATCTAATGAACAAATTGAACTAACAAGAAAAATGGCAACAGAGTCATAGATGGTGAGCAGGATGACAGCTAGTGGGGTGAAAGTTAGGTAATAGAAGGATTGAGCAAAAAGGAAAAAGGACTCATGAACATGAACAACAGTGTGGTGATTGCTGGGAAGAGAGGGATATAAGAGGGAGTAAAAGATAATGTAAATATCACAGTAAAGATTAAATATATCAAAAATAAAAAATGAAGAGCCCTTATTTGTTGCCTTGGCTGAAGACTCGGTGGATTAGAGCATTGTCCCAGTATACGAAGGTTGTGGCTTCCATGTGAAGTCAGGGCACACATGTATAAGACACAACCAATGGATAGATAAATAAGTGGAAGAGCAAACTGATGTTTCCGTCTCTCTCTCAAAAACAAATTTAAAGACAAACAAACAAATAAATAACTCTTATTTGTTAAAGATACACATATAAAACCTACACTGACTTTTATTAAAGGTGGAATTGTAACCTTTTTTAAAATCTTTAATGAAGGTAGAATTTTTAGTTGTTACAAGTGAAAGGGTGATACAAAAATGTCAACTGTCATTGGGAAGGGTGGATTTGAAAATCACAAGTATTCCATAAATGAGTGGCAGAGACTGCTAGTGATCATCAGACTCCCTTGACTTAGTGTAGCCATATGACTGAGTTCTGACCAATAGAATATTAGTTGAATTGATGTGTACTCTTTCATGTTATCAAACCTTTCATGTATTTTTCTCATATTCTTTCCTTATCACTCAGGGGCAGGATCAGACCCCTCCAAAAGGGTGGAGTCAAAGGCTGAATGGAGTGTGGACCCCTGGATAACTTCCTCTCTCCATTGAACTTCGATGCACCATGAAATGAGTAAGAAGGAAATCTTCTGTGGTGTTAAGCCACTAACATCTGGGATTGTTTACTTCAGAACTTAGTCTACCGTGACTAATACAGAGGTCACCATCATAATTTGAGATTATTAAATGAAAACAGAAAGTAATGGTTTGATTAGGACCAAAAGACTTCTCACAGATTAGACTTCCTGGGAAGCAGAGTCTGAAATAGAGATTACCATGTAGGAAATTTACTGTGAAATGGCTTTGGGATCAACACCTCTGGGACAGTAAAGAAGCAGGACAGGGCAGAAAGAGAAGTTGAGCTGTAAGGCAGTGACAAAAAAAGGCCTCTGTCAATTCCATGGGTAGCATTAGAGCTAGGATGTTCTTTCAAACTTGGCCTAAATTGAGGTGAGGAGGCAATTGTATCCTGCACATGGTCCACTTTTTGTATATGGGCACTCTGAGGAAGCTTGGGTAAGGCATCTTCCTTTGGTGGTGAGCAATCCAGAGAAGAAATTCAGATGTGAGCTCTCAGTAGCCAACAGTTCTGCAACTAGAGAAATGAGTATCTTGGTCTTGAACGTGGATCTGAGCAGTGCAACACACACCCACTTCAGGAATATTCTAGAAGCTGGTTTGTGAGTGGCAATATGCTTCTAATGAATAGGCTAAAGGGCTATATATTATACATGAAGAAGACTGCTTACTGATGCCAAGGAGTAAGTATACTGGGGCCAAGGAATAAGTAAAGTCTGTATTCTGTATTTATATGCCAAGGAGTGAGAAGATAATTAATATCAGCATACAAGGAGATGGTAGATGGAAGAAGCAAGAGAATCTTCCCTGAGGTTCTGAGAGAAAGACTTGGCTCAAGATAACCACAAGAAATAAAATACATCTTGCAACATTCCCTCCACTGGCTTTCCAATGATAATAATTGTTTCATTGAAAACCAGTTGGAGGCTGGTAAAATGATCAGAACAAGGTTCACTGAGGTTTTAAAAACTTGATTCTTAATACATTTCTAGACGTGACAATACTTCTCTTAATGAATCTTAATTATTTCCTGTAGGAGATAGAAAAGTTGCTCAATGATAAACTCCATTAGGAGCTTATGTCTAATGTTTTTTAATTACATTCTGAACTCTTCTTGCTTCACCGAATCTGATTGAGTGAGGAGTAGATAGATTAAGTGCAACATTGCTTCAGGGGTAATAAAAGAACTCCAGTAATGGAGTATACATTTTTCTCTTGAAGTTCTTAACATATTGCCCCAAATAAAAGGAGTAACATAATTATCATCTATACTATAACTACTCCTCATTCATAACTAATAATTAGTTAATAAATATTTTATTCATAGTGAGCCCCATGATTTTTTTTTTTACTTAGAAGTGTTTTAGGTTATTTTCTTTGTTTTTTTTTAATTTAAAAAAATCATTGGTTGGAATTATACTCGATCATAATCTCATAACTGGCTTCCTGATTCACAAGATGACATTTAGATAACCTTTACTAACTCTTAGGACTTATAGTGAAAAAGTGGGCACTTGCCCAGGAGAGGAAAGACCCCTGAGAGTTCAGAGCTACAGAAATAGGTCCTCAGGCCAACCCCATGGATGCTGAATTGATCTAGTTCATGTTTTATAGGAGTGCTGACTTCAAAAGAAACTTCCTGAACTCTCACAAATACTGACCTCCTTCAGAAGCTGGTAATATAAAACAAAACAAAGTTTCCAACAACTCGGTTGCAAGGAATTGTACTTGAGAACAGACAGTTCCTGTTAGAAGTAATCATACCCTGTCATGTAACCCAGCCAGCTGTTCTGGATCACCACACTTGAGAATTTCAGGTTTGCTTTCTCTAAGTTTGCTATTCTAGGGAACATCACTCTTTTCAATGGCCATCACTTTGAAACAGAAATCACAAGGCTTACCTAGGTATTAGGCATCATAAAATTTAGAGATATGTATGTGTGCATGTGTATAAAAATGCTAATTAATATAAACTATAAAAGGAGTGGTTTAGGGTACTCCATAAAAATACATGACCAATTGTTTCTTATTAGAAAATATAGAATGTATAATACTTAGTGAATCTGCTACCAAGGAATTATTTACAAATAATTTTTGGAATTGAGAGTCCTGAATATCTGCAAAATTCTCCTTGAAAATATTCATGTACTCAGCCATTCAACAAACATTTACTGAGTGCCTGCTATTGCTTGACATTATTGTAGGTACATGGGATGCATCAGGGTCTAAAAGCAAAATTCCTGTTCTTATACTACTGGGACCTTATATCCTACTGGGGCCGAGGGAAAATAAATAAAAACATAACAAATAATTAAGTGATATATCATATTGAAGAGTGTTAACTATAAGAAAAAAGAAAAAGTAGAGCAGGATGAGGAGAATCGGGAGTGTTGGTGGGACAGGTAGTCTACAGGATTAAGTTGAGTAGTCAGAACAAGGCTCATTGAGATAGTAAGTTTTGGGGAAAAACCCAAAGGACAGGAAGGAGTCTAGCTCTGTGAATTTGTGAGTGAAGAGCATTGCAGCCTGAGGAGCAGCTACACAAAGGTCCGTTTGGTTGGTGTGAGGAAGAGTAGGAGTGAACGGAGGGAAAAGTTGAACTGTGATAGCTATGGCCAATCCCTCGGAGTTGTCTTGAGTTAGGCTGAAATGGTCATTGGAATGGCCGTGACCTTAATCAAGGTGACTCTCTGCAGCTGAAGGAGCTATGAGTGATGGGCCATCTACTGACATCACTCCCAACAGCCTTCATTAAAGAAATTGTTAGAAGGTACATCTAGGTATCAATCCCTTTGGCTTCCTTAGCCCCATGTTCACATGTGGTTCATGAAGACTTCTCTAATTTTGACATTCTAACCATTTAGAAGAAGGGAGAGAAGGAAAAGGGAATATCCTGATAGTTGCATGCACTACTTCTACTCACAATCTATTACTGGAATCTAATCAAGAAAAGCTAGATTATGTAGTCTTTATTCTTGGTGCCCTGGGAAAGCAAGCAAACAAAGAAGATATCAAAATACAACTAGCAGTTCCTGCTGCAATCTCACACCCCATTTTTGAATGGAAGAGAATGTGGTTTCACTAGACAGGAGAATAAATGAAATGCAGTCCTTGCAGCTTATTTAGGATTTTGTTCTTTGTGTTTTGGGCAATTGAGAGGCAGCAAAGGACCAATATTCTCTTGAAAAAGCTTGTAGAAAAAGAAGACTTAAGGGAAAGAGAGTAACAGCAATTATACATATGGGGGTAGAGCCTGTGAAGTTTGGGAATTGGTGTAATTAGATTTGTATTCATGGGCTGAGATAACTGAGGTGGCACTTATGTAGCATACATGAAAGTAAAACTGTTTCCTTTTTGCCCTTCTCCCTTGCCTCTTCTGATTTCTCAGCCATCTTTGCTGGGTCTTCCCATTCTTAACCCTTTAATGTTCATATGATCCTGGGTTCTGCCCCTAGTCTTCTTGTCTTTTCACAATGAATCACAATGCATTTTTCCTTATTCAGTCATATAACTCTTTGAGAATATGATGAGCTTCAACCCCAGAAAAATGTCTATCAGCATATCACCATTTTATTGATGGAGTACATTAAACATTTTATTTTTCTTTCATCTCTCTCCTCTATTGTGCTATATCAGTTCTTTCTTACTAAGTAGACTAGGTAGGTCCTTCATGATGTATCAAGAACATCTCGTAGACTGCTGGACCCTTTTAGCTATTAAAAAACAGTTGAATCTGTCTTGACTGATGTGGCTCAGTGGATTGAGTGTTGGCCTGTGAACCAAAGGGTCGATTCCCAGTCAGGGCACATGCCTGGGCTGCAGGCCAGATCCCCAGTAGGAGATGCTCAAAAATGCAACCACATATTGATGCTTCTCTCCCTGTCTTTCTCCCCCACCTCCTCCTCTCTAAAAAATTAAATAAAGTCTTTGAAAAAAATAGTTGAGTCCAATGAAAACTTTCATTGGACCTCCACTCTTTCACATACTGATGGTTGATCCATAGTCCAAGGACCCACCAGTTCAGCTCTTTTTCTCTTCCTCCCTTCTCTTTTTTTGATTCACTAGGAGGGAAAGTGGGATTGCCTTGTGTGACTGGTCTCCCTCTGGTTCTGTCTGGCTCTGTCCTCTGTGTCTGGATTCTGCTAAGGTGATGGCCTCTGCCTTGTAGATGGTGAGTGAGGTTTTCTCTGGGTACTTTTCAGAGTCACCTTGGTTCCCCTCTGATGCTAAGGACCTGTGTCAGCCACTACTCCTAATGAACTGAATGATGAAATCCTAACCTCCAAAGTGATGGCATTAAGAGGTGAGCCCTTTGAGAGGTGATTAGGTTATGAAAATGAAGCCTTCATTAATGAGATTAGTGCCTTTATTAAAGATGTTGAAGAGTGCTCCCTTGTTCTTCCATCGTGCAAGGTTGCAGTGTGAAGATGGCCAGTTATGAACCAGGAAGCAAGGCCTTATTAGACATATCTGCCAGTGCCTTGATCTCAGACTTTCTAGCCTTGAAAACTGTGAGAAATATCTGTTTTTGTAAACCACCTACTCCATAGTATTTCATTATAGTAATTTGCTCACACTGCAAGACAACTTCCAAGAACTTCTCTGAAAAAACATCATCTCTTTTAGCTTGTGACTGCCTGGACAATCTGATAGCTTCTGTTTGTCCTCCAGTCTCCTTCAATATTCTATGTTCTACATATAATTGCACATACATACAACATTTGTATTCTCCAGGTAGTCAGATCTCAAGGAAAGATGAAAGACTGGATTGAGTGAATGTATCTCAATTCCTTTCTCCAAATTCACCAGTTAGGTGCCTCTCTTCTCTGTGGAAAGCAGTAAGTGAAGAGGAAAGAGGAAAACTGAACTGTTATTCGTTTGTAGATCCACAGTATGGAAACATCAGGTATGGGGAGAAAATATTCCTGATTAATAGTCTACATGTAACTATCATCTATACATTGACACTTCGATATGTCGCACAAGCATATTGAACATAAAATCTAACAAAGTAACTCACTTTAAAAAATATATTCCAACCTCAGAATCTGTGTTTCTACCTGTATTTTCTATCTAACTATCCACCTACCTATATAACTATCTACATAACTATCAGGGGGAAAAATCTGGGAATTTTCTTGGGCCCCTCTTGGCCTCCTCACCATTCCAGTCAATCACTAGGAAATTTTATCCCTTAAATTCCCTCCATCCTTAATCTCTACCACCTTAGTTGAGGCTACTACTACCTCTCATTTACATTATTACAACAACCTTCAAATAAATTGATAAATGTCTCTATATCAAGAGTTACTGTTCTCAAATCCATTTAACAATACTGCATCTAGAGTAATCTTTCTAAAATTCAGATTTCATCACGGATACTCCTTCCTAAAACACCCCATGTTTATCAAGATGTGGTCCTTATATCACTTTTGACTTGAATCAGTTGGATGGCAGATTAAAAATAGAGTCTTACCTTCTGGCCAAGATGGAGGCATAGGGAGACACATTGTGCCTCCTTGCACAACCAAAATAAGGACAACAACAATTTAGAAACAAAAAACAACCAGAACTGACAGAAAATTGAACTGTATGGAAGTCCGACAACAAAGGAGTTAAAGTAGACACGTTCATCCAGACTGGTAGGAGGGGTGGAGTAGGGCAGCAGGGTGGAGAGGGGTCTCGGCAAAGCAGGGTCTGGCGGACCCAGTGAGGTGGTGGATTGTGGAACCGGGTGCAGCGCACAAAGTGGCAGGCAGGCCAGGCAGTCCCGCATTCTCACACAGATAAACCAGGCGAAACTGAGGAGTGAGACAGACCATGCAAACCAGGGCTCCAGCACAGGGAAATAAAGCCTCAAAACAGCAATCGAAAACACCTGCATGGGTTGTGGCAGCAGGAGAAACTCCCAGCCTCACTGGGGAGTTTATTGGAGAGACCCACGGGGTCGTAGAACATACACAAACCCACCCACATGGGAATCAGCACCAGAAGGGCCCAATTACCTTGTGGGAAGTGCAGTAAGTGACCGAAATCTGGCAGAGAGCCGAGCAAGCACCATTGTTCCCTCTCGGACCCCTGCCCCCCACACAGAGTCATAACACAGCAATGGGTGTTTCCCCGCCCTGGAGAACACCTAAGGCTCTGTCCCTCACTACGTGACAGGCATGCTGAGACAGAAAAAAATGGGCAAAAAAAGAACAGATCAAGGCTCCAGAAAAAATATAACTAAGCGACAAGGAGATAGCCAACCTATCAGATGCACAGTTCAAAACTCTGGTAATCAGGATGCTCACAGAATTGGTTGGATTTGGTCACAAATTAGATGAAAAATGAAGGCTACACTAAGTGAAATAAAGGGAAATGTATAGGGAACCAACAGTGATGGGAAGGAAACTGGACTCAAAGCAATGGTGTGGACCAGAAGGAAGAAAGAAATATCCAACCAGAAAAGAATGAAGGAAGAAGAATTAAAAAAAAATGAGGAGAGGCTTAGGAACTTCCAGGACAACTTTAAACATTCCAACATCAGAATTATAGGGATGCCAGAAGGAGAAGAGAAAGAGCAGCAAATTGAAAACTTATTTGAAAAAATACTGAAGAAGAACTTCCTCAACCTGGCAAAGAAAATAGACTTCCAGGAAGTCCAAGAAGCTCAGAGTGTCCTAAAGAAGTTGGACCCAAGGAGGAATACACCAAGGCACATCATAATTACATCATCCAAGATTAAAATGAAGGAGAGAGTCATAGAAGCAGCAAGAGATAAGGAGGCAGTTACCTACAAAGGAGTTTCCATGAGACTGGGGGCTGATTTTTCAAGAGACCTTGCAGGCAAGAAGGGGCTGGCAAGAAGTATTCCAAGTCTTGAAAGGCAAGGACCTACAAACAAGATTGCTCTATCCAGCAAAGCTTTCATTTAGAATGAAAAGGCAGATAAAGTGCTTCTCAGATAAGGTCAATTTAACGGAGTTCAGAATCACCAAGCCTTTATTATATGAAATGTTAAAGGGACTTATCTAAGAAAAAGAAGATAAAAAACATGTACAATAATGAGACAGCAAATTCACAATCCTTAACAACCACACCTAAAATAAAAACAAAAGCAAATGAAGCAAACAACTAGAACAGGAATAGAACCACAGAAATAGAAATCACATGGAGAGTTAGCAACAGTGGAGTGGGAGGAGGAGAGAAGGGGAAAAGGTATGAAAATAAGTAGCATAGATGGTAGGTAGAAAATAGACAGGGGGAGCCTAAGAATAGTAAGAGAAATGTAGAAACTAAAGAACTTACAAGTATGACACATGGGCATGAACTAAAGGGGGGGAATGTGGGTGGGAGGGGGTGTGCAGGGTGGAGGGGAGTAAAGGGGGGAAATGGTATTATTTATTATTATAAATGTATTATGCTAATACAACTGTACTAGCATAATCAATAAAATATATTTAAAAATAGAGTCTTAGGCCCTAACACAGACTTAATGAGTCAGAATCTCTGGGGATATGACTCTGGAGTCCACAATTTTAACTTGTATTTTTAGAAAGTGGTTTTATGCACAAAAATTTTTGTGGATGCTCATCTGTAAGAGAAATCTAAACTCTTGGGGGTATATAAGGCTCTTTAGTACTTGACTTCTATTATCTCTTAAAATTTTTTCATCCTACCACTACCTCAGCAATTTTTCTAGGAAAATTATGTTTCCTAATGAGCCATTTCATACTTCTTTGCCTTTGAATATGCTTGTTCTTTAGCTTAGAACATTTTTCTTCCCCAACTCCCTTTTGTCTTATAAAAATCTATTTATCCTTTAAAACCTTATTAGATTTTTCCAGTATGTCAACATATTATACCTGTATAAATATCTCTTTCTCTGGATATTTGGTCTGATGCAACTGTGGGAGCTAGTTAAGCAGTCTGTAATGCTGCTGTCTCTGTGTCTGATACCGAAGGCAAAATGAATGTATAATGAAAAGATGGTTAAGGGCAGGCTGAAATCAATAGGCTTGATATTCAACCCCACAAGGATGGACAGAAACCATCCTTGTTTGTTCTTGTTGCCTCTGACCTGGGTGATGAGGGTATCGTGCAGAAGCTTGGGATCTTCAGCACAGAGTTAATTATATGTACTTGGATCAGTAGTTAGAGGAGCTGAAAGAGGATGCAAAGGAAGATAGAGTAGTTGAAAGCCCAGCTGCTGCCTCCGTATCACCTTCAAAATCTCTCAAGGATCTCCCTCATGGCCTACTAACTGGAAACAAACAAGAAAGTGGATTTCAGGAAATGTCTCACTTAGCCAAATTGAGAAGTTGAAAACCCATTATACACTGGATCATCTGTTTGAGGCAGGGTGGTCCCATTGGTGAGATGGCATTTACCAAGCAACTAGAGTGAGGAACTGGGCTGAGAAAGTAAATAAGAGATGACCAAGCAAGGTGACCTATGCAAAGGCCTTGAGGCAATGATATCAGAATGGAAGACTCTGGAGAATAGTCAGATACCTAAACCAAATTAAGATACCTAAACCAAAGAAAGGGCAAGGTCCAGTTGAATGTTGGGAATAGTTGGGACTAAGTTCCTAATGACATTACAGCTTTCTCCTTGCCTTTCTGTTTCTCTCTGTGTCAATTTCTTTCTTTTTCACTTGAGATTGGTTTTCTTTACCTGGTAAAAACATAGTCACTGATAGCATTTAAGTTTTACATCTTATAATTTCAGCCATCAAAGACAAACTGTCTTTATGTTTACCAAGATAGATCATCAAAACATTTGAGAAAAATTACTGAATGACTGAACTTGAGTTAGCGGTCCCAACTATTTGTTCCTGCATAATAAATTTCTCTAAGATTTAGCAGCTTTAAACAGCAATAAACACCTACTGGCTCATAGTTTCTGTGCAACAGAAATTCAGGAGCCACTTAGTAAGTGGTTCTAGCTTGGGGAAGGCTGGAGGGATCTCTGATGAAGTTGTCAAGATGTCAGCTGGAGGTGCAGTCATCTGAAGGCTTGACTTGGCTGAAGGATTCACTTCCAAGGGGACTCATTTATGTACCTGCTAAGTTAATACTGGTTGTTGGCAGGAGGCCTCAGCTCCATGCAATGTGGTCCTCTTCATAGAACTGCCTGAATGTTCTCATGACATGTCATCTGGCTTCCTCCAGTGTGAGCAATCACAGGAGCGAGACAAAGGCTGTAATTTATTGTTAAAATTTTATTATTTTATTTATTTTAATTTTAATTTTTGTTTTTTATTGAAGTATAATTGATATACAACATTATAAAGCTGTAATATTTTCTATGGACTAGACATAGAAATCATACTCTTGCTTTTCCTTCCCATAGTTATACAGGTCTGCTGCATTCAGTGTCAGAGCGGACTACACAAGTAGGTGAAAAACAGGAGATGAGACTCTTGGGGGTAGTTTGGGAGCCTGGACACCAAGGACACAATAATTTGCATAGCTTTCTTTAGGTTCATAGTCTTTGTGGCCAGAGTGGAAATGGAATAGATGATCTTATGAAAACATTCAACTCTCTTGGATGAAGAGGCATTCACTATATGGATGGAAAAGGTAAAAAAGATATTACTAAAAAAATTGGGAGAAGAGTGTTGGGGAAAAAGTAAGTGTGTATTATTACTCAGAGTGTTAATAACTTTCTTCTTTATACCTGGAATGTACTTCTGTGGTATCTCTTGGCACCACATCTTAATTATTCACTTACAAATATTTCTTTTCTACTAGATTACAAGATCTCTTTCCTCATCTTTGAGTCTCTATCACCAAGTACATTGTCTAAGACAAAGCAGACAACCAAATATGTCTGAACTGAACTGAACCAGACAGACAGAGGATGTTAGCAAAGTTCTTAAATAATTAAAGGTATAGTTAGGGTGAACACAAATTTAATATCACATCTCAGATTACAAGGTATTTCTGGACACTTGAAAGACATACTCTTTAGATGAAATGAGTTAAGAGCTTGTGCAATTTGTGTCTGCAAAAGGTAGAACAGGCTAAACTATAAATAAATTATGTTAAATTATTCAAATTAATAAAAATATTGAATAAATGAATATTAGTTAGGACTTATTTGTTGGTGCAAGGAACAAGAGCTGAAATCAAACTAGCTTAACTATGAAAAAAAGGGTAGATGTATTGGAAAGTATCCAGAGTAATTAATGGAATCAAAGAGGCACTGGAGCCTCAAGGATGTAACTACCAACTGGAGCACAAAAGGGAACCCAGGAATTCTTCTCCTTTTGACCCTTATTTTCTGCCCCTCTCTTCCCATATGCTTCACTTTCTCAATGCAGACCAACTTTCTTGTTTGCAGTCCACGTGTCAGGAGTAACAGTTCTCAAGTTAGCATCATCAGTGTAGCTACTTAAAGAGAAATGATCTGTTCCTCTCAGTTCCAGTTTTAAAATTCCTGAGAAAGGGACTAATAGACCTCTTTCAAGGTCAGGTCCCCACCCTTAAGACCAATTGATCATGCCTGCTGGCAGCATCACATTACAGAAATATTGCAAACTCTGCTGAAACCCTAGAGATAAACCCTAGAGATAACCCTAGGATAGGGGCAATTCTTGGAAAATAGTTACTGGGTGGACAAAACAATAGGTATATGTTTGGTGAATATTTAGATCAAGGATGACATATTTATTATAAAACTCTAAGGTTGTTCAAGGTCCAACAAAAGTCTCTAGAGTTTGATATGATGTCATAACAAGATATTTTCAGTGTTACCATAAGAAACATTTAGTTGGAATCTCAGTGTCAGATAGGGTAACATTTCTTATGTTCTAGTCATCTTATTACAACATCATCCTGGCTAGGGTAAAAGCATTGTCTCCATTGCTACATCTAATGAAAAGGGCTTAATTAAGGTTTTAATTTCCTTGGTTGACATGTTGAGGACAGTTCCAGTAGAGATCAACCAGATTACAGCTTTAACTACATTATTTAGTCATAAAGGAGGGTTTAGATGGCTTTTATTACACCTACCTCCTCTAAGATTTTGGTGGCAACAGTAGTAGAACTGCTAATGACTGACTTCAGCATCTGGGAGTTTAATGCCAATCTGAAACTCAAATGTTCTTTTGATGCTAACTTACTCCTTTTTGTTTCATGTGCTTTGGTAAAAAAGAAAGCGTTCTCTAAAAGGTATAAAAACTGCCATTACAAATGTTGTTATTATGGTAAAATAGAAAACAAAACTATTGAATGTGAAAATGTGGAAGAATATGTTTCTGATCTGCTTTTTAAAAGGAAGAGAAAGTATGATTTGAGTGAAGCTATTTCTGTAAAACATAATTGACTTAGTCTGTTTGGGCTGCTATAGCAAATGTCATCATCTGAGTAGCTTATAAATAACAGAAATTTATTTTTCACAGTTCTGAAGGCTGGCAAGTCCAAGGTCAAGGTGCTGGCAAGCAAATTTTGGTATCTGTTGAGAGCTGACTTCTTAGATTTCCGCCGTGTTGTTGTAACCTTACATGGCAGAAGGGGCAACAGAGACTTTCAGGGCCTCTTTGATAAAGGCACTAACTCCATTTATGGGGGCTCTACCTTTATGACCTACTCACCAGCCAAAGACCGCAACTCCTCCTCCCATCACCTTGGAGGTTAGGATTTCAACGCATGAATTTTGAGGGAGCACAGACATTCAAACAATTCAAACAAGCACAGACATTCATAGAAGTTACTCTCCGATGAACGGCATCTAATCAGCAGGGATATTGTTTGTGGAGCGGGGCCTGGGAAGATTGAAGACTATTCTTAGATTCCTTTTCAATGCCCTCAAAGGAAAACATTCCATTTGTTGTTCATCACATACCGTATTCACCACTTTTTAGGTAGTACCGCTGAAGTCAGCAGTAGAACCAAAACATGATCTCAGCAACACTGGTGTGCTCTCCTTGTACCCTGCCTCTGTATGGGCTAAGAAAGGTGGAAGCATTTGCCAACCTCCTCCACTGCCTGTTGCATTGGGTTCGCTTGTTCATTTTTTCCCTTGGCCTCCACGTTTCAGGTCTGCAGGCCTTTTCACATTGCTGGTCCTATGTTTTATGTCTTTAGCCCTTTCCAAGAAGGTTCAGTGTTCATCTGCAGTGTTGTCATTCACTTGGTTTCTGCTGCTTTGAGGTTGAAATTTTAATGTAATGATATTCTCAATCAAACTTATTAATGCCAATGTTTACTTCCTATTATAATTATGATTCTATCTCTTTTAAATAATCTAAAGTGAGTTGTATGAATTTTGGTGGATTTTCATTTTTTTCTATCTTCTCTTTTCAGATATTCTATTATCAAAATGTCACACATTTTCTAAAATCTGTGTGTTTTCTACCCTCATGAATATAATAATGATAGACAAAATAAATGTCTCTAAGATTCTTGATAATTACTCCATGCAGTGTCTGTAGTCTAGATGAGAAAAATTATAAAGCCTTGTCAGGCACACAGAGGCACAGACAACCCAAACGGAGGTAGGAACATTAAATTGTAAGACTCTGCACGAAGATGGGAAGACAGAGTCCCAAACAGCTACAATTCACTTGTTTGGACCTGCCCAGTATTAGTCATTTGTCAGCCTGATTATATAGTAATCAGATGCTTAGCAGTAACAAATTATATAGTGCTAAGAAATCCTTCAAATGGATTTGTCCCTAAATTTATGGCTTTCCTTATGTCACTATTTTTGTAGCATGTATGTTATGGTTTAAATTAATACTTTACTATGTTCTATGCTTCCTTTTTAAACTCATCCCCCCAAATCCACCCAAAACATGTTTGAATAGGAGTTTGTACGTGGAACAAAATTCTAACAAACAATTGTTAATTGAATAGATATAAATAAGACAGAATAATACATTCTCTTATCCATGGGTTCTTAACTTTTTTGTGTCTGGGACATTTCCACAGTCTGATGAAGCCTATGGAAATGAAATATATTGAAGAAATAAAGTATTTTTGAAAACTGAGATAAAATTTCTTTATTGATCCATTAAATTAAATGATCATGTCCAGTAACACTCATTAGTTCAAAGTAGTAATGAATGTAATAACATTTTGAGATATCTGAAACAACTGTAATGAGATGTGAAAATACCTCAAATTTCTGTTGGTGACAGTGTCTGTGCTAAGGTTGCTTGCTATCTTATGTCCTTGCCAGCATCTGTTTCTTTACCGTGGGTGTGTGTCCTTTCTTACCTGGGTCCCAAAGTAACACTGCTTGTGCCCAGAGTCTCTTGAAGTCTCCCAAGAAACTTGACCCTTTGGACTTTTGCTGTTTGCTTTTCATTTCCTACAAGGAACTCTCAAAAGGTCTTCATTCCCATCCTCTCCAGGGAAACAAGTGATATTTCAGTCTAGTCAATGAAAGTCTATTCACCACCTCCTTCCTGCCCCCAGTCAGCAAAATGTTATAGGCCATAGTTCCGGTTTTATGTTTCACCTTGTGTAGTTTTTATTCCATGGATGGCAACATCACCTTATTTATCTGAGATTCATTTTCAAGCAGTCTGGTTTTGGAATTCTGGAAGTTGTATCTATATGTTTCTCTGTCCTTATTGATGTCATGGCTCAGAAGCTGTGCTGCCAGGTATACACCAGTCTATCACCCCCTGGCTGAAATGATGGTTCCAGCTGCCCCTAGGCTTACTGGGCAGCCACCTACATCTTAATAGCAAATGTAGAGGGGTCATTAGGTTGCAACTACACTTTATGGTGAAGCCCAAGACAAAGACTTTTACCTAAGACCCGACCCCATTTTAAATATAGATATTCCTAGGGTTCACTCCTGAGCAGTCCTCACTTCTTTTAATAACCTTTAATAATTCCCAGGCTTGGTTTCTCTGAGTCCTTCACTCTATTCCCTTGTTTCTTTCTCTGGAGAGTTGGATCCTGCACTTTGTGTTCTTTTTCTGGTGGTTGGAATCCTATCATGAATAGACTATTGAATGATTTATTTTATGTGTCAACTTGGTTGGGCTACAATATACAGTTGTTTAGTCAAACATCAGTTTAGATGTTGCTGTGAAGGTATTTTAAAGATGGGATTAACATTTAAATCAGTACACTTTGAGTAAAGCAGATTGCCCTTCATAATGTGGGTAGGCCTTATCCAAATGGCTGAGAGTCTTTTTATAAAAAAATATATTTTATTGATTATACCATTACAGTTGTTCTATTCCCCCCCTTCATTCCCCTCCACCCACCCACTCCCTCCCCCACCATTCTCCCCCCTTAGTTTATAACCACGTGTCTCAAGTTTTTTAGATTCTATATTTCCGCTACTATTCTTGCCCTCCCCCCTATCTGTTTTCTACCTACTGTCTATGCTATTTTCTGTACCTTCTCCCCCCTTCTCCTCCTCCCACTCCCCTGTTGCTAACCCTCCATGTGTTCTTCATTTCTATGGTTCCACTCCTGATCTAGCTGTCTGCTTGGTTTGCTTTTGTTTTAGGTGTGGTTGTTAATAACTGTGAGTTTGCTGTCCTTTCACTGTTCATATTTTTCATCTTCTTTTTCTTATATAAGTCCCTTTAGCATTTCATATAATAAGGGCTTGGTGATGATGAACTCCTTGAACTTGACCTTATCTGAGAAGCACTTTATCTGTCCTTCCATTCTAAATGAAAGTTTTGCTGGATAAAGCAATCTTGGCTGTAGGTCTTTGGATTTCATGACTTGGAATACTTCTTTCCAGCCCCTTCTTGCCTGTAAGGTCTCTTTTGAGAAATCCGCTGACAGTCTGATGGGTACTCCTTTGTAGGTGACTGTCCCCTTATCCCTTGCTGCTTCTAGGATTCTCTCCTTCATTTTGGTCTTGGCTAATGTAATTATGATGTGCCTTGGTGTGTTCCTTCTTGGGTCCAACTTCTTTGGCACTCTCTGAGCTTCCTGGATTTCCTGGAAGTCTATTTCCTTTGCCAGACTGGGGAAGTTCTCCTTTATTATTTGTTCAAATAAGTTTTCCACTCGTGGCTGTTTCTTTCCCCCTTCTGGTACCCCTATAATCCGGATGTTGGAACGTTTAAAGATGTCCTGGAGGTTCCTAAGCCTCTCCTCATTTTTTTGAATTCTCATTTCTTCATTCCTTTCTGGTGGGATGTTTTGTTCTTCCTTCTGGTCCATTCCATTGATTTGAGTCCCAGTTTCCTTTTCATCACTATTGGTTTCCTGTGCATCTCCCTTCATTTCAATTAGTTTAGCCTTCATATGTTCCTCTAATTTGTGACTATAATCAACCAGTTCTGTGAGCATCCTGATAAATAGTGTCTTGAATTGTGTGTCTGAGAGGCTGGCAATCTCTTGGTTGCTTAGAGTTATTGGCTCTGGGACTTTGAGTTCTTCTTGCACCATCTTTTGGGCTGTTCGTGCCTGTTCTGTAGCAGGATCGGAGCCCTAGGTGTTCACCAGAGCAGGGCAACTAAGTTGCTGGGTTGTGACGCTGTATGTGGGGGCGGGGTCACAGAGGAGCAATGGCGTCCTGTCTGCCGCCTCCTGCCCCTGCCGCCACATGTGCTGCAGCTGCGACCATCACCAGGCCCATGCGTTTCGTCCCACTGCACTCGAGTGTGCCACTGCCGTCAGCCCTCCACCACTGGGTTCGCCGCTGGGGCCTGCGTGGTCTGTCTCACTGTGTGCGAATGTGCGACCACGGCCAGTCTGCCCCACACCCCGACTGGGTCCGGGCTACCTGCACGGCCTGGGATCTTTCCTGCCCGACCCTGCTGTGCTGCTGTCTCCACCCCTCTTACTGTCCCGGTTGACCGGCTCCGTTGTTGTAGGACTTCCGTATAATTCAATTTTCTGTTCTTTGGCTGTGTCTTTGTTCTCCAAACCTTTGTTGTATTCAAACTTGGTTGTAGGAGAAGGCACAGTGTTTCCAACTATGCCTCCATCTTGGCGGAAGTTGGCTGAGAGTCTTAAGAGAAAGACTGAGGTTCCCTGGGGAAGCAGGAATTCTGTCTCCTTACTTACTGCCTTAGAACAATTTCCTTTACCTCTATATAGCCTGCTGACCTGTCCTGCAGATTTCACACGTGTCAGGCTCCACAATTGCAGGAGCCAGTTCCTTAAAATCTCTCTCTCTCTCATTCTTCCTCCTTCTCCTCCCTCTCCTCCCTCTCCTTCTCTCTCTTCCTGTTTCTCTCTCCATCCTAATGGCTCTATTTCTCTGGAGAACCAGATGAAACAGATTCATTGTCCTGAACCATGATGACTTCACCCACCTGACTTTGATTTTTGCTCTTGGTTTTGGCTTCTCCCACTGTCATATGATTTGGACCTGTTCCCACTAACATCTTCACCTGCCTGTCTCAAACACAATTTTTTTTCTTGGAATATGGGACATTTTATTTTGCAGAGAACCTTGCTGGCATCAGTCCTGTTGCAAGATCAGTTTTCTCCTGACCTCCCATTGTTTCTGGCTCTCTTCTGTCTTCTCTCCATAAGCTGACAAGGTCCCAGACATTCTAGTGTATGAGTCTGATTATGAGAGGAATCTCATTCCTTCTAAATATACCTCTAAATGTTCTAAGCATACCATCAGTCCCAGTTAGTAAAACAGAGATTTTTTGGTAAATACATATATTCATAATTTACTTATCAATTCATTTCTTGTGAATTTGATTAGTGGGAGGTATTAATCCAGGATCAGTGTTCTTATGATTGAACTAATAAAACTGAATTTTCAGGACTGACAAAGTTGAGGTCCATGGTGAATTCAGTAAAGTTACTTATGTTAGCTTCCTAAGGCTGCTGCAACAAATTCCCTCAAATTCGGGTGCCTAAACAACAGAAATTTATTCTCTCATAGTTCTGAAGGCCCAAAAGTGCAAAATCAAGGACTTCTCTCTAGAGGTTTTAGGAGAGCATCCTTCTTTATCTCTCCCATCTTCAGGTGCCTATTGGCATTTTTCAGATTTCTTGGCTTTTAGTTCCATCATTCCAATCTTTCCCTTCATCTTCACATTGCCTTCTTTTCTGTGTATCAGTGTCAAATTTCCCTTTGTATTTTTCTTATAAGAGAAATACAAAAGGAACTACTTGTGTTGACATTTAGGGCCCACAAAGGTAGATTAGGATGTGGACAGATCTTTGAGGAGCCATTTTTCAACCCGCCTTTTTTAAATTTATTTTTTATTTTTTTTTAGTAACAATCAATCCCTCTTTGGCTTCTCTTAATTGAACAGCAGTTTCTAATACAAGTTCTACTGGAAAAATGCAAGCAGAGTTCTTCCAAATGGGTCAATATAACATAGGAAATATTCTACAGAATGGAGGTGGGGAAGTATATCAAGCCAGAAGTGTTATAATATCCATATTTTTAGCATATTTCTTTGCAGATTCAATGATATGAAGCAGAAATTCTGTATAAAAATTAACATTGATAGAGCTTGTTATACAAAATGACTCAAAACAAGGCCTAAGAGCAAAGAATATTCATGAGTTGACTTCTGCTGACCCTAATTATTCACAAGATAATGAAATCCAAATGTATGATTTCAGGTTCAAGATGAGATAGAAGCTCTCTTCTAAAATGGATGTTTGCAACATTATCAAATACACTGGCAAGAAGTGCAAGAAAAAAGCCACATAGTTGTGTTTATGAATAATTATCAAAACACTTTCTATGACATGTTTTCTTAATAATATTTTAATAATTGATGAAGCTCTGCTCAGTAAATATTCGGCAGATGAATGAATGGATTTCGTGGACATTGTGATATTGCTGGAAGCTGCAATGGTACAGTCTATACTCTCCCTCACTGATATAGGACAGTCAGCAAAAGCGTTTTAAGGAAGAACTTTTTCACAACAGTGTGAATCTATGTTTGGAAATTTAATACCATTCATAGCCTCAATTTACCAAGGTATTTTCTCCTGGATGACTACTCTATAAGGGAGAATCGGTGTCATTCCTTTTGGATTCAGCCCTTTCCTCGGTAGTGTTAAAATTGAGAACTACACTTTTTGCTCAGTGGATTATTGATGAATTTGAATATTAACATGTCACTTAATTAGTGACTTTTACCTCATAAAAAACAGCAATTGTATCAATACATATGATTATATTCAGTGAGAGTATTGCTTTGCCTTAAAATACTACTCTAAAATGTTTTGAATTTGAAAATATGATTTTTATAATCCATTTTTAATGATTGATGCCTATGTATACTACTATATTCCATATCTTTCAGATGTGTGCTTTATCTCCCACTTCAATTTTGGGGGGAAAGTTATTTTTCTGCCTAGAAGATTGCTTTGGTTGTAAGAGGGTATTGGTCAAGATGCTGAAAAAGCATGTAAAATTTTTTCTGAGAGCAAAAACAATGGCCCTTTAGGAGGTATTACTAGTAAGTGCTCTGACTAAGCCTTCCCAGATGTTTGCTTTCATTGGCTGCTATTTCTGGTTCACACTATCAGCAGGAACCAGAAGTGTGATTCTCTTTTGACCCTCAATTTTAACAGGAAATGTACATTGAAGAAGCATATGGATGGGGGAAATAGGATTAGGAAATACCAGTAGTAGCAATATAATCAACATGCTCAACTACAGATATTTTCCTATTTTAAAATATAACTGTCTTTAATACTACAATAAAATTGCACTCTCATTTTTTTTTTTTTTGGTTTAGAGAAGACACAAATGTTTCCACAGGCATTCTCTGGACTCAACATAAAATGCTGTGTAGGAGAAATTATACTCTCTTTTTTTTAGGCCAAATGACTTGCCTACCAGTCAAGTTTTTAAAGAATGAGATGAACTATGTTTCTCCTTCTTGGCTTGAAGCAAATTAAACTTCGTTATTAAACATGATGGTTATCTGTCAATGTCCAGCACATATTCTTTAATATTTTTATTGTTAGCTAAATTTGTATTTAAGTTAAAAATATTTTCTTACAGTGAACCTTTCTTATAAAGGTTCAAGAAACCTTTGAAAAAGGTTATAGTATTTTCAATTTTCTTACCAAAAAGAAAAAACTTGTATATTCCAACCTCATATTAGTTACCTATTCAAAAACCTTATGAAGATGAATATCTTGTGAATCTATATCTATATCTATTTCCATCTACATCTATATAACCTTTGGTATATTGCCAGGTTCTTTTCTTATCTGTTATATCAGCAATTCAAATTTGTGTTTATATTTAAGCTATCCAGAGTACCAACAAAAGTGCTAGCACTGCCATTTCAAGTTAATGTACAAGGTGGAGTTAAAGGTTTGAAAACGGAAAGCAGAATTTGGGGGGAGTCAGTATGCTTAGGTGATTAACTCCCTAAAAATAGATTCTGAGTAGCTGTTAAAATATATTTATAAAATTGTAATCACAGTTACCATCATGCATCTTCCTAGCTCTGTCTCTAAAATACTCATAAGCCCAGAAATTGGGGGACTAAATAATATAATAGAACAAGTATGGACTTCGGAGTCAGATAGACTTGGATTTGAACTGCAGATCTGTCCCTATTTTGTCACTCTAAGTTATCACTGTTCATGAGCCTCTTTTTTGCCATCTTTAAATCAGAGGTAATATCACCCTTTGTAAATTAAATAAGCAAGTATATATAAAAAGCTATTGTAAATATTGTAAATATTAATATTTTCCTACCTTTTGAAACCTGGATTAAGTTAAAATAACTTTAAATATAGTCTAATAAAGCAAAAGTCCTTCTGTATTACATTATTTCAGGCATTAAAATAAACATAGATTCCTGCCCTAGCTGGTGTAGCTCGGTGGATTGAGTGTGGGCCTGCGAACCACACAATCGCGGTTCGATTCCCACTCAGGGCACATGCCTGGGTTGCAGGTCAGTTCCCCAGTGGAGGACATGACAGGCAACCACACATTGATGTTTCTCTCCCTCTCTTTCTCCCCTCCCCTCTGTCTAAAAATAAATAAACAAAATCTTTAAAAAAAATAAACGTAAATTCCTAAAAGAAATACAGTTGGGTCTATCAGCAGTTAAGCTGAGGTCTCTAAGTAATAAACTTTCTCCTTTAATTGTATAATATGAATAAAAACAATAGTGGTATAGCAAGAATAATAGACATTTATTCAATACTCTGGGCAAAACATTTTTGTTATATGCACTATTGTTCAATTCCTAAAACAATGTCATGAGGCAAATATACTTTTATCTACATTTTAGAAAGGTTCAGTACCTTAATGTCACACAATTAGTAGGTGGCAGGGCTCAGGTTTATATGACTTCAAGTTGTACACCTTTAATTAAGGTACGGAAGTGATAATAGAGAGGCGTGGATGACTGAATAGGTTGAAAGTTAAAATGGATTGCGTTTCTTGGCTGTTTGGGTTTGAGTGTAAGAGACAGAGGGGAATCAAGGGCACTAGTGGTTCCCTACCAGATAATACAGTTGCCAAGTAAAAAGAAAAAAAAAACCTTATGAGTTAACTTAAGCTCCTTCCAGGGGTGACCCACAAACCCAAAACCAGGAATGCAGCTGTTGTAGGAGCACGAGAAATATTTATCTTTTCTGAACATTAGTTTTGCTTGTCTTTGTGTAGATGGGCTTCCTTGTCTCCCAGCCCACATAGAACAATTCATGGCTAGCCCAGAGCCTCCAAATTTGCATATTTTGCTTCAGCTTCATAGAGAGACATTCTCTCTTTCCTTCCTAATTCTAAGGGAATCAAGCTGACCCAGTTGGAGTCAGGTGCCCCTAGTCCAAGAAACTGTTGCCAGGGCTGCAGGGTTATATAACACAAACTAGGCTTCTGAGAAGCAATCCAGGACTAGAGATCAATTCCCAGAGAAGAGGGTCTAGGTAGACAATTCCATGTGTGGCTACCGTAGTGCCTGACAATCACTAAGAAGAAATGCCCAGGCGTCTAGGCAAAGTGGTATCAAGGAGGCAGAGACTCCAACTAGGGCTTTCACTTTGGAAATGATTATTCTACTTACGGGGAAAAGTTTGTGGGTAATAATGGTGAGTTGGAAATAGTTTCATATTTCAAGACCTTTCATCTTGAAGATGTCCTTTGATATAGAGCCCAGTGTCTGTTCCTGGGTATGGGTATCAACAGTATCATCTCTTCATGTCATCAAAGATAGATAATATCCTGCATTTACCTCTCTTAAATCAAACTTAATTTTAGGAGGTTTTAAGTTTAGGCAGCGGGGTTGTAGTATAGTGCGGTGCTCAAAATGGTGTTTTGGGGAGAAAACTTAATGGGCAGCTGTAAAGACTCACCATTTCATAGTTGTGTGCATTTGCTACTTTCTAAGGAATAAGCTTAACCTCTGGATGTAGCAGATAGTTCCTTTATTTTGGGAAAAGTTATACTACAAAGTTAGATTATTTCCATTGTTATTGGGGAAAAAACAATGCAGAGGAGTAATTTAGGAACAGATGGAGCCAACAGAGCAGCTCTATTTAGTAAAATAAATTAGGAAACGATGTTTCTACCACTGATATTTCCCTCGGAAATGGGGCTTAGGCCTCCATTCTGGCCCTCACGTGGCCTACCACCCTCCAGAGAGTGAAAAGTCCCCAGGGCCAAGGGGATACGCCCACCTGGAGCCAGTTCTACTTCTTGATCACATTTTGTTTCCTGTTCCAACCCCTTAGTTTCCTGTTCAAACACCCTTGCCCCTGCTCATGGGATCTTTGCAGGCTTCTTTACTGAGGAGTATGGACAGAGCTTAAATGAGCAATTTGAGGTGACCACTTGTGAGTCCCCTTGTGGTAAGAGATGAAGCTGGGTAGAAAGAAAAGAGGGGTTGGCCAAGGGTTTCTCTTTATACTCTTGCCCTGGGCACCACAAATGTTAGGGGTGGAGCTACCCTCAGAGCAGTTATTCTTAAACCTTAGTGTACAGAAGAGTAATTGGAAGGCATTGTTTAAAATACAGATTCCCTGGGTCCTGTCACTCAATATTCTCATTCAATCATGTCTGGTATAGCATCCAAAAATCGGTATTTACCAAGTACCCCACCCAGGAACTTACACAATGAAAAACACTTTTTTGAAATCTTATTTTCTTTTGTTTAAATTTAGAAGCACTGTATTCATTTATTTTTCTTGTTCTTGCGGAGATAGTCTGTACATGTATACGCGTTTTCTTATCCAGGAATTTTCCTCAGTATACCAGCAGCAGAACCTCCAAAACTGTAGGAAATACACTTAGGGCTGACATTTCAACTTCTTGTTTGGGGAGAGACCCCAAGCGGCCTTGGTGTGGCACAGACTGCTGTGGGTAGCACTGATGCTGTGCTGTTTAAGCCTGGAGCACATGGATCATGTGCTGATGGTGGACAGTGATGGTTCTGAAGTCTTTGGGGGGCTGTAGTATAAGAACAGTGTCCTCTTGAAGAGAACGAATCATTTAGAGAAGAAATCAGCCCCACTGCAGAAAATGGGGGTTTAGGAGGTAAACTCTCTCTTTTATGAACTTCTTGTTCTGTCCAGGAATTTAAGTTTTAGAAATATTTGATCATGCTTGGAGGTAGAAGTGAGTTGGCCCATAAATAGGAAACAGATGATTTACTTACTCTTCATGTTGCAGCCCCAAGGTTGCCAATTGCCACTTTGAATGACAGGTGTAAGAATTTGCTGGGTTGTTTTTCCCTCTATTCTACCCAAACTTGGGCAACTGGATAGAGACAAGGAGGAAATTGGTTTCTTCTTCTACTGGGGCCAGAGTGGTGGTAAGGAGGGCTCGTCATTGCCCAGGAGAGTATTGTTCTCAAGAGACCATTATCACTGAGATAGCAGCATGGTGGAAGATGAAGAGGTCAAATATAAAGATATATTCCCAAGCACATTTGAGACAATACTTGGGGGAACTCAGAGGTAGCCGAGGGACACTTTGAAGAGAGTTAATTTCTAGCAATTAAGTTTGAGTGGTTTGTGTTTTTGTAAATCAGTCTAACCTTGTTTAGTAATCACAGGCTGGAACCAGGGACTTTTGGGTCTTGTTCCTTGTCATTTTGAATGTTTCTTGGCATTTTTATGCTCTGACCACATTATGATGGGGGAATATATGGTGGTTCCATGTAGAACCCTGGACAGGACAATTCAGTTCTGCACTTCCTGCAGGCACCACCTGACCCCACAATAACACGTCTACGATGCAAAAGAGGCATTCCAAAGACGCACTTTGCTGTTGGAAATAGTATGGTTGGAAACTCTTTTCCAGAGGTAGAGAGGCTACAGACAACATAGAAGGATTTTGGGGGTTGTTAAAAAGAAAAATAGAAATGTAATCATAAAGTGGTGGTTGAAGAGAATGATAAAAATGAAAGGGGGAAAATTGAAGTCTGATAATAGGTTCAAAATTTCAGTAATGAAACAGCCTATGGTTAATTAAAAGGGAATTAAAACCTGAAGGCCTGGAAAGCCCTCAATATTTTAAAGGATGGGGAATTTTGGGGAAGTCACAGGATCACAAGGAATTGAAACTTCAGTGTTTATTTTACCTGGAAGGAAAGGTTTAGGAAGCACAGAAGATGTAAAGAGGAAAATGCCCATAAACTGAGGCTCACCCCAATATTCATGGGCTTAATCTTAGAAGAGGCACCCATACTCTATGCTCCCATGACAAGTAGTTTTGAAGGGATAACTTTGTTCTCTTTGCTTGGGAAAACAAATTTGTAACCCTAGGAAGATATAGAAGAAATTAAACAATAAACCCCCAAATCTATAGTTTCTCATATTAAATTTAAGAAATAGTAGAGTAACTAGGCTTATAATCAAGTCACTTTTGCCTATTCTGTTTCAATTTAGGCTTAAGAGGATTTGAGATTGTAAATTTAAAGATCTGGTTTATTAGATATATAAAATTGCTTATGAAAAATTTTTTGTTTTGTTTTTTAAAAATATCTTGTTGATTATGCTATTACAGTTGTCCTAATTTTCCCCCATTATCCCCATCAACCCAGTACCCCTAATTCCCTGGGGCAATCCCCCACTTAGTTTATATTCATGAGTCATGCATGCAAGTTCTTTAGCTACTCCATTTCCTGTACTGTTCTTAACATCTCACTGTCTATTCTGTACCTACTTGCACTTCCTAATTCTTGTCTATCCTTGTCTATCCTGTACCTACAATTTGTACTTCTTAATCCTTGCACCTTTACCCTCATTCTCCCTTTTCTCTCTTCCAACTGATAACCCTCTAAATGATCTGCAGATCTGTTATTCTGTTTCTGTTCTGCTTGTTTGATTAGTTTGTTTTTTTAGATTCAATTGTTGATAGTTGTGAATTTATTGCCATTTTAGTGTTCATAGTTTTGATCTTCTTTTTCTTAAATAAGTCCCTTTAACATTTCGTGTAATAATGGCTTGGTGATGATGAACTTCTTTAGCTTTACCTTGTCTGGGAAGCATTTTATCTACCCTTCTATTCTAAATGATAGCTTTTCTGGGTAGAGTAAATCTAGGTTGTAGGTCCTTGCTTTTTGACACTGTGAATATTCTTGCCAGTCCCTTCTTGCCTACAGTTTCTTTTGGGAAATCAACTGAGAGTCTTATGGGTACTCTTTTGTAGGTAACTCTCTGGTTTTCCCTTTTTGCTTTTAAGATTCTCTGTTTATCTTTAACCTTTGGCATTTTAATTATGATGTGTCTTGGTGTGGTCCTCTTTGTGTTCATCTTGTTTGGGATTCTTTGTGCTTCCTGGACTTGCATGTCTATTTCTTTCACCAAATTAAGAAAGTTTTCTTTCATTATTTTTTCAAATAAATTTTCAATTTCTTGCTCTTTTTCTTCTCCTTCTGGCACCCCTATGATTCAAATGTTGGTACATTTGAAGTTGTCCCAGAGGCTCCTTAGCCAAGCCATATTTTTTAAAAATTCTTTTTTCTTCTTGCTGTTCTGATTGAATGTTTATTTTATTTTCAATCAAGTACAGTTGTCTCCATTTTACCCCTACCTCAGCCATTCAAATGTTTTTTCTTCCTTATGTTTCAAATCATCGATTTGATCCTCAGTTTCATCTACTGCACTGTTAGTCCCCTGTAAATTTTTCTTTATTTCACTTAGTGTAACCTTCATTTCTTCCTAGGTCTTTTTGATGCTGTTGAAGTGCCCAGTGATTTCCTAGAGCCTCCTAATCACCAATATTTTGAACTCTGCATCTGCTAGATTGCTTATCTCCATTTTGTTTAGTTCTTTTTCTGGAATTTTGTTCTGTTCTTTCTTTGTCTCTTCATTTTGGCAGCCTCCCTGTGTTTGTTTCTATGTATTAGGTGGAGCTTCTTTGACTCCCTGTCCTAGAAGTGTGGCTTAATGTAGAAAAGTGCACCAATAAATTGGATGAGGCGGGCCTTAGGTAATTGCCTGGGCAGGGACAACCTGTTTGAACCAGATTGGTGGAGTCTTTGATATGGTGTCACCCATGTGTGACTCTGTGTAGGAAAGGGCTTAGAAAGGGGACAGTACTACTTTCTGGCCTTTGGAATTGTGTCTGGGTAGAAGCTGTCCCCTGGCACTCATGCTGTTGGAGGCACTTTGGTTTCTTCTCATTTGGCACTGGTGCCTTTTCAACTGGTGCCCTGGTGCTGGAGCCAAGAGAGAGTGGGTCTGCTTAAGTCCTGAGTCTGTTTTGGGCCCTTTAGGAGACATTCCTGAGAAACTGTGATTTCTTCCACTGCACTAACCCCCATTGGTTTTTATACTCAGAAGTTATGAGGACTTATTTTTCTGGCATTGGAAACCTGGGCTGGGTGGTCTGGTGTGTGGCTGGGATCCCTCCTGATTTTTGTCCACCACATGTGAGTGTGGTACTGCCTGTTCCTCATTTCTGTGTCTCCATGCGTCTTTGCCCCTCCTACCTGTCTGGATAAATGTGACTTCCTTAATTCCTTGGTTGTCAGACTTCTATAGAACATTATTATCTGACAATTCTAGGTGATAGTCTTTTTGTAGTTTAGTTGTAATTTTTTGCTGTGGTTGTGCAAGGAGGCAAGCATGTGTACCTGCACCTCCATCTTGACTGAAAGTTCTGTTTCTGTTTTTAATACTGACTTGTCAGGCATTGTGTTTGTTACAATAATTTAGGATGTCTAATAGAATCTGATTAATTAAATGTACAAATATCTAAATATTTGAAAGAGTTTGAGGTGTCAAATGTAAGAGATATTTGAGCACTAATTAAAGATATACACTAATTTTTCTTTTGATATAAACATTTATAAATGTATTTTAAAATCTATATTTTTATTTATTTATTTATTTATTTATTTATTTTTTTTAGACAGAGGGGAAGGAAGGGAGAAAGAGGGGGAGAGAAACATCAATGTGTGGTTGCCACTTACATGCCCCCTACTGGGGACCTGACTCAAAACCCAGGCATGTGCACTGACTGGGAATCAAACCAGCTACCCTTTGGTTTGCAGACTGGCACTCAATCCACTGAGCCACACCAGCCACACAGGGCTAAAATTTATATTTTAATAAATTGAGTAGTAATCAAAATGTAAGTAATAGTAAATATGCTTTTCTGTACACAAAAGCCCCCTCAGATAATAAAAATCTTATTTGGACCTCAGGTGGTATAAATCCTGGCTTCACTACTCCTTTTCTTGTGACTTTGAACAACTTGCTCAATGTCTCTGTTCCTCTCTCCTCATTGTAGTGTGGAGATAATATTAATGGCATTTCATGGGGTTGTTAGGAGTCTTCATTAGATAAAAGCAGGAAAAGTATTTAGCATTTGGTATATGCTAGGTGCTCAACAATTAAATGTTATTTAATTTCTATGAATTCTAAAATTAAAAAATCTCAGTGTACAGTAACTAAATACAGCTACACATCACTGTCGTGGCACTAGAAGGGGTCCTAGTTAAGGTCAGTGGAGAGAGGGGCACAGATGACTCTGGGCTACAGCACTTGAAGCTTCACCTGATTCTTTCCTTCAGCAGTTACCTGGCTTTCGAAGTTCAACTATTATAAAACATTTTTACTTAAATAATTTAAAATCATCTGTACTATAACAACCAACTTCCTAAAAGAAAACCAGATAAATGGCTCTGTCAGGGCATTTGTAAATGGTAGTGATGGGGTTACCATAGTAAACCAGTCAAACATATAAATGAAACAATATTTGACTTCAAAGGTAAAGATAAATATTGGTGTGGTATCCACTGGATGCAACAATTTGATTGCCATCTAATGATGCGATTGCTAGCATGTAATTACTACAGTAAATTGTATGCAGAAGTTAAGTATGGAAAGTGATTGTGTCTGAGTCAAGCTAAATTCTGTTTTGATTTAATAAGAGACATGGGCAAGCTATATTCAAGCCTTGTACTTTCCTATATAAAAGGGATAGAGATTGTGCAGAGAGTTATAAAGAGTAATAACTTGAGTAATAAAGAGCCACATCCTACATTCTACCCACATCAAAAATTTTTGTGTGCCACCAGAGTTTGGAACCACATGAGAGGAGGGAGTAAGGTTACTATCAGATATTAAATAGAAAGTCCAATTTACTAATTGTGTAATGGTGAATACTGCACCCCAACTGAGGTGAAAATTTTATTAAGCCTGAAGAAAGTGAGAATGTAGTTAGCATAAATCTGTGGATAAAAGACCCAGGGAATGCAAGAACCACCAACTCTGTCAGTTGATTGTTGCTTCTTATTTTTAATTAGCAGTCCATCTGTTAGTACAAAATCATGAAATCAGATGACACTTCACCTGTTTCAAGTTTCCCAACTCCTCCTAATACTGCTTCTCAACAAGACTCATTTGATTTTGCTTTTCATAAACACTCCCAAGGAAGAGATTTTTGGCTTCCCTTGTTAGTACTTCTATAGCTGTCAGCTCTCATTACTAGCAAATCTTTCCTGCTGTCTCTTAGGAAATCCCCTTAACATCAATGAGTAACTCAATCTTGCTCCTATGTGGGAGAGAGAGATAATGAAATATGAGGGTGCAGAACCAAAGGTGGATGGAACTTCAGTTCATTATTTAATGTCAAGCTTCCAGAAGTGATGAGGCAACTCCTGCAGGTGAATCACAAATGAGGAGGACGTGTGATTGGTTCCTGGCCTGCCACCCCCTTTGTTTTAGGGGCAGTAAACTGGAATGGTGCCAGAGAGTACTATGGTAAAACACAACAGAACTCCAGCTCTTGTCGGAAACTTTACTAATTAGGAGACTGCCATGTACATGTGTATTTATCATTTCTAGAAATATTATTGTATAGTAAAGAGATCTTAAGGAATACTTCCTTACTTTTGAGTATATAGATATGTCATATTACATCATTTGGGGGCTTATATATACACATATATATGTATATATGTATATGAATATATTATATATTCATTTATATATATATATTTTGTTCTTAGAGTACAGTTGTCTCCATTTTCACCCCACTATGCCCCCTTGCCCCACTCATCCCTACCTCCCACCCTTGAACCTACCCTTTTGGCTTTGCCCATGTGTCCTTTATACATTTTCCTTAATGGCCCTTCCCCTATTATCCCCTATTATCCCTCTCCCCACTACTTTCTGGTTAGTGTCACTTTGTTCTTTATTTCAATGTCTCTTGTTGCATTTTGCTTGCTTGTTTGTTTTGTTGATTAGGTTCCACTTACAGGTGAGATCATATGGTATTTCTCTTTTACCACTTGGCTTATTTCAGTTAGCATATAGCTCTCCAGTTTCATCCATGCTGTCGTGAAGGGTAGGAGCTCCTTCTTTCTGCTGCATACTATTCCATTGTGTAAATGTAGCACAGTTTTTTATCCAGTCATATATATATATATATATATATATATATATATATATATATGTGTGTGTGTGTGTGTGTGTGTGTGTGTGTGTATTCAATTTTCAGTGACTACTTTGAAATTATAACACAGCTCAAAATTAGATGGCTTATTAAAATGTCAAGTTTTTAAGTCAGGATTCAGGCAGATGAGACTATTCTAGAAATGGCACAAGTGATCTAGTGACATTATAGCCCATGGCCATTAAAGCAAAAAAAAAAAAAGGAAATACTCCAATGTTTCTCCAAATGGAAGCTACTCAAGGGGAAAAAAAGGCAGATACAAGTAAGGATTGAAAATCAAGTTAAACTGAGATTAGAGGACTCTTGGTAACTTGGTTAATGGCAAAAACATTTTTAAACAGCTATTTAAACACTGGAAAAAAGGCCCAATAGAATTATTGCAGTTTCTAAACTGGGGCTCAGGGGACGATGGAATGGAACAGAACAGAAAAATTGGGGGGGGGCAGAAATCTATTTAGTGAAGAACCCTAGAACAAGGCCAAGGGCTTAGGGATTTAAACAGCCTTAGTGTAAGTAGGATTCGGGGTGGAGTAAGGAAAAAGATAGGCAGGATTCAAGTATGAGCACAGCTCTAATTCAAGCCTCCAGTTCAGGTTTTTCTCCTAGTAGAAGCAGGAAGATGGCAGCCAAAAGTTCCAAGTCATGGAAAATCAGCACAGATCCAAACAGGAATAGGCTGCATTAGTCTTAAAGTACTTTTGTGCATATTAGGAAAAGCCACTCCTTCTTCCAGGGAGTTGTATTCAATGTCAAGTCTTAGGGGCTGATGAGTGTATTGTAGGCTGGATGTCAGTCCTCATTACCCAGGGCCCAAGTGTGGGACCCAACCTACACAAATGCACACAGTGGGTCTGCAAGGCAATTGTCAGTCTGTCACTGTATCATTGGTTCTTACCCCAGGACCCTACTCCAGGTCCACTGATTCATAGGTCAAGAACAGGAATATGTATTCTCTCCCTTAAAATTAAAAAAGTCATGCATATGAATATTTTTCAAAAGTTGTACCTGCCTGTTAAAGTAAAAATCAAACAAGATATGCAAAAAGGGAAAAGTAAGAGCCTACCTTCCCCTTTCTACCCTACTTCCTAGGATGAACCACTTTTTACAGATTTTCTTAAGTTTCCACTATATGAGACATTAATATAGATAATATAGTTACATTTTTATGTGCTGGCAAGCATTTTGTGGAAAATGCACTTTCCACATCCTTGCCAGCATTTTGTGAAGTAATGTTCACAAAGTTCCTCTATACATTCCCCAATTCCCCCATCATGAAAAAAAACCTCTTTGTCTACTCAGAACACAGGCTCTTGACTGTGGAGATGAAGAAGAAAATAAAAAGAGTTAAAAGAGAACTTAAAGGAGCCTGAGCTGTTTGTCAGGATCCTGGCAGGAAACAGATGCACACTCATTGAGAAGTGCCTAAGGGACTGTTTACAAAGGGGTGAACAAGGTTTAAAGAAACTAACAAGAGATGCACACACACCCCTGAATTAATGACAACTGGCAGCTGTTACCTTCCCTAGGCCTCATGTGGCAAGGAGTAGGGGGCTACTACTGGAACCCATGCTGACAACTCAGCATGGAGGATTTGAGAAAAAATAAATGACCCCACCCTCCTCCCTTTCTTCTACTTGCTGCTCAGGCTCCCCACTGGCCTGACCCAACTAGAAGCCAGAAGTCAAAGAGGACTGATAATACCATCTTTTTAGGTTGGTATCCCAGGCCACAGAGCAGGATAGACAAAGGATTGGAAGGGCAATTGCAGGATATCTAGTGCAACATATTTATGAAAATAAATATCTTAGGAGGCAGGGGTGGGTGGAATGGAAAAAAAAAACACCACTTGAGCACTGTATGCAAAGAAAAAGAAGGGCTATGGTATTTAGAGAAAACAGGAGTCTTGAGTTCTATCACTATGCTGCTGCTGCCACTGCTGCTGCTGCTAATGTGTGGAGTGGTGTGTGTGTGTGTGAGAGAGAGAGAGAGAGACAGACAGACAGACACACAGAGAGACAGAGAGAGAGAGAGCAAGACAGGCAAAAGGGATTTTAAAGAAATGTGCTCCAGATTGTTGTATTTTTTCAGACTATAAGACGCACTCCCCACCCCAATTTGGGAGGAATAATGGTTGTTAATGCTGCTGTTGAGTTCTGTTTACATTTACATTGGTGAAAATTATGTTATTTATGTTATTAAATATTTTAGTACATTTTTGCTTCAATTTTTTTTCTATTTTCCTCCTCTACAACCTAGGTGTATCTTATGGTCCGAAAATACAGTATAAATTGAATGTGCTTCAATGCTCTGTAAGACACTTCTGTAAAGATTGCATTTCATTTTCCAATATGTATTCCCTTCAGATATGTACTATGATTTTTATACAAGGAGGTTCATAATGACATATTCTTAGATGCACAATAAAAAAGACTGGAAGAAAACAGCAAAAAAATGTTAACTGATTTAATTCTTTAGAAAGTAGAATTACAGATGATGTTTATTTCTTATTTTGTGTTTTGGGGCATTTTTCCAAAATTTGGGCGTGAACATCCCAATAGTAACTTTCAGTAAGTTTTTAGTAACTTGGACTTGGTACTCCCTCCTTTTAATTTTCTTCTGTTTTACTTTCCCTAGGTGATGTCATCCATTCTTAGGGGTTTAAATATCATCTATTTGCTGAAAACTCCCACATTTATATTTCTTGCCCAGACTCTTGTCCTGAGATCCAAATTTGTATGACCAACGGACCCCTGACAATTGCAAAGTCAATGTGTCTAAAACCAGAGGCCTTGATTTACCCCTTCTCCCTCTAAATGGCTTACCTCTCCTTTTTCAGGACTGAGATAAAAAATATGTACTTTGCCTAGTCAATTCATAAAGTACAAAATTTAAAAGGTACCAAAGGTTAATCATTGTAAAATATGTTCCTGCTCTAACCCAAGTTTTGCTTCCCCTTTCCCACCTACTGAGTTTTCCTCCCCTAAAACATTATCTGGATTTTTATCTTCTTTGTGCATACAAATATATGTGAATGCATATAATTTTCATTTTATATAAATGTTGACATTTTAATCTACCCATCAGCATCTTGCATTTTTCTCTTAATGACCCCTAGTGGAGATATTTCTATATTGATATATATAGACCTGTTTATTCTTTTTAATACCTGCATAGAATTCCATTATATGAACAGGGCTAATTTTTTAAAAAATAGACCCTATTCTGAGGATAGATTGTTTACATTACAGTTATATGTAATAAGAAACTGTAATAAAAATTCTACCATGCCAAGCTTACTATTGTACAACTGTCTTTTTGTTCACCCATCTATGTATTTTGGGCATTCTTCCATATGAGTACACACAGAACTACCCCCCTCTTTCTTTTATTTTAAAATTTAATGTTTATTATATTTTTTCCATCACCATTCAGTCCCCTTATACTCCCCTCCCCCCAGCAACTACCACACTGTTGTCCAAGTCCATGAGTCCTCTTTCCTTTTTGCTCAATCCTTTTACACCCTCACCTCCTCCCCGACTAGCTGTCATCTGTTCTCCATCTATGAGTCTCTCTGTTTTGCTTGTTGGTTTAGTTTGTTCATTAGAATCCACATAGGAGTGAAATCTTATGGTATTTGTCTTTCTCTGACTGGCTTATTTCACTTAGCAGAATATTCTCCTGGTCCATCCAAAATGTTGCAAAGGGTAAAATTTAGAATTCCATTGTGTAAATGCCCCATAGTTATTTTATCCACTGATTTACTGATGGACACTTGGGCTGCTTCCAAATCTTGGTGATTGTAAATCACGCTGCAGTGAACATAGTGGTGCTTGTGCTCTTTTGAATTACTGGTTTGTGTTCCTTCAGATATATTCCCAGAAGTGGGATCACTGGGTCAAAAGGCATATCCATTTTCAGTGTTTTGAGGTATCTCCGTACTGCTTTCCACAATAGCTGCGCCAATGTACATTCCTGCCAAAAGTGCAAAAGGGTTTTCCTTTTTTCCACAACCTTGCCAGCACTCATTTGTTGATTAATTGATGGTAGCCATTCTGACAGGTGTGATGGTATTTCATTGTGGTTTTAATTTGCATTTCTCTGATGACTAGTGATGCTGAGCATATTTTCATATGTCTATTGGCTATTTGTATATGCTCTTTGGAGAACTGTCTATTCAGGTCCTTTGACCATTTTTTAATTGAGATGTTTGGTTTTTTGGTGTTCAGTTTTATAAGTTCTTTATACATTTTGGATGTTAACCCCTTATCAGATCTATTGGTGGATGTATTTTCCCATTCTGTGAGTTGTCTTTTAATTTTGTTGGTGATTTCCTTTGCTTTGCAAAAGCTTTTTAGTTTGATTTAGTCCTATTTGTTATTTCTTTTATTTCCCTTGTCTGGGGAGATATATCCATTACAAAATTTATATGAGCAGTATCTGAGATTTTGCTGTCTATGTTTTCATCTAGAATTTTTATAGCTTCAGGTCTAATATTTAAGTCTTTGATACATTTTAAATTTATTCTTGTGTGTGGTGTAAGAAGGTAGTCTAGTTTCATTTTTCTGTGTGTATCTGTCTAATTCTCCCAATACCATTTATTGAATAAACTGTCTTTAGCCAATTGTATGTGTTTTCTGCCTCTGTCAAATATTAATTGACTATAAAATATAGGTTTATTTCTGGGCTATTTTGTTCCATTGATCTATATATCTGTTTTTATGCCAATACCATGCTGTTTTGATTACTATGGTCTTGTAGTATAGTTTAATATTAGATAGTGTGATTCCTCCAACTTTGTTCTTATTTCTCAGGATCACTGTTGCTATGTGGGACCTTTTGTGGTTACATATAAGTTTTTGAAATATTTGTTTAGTTCTGTGAAATATGTCATTGGAATCTTGATAGAAATTGCACTGAATCTATAGATTGTTTTGGATAGTATGAATATTTTAATTATGTTATTTCTTCCTATCCATGAACATGGTATGTACTTCCACTTATTTGTATTTTCTTTAATTTCAATCTTCCCTGTTTTAAAATTTTCTGAGTATAGATCTTTTATATGCTTGGTTAGATTTGTTCCTAGGTATTCTATTCTTTTTTTTAAAGAAATCTTTCTTTTATTTTTTATTTTTATTTTTAAAATTTTATTTATTTATCTTTAGAGGGAAAGGGAAGGAGAGAGAGAGAGAAATATCAATGTATGGTTGCCTCTCATGTGTCCCCTGCTGGGAACTGGCCTGCAACCCAGGCATGTGCCCTGACTGGGAATCGAACCACGATTGTCTGATTCACAGGCCCGAGCTCAATCCACTGAGCTACACCAGCCAGCCCGGTATTTTATTCTTTTTATAGCAATTGTGAATGGGATTGTTTTCTAATTTCCCTTTCTGCTAGTTTGTTTGTTGGCATATAAAAAGGTAACTAATTTGTGGATATTGATTTTGTATCCTGATACTTTGATGAATCAGTTTATCAATTCTAGTAGTTTCTTGGTGGAATCTTTGGGATTCTCTATGTATAGTACCATGCCATCTGCAAATAAAGAGAGTTTTACTTCTTCCTTTTCAATTTGGATGCCTTTTATTTCTCCTTCTTGTGTGGTTGCTGTGGCTAGGACTTCCAGTACTATGTCGAATAAGAGGTGAAAGTGGACATCTGTGTCTTGTTTCCAATCTTAAGGGGAATGCTTGTAGTTTTTGCCTATTCCTTTCCTTTTAACCACAGACTTAATATTTTATAATATGAACTGACCACAGCTTAGTTTATCAGCATGTAGGTTTTCTCCAGTCTTTTGCTTCAAAAGCAGTGATGCGATGAATAACTCCCTCCAATTCCCTATAGCAGTGTTCTCATACCGTGTTTCTTTTTCTCCAGGGCACATAGCTAGTCTATATCTCCCATGTTCTCTTCTGAGTAGATAGGGCTTAATGATCATGTTATGGCTAAAGAATGTGGGTTAAAGTGATGTTTGCTACTATATCTGGTCCATAAAATTCTCCAGCACCATTCTCAATATGATTTGTCTCCAACTTTCTTCTTTTAAAATATATTCATTTAAAATTAATTTTAGAGAGCAGAAATTAGGGAAAAAGAGAGGCAGAGAGACATCAATGTATGGTTGCCTCTCATGTGCCACCTATTGGAGACCTGGCCTGCAAGACAGGCATGTGCTGTGACTGGGAATCAAACTGGGAGCCCTTTAGTTGGCAGGCTGATGCTCAATCCACTGAGCCATACCAGCCAGGGCCCCAACTTTTAATTTAATGGATGAAATTCCAAGGACCTCGTGAAAGGTGGAGTCCCCAGATAGATTTCTAGTGACTTTATGAGCAAAGACCCCCTTGCATTGGACTATGTTATTAGCACTAATACACATTTATTGTACTGAACCACTGAGATTTTAAAGGTTACTTTTTTTTACTTCAGTTATTCTTCCCTAAATAATAATCACTTATATGTCCTTCTATACATATTTTTGTAGGATGGATTTTGAGAATCACTAAGCCTAAATGATGTAAAACATCTTGAATTTGACATTTATTTTTATTTGTTCTACCAAAAGTGTACATCAGCTTATATTCCCACTAATAGTACATGAAAATGGTCAAGGAGATTGAAAAGATCTCTTGCTTTTATTTTATTAAAAAGGTATGAAGAAATAGTTGAAGTGAAATCTGAAAAATTAAAGCTGTAAAATTGTAATAACATTAAAAGTTTAAGTATAACATAAAAATCTTCTGCACAACTAAATAAAACATCAGCAAAATGAAAAGGAAACCAACAGTGTGGGAAAGTATATTTGCCAATGATACCTAGGAAAAGGGTTTGATCTCCAAAATACATAAAGAACTCAGATGACTCCAGTCCAAGAAGACAAACAATCCAATTAAAAAGTGGGCAAAGGACCTGAACAGACATTTCTCCAAGGAGGACACACAGAGGGCCCAGAGACATTTGAAAGGATGCTCAGCATCACTAGCCATCAGAAAGATGCACATTAAAACCACAATGAGATACCACTTTACACTGATCAGATGATTACCATAAATAAATCAATAAACAATAAGTGCTGGTAAGGCTGTGGAGAAAAGGCAACCCTAATACATTGTTGGTGGAAATGCAGACCAGTGCAGCCACTGTGGGAAACAGTATGGAATTTCCTTAAAAAACTAAAAATGGAACTGCCTTTTGACCCTGCAATTCCACTGTTGCAATTATACCCTAAGAATCCTGAAACACCAATCCAAAAGAACCTATGCACCCCAATGTTCATAGCAGCACAATTTACAATAGCCAAGTGCTGCAAGCAACCTCAGTGCCCATCAGTAAATGAGTGGGTTAAAAGACTGTGGTATATTTACACAGTGGAATAGTATACAGCAGAAAGAAAGAAGAAGCTTCCACTCTTCACAACAGCATGGATGGAACTGGAGAGCATTATACTAAGTGAAAGAAGCCAGGCAGTGAAAGACAAATATCATATGATCTCACCTATAACTGGAACCTAATCAACAAAACAAACAAATGAGCAAAATATAACCAGAAACATTGAAATAAAGAACAAATTGACAGTGACCAGAGTGGATGGGGGAGGGGATAATGGGAGAAAGAAGGGGGAGGATTATAGGGGACCGGTTTGTTTTGGTCTGGCAAATGTGACTCAGCTCTGTATGGAAAACCTATAGAAGCAAAGTTGTGGGCAGGAGCCAGACCTTCAAAATGAGTTTTCCCGTGAGAATCGGGCCTAGAAAATGCATACAGATTGTTATGGCTTGCTCTTGCTAAAACTCCATTACCCTGGTCTAAAACAACAAATATGTATTGTCTATCTTCAAGGTAATTTCCATAGCCTGTACGAGTTCTCACAAGGACAGAGCTAATGAGCTCATCGCCATTCCCCTCTGCATGTTATTTTCATTTTCTTGATTGTACCTAAAATGTAGACAGTGATATTCTATGTAATAGATAATAAACCTTTCTCTGATGTAAGACCCCAGGAAAACAATAAAAGCCTGTCTAGGCAAGGGTCGGGGCACTCCCCTCTTGGGGGAGTGGCCGAGGCACCCATAGGCACTCTCCCCTTGAGAGAGTAGTCGTGCCTGTTCCTTTTTTCCACACAGAATTGTTGCCACCTGTGCATTTATTCTCATCATCAGCCACAACAGGCAGACTCTGCTGGCCAGGGTCTGCCACAAAGGGTTGTCAAGGAACTTGTATAAAGGACCCATGGACAAAGTCAAAGAGGGAAAGGATTAAGGGTGAGAGGTGGGGGTGGGTGGGGCAGGGGAGATTTGGGGGGAATGGAGACAACTGTACTTGAACAATAATTAAAAAATGGAACAAAAAAGTTTAAGTAGTAAATGCAAAAATTACTATTGTCTAGAAAATTATTTGTTTCAATGTGGGTGGAGGTGAGAGGAAAATAGCTCTCTGTGTGTTGCTGATGCCAAGTTTGGAAACTACTAACCTGATTGGGCTAGTAGTTGTGGATTCCAGATGGTTAAATGCTGTATGTTTAATGGTGTCCCTCAGAAATTGTCACAAAATCCATATATACCAATAGAAGAATCTTGTCCAGCTTGGGCTCAGTCTGGTAGTTGTACTTCTCTTTTTACCTCTAGCAGGTTTTAGAACTCATCCTATCATAGCATAGACAGGACATTGGGTTAGTAGCGGGGAGCCCTCAAGGCACCAAAAGCTGTAGGACTGAGTGAATAGACAGAAACAGTCCCGACCTAACAGCTCACTGGTGGCAGCCATTTGCAGAAAGGCCCTGATGAAAAGCAAAGTTTCATTAGAAATCAAGTGATGAGGACTTTGTCTGCATTTGTTAGAAATTCAGATGAAAAAGTAAACAACCCAAAGCAGTAATTGACTGATTATATTCTACAAATGGCATTGACCACTACATTTCAAATAAGTAATTATTCCGGCAGAAAAGAAATAATGAGCAGAAACTATCCACTAAGTAAAAGAAAAGAGAACTAGACCAGACACTAATCCATATTCAACATCTGCCAGAAGATTTATTAAATCCAATGAGAAAAAATTAGAAGTTAAAACTAAAATCCTAATATATATATTTATATGTATATGTATTTTCTTTTTCTAAAATGAACTATAAGCACACGATATATGGGTCTTATTAGTGTCGGTGAAATTATCAGTTAATCCTATAGTTATCTTTAATTAAATCCCAGGTCAATTCCTACAGGTATGCTTGTGAGAGTGGGATCACATGCACTTCTAACCAGCAACTGCAGGTGTGATGTTGGTGCTAAGAGTAATCATTCCAGGTCAACCACATGCCTTCCAAAATGGGGTCTTTGTAAGACATGTTCCTGTCCAGGTCATTACATTTTCCATATGCTGTCAGATTTGACAAAATTTGGTGGTGGTGTAAACTCTCAGTCATGAGAGGTTGGGATTCAAGGACAAAAGATTAATTTGTTAGTGACAGAATCTAGGGTGCCCAGAAAGGGCTGCACTACAGAAGAAAAAGCTGGGGCATTATGAAGAACAATTAGAAAGGCTGTTCTGACATTAAGTTATTGACCTAGTTCCTGGTCTTCCAGGTTAACAGCAGTATTGAACTCAGAGGCTAAGGGAGAAGGACATTAGATAGCTCTGATTGCAGATGTTTGAGGACTGCAGGGATAGGAGTCCTGTCGGGGTACACGTAGTGTCTTATTATTGTTTTTCTTTCATTTCATTCATTTATTAATTCAACACACATTAACTCAATATCCACTATGTGTTGGCCATTGTGCTATGAAGGATGAAATGGTGAACAAGGCAGATCTGCTCCATAGTCTCATGGAACTTAAATTTGACACCTTTGTTGGGAATGATGATCAAATTATTTAATGGCTGGAATGACCTATGGGCATTGACAATCAGAACAGACACAAATCATTATGCCATACTAATGTGTACAAGTAAGTATCAGTCCTAAGGTCTACTAACTTTATCAATTTTTCTTATTATACATAAATGTTTTTTTTTCTAGAAACAAGGGCATAGTACTTTTTGTAAGACTGAAAGAAGAGTTTTTATTTTCAATTTTGAAGTTAGCCATATATGACTGTACAGACACCATAGAAGACAAACATGCATTACACCTTCCTCTTTTATTACAAAACCTTAATATCTGCCAATAATCCACCTTGCTTTTCTGTGCCATGTGCGTCATGAAGCTAGTCANGGCATTGACAATCAGAACAGACACAAATCATTATGCCATACTAATGTGTACAACTAAGTATCAGTCCTAAGGTCTACTAACTATCAATTTTTCTTATTATACATAAATGTCTTTTTCTAGAAACAAGGGCATAGTACTTTTTGTAAGACTGAAAGAAGAGTTTTTATTTTCAATTTTGAAGTTAGCCATATATGACTGTACAGACACCATAGAAGACAAACATGCATTACACCTTCCTCTTTTATTACAAAACCTTAATATCTGCCAATAATCCACCTTGCTTTTCTGTGCCATGTGCGTCATGAAGCTAGTCATGGTAGTTCCATTTCCATTGCTACCGATGGTTTAGGAGTAGCTATATGATTCAGTTCTGACCACTGAGACTTGAGAAAACACTGACGGGAAGGCTTCTGAGACAGATCTGCTTTTTGAGAAGAGACACAGGAAGAGCAGATATGATTGTTCATGTAGGCAGCCATCTTGCAACCATGAGGAAGCTAGCCTGAAGGCAAACTCAACAGAGACAGCAGGGCACAAAGATGGGAAGTACTTGCATCCTTGATGAGACACTGAGTCAGTGAAGGCAGCAGCTCTGGAGCTCCCTTTCAGTGAAATTCTAATAATGGGAGATAATAAATGTCCATTTTTACCTGCAGTTAAGAGCCAACTGTTTGATGCTTTCCTGACAAGAGTCACTACAAATCATCTGATGACAGCAACTTGAAAATAAGTGCACGATGCTAAGAATAAAATGAAAGGTCTCCTTTAGAATCTGTCACAACATTGTAAATAGTAGTAAAAAGGATTTTGATTGCTTGCTAGAGAAAACTTCAAGAAGTTTCCATAACTCTTAGGAATTTTGAAGACAACTGTGAGTGTGTGCGTGTGTGTGTTATATTCATGATTTTAAATTTCATGGAGAGTTCTTTTCATGCTTTTATAAGTCAATGAGTGTTTTTTAAATAATTTTTTATTCCTAATTACAGTTTATGTACATTATTATTAGTTCCAGATGTACAGTGTGGGGATTAGACATCTATATAACTTACAAAGTGATCACCCCAATAAATCTAGTACCTGACACTATACATACATATTGTAATATGATTGCCTATATACCCTGTGCTGTACTTTACATCTGCAGGACTATTCTGTAGCTACTAATTTGTACTCCTTATTCTCTTTACCTTTTTCACCCATCCCCCAAATCCCCTTCCATCTGGCAACCATCATAATGTTCTCTGTACCTGTGAGTCTATTTCTGCTCTGCTTGCTCACTTATTTTGTTGTTTAAAATTCTACATATAAGTGAAATCATATGGCAATTGTCTTTCTCCGTCTGACTTGTTTCACTCAGCACAATACCCTGTAGGTCCATCCATATTGTTGCAGATGGTAAGATTTCATTTCTTTTTATGGCTGAGTAATATTCTACTGTGTATATACTCCACTTTTTCTTGATCCACTTATCTATTGATGGACACTTAGGTTGCTTCCGTATCGTGACTATTGTTAATGATACTGAAATGAATATATGGATGCATGTCCCTTGTAAGTAAGTGTCTTCTTCCTCTTGCTACTTTTAAGATTCTTTCTTTGTCTTTAACCTTTAGGTGCGAGCCTCTTTGAGTTTCTTTTGTTTGGGATTTTCTGCCTTTCCTACTTGTGTGCCTTTTTCCTTCATAAGGTTAAGGAACTTTTCAGTCATTATTTCCTCAAATGGATTCTCAATCCCTTACTCTCTCTTTTCTCCTTCTGGTACCTATATGATGCAAATGTTTTTACACTTGATGTTGTCTTATAGGTCCTTTAAACTTTATTTATTTATTTATTTATTTAGCTGCTCTGATTGAGTGTTTTCTGATACTTTGTTTCCCAAATTGCCAATTTAATCCTCTGCTTCCTCTAATTTGTTGCTGATCTGCTGTTGTATTCTTTATTTCAGTTACTATGTTCTTACTTTTTGATGGTTCTTTTTTATAGTTTCTGTGTCCTTTTATCTGCTGTTGAAATTCTCAGGAAGTTCCTTGAAAATCCTTAAAACCATTGTTTTGAACTCTATATCTGGTAGTTCTTTTTATTTGCTTCCATTAATTTAATTCTTTTTCTGAAGATTTCTTCTGGTCTTTTATTTAGAGTTTATCTCCCCATTTTGGCTGCCTCTGTGTTTCTTTCTCTATAATAGGTAGATCTGCTATGTTTCCAAGTCTTAATAGGATAGTCTTATATTGAAGGTGTCCTATAGGGCCAGTGGTATAATCTCATTGGTCACCCGAGTGGACACTCCGGGTGCACCCCCATGTGGGGTGTGTGCACTCTCCTGTTGTAGTTGACCTTTGATTGCTGTTGGCATGTCAGTGGATTTACCCCCAGACCTATCTGCTATGAGGACTGGCTGAGATTACAGAGGAGCAGCCGTTGTGCTTCTCACATTAAACCCCATGGAACAGAACTCCGTTCAGCGAGGCTCTGGTTTCTGCCAAGTCCACTTCTTGAGTATGTTGCTCATGGAGGTGTTTGGGTGGTACACCAGCATGATCAGAAGCTGGCTACCAGGTGCACTGGCTCTGGGGCTTCCCAGGCAGTGCAGGCCAAGGCCAGCTACCACCTGTGCCCTGTCTGGGGCTATCTGGCATGAACTACAAAGTGATCTTCAAATGGCTGCTACTGGTGCTGGGCTTGGAGGTGCCCAGGAGAGGCCAAGCTATGGACTGAGTCTGGCTGCAACTAGTGCTGGGCCTACAGCCATTTAGCAAAAGGTATGGGGCACACTAAAGCCAGATGCAGATTTTGGGGGGGTTGTGACCCTTTGAGAGATTTTAGGAAAGTTTGCAGTGCGATCCACAGCAGGCTGTTTATATGGAAAAGCCACTGGATGCAGCTTGGATGGGCCTGACATTTGGATGAGGGAAGGTCTCAGGGAATTTCCAGGGCAGTTTAAACAGTGTTAGCCAGGTTAATGGAGACTCAGATGTGACACTCACCTGTGTAATGTTCCTCCCTTTATGTCCCTGGTGCCTTTTGAGTAAATCTGAATGCCTGGGACTCTAGAAGACCTCCATCTCCCTCAGCCACAATCCTCATTGGTTTTCAAAGCTAGAATTTATGAGGATTTATCTTCCTGGCATTGGAACCCTGAGCTGGTACCAGCCTGATGTGGGGCTGGTACCCCTCACTTCTCGAGGAGGACCTCTGTAGTTAAGATATCCGTCCTGATTTTGAACCACCAAATGTGGGTGTGGGGACAGCCTGCTTTGAGTTTTTGTGCTTTCTACCAGTTTCCATGTGGCTCCTTCTGTATATCCTTAGTTATAGGACTTCTCTTAAGCTAGATTTCAGGGGGTTCTCAATGACGGTTGTCCTGTAGTTTAGTTGCAATTTTGATGAGGTCATGGGAGAATGCCAGTACTGTGTTTACCTGCTCTGCCATCTTGACTGGTAGCCAGTAAATGAATGCTTTAAAGCCACTGCAGTTATTATTTCTTAGAAAGGACACTAGATGAAATAATTAAGATTGCTCATACTTGGTGAATGCTCTGGGCATACACTGAGTGCTCTATGTGAGTTATCTTCATGTTCTTTAAAACAATCCTATGAAGTAGGTACTATTATCATTTCCGTTTTACTGACAAAAGACATTTTGACTGAGAGAGTTTAAATAACTTTTCCTAAGTCATATTTAAGTAATAAAAACTGAAGTCTGAATCCCAGGTCTGTGTGACTTTGAACCTCATGCACTGAAGCCTAATGCGGGGCACTAGGGCAGACTGGCCACTTTTCAGACTCTTTCTTTGATTTTCCTTCACAGACCCAGCAACAATATTTGAAGGTTCCATTGTTAGTTATGCAAATAGCCAAGCTGATTACACAATAAAGGAGAGAAGGTCAATGCTGCCACTAATTTTAGGGCAAACCACAGATGTCTTTGATGTTTTCATTGTACGTGAGAACAGAGTCAGTGATCTGACAGCTGCTGGTAGGCTGGTAGCCCTGATCAAACATGCAGAATATTAAGGCAGCTTCATTTCAGCACCTAATTACAGCTGGCACAGAGGAAATTTATTTTGCATAGGAGGATATGTGAAATAATACAAATGCAAAATATAACCAAATATAATTGCTTCATTTTTTTTTCTCAGGGCCATCCAATTACAGAACACTTTTTGGAAAGCTTTTATTTAATGATGTTCCTATCAACATATGTATCCTAAACTTTGTTTTAAATATTATTGGAACCGCTTAACTACTTTGTTGTCTTATACTTCATTTATTTTCTACTTTTTCAGACATAAAATATATCCAGGATTGAATTTCAAAAGTAAATGGGATTATGACATTTTTGTCTAGTCCAAGTTTTTAGACTTACCTAACCAATGTGTAATGCCATCATTTAATCTTTTTACCGTCAAACATTGTTTCATATTTGTATTGATGGAGAAATGGCTTTATAATGCTGATATAGGATGAAGAACTAATAGTTGGATACTTTAACCACCTGTAATGATAGCTGGATGAGGCTCTGCTTCACATGTTTGGCCAAAGACACTGCAAATCACATGAGGTTGGAGTGAATGTGTGCTGCCCAAGCCCTCTTTAAGGAAAGACTTCTTGCCAAGCTATGAAAGGGCACTTCAGCTTTCTGCTCCTTTAGGGTCTTCCTCCCAATAAAGACCACCTCCCAGTGCAATGCCCTGCTGGCAGTAGTCCACATCAGTGACTGAGGTGGGATTAGAAAGGCCTAGGCATGTCAGCCTGGTACGGGGCATTCTCGGGCAATTCTTGGCGTTGAGTTCTCCTTCTGCTTGTCCTTCCTTCCTCTCCTTCCTTTCAGTGTTGATCTCTCTTAAATATCTTATACCCCAGATTGTATCTTGGCATTTCTCAGCATCTGCTGCTAGAGAACCCAACCTGTGACACCAGATAAGTGAATTATTTAGAGCAGTTCTACGTTTGAGAGTTGACTATACATTGAATTAAAGTCCAGTGATGACCTTCAGTACTAAATTACCACATTAATATGTATCAATTAATTGTATACCAGAAACTTAATTTTTTTCTCAGCACACTAAAATGCATTGTTCAAGTAATACACATTTCTTTTTTTTTATCTTTCTTGACTTCCATGTAACATAAGCTGCTCTAAGCTCCTTTCTCCTTGAGCCCTTTTCCCTGTTTCATTTCAAAGATATACTATATACTGTTTATCTTTTACCTCTATACTAATACCTCTGCTTCTCAAACTACTTCATAAAATTCAAGAATAGGGAAGGCTCCCAAACTCATTTTATGAGGCCAGCATTATCCTAATTCCAAAACCAGATGAAGACACTGCAAAAAAAGAAAGGTATAGGTCAATGTCCCTGATGAACATAGACGCTAAAATCCTCAAGAAAATATTAGCAATCCAGGCCCTGGCTGGTGTAGCTCAGTGGATTGAGCACGGGCCTCCGAACCAGGGGATCGTGGTTCGATTCCCAGTCAGGGCACATGCCTGGGTTGCAGGCCAGTTCCTAGAGCAGGGGATAAATGAGAGGCACCAATACATTGATATTTCTCTCCCTCTCTCCTTCCCTTCCCCTCTAAAGATAAATAAATAAAATCTTTAAAAAATATTTAAAAAAGAAAGAAAATATTAGCAATCCAAATACAACAATGCATCAAAAAGATCCTACACCATGATCAAGTGGGTTTTATTCCAGGAATGCAAGGTTGATATGACATTCACAAATCAATAAATGTTATTCACCACATAACAAAATGAAGGATAAAAACCACATGCTCATATCAATAGATGTAGAAAAAGCATTTGGTAAAATCCAGCACTGATTTACGTTAAAAACTCTCACAAAGTGGATTGGAGGGAACATACCTAAACACAATAGAGGCCATATATGACAAACCCACTGTCAGCATCATATTCAACAGACAAAAACTATATGCGTTCCCCTTAAGATCAGGAACAAGATAGGGATTCCCACTTTCACCTCTCTTACTCAACATTGTACTAAAAGTCCGAGCTACAGCAATCACACAAGGAGGAGAAATTAAAGGCACCCAAATTGGAAAGAAAGAAATAAAACTCTTTGTTTGCAGATGACATGGTACTATACATAGAGAACACCAAAGATTCCACCAAGAAACTGTAACAAGGTGCAGCCAAGGGGTCCAAGTAGGGGTTTATAATGGGGCCCAGAACTCAGGGTGTTCAGGAAATATTAGAGAAAAATAGATATATGATGTCCTCACCTTCACCAGTCTGAGCTGGGGGATGGGACACATAAAGCAGGGCCATTGAGCTGTTTTGCATAGCAGTAGCTTTGCAGCTAACCTCTGCCATGGTCATTTAACATATCTATAGCCTTTAACTGGTTTCATAGATACGTTAAGTAGCTGTGACTTTGCTTGGAGCCAGGGAAGTGGGAGTGACTTCAACCCAGGATGGAACTAGGAAGAAACTCCCCTGTGTACAGTGCCTGCGTGAGAGCCTGGAGATGATTGGCTCCACGCCCAGGGGCCATGCCTGCCTGGATTTACTATGGCAGCCCAGTAAAGCTGGAAAAATACAGGAATGCTGGCAGGTATAACTGGTTGTGGGAAGAGTCGGAAATGGGGCCGTGGAGGAAGATTGGCATGGGGATTTAAACCCAGGCATGGCAGCCATACCAGGTTGGGACCATGCGGCTTTAGAAGAGTTGGGACCACGCAGCTGTGGCAGGAGAGGGGGACCATGCGGCTTTGGTGGAGTGGAGACCATGTGGCTTGGGTGAGAGTTAGGACCATATGGCTCTGGATGCTCCCTTTAGCCTTGTGGCTTAGGCAGCAGGAGAGACCTTGCCTGGAAGAAAAGGGGTGGAAGGACTCTTGATGGTGGGCCATGAGAAGGTGCCACATGGCTTTGGATTCACTGGAGATCGTGGTGGCAACACAGCTGATGGTGCCGGGAGCCTGAATCAAGACTTCTACTTCTTTTCCTGAGATACAGTACCCCAGACTGGGCAATGGTGAGGAGGAAGGACTGTGTGCACTTGTGGGTATTCTAAAGAACTTTAGCATTTTAATGAAGACATTAAGTCATTACTCCAAGTCTGTATAACTTTTTAATAAATAGTTCCTTTTCTTTTCACCAATCTCTGGCATTGGGAGACATCTTTCCTTTGGCGGCGGGCAACATGAATCTAGTACAGCAGGGAGAGCTTTTGGAGAAAAAAAGGGGGGGGTCCTTTTACTAGTAATATATCATTCACCCCCACCCCACCTGGGTCTGTTCTGTAACAAAACTACTGGAACTGATAAATGAATTCAGCAAAGTAGCAGGATACAAAATCAATATCCACAAATTAGTTACATTTTTATATACTAATAACAAACTAACAGAAAGGGAAATTAAGAAAACAATCCCATTCACAATTTCTATAAGAAGAATAAAATACCTAGGGATAAACCTAACCACTATTGTGAAAGACCAGTACTTGCAAAATTATAAGACACCGAAGAAAGAAATTGAACAAGATACGAGTAAGCAGAAGTACATACCATGTTCATGGACAGGAAGAATTAACATCATTAAAATGTCCATACTACCCAAAGCAGNAATAGATGTAGAAAAAGCATTTGGTAAAATCCAGCACTGATTTAAAACTCTCACAAAGTGGATTGGAGGGAACATACCTAAACACAATAGAGGCCATATATGACAAACCCACTGTCAGCATCATATTCAACAGACAAAAACTATATGCGTTCCCCTTAAGATCAGGAACAAGATAGGGATTCCCACTTTCACCTCTCTTACTCAACATTGTACTAAAAGTCCGAGCTACAGCAATCACACAAGGAGGAGAAATTAAAGGCACCCAAATTGGAAAGAAAGAAATAAAACTCTTTGTTTGCAGATGACATGGTACTATACATAGAGAACACCAAAGATTCCACCAAGAAACTGTAACAAGGTGCAGCCAAGGGGTCCAAGTAGGGGTTTATAATGGGGCCCAGAACTCAGGGTGTTCAGGAAATATTAGAGAAAAATAGATATATGATGTCCTCACCTTCACCAGTCTGAGCTGGGGGATGGGACACATAAAGCAGGGCCATTGAGCTGTTTTGCATAGCAACAGCTTTGCAGATAACCTCTGCCATGGTCATTTAACATATCTATAGCCTTTAACTGGTTTCATAGATACGTTAAGTAGCTGTGACCTTGCTTGGAGCCAGGGAAGTGGGAGTGACTTCAACCCAGGATGGAACTAGGAAGAAACTCCCCTGTGTACAGTGCCTGCATGAGAGCCTGGAGATGATTGGCTCCACGCTCAGGGGCCATGCCTGCCTGGATTTACTATGGCAGCTCAGTAAAGCTGGAAAAATACAGGAATGCTGGCAGGTATAACTGGTTGTGGGAAGAGTTGGAAATGGGGCTGTGGAGGAAGATTGGCATGGGGATTTAAACCCAGGCATGGCAGCCATACCAGGTTGGGACCATGCGGCTTTAGAAGAGTTGGGACCACACAGCTGTGGCAGGAGAGGGGGACCATGCGGCTTTGGTGGAGTGGAGACCATGTGGCTTGGGTGAGAGTTAGGACCATATGGCTCTGGGTGCTCCCTTTTGCCTTGTGGCTTAGGCAGCAGGAGAGACTTTGCCTGGAAGAAAAGGGGTGGAAGGACTCTTGATGGTGGGCCATGAGAAGGTGCCACATGGCTTTGGATTCACTGGAGATCGTGGTGGCAACACAGCCGATGGTGCCGGGAGCCTGAATCAAGACTTCTACTTCTTTTCCTGAGAAGTAGAAAGACTGGGCAATGGTGAGGAGGAAGGACTGTGTGCACTTGTGGGTATTCTAAAGAACTTTAGCATTTTAATGAAGACATTAAGTCATTACTCCAAGTCTGTATAACTTTTTAATAAATAGTTCCTTTTCTTTTCACCAATCTCTGGCATTGGGAGACATCTTTCCTTTGGCAGTGGGCAACATGAATCTAGTACAGCAGGGAGAGCTTTTGGAGAAAAAAGGGTGGGTCCTTTTACTAGTAATATATCATTCACCCCCACCCAACCTGGGTCTGTTCTGTAACAAAACTACTGGAACTGATAAATGAATTCAGCAAAGTAGCAGGATACAAAATCAATATCCACAAATTAGTTACATTTTTATATACTAATAACAAACTAACAGAAAGGGAAATTAAGAAAACAATCCCATTCACAATTTCTATAAGAAGAATAAAATACCTAGGGATAAACCTAACCACTATTGTGAAAGACCAGTACTTGCAAAATTATAAGACACCAAAGAAAGAAATTGAACAAGATACGAGTAAGCAGAAGTACATACCATGTTCATGGACAGGAAGAATTAACATCATTAAAATGTCCATACTACCCAAAGCAGTCTATAGATTCAACACAATTCCTATCAAGATACCAATGAACTATTTCACAAAACTAGAGCAAATATTTAAAAAATTTATATGAAACCCAAAAAGGTCCCACATGGCAACATCGATCCTGAGAAAGAAAAATAAAGTCGGAGGAATCATGCTCCCTAATATGAAACTATATTATAAGGCTGTAGTAATCAAAACAGCATGGTACTGGCATTAAAAACAGACACCTAAGTAAATGAAACAGAATAGAGAGCCTAGAAGTAAACCTACGTCTTTATAGTCAATTAATATTTGACAGAGGAAGCAGACATATACAATAGGCTAAAGATAGTCTAATCAATAATTCAATAAATGTGTTGGGAAAATTGGACAGATATGTACAGAAAAATGAAACTAGATCACTTTCTTACACCACACAAAATGATAAATTCAAAATGGAATAAAGACTTAAATGTTAGGCTCAAAACCATGAAAATAGTAGAAGAAAACATAGGCAGCAAAATCTCTTACATTATTCATAGCACTATTTTATCTGATATAGCTCCCCAGGGAAATAAAAACTAATAAATAAATAAATAAATAAACAAATGGAACTATATCAAACTAAAAAGTTTTTGCACAGTAAAGGAAATCATCAACAATATAAAAAGAGAAGCCTCAGAATGGGAAAACATATTTGCCAGTACATCTAATAAGGGTTTAATATCCAAAATTTATAAAGAACTTAAAAAACTCAACACCCAAAAAACAAACAATCCAATTAAAAAATGTGCAAAAGGCCTAAATACACATGGCCAATACATGTATGAAAAGATGCTCAACATCACTAATCATCAGAGAAATACAAATTAAACTACAATGAGATACCATCTCACACCTATGGGAATGGCTATCATCAATAAATCAATAAACACTAAGTGCTGGTTAGGGTGTGTAGAAAGGAAAACCCTTTTGCACTGTTGGAAGGTGTGTAAATTGGTGCAACCACTGTGGAAAGCAATACGGAATTGCCTCAAAATATTAAAAATGAATCTCTTTTGACCCAACCATCCTACTTCTGGGAGTATATCCAAAAGAACCCAAAGCACTAATTCAAAATAACATAAGCACCCCTATGTACATTGCAGCATTATTTACAGTCACCAAGGTATGGAATCAGTCCAAGTGTCCATCAATGGATGAGTAGATAAAACAACTATAGTACATTTACACACTGGAATTCTACTTGGCTGTGAAAAAGAAAAGTTTTACCCTTTGCAACGGTATGGATGGACCTGGAGAAAATTATCCTAAGTGAAATAAGTCAGAGAAAGACAAATACCATATGATTTTACTCATATGCAGAATCTAATGAACAAACTAAACTAATGGGGATAATGGGGATAGAGTCCTGGATGGAGAGCAGGTGACAGCTAGTGTGGGGGGCAGGTGAGAGGGTGGAGGGACTGAGCAAAGAGCGAAGAGGACTCGTGGACATGGACAGCAGTGTGCGGATTGCTGGGGGAAGGAGGGTAGATGGGCACTAAATGGTACTGAAAAAGATACAGTAAAGATTAAAGTAATGGTACAGTAATGGTATAGTAACGATTAAATAAAAAAAATTATATAGTTAAGAAATAAAGTCTATTTTGTCTGTTATGAAAAAATAAATTATAGAGAATTTAATATGTAATATAAAAATTTAAAATATAATTTTAAAAGGAAAAGCTAATGTAGATGTTGCTTATGAGGACATTTGTGTAGGTATAGTATTTTTCTTGGAGTACTAACACACAGTTTCTGCCTCTTCAAACTAGTTGTCAACATATGGGTAAATAACAATCTGCTGACTTTGAAAAATTAGTTATGATCCATTTCACATAATTCATGCAAGCACCTCAGGCAATGACCTGTAATTGAAGGATTAATTTGGGGCCTTGGGTGGTTTTTAAAATTCACAGGCTGATAGAATGTTACACCCCATACGAGCCCAGAATATTTGCATCAGGGATTTTCCAGTACTCTCTTTCCTCCTACAGAATACTGCGTGTGGTGTGTGCCATGTAACAGGAGAAAGAGAAGCTTCTGCATCCCTCAGCATAGCCGCTGGAGAGCTTCCTGGTTGAAAGAGGGGCAGGAGGCTGAGAATACCTTAGAAGAACTTCTAAGGCATTAGAATACCGCCTGAACTGAACTGACTTAGGTCAGTTCTAATTTTTCTGCTCTCAAAAGGTGCACTGAAGCTTTTTCTTGTCTCATGCTTGAACCTTGCATCCTGCTAAAATTGCTCTATGCACACTGCTCCTTTCAGATCTAATGGCTCGCCAGCATGGAATAAGAGGCTGCCCATGTGATTGGTATCTCTTACATATCTTTGCTGACTTTATTTTTCTCTTTACTCCCACCTGTCTGCATCTATCTGTGCCATTTAGTTCAAATATCTGTGCCTGCTTTTTATCTCTACTTACTGCTTTCCTCTCATTTGTCTTGGTCTGGTAGGACCCTTTCTGAATCTCTGAGGGACCTTTTCAACCCCAGCTTTCACTGGTGTAATCCTAACCAGCACAGGTTTCTTGGGAAGGAGAAAAGAAACTCTTGCCAGTAACTAGCACGGTATTCTCTGCCTCTGAGTAGGGGTGTGAGTGTTTTTATGAACTGTTCTCATTAGTAGGAAATGCCTGAACAAAGCAGTGATTTGGCAAGCATGAACTCACACACTGGGCCACATAGCAACTTGCTTCTACTAGCAACATGAGGATTAGAAACACTTCCTTGCCAAGTGGTTTTGAATCAACTAGAAGTGAGGGAGCAATAAGTCTAGATTCCCTTTGCTGAGGGGGACAAGGCTTCAGATTATTTTTAACTTGTCCAATCTTTTCTTTAGAAAGGCAAAATACACACACAGATATAAAAAAGATTTCTGGGTTACTTATTATGCTTCATGATGTTATTAGTAAGAAATTTTGAGTTTGCAAAGAAAGCTTATAGACCACTTCTCAGATGTCTTTGCAAAATGAAGCTAAAACATGATTTAAAGAATCAAAAACACTATACATCTACAGTGATTTATAGCTGATTTGGAAATTCATTTGATGCTTTTTATAAGGATTAGTTGGCTAAAGTTTAAATTAATCTGCTTTCCCTAAGAATTCAGAGCTAAGCAAAGGAAATGGTGAATTATGCTAGCTGTGTGTGAGGGGTGGAGATGGTGTCTAAACTGGGAATGGAATTTCTTGGAGAAATTTACAAAGTGGGCCAAGCACACATGGATTATGTGACTTCATTTAGTTAGAGAAGGAGTCCTGAGTATCATGCTGATCTCAGATGTTTTCCCCTAGGAGAAATGATCTGTCTTGGAATGGCCAGAGTGCCGAAAGTCTATTCCATCCTTTGGCACTTATCTGATGATATCCTGTAATGCTATCCCTTTTAGATGTGTTTTATCTCTTCATCATAACAATTATCTTTTTATGTGTCTAACTTACCTCAGATCCATTCATTCCAGGTTGCCTAAAGCAGTTCTGATTTATGCCTGTGGTCATGGTACAATTATCAATAGTGCCTCCTTTCACTCTCAAAAGTCTCCTAGTTTGGATGATAATTTATAAATTTACCCCAGTCCTCAGGTGGCAAACACAAGGAAGGCCCACAGGCCAAATCCTGCCCTGCACCTTGTTTTATTTGGCCTGGCACCTTGTTTCTACCTGGCAGCAGCGCTGAGTTCCATGCCCTTAGTTAAAGAGCAGTTACATTTACACAGTCCTAAAATTACATTTGGCCCTTTGAAGGCAACCACAAGGCTGATGTGGCCCTCAGTGAAAATGAGTTTGACACCCCTGCCCTAGTCTTGCCCTAACTAAACTGAATGCTCCTGTATCAGTCGCAATCCTAGGAAGAAATGGAGTGCTGTACTGGGATTCTGAGAAGAACTTAATGAAGGGACTATTTACTGAAGTGTGGGCAGGGTTAAGGGAGTCCACAAAGGATGTTGAAGCACCAGGCTTGAAAAGACAAAGGGAAGAAATGATATCATGGGAGCCCAGAAGAAAGGCAGAGGAGAAGGGCAATGCTAAAGAAGCCGTGGTCTGAAAGGGACTCAAACACTCCAGAACTGAGCCAGCAGGGGAAACAATTCCCTCCCATTCTCTCTCCTGTTTGTACCTTTTATTGGCTGAACCCAAGTGGAAGACAGAAGGCAAAGGAGCCCTGGTGAGAAAGTTGAAAGGGGTAAACTTCCCTGGGAGAAAATGCAGAGAAAGGGTGAAAATGGATGGAGAGGGTCAGAGAGTCAAGGTTTTTGGAAGAGACTCCTGGAGTGGAGTCTCTTTGTCTTCAAGTCAATTAAGAAGCATCTGTGGACACATGCATGCAGAACACTGCAGCGAGGGCCACGATGAGCAAGACTTGGCAGCCACTTCAAGGAATATATTCTTTTTTGTTGGATAAGTTGAAGCAAGAATAGGAGAACTAACTACAAGACTGAAAATAAACAGTAGTTGAATACAACAGCATAAAAAGGTGCTTAGCAATACATGGTGATTATTGGATTAGCGGTATAGACCCTGGATATTAAAGGAATTCGAGGGATGAAAGATCACAGTGGACCAGAAGAATTTGAAAAAGGATTTATGGAAGAGGAGAGGTTTTCTGGGCACTGAAATCAAAGTTAATTTGACATTAGCAGAAAGGAGAGGTAGGTCTTCTTTGGATTAATGGCATGAACAAGAGCACGCTGTCAAATTGAAACACATCGTCCCCTGGTAGGAGGGTGGGGAACCCTGCTCAGACTTTCAAGCATTCCAAAAATTTTCCTAGGCAATTACCTATGGAAGTGCCTATGTGTTGTCAGATGCAGGAGTTATGAGTGGCCATTTATTCATCCCTTCAACAAACATTTACTGAGGGCTTGGTATGTGTCAGGCACTGCTCTGAATCTTCTGGGGCCAAGTAAAGTGAGACATGAGGCTTTCCCTTAAGGAAAGGGAATGGGAAAGGGTTGCCAAAGAAGAAAGTCATTAATGTGCCCTGCAATCACTGATGTGTGCATAGGTCATATGTGAGCACATAGGAGATCATCTAAATGAGAGTCAGGCAGAGGGTAGGAGCTACTAAGAAAGACTTCCTGGAGGAGATAATGCAATCCGAAGAATTATACAACTGGGTATCCATTTATGTATGTCTATTTCGCTACATTCTAAAAAAGGAAGTAAGATGGTTGCCTTAAGAAATATACAGATCAGCCCTGGCAGATGTGGCTCAGTTGATTTGAGTGTCATCCCCTAGCCGAAGGGTTGAAGGTTCCATTTCCAGTCTGGACATGTACAATCCCCTGTTGGGGCATGTTGGGATGCTTCTCTCGCACTGATGTTTCTTTCTCTCCCTTCCTTTCTCTCTATAAGCAATGAAAAAAATGTCCTTGAGTGAGGATTAAGAAAATACACAGATCAAAATATAAAGAAAATGAGATAAAACATGGAGTGAGCTTATTTGCCTTTTTATACCAGATTTTTCTGTGTGTAATGCACTCCCACATATAATGCACACCCATGTTTTTGGCCCAAACTTAAAAAAAAAACTTTCGTTTTAATTTTTTAATTCAACTATATATTTATTTATATTTAGAAACAAAACAGATTGTCATATTCCAGGGTATTATTTTGCATACAGATATCATTATTGCTTTCTAGAGTTACACTTTTAACACATAAGCATTAATAAAAGAACTAAAAACATTTATATAGATACAGAATTAGTACTACCCAAGTGTAATGTACATCCTTATTTTCTTTAAAATATTGAGCAAAAAAGTGCACATTATACATTGCAAAATATGGTATATGTAGTCATATTTGATCTTCGAGTAACTTTCAAGGTTGTAGTTTTATCTTTATTTAGTGGTGAGAAGCTGAGCCTCAGGGGTTAAAACATGGGCCCAAAGCACATAGTCTTGACAGGCAGTGGTAGCAGAAAAGAACCAGGCTGGTTTGGCTTGTGAGTCTACGATTTCGGTACTAGAGATGTAGTTGTGGGCAAAGGTGCTTCACAATGCAGCAAAGGATAGTTGGGCATTTTGAAGTACTAGAGAGTGAATCAGTGAAGCGAACAAGAAAAAACGGTCCAAGCAAAAGAATCCCTGTGTCCAAAGGAAGAGGAGTGTCAGAGAACATCGAATTTGGAAGGATAATAATAACTCATTATAGAAGGAAATACTGAGAGAAGTAGTGAGAGATAGGGCTGGAGAGGTAAGCTGAATCTGTAAATCCCTTCACCTGGAGATGGTGGACGCTATGAAAGGATGTTAAATAGAACATGGCATGACCAGTCCAGAATTTCAGAAAGTTCACCAGGATAGCAATGTGGACAAGTCTGAGTCAGAACAAGACTGTAGGTAGGATGGCAAGTTACAGAGCTTACTGCAGTCATGGGGCAAGAAGATGGTAGGAATGGCATAATAGGGGGTTAGAACTGGGAGCTATTGTGGAGAAACCATTAGACAGATGTAGACACCTGGATTTGGGGGTAAAGGAGACAAATTCTTACTTGAGCAGCTAGGTGGGTCACACTACTCATCAGAGAAGTGGATCCTGGAAAAGAGCCAGGATCCACTCCAAGCCAGTTTGGAGTTAATTGGGGAGGTGATGAGGGTGATCAATTCAAATAATGATGGCCCAGGGTAACTAGTAAAGGAAATGAGCTTAACTATTTTACCTTTCTGTTTTGTGTGATTGCTCATTTTAGCCTTAGTAAAAATGTGGCAGCCCCAGAGAAAATATTGGTTGTCAATAAAAGTTAAATCTATTTATTTATTAAGATAAAGCTAATTTTTACTGCAAAAGTAATATATTGGTATAGATGCATAAAATTTAGAAAATATGGACAAGCAAAGAAAATTGTTGTTATGCAAATATAATCTTATAGACTTTGGGTCAAAATGAAGGCATAGATAAAAAAGCTTGCCTCCTTGCACAATCACAGCAAAAATTACAACTAGATTACAAAACAACATTACCCAGAACTGTCAGAAAACCAAGCTGTATGGACATCTGACAATGAAGGAACTGAAGAAGTTACATTCACCCACATGGGTAGGGGGGCAGAGGTGTGGGGACACACAGAGAGGTGCAGAGATAGACGCAGAATGAGCGGTTGCACACCCATGTGTGGTGGATAAAAACGGAGGGGTTCCTCAGGAGGAGGGATCCCAGCCACACACCAAACCACCCAGGCCAGGGTTTCAGTGCCAAGAAGAAAAGTCCCCATAATTTCTGGCTGTAAAAACCAACGGGGGTTGGAAACTGCAGGATTCTCAGGAGTGCCCTGTTCAAGGTCCTGCAATGATCTTGGGACTTCCTCAGACTCACTCTCTGTGGGCTCTAGCATCAGGGCAGCAGCTGGAAGGGTATCAGTAGCATATGGGGAGAAACTGAAGTGTCTGCATCAGTGTGAGTGCCAGGGGAGAGCTTCCTCTGGGACAAAACTCCAGAGGCCAGGCAGTGGTCACTGTCTCCTTTCTGAGCCCTCCCCTACATAGAAATAGAACTGCAGAGTGGCCACACCATATCAGAGACTCCATCAACCTGGCTCACAGGGGTTGTCATGTGAATCACCCTGGTGATTACCTAAGGCTCCGCCCCATCCAACTTACTGGTGTGCTTTTCTACATTAGGACATGTTACTAAGACAGGGAGTCAAAGCAGCTCTACCTAGTACATAAAAACAAACACAGGGAGGCTGCCAAAATGAGGAGACAAAGAAACATGGCTAAAATGAAAGAATAAAACAAAACTCCAGAGAAAGAACTAAACAAAATGGAGATAAGCAAACTATCAGATGAAGAGTTCAAAACACTGGTTATTAGGAGGCTCAGGAAATCACTGGATACTTCAATAGCATCAAAAAGATCCAGGCAGAAATGAATGTTACACTAAGTGAAATAAAGAAAAATTTACAGGGAACCAATGTTTTTTTTTTTTCTTGCAATGGTGTGGATGAAGCTGAAAATCAAATGACCGATTTGGAACATAAGGAAGAAAAAAAACATTCATTCAAAATTGCAAGAAGAAAAAAAGAATCCCCCCACCCAAATGAGGATAGTATAATTAGCCTCTGGGACAACTTCAAATGAACCAACATTCGAATCATAGGGGAGATGGAAGGAGAAGAGAAAGAATAAGAAATTGAAAACTTATTTGAAAAAATAATGAAAAAAATTCTCTAATACAGTGAAAGAAATAGACATGCAAGTCCAGGAAGCACAAAGTGTCCTGAACAAGATGGACACAAAGAGGACCACACCAAGATGCATCATAATGAAAATGCCAAAGGTTAAAGATAAAGAGAGAATAATTAAATCAGCAAGAGAAAAGCAGAGAGTTACCTACAAAGGAGTTCCCATAAGACTGTCTGCTGATTTCTCAAAAGAAACTTTGTATGCTAGAAAGGACTAGCAAGAAGTATTCAAAGTGATGAGAAGCAAGGCCCTACAGCCTAGATTTACTCTATCCAGCAGAGCTATAATTTAAAATGGAAGGGCAGGTAAAATGCTTCCCAGGCAAGGTAAAGCTGAAGGAGTTCATCACCACCAAGCCATTATTACCTGCAATGGTAAAGGAACTTATTTAAGAATAAGATAAAAACTATGACCATTAAAATGGCAATAAATTCACAAATATGAACAATAGAATCTAATAAACATACTAAGCAAACAAGCAGAGCAGAACCAGAACCAGAGATTTGGAGATCATTTGGAGAGTTATCAGTTGGGAGGGGGAACGGGGAAGATAGGGAAAAGGTGCAGTGATTAAATTAGTAGGTACAGAAGAGAGAGGGGGATGTTAAGAACAGTAGAGGAAATGGAATAGCCAAAGAACTTATATGCATGACTCATGGACATGAACTAAGGGGCATTTGCTTGAGGGAATGGGTACCAGGTGCAGGAGGGCAAAGGGGGAAAAGCTGGGACAACTGTAATAGCATGATCAATAAAATATATTAAAAATACAATCTTACCAGGACTTGTAATATTTTAGTGTACATACTATCATTTTTCCTAAGTATATTTATATGAATAATGTTCTCATGACTGAATATATCTTGCACATCTTTCAATAACATTAATAATTCCATATGATAATTTTGGAAACTGCATGGTATTACAGTTTTGAATGTGTTGTATTTTTTGGAACTATTTTCTGCTATTTAGGTTGCTTCTAATTTATATTTTACTATTATAAACAACATAATAAAATAATTATAATTCAAATTGACTAATTAACCTTTGGCTTTTTTGTAGCAAGTTTAGATTTTGAAATTAAGTTTGGGCATGCTTTGTTTTTATGAAATGGTCGTACAAAGAACAGATGTTTCTAAAAGAAATACATAGTGTTCTCTTTAGTTCTCCAGTATGAGAACAAACTGATATAAATGTAGATTGGAGGAAAATAGTTATAAAGGAAATTGATGTGGCTATTAAAATGGTAGCATGGAAATTATCTATGAGTTTAGTCACTGTGTATTTTCAACAAGGACAGAGACCACATTTCCTAATAGAATTCCTTTGCCTTAATTACTTTTTCAGTGTTTCCCCAAAGAACATAATAAATGTGATCAACTCTTTAAAATGATCTTAGAATTGCTCAACTTTGTGAATAACTGCTGTCATAATTTAGTTTAATTTCCTTTTGACTGTATACAATGAATTTTTTGCATACATCTTTTTAAAACTTTTGCTTAATTTAGAAGCAGCCTTTGTGTCTAGAAAATATATTATATATTTTCCCTTTTTGACTCATCATTGCTCTCTTCCTCAGAATTCTTGCTAACTACAGTCTGTGCTAGGTGCCTTTGTTAGGGCTCTAATAGTCACACAACTGAAATATCGTTTTTCCAATGAAGATGCCACCGAGTACTTGGAAGAGATTATTCTGGACAAGGCTAGGCTCTTGATACCATCACAAAAAGGACATAGGAGGCCAGTGATAAAGGTGTGGTCTCTCTCCAGACAACAGAATACATGGATTCCCCCAAAGTGTTTAGAAAATCACCCACAGTTGTGAACTCCAAGGCATCTTGGCTGGATGTAGATGTAGCTCACCAATCGCAGTACCCTGTTTCTACTGCAAATATCTTCTACTCTAAAATAAAATGAACAAATAATATAACCTAACCTCACACATAATTGTAAAAATGGTGCCATAAGTGTAACAGAATCTAAGAAAATTATAATAAAGAAACAGGCATTTCACTCAGATGCTTGCACTTACACCTACAATCATTGTGTGATAGCTACAAATGCACACTGATACTGGGATGATGCATTAATGACTCAAATACTGTACATGGTGTCACCATTGGTGATAGGATTTTCCAAAATGATAATACTGGGTGCAGTTATGAGGGAGACAACATCCAATGATTCTTGCATTTATACGGTAGTGGCATTCCTAGAAAATACAGTACATTTAAAAACATTTTGCATTTTACATATAAAATAAAATTAGGCTCAGATCATTGTAAATGGGGTTTTTACCTATGAATGACATTCAGCACTTGTCCCTGACATGAGACAGCTCTTTGTTTTCATCATTGGATATTTCTAGTCCCATGGCCTTGCTAGTTGTGCCTCATTCATCCTGCAAACCAAAAACATCCACAAAATTACAAAATGTCCCCTTAGGGGGCATATTTCTTTTATGTTAACTGCAACCATGGGTTTAACAGATTGAGTCTTTTTGACCGAGAAGGACTTGCTTGTGGTGGAGAAAACCGGATCAACCTGCATTATCTTATGGTTTTTAAAAAGTTGTGGTAAAACATACAAAAAATAATATTTACCATTTTAACCTTTTTTAAATGTACAGTTCAGTGGCATTCAATACATTTACATTGTTGTTCAGCCATTACCAGCATCCATCTCCATAATGTTTTCATCTTTTCTTCCTTAGTTTTTGAAAAGAAAGCACCTACCTTGGGCGTTGGTCTGTTTCTTGATTTGGTCAGGCCAGATCTGAGATTCAGCTATTTGTCAGATTGTCCAGGCCTTGACTTCTGCCTCTGCCGCCTATACCTCTACCCTCAGCCACGTTGCTATCACAAGTCTCCCTCATTCCTGCAGGCCTTGGCCTCCAGGGAGCCCCACTGCTCTAATAAAGGTTGAATAACCCCTGAGAGTGCTCATCAAACTCTATTCCAAAAAATTCACCTCTCCTTTGGTATATCATTTCACAAAAATTTGATAATTTTAGGTCTACTCATACTCAACTTTATACTCCTGCTTTGTTTGTCTGCACCTACCTATCTGAAATCACATATTGTTAGGCTGTGTACAGTTGACCCTTGAACACCCCAGGTTGGGGTGCCGATCCCTATGTAGTTGAAAATCCTCATGTAACTTTTGATTCTATAGCTGGCCCTCAGCAGCCACAGATTCAACCAGCTGCAGATCAGAAACAGTATTTCTGATCCTTAGTTGGGAATCCATGGATGGGTATGCGAAAATACCGTTTTGACTTATGGTTGGGCAAATCTGTGGGTGTGAAACCCACAGGCAGAAGGGCTGACTCTATTTATTGAAAAAAATTCGCATAAAAGTGGACTCCCAAAGTTCAAAATCCTGTTGTTCAAAGATCAACTGTAGTTGTTAGAAGAGACAACTTGACATCTGGAAAGGGCATTAGACTTGGAATCAAAAAACAAGTGTAAACAAATAAACAAACAAGCAAAATAGAAACAGAGTTATAGGTATAGAGAAGAGACTGACAGCTGTCAGAGAGGTTGGGGGTTGGGAGCTAGGTGAAAAAAGTGAAGGGATTAAGTAAAAAAAAAAACCCTTAAAGACATAGACAGAAGTATAATGATTATTACCGAACAAGGGGGGGGGGCAATACTTGGCCCACAGAGGGATGCCAAAAACTGCTTCACAAAACAGAGGCCCCTCCCAAGGACAGTATACTAATATCTATTGGGCTCTTCTGTCTGCCGCCAATTGGAAAGACATCTCTCAATGCCAGAGATTTGTGAAAAGGAAACAAAATGTTTATTTAATGCTATTCAGGCCCAGTGCCTTCATTAAAATATTAAAGTTTTTAAGGGTATACACACACCCACACACAGCGTTCCCTTCTCCCACTGTCCCAACTCTGGGTACCGTAAATCAGGAAAAGAGCACACGTCTGTTTTTCAGGTTGCTGGCACATGAGCTGTGTCGTCTGTCCAGGCAATATCTCCAATTAATCCAAAGTCATGTGGCACCTTTCACTGGCAAGAGTTCTTTGTACCAAGTTCCAGTCAAAGTCTCTCCTGCTTTCCAGGCCACTCAGCCAAAAGCGCGTCTTTCTTCTTCACCTGGCCGCAGGGATCTCCATTCTGGCAAAGCTGCGTGGTCTTCCCTTTCACCTGGCCAAGAGGGGGTCTGCACTCTGCTGAAACCGCATGTTTCTCTCTTTCATGGCTAGAAGAGGGGGTCCTAACTCTGCTGAAACCGCGTGTCTCTTTCTCCTAATGGCTACAGGGGTCTACATCTTTCCAAAACAGGGTGGCTCTCCCCCTCACCTGGCCAAGAGGGGGTCCTCACTCTGCTAAACCCACATGCCTCTCTCGTAGGCACTCTCTCAGAGCAACAGCCCCCAATTACATCTTGGGTCCAAGCCACTCACTTCTCCCTGGCCCAAAACTTGGCCACAGCTATTTAACATATCTATGAAACCAGTTAAAGGTTATAGATATGTTAAATGACCATTCCAGAGGTTAGCTCTGCAAAACTGTTGCTATGCAAAACAGCTCTCAATGGCCCTGCTCCATTCGTCCCTTCCCCCAACTGACACCTGGGTAGGGTGAGGACATCTTAATAATTTTTCCTCCAATATTCCTACACACTTTGAGTTCTGGACACCATTCCAAATCTTTTCTGGGCCCCCCTTGGCTGCACCCTGTATCATGATTACCAGAGGGAAAGCGGGGTAGGGACAGGTGGGAAAGGGTAAATGGGGGTGAATGGTGACAGCAGACTTGACTTGGGGTGGTGAACACACAATACAATATACAGGTGATGTATTATAGAATCATACATCTGAAACCTATATAATTTTATTAATAAAAGTCACCATGATAAATTCAATAAAAATTTTTAAAGAAGACTGAATTGCCTGCCTTTGCCCAAACACCAAACAATATTATTAAAGAAAACACATGACAGTATAAGTTTCTAAACTGATAAAAAAATAGTAAAATTATTTCTACAGCTTCTATAAAATGGGACTATTGTTTCTTTGATTACAAGAGGGGCACTAATGATGTATAAAATGTACATGGAGTACATGAAAATGAAACTCCAACGTAGTATAAATGTGTGCTAAAACTAATATAGTGGTGATAATAAACAGTAAGCATTTAACTAACAACAATTTTGCTTTTTTCTCAGAAAAGCTTTTTGTTAGCACTGTAGAAGGCTTGGAATTCTCTAAAACATCTGTCTTGGGAAATTTGAACTAATTTCTCTTTTATTTCTCTCTTGTAAAAATTCTCATTAGCAAGCAAATGCATCCAAAATCATTCCATTGATCTTAAAACTATATTTTATAAAAATATCATCAAACATTTTTGTCCTGTAGACTGGAAGTACTGTGTTAAGGTGTCTGAATGGCCCTGAGAAATTAAGGACAGCCAAGCTTGGAGACAGACATCTAGTCTGTCTAGCAGCACAGTAAATGCCTGGGGGAAGGGTTGGGCTTCATCCTTTCTGTTTTCTGACCCTGTTTCCAAAGTCACATTGTAAAAAGTAAAGACTTCCTGGAACTTATTTAAAACTGAACAGAAATTAAAGAATAGTTGGAATGCTGGTTTTGATACAGGGTGCAGCCAAGGGGGGGGGGGCAGAAAAGATTTGGAATGGTGTCCAGAACTCAAAGTGTACAGGAATATTGGAGGAAATATTAAGATGTCCTCACCCCCCCACCCCCCCAAGGTGTTAGGGGAAGGGAAGAATGGAGCAGGGCCATTGAGAGCTGTTTTGCATAGCAACAGTTTTGCAGAGCTAACCTCTGGAATGGTCATTTAACATATCTATAACCTTTAACTGGTTTCATAGATACGTTAAAGAGCTGTGGCCAAGTTTTGGGTGAGGGAGAAGTGAGTGGCTACCCAGGCTGGAACTGGGGCTGCTTCTCTGAGAGAGGGCCTGCTTGAGAGCCATGTGGCTTTAGCAGAGTGGGGCTAACCAGGTTGGAATTGAAAGCTGCTTCTCAGAGAGAGTGTCTGTGAGAGAGGCATGTGGCTTTAGCAGAGTGAGGACCCCCCCCCTTGGCCAGGGGAGGGGGAGAGCCACGCTGTTTTGGAAAGATGTAGACCCCTGTAGCCATTAGGAGGGAGAGCCATGCGGTTTCAGCAGAGTGCAGACCCCCTCTTGGCCAGGTGAAAGGGAAAACCACACAGCTTTGCCAGAATGGAGATCCCCGTGGCCAGGTGAAGAAGAAAGATGCGCTTTCGGTGGAGTGCGGCTTTGGTAGAAGAGGCCCACGCAGCTTTGGCGTGCTCCCTTTGGCCGAGTGGCCTGGAAAGCAGGAGAGACTTTGACTAGGACTTGGTACAAAGAACTCTTGCCAGTGGAAGGTGCCGCATGACTTTGGATTAATTGGAGATCCTGCCTGGACAGGCAGGCGACACAGCTCACAGTGCCAGCGACCTGAAAAACGGACGTGTGCTCTTTTCCTGATTTACGGTACCTGGAGTTGGGACAGTGGGAGAAGGGAACGCTGTGTGTGTGTGTAGGTGTATACCCTTAAAGACTTTAATATTTTAAGGAAGGCATTAGGCCTGAATAGCATTAAATAAACATTTTGTTTCCTTTTCACAAATCTCTGGCATTGAGAGATGTCTTTCCAATTGGCGGCGGACAGAAGAGCCCTATAGATATTAGTGTATCGTCCTTGGGAGGGGCCTCTGTTTTCTGAAGCAGTTTTTGGCATCCCTCGGTGGGCCAAGTATTGCCCCCTCCTCGGACCCTTTGTTCGGTAACAGTTTCACGACAAATCACATCTTGGCATTCTTCCTCTCCAAAAATCAAACAATTCCTGCAGTGCCAACCACCCATGCCACATTCAGTCACACCTCATCCTTACATTCCTCCAGGACCTTCTGGTCATCCCATTTCAATGTCATGCTGAGGCCACGAACTCTTAGTCACAAGTACAGGCAGGGGACCCATTCAGTTTACCTGATGCAACCCTGCTGAGATTTTCTTCCATGGACCTTTAATCAAGTCATAGGAGAATTTAACTACCACTATTTCCTCACTTCCTACTCACTTACCAATTTTCGTATCACCTAACCTAACCCTGGAAAGTAATTTGACCCTTATAATGATTACAACATATTGAACTCTTACCATGTGGCAGGAATAATGCTTAGTATATTATGTATATTATGTATATTATTGTATTTAATCACCATAAGAGCTACTTTTACTTTACAGTAAGGAAACTAAGGCTCGGCAAAGTTCATTAACCTGCCTAGGATCCTATAGCTAGTAAGTAGTAAGACTGAGATTCTAACTCTTCTATCTGGTTCAGAACCCATGCTCATAACCACTGTGAAAAATGATTTCCTACGTGGCCACTGTCCTACTCTAGGTATCTTAGTGTTCTCATGAGGCACCTCTGGCTTCTGAGGTGTCCTCTGGCAACTTACGCTTGAGACCTTGCCTAATATTCTTCTCAACATTTAAACTTAACACTCACTCATTCGACTCATTTATTGAATGCCTCTTGTGTAAGAAAGGCCACTTGGAAACCAAAGCTCTCCTAAGGAAAAACAAAGCCTTTCTAGAAATAACATTCTAATGCTATTTGAAGGCACTTCCAAATAGCATTTTAAGTTTGCTATGGAAGAAACTTAAAAAGCCCTGTGCCTTCCTCTTCTATTCTTGGATGGTTTGGGGTCTCTATTTGGTTCAGAAATTCTTTATCCTCATTTAGACTCTCTGAGGGAGTGGTTCATTCCAGAATAGCCCAGCCTCATTCTGCCCATAGCAGCCTTCCCTCTTGGCTCCATGCCCCATAAGACTTGCTCCAAGAATGGACAGCTGTGGGGCCCACTCTGCACAGGGACATGGGTGTATGTCCCCAGGAAGGACACGTTCTCATCCTCTGAAAAACCTACTGGCTGCTTTCTTGCTTGAGTCACTTTTTTTAAAGCTAAACTGAATGACTAAAATGTTCTGTGTCCTGAAATAGGGAGTGGTGTTGAAAAGTGACCTCAACTATTAGATTCCAAAGATCTAAGCTTCCATGCTCATTTACAGTTATAGGTAGCAAAGGAGTCGTTCCCTTTTTCTACCTTTTCTTCCTTCTAGGTGCAAACACAATGTATTTTATTTGCATTCCAAGTGGCTCAGATTTCAAGTAGGGATGAGCTTCTTGAAAAGTAGCTATGAACTACTTCGTTAGGGATGAGCTATTTGTTCAGTTGATCCCTAAATGCATAAATAGGTGCTTCTGTGTACATATTCAGGTACTGCGTGGGAGGAAGGCAAGAGATGTCAAATTCACAGCTTGTTTTTCTTCCTCTGTAATCAGACTCTTCTATCTTCTCTTTAAACACCTGTTTTTCTTTGTTTCCCAGTTGCCAATAGTTATTACCCCAGAATCTGGAAGTAACCTCTAAATGCCTCTGGGCTGAGAGTACTTTTAATACCTAATCAACAACAAAAGCACCTATCATCAAGTTGTAGGGGAATCATGGACACAGGACATGGGCAAATATATTTCTTGTCACCGCTTGGAGAGGACACTCTATCCATCTATGGACAGGTGGGAAGGCTACTGATGGGCGAGATTTTTCCCAAAATGGTTCTTCCATAATCGCATCAGGACAACTATAACTTCCATCATTCGTTACTTCTCTTTTTTTAAGCCAGATTTTCCCATGCTGATGTTCAAGGAAATGTTAATATCGTAAGAAGTGCTCAGCACTCATGTAAATTTGGGAAGTGTTGGGGGTTAAACTAGGCTGAGCGTTGAGTAGTTCTTTTTAGCTGCCGGCTATCCAGAACCTTTACCATGTGAATAGGCATTGTAACTGCTCTTCTCAGAGGGGCTCCTCTCAGTGTAGCATTTTCAAGTTATTTGACAATGGGACCTCTTTTTTTTCATAGCAAGCCTAATAACAGCTCCTAGAAATAAGTTCCAACAATCATATGTAGTGAACACTGAAGGTCTTTGTCAAAATCTTTGAAGGTTCTTATCAAAAAAACATATATTATCCAGAAGAAGTAATGCAGTTGACACCATTATCCAAGAATAAGTTGGCTGAAATTAACTTGCTAGTTACTCGGCAAGGCCAGATAGCTTCCTCTGTCTTGACTTTAAAACCCTGTTCTGTCACTGCTCTGTGGCCAGAGGATAACTGTTTCTGTGATTTATAGTCCTCACCTTTCAGGGTTATGGTGGGCATCAAAGATAATGTCTGTAAGGCTTTAGCAACAGCCGTTCTCCAATGCCTCTGGCCCCATAGCAAAACACTGTAAGAAGCATCGTCTATTTCAGACATTCTCTGGCTTAAAAGGAAGAAAGAGTTTCCTTCCTAATTGAACGTAATCCTGACCTAAATCTTCTCATAGCCTTTCACCTCTGAAAACTGTGAAATCAAACTTAATCAAACGTGATTGCTAAATATCGGGCAGCGTCTGAATGAAATGGCAGAGAATTAAAAGAAAAAGTGCTGAGGAATATTTTGTATTCAAATTTCCTGGGCAATTTAAAAGAGGTGTTTGGTGAAGAAGTCTCACAGAAGCAGTCTCATGAAGGGAGAACCACTGCACCGTGGCAGTGGATTTTGTAGAAATCTTTTCTGACGGCAGGGAAGACAAAGTGTCTTAGATGCCACACCCTCCTCTCCACCTTCTCCACTTTGTAGACACAAAAACAGATAAATCTGGAGTGATGTGGAACAGACTCTCGATGGACCTCTGCACAAACTTTCAAGAGTAAGTTCTTTAAGATTGCATTAGTTTCAGGTGTACAACATAATGGTTTGATATTTTCATATATTGCAAAATAATCATCACAACAAGTTTAGTTAACATCCATCTCAATGCATAGTTTCCATTTTTTCGTGGGATGAGAACTTTTAAGGTGTACTCTTAGCAACTTTCAAATATGCAATACAGTATTATTAGCTATAGTCACCATGCTATACATTACATCCCCATGATTTGCTTATTTTATAACTGGAACTTTGTACCTTTTGACTCCCTTTAACCATTTCCTCCACCCCCGAGCCCCGCCCTCACCTCTGGCAACCACCAATTTGTTCTTTGTGCCCATGAGGTTATTTTCCTCCTGAGATTTCACCTATAAGTGAGATAATACATTAAGACTTTATTCTTTAGAGCAGGTTTAGGTTTACAGAAAAATCGCTGAGAAAGTTGAAAAGGTTCCCATGTATTCTCTGCTCCCCCTGCACAGTCTCTCCTGTATTAACATGTTGCATTAGTGTGGTATTTTAATTTTAGTTAATGAACGAATATTGGTATGTTATTATTATGCAAAGTCTATAGTTTACATTAGGGCTCACTCTTTGGTTGTACCATTCTGACAGATATATGATGTCATGTGTCCACCATTACAATATCAGAGAGAATGGTCTCACTGCCCTAAAACACCCTGTTTTTCACTCATTCACCCCAGACCTCCTGGCAATCACTGATCTTTGTCCTGTCTTTATAATTTTGCCTTTACCACAGTGTCATATAGTTGGCCAGATTTATTTTAATCTTCATGACAACCCTGTAGCTAGGTAAAGGGGATACACTTAGCAAGGTGAAGTGATGCATTTGAGGTCCCACAAATTGAGAGTGCCAAAGCCAGTGCTAGAACCAGCCAACAGCAGGGAGAGTTGCTGATGGGCTCATTCCAAAGGACACTTCCAGGAGGCCTGTCAGCCAGGGACTTTAATTTCTAAGGGTGTGCTGAAAGAGGAATTTGCACACCTTCCAGAGAGACGAGATGTCTGATTGATTAGATGAGACTCAGAGGTGACTTCAGAGACAATGGGCCTTGTGCCCCATAATTAAGAAGGAAGGCCAGTCCCTGTGTCTGACTCAGAGGCTCACTGAGTCATCCTGTTTGTCCTCTCTGCTGCTATTTATGGGCTTCCCAGTTGCTGATATTTGTTGGTTAAATGTTCACACAACCAGTCTTGCCTTAGGCAGTGTCATGAGTGGGATATTGTGAATAAATAGGGTGACAGGTGCTATGGAGGAGTCATTCTAAAGGATCTCTCGTAGCTAATTCTCTCTTAAAGCTCTTTATGCTTAAACTATAAGTATTCCAAAAGGAAGTAAAAGCCAAGACCCATTCTGTAAGGAGCTGCTGAATGCTAAGACTTTCTGAGGGTGATGGCTTGGGCAGAGGTGTAGGTCAGCATCATTGAAATTGTTGATGACAATAGCTCAGGAAACGAGGGAATGAGACTATAAGGGAAAAAGACTGAGATGTAGTCACTGAGGCCAGGGAGGTATGCTTATCACCGGAAAGAGACAACAAAAAACCCGTCATATATTAGTCTGACTCCTGGTGGTAGACAGATTTCTCATACACATGGAATGGTAGAAGGAAGATCAATGGAGGGACTTTCTACAAAGATGTAGGCAGAGTTAAGGGAAACACCTTGGAGCTACAACAGCAGGAACTCATTACCATCCCCAGCCCTGAGAGGTGAGGAGGGAGGGCAGCTGCTAGAATCCAGAGAGAACTGTAACCTAACGGGGTGGGGGTGGGGCCTGCCTGACTCCTCTCATTCCTTTGAGAGGGTAAAGCAGGTCCATAGCAAGGTAGCTTGGGAGTGAATAACCCACAGTCTCTTTCCATCATCCTCTTATCTCCTGCTGATGACTCCCATTACCAAACCCCAATAAGACAGGGACTGAGAGAATCCATTGCAATCCATGAAGGTCAATGTCCTGGGCCACTGAGCAGGACAGACAAGGGTGGAGAGTGGATCTGGAGGGCTGTACACCAAACATCTTCCACTGCAGGGAAGAGGTCTGTTTAATGTTCGAAGGTTAGACAATGCCAGAATATTTTGTTGAAATCAGTTTACTTTAGCTTATATTGATATTAAAGACATTCATAATTAAACATAAAAATATTAATGTGATTGTATCGAGCATGCAGTTTAAACTTCCCTTGGTGCATGAAAATTCTTAAGTGCCTGTATAGGAGGATGTGTCTCTCCGTAAACCTCTACTGAAAATCACTCCTAAGAAACAAGACAAAGAGAACTTGTGTTAAAGTTGAGTGTTATGGAAACTTTAGTTAAAACCTTAGTTGAAAAACCCTTGAAAGGTTGAGATAATAAAGAGAGAGCCTCAGCTGGCACCTAGATTTCATATTTTAATATTTACCCACTTTGTACATAGATTTGCTTTAAATTTATCCAACAAATATGCACTGTGTTCCTGCTTTCTGACTACAGAAGGGCCTGTAATAGCCCTGCTTGCTGTGTGGTTCAGTGGATTGAGCCCCAGCTTGTGAACTGAACAAAGGGGCCTATAATAATGTCTTTTTTACTGAAGCCCAGTCCCTCCCTGGGCCCCCAGCAACCATGGGCATGACTGATGATAAGTGGTGAGAAAAAGCTTCTCTAAGGAGATGACATTTGAGCAGATACCTAAAAGAAATGGGACGAAGCCAGTCGTGAAGACTTGGGGGAAGAGCAGAGGGAACACCAAGCTCAGAGGCCCGAGGTTTGCTGGAGGAACAGCATGGGTGGAAGGCCTGGGGTGCTGGGGAGCTGCCTGGAGGAGCAGTCCGGGCCTGTGCCCACAAGGCCTTGTAGGCCCCGTTAAGAAAGTTGGATTTTGTTCTGAGGGTGATAGGTAGTAATTAGAAGGCCCTGAGCAGGTGAGTGAGATGACTGAATCTATTTTTTTTTTAAAGACCTCTCTAGGTCCTATGTGGACAATTGATTCCTGGGAAGTGGAAGCAAGGGAACTTGTTAGGAGGCTATTGCAATAAGCTGGCCAAGGGATGGCTGTGGTCAGCAGAGGTGGTGAACAGTGTTTGGCACGGACACATTTTGTGTGGATATTCACCCTCTCCTCTACAATCAGGTGGATTTTGTTTCTAAACAAGGATTTTCTTTTGTGGACAAAGTTCAGAGAAATTATACCAGTTGAAAAGAATTCAATTACCATTGACTAACTTATTTTGTCTCAAATTCACTAAGGATACTTATTAAAAAGACAAATTTTCAAATCTCATATCCCCAGAGATTCTGATTTTATCCAGCCTAGGTATCTGCATTTTGTGATGCAGAATCTGACAATTACCGGTTAAACATTTAGCAGCATCCCCTAGTTGTGGCTATTTGAAATTGCGGATGTAACTAATGTATTTTGGTCAACAATGGACTATATACAGGACAGTGGTTCGGTAAGGTTGCAATGAAGATGAAAAGTTTCTACCACTTAGTGACCTTGTAGGTGTCCTACAGTGTAGCACAATGCATCACTCCCAAGTTTGTGGTGGTCTGGTGTGAACAACTCTAGTGCACTGCCAGTTATATGAAAGTATGGCACGTATGTAATATTTGATAATGATAATAAATGACTGTGTTACTCATTTATATATTCACTATACTATACTTTTTGTCACTCATGTAGACTGTACTCTTATGCTTATTAAAAGTTTATTGTAAAACAGCATGTCATGTTATGTTGACAGCAGCCTCACACATCTCATGTTTACCATGTCTCTTGATTGCATAATTTTTTTCTGTGTTTAATTTAATCTTCTGTTGTTCTGTTCATCGTGGCCTTTATTTTTACTTTTTCTTTTTTAATTACATTTTTTCTTGATCATTGATCCCTGTTGTACTTACCCACCACAATCACCACAATGTTGTTGCCCATGAAGCATGACTCCTCCAACGTGGACAGTCTTTCTCTGGATTGCTGTTGCTATGCTGGGCCTTTTGTGGGTCCATATAAAATCTTGTAATATTTGTTCTAGTTCTGCGAAATACATCATTGGTATCTTGATAGGAATTGTGTTGAATCTACAGATTGCTTTGTGTAGTATGGACATTTTAATGGTGTTAATTCTTCCTATCCATGAACATGGTATGTGCTTTTATTTATCTGTGTCTTCTTCAATTTCTTTCTTCAGTGTCTTATAATTTTCTGAGTACAGGTCTCTTATATGCTTGATTAGATTTATTCCTAGGTATTGTATTCTTTTTGAAGCAACTGGGATATTAATTTTGTCTCTTGCTACTTTACTGAATTCATTTAGCAGTTCTAGTAGCTTCTTGGTAGAATCTTTAGGGTTCTCTATGTACAGTATAATGCCAGTTGCAGATGAAGACAGTTTTACTTCTTCTTTTCCAATCGGATGCCTTTCATTTCATCTACTGTCTGATCGCTATGGCTAGGATTACCAGTACTATGTGGAATAAGAGAGGTTAAAATGGACATCCCTGTCTTATTCCTGATTTTAAGGGGAACATTGTAGTTTTTGCCCATTGGGTATGATGCCGGCAGAGGGTTTGTCTTATGTGGCCTTTTTTGTGTTTAGGTACGTTCCCTCTATTCCCACTCTGCTAAGAGCTTTTATCATAAATGTGTGCTGTGTTTTATCTAATGCTTTTTTTGTATCTTTTGACATGATCACATAGTCTTTATCCTTCATTTTCTTTATGTGGTGAATCACATTTACTGATTTGTGAATGTTGTACCAACCTTGCATTCCTGGAATAAATCCCACTTGGTTGCAGTGTATGATCTATGTGATGTATTGCTGTATTCAGTTTGCTAATATTAGGTTGAGGATTTTAGCCTCTATGTTCATCAGGGATATTGCCCTATAATGTTCTTTTTTTGTAGTGTGTCTTTAATGCATCATTGTTCTCTGTGCTTGATTTAATCTCACATTGTTTTGTTCATCCTAGCCTTTAAGCACACAAAATTTACTCTTAGTGATGCCAGTAAGAGGCCATGTTGAATGACTGGCCTAGAACAAAAATAAAGTGATTAAGGACTATGAAGTTTGAAAATCAGTGATGGTTGTTTTTTGCCAGTCAGGTATGTCCCTTTCCACCATAGCCATGTTCTTGCAAAACAAGAACAAAGTGATGGAAGCAGTTCAAGGATCTGCTTTATTGAAAGAAATGAGACTAACAGGGATTTGAGAAGGTGATTCACAGGGATTCTTCTAATGACCTGGATTGAAGACCAGACACAGATGTGTAACCCTTTCAGCACCATGCAAAAAGTTTGTTTGTGATGTTGAGAAAAATGGCTGGCCCCAACTACGATGTTGAATTTACTGCTAGTTCTGGGTAGTTTAAGTGATTCAAGAATTGTTATTCATTACATGATGTGAGAATGAGTGGTGAGTCTCTGAATACTGTTGTGATGGCAGCTAAGAATTTTTGGAAACTCTAGATAAAGTAACTACAGAGGAAAATTACTTGCCGGAGCAAATATTCAACATAGATGAAACTTCCCTATTCTGGAAACAGACACCTGAAAGGATTTTGTCCATAAGGAGTCAAGTAAATGCCAGATGTCAAGGCTTTTAAGAATTGGATAAACAGTCTTGCTTGGGGACAATGTTGCAGGCTACAAGTTCAAATCCTTTGCCATATCACACAGTGAGAACACCATGGCCTTCAAACATGATAAGAAACATACACTGCCAGTGTATTACGCAAGCAATAAGAAATTGTGGGTAGCCCAGCTTCTTTTCCAAGATGTCCTTCTGAATTACTATGCCAGTGAAATGGAGAAGTACTGTTTAGAGAATAACACAATCTTTCAAGATTTTGCTTATTGTTTATAATAATCCTGAACTTGCTACTTTTTAAAAGATTTTCTTTATTTATCTTTAGAGGGGAAGGGAAGGAGAGAGGGAGAGAAACATTAATGTATGGTTGCTTCTTGTGCATCCCCTGCCGGGAACTGGCCTGCAACCCAGGCATGTGCCCTGACTGGAAATTGAACTGTGATTGTCTGGTTCACAGGCCCTCGCTCAATCCACTGAGCTACACCAGCCAGAGCTGAACTTGCTACTTTTATTGGTGATCTTTATCCCATCAAAGTGGAGTCACTCCAAACACCACCTCTGTGATCCAACAACGGATCAAGGAGTTACAGGAACTTTTAAGGTCTACAGCCTGAAGAGGACCTTTGCTCAGACAATTGCTGCAACTGAGAAAGACACTGATGCAACTCTGGAAAGATTGCAACATCTATGACTGAATCAAAAACCTTGCTTGGGCTCGAGGTGTATGAATGGCATCTGGAAGAAGACACTCAAGAGGTTTGTCCATTCTTTGCCAAGAATGAGAAGGCTGCAAAAGTCACCAAGGCTGTGGCTGAGCTGGCAAACAACTTTAACTTGTGTGTTCATGAGGAGGACACTGAGGAGCCCTAGAGGTAGCTCCTGAGGGATTGACTAATGAGGAGTTGTTGGAACCAGAATAAGAACCCATAGCTGAGGAGGAGTCAAGAGAACAGGAAACTGCAGGAGAAGAAAAAGAAGACCCTCCAAGGAAATTCACAGTGGAGAGTTTAGCAGAAGCTTTTGCAGACTTCAACAAGCTCCTTAAAAGGTTTGAAGAAAAGGACCCCCATATTCAAAAATTTTCATTAATAGAGAGAAATGCTCATGGTGCATTGTCTGCTTGCAAAGCCAATTATGATGAGAAAAGAAACAAACCAAACAAACCATCAGGAACATATTTCTGAGAAGAGTGATATTCACTCCAGAAGAACCACAGGCAGGTCCTTCAGGAGATATTCCAGAAGAAGCCTTGTTATCACAGGAGATGACAGCTCTATTCCTGTTATTGCCCCTGAAGACCTTTCAGTGGGACAAGACGTGGAGGTATGAGAGGCTGATATCGATGGTCCTGATGACACTGTGTAGGCCTAGGTCAATGTGTGTTTGTGTCTCAGTTTTCAACACAAAAATTTAAAAAGAAAAAAAAATTAAATATAGGAAATGGTTTCTAGAATAAGGACTAAAGAAAATATTTTGTATAGTTGTACAATGTGTTTGTGTTTTAAGTGTTATTAAAAAAGGGCTCAAAAAGGTTTTTAAAAATCGAAAAGTTCATAAAGTAAAGAAGTTACAGTGAGCTAAGGGTAATTCATTATTAAACAAAGAAAAATATTTTTAGCAAATTTAGTGTAGCCTATGTGTACAGTGTTTATGAAATCTGAGTAGTGTACAGTAAGGCCTTGACATTCACTCACCACTCACTCACTGACTCACCCAGAGTGACTTGAAGTTCTGCATGCTTCACCCATGGTAAATGCCCTATAGAGGTGTACCATTTTTTATCTTTTGAAGATTTTTTTTACTATACCTTTTCTGTTTAGATATGTTTAGATATACAAACACTTACCATTGTGTTGCAATTGCCTATAGTATTCAGTACAGCAACATGCTGTACAGACTTGTAGCCTTGGAATAATGGGCTGTACCATATAGCCTAGGTGTGTAGAAGTCTGTACCATCTAGGTTTGTGTAAGTGCACTCTGTGATGTTTGTACAATGATAAAATCACCTGAGGCATTTATTTGTGATGTTTTATATTTCCCGTATGTATTTATTCCTATATTTATTTGTATGTGTCCTTGTCATTAAGTGACACATGACTGTATATTTGTTATAGGCAAAATAACAATCTTTTGCATTTCAAATAGAGCTAGTTTTGTGGGAAAAACTGAATGGGGTGGAAAGTCTTCTTCAGTGATTATCTGGTGAGAACTCTCAGAAGTATTAAGGTAAAAAGAATAATTGAAGCTTTGTAAGTAGTAATTAATTGGCTATTACAATGTCGGAGAGCAGTAATAGCTCCAAACCCACAGCCCAACTGATTATTAGGATGCTACAAGATTAGAGTTATTGCAACTGTGCAGATAATAGAGGAAGATAGTGGCCTTTTCCAAAAGTCATGTAAAGCCAACATTTACTTAGGTGGCAGAGCCTCCACCAGCCATGGAAATGTGGCAGTACCATCCCCATGGCTGTGTCCATCTTTTAACTATTGCTCTAACTAGGCACCGGTCAGTTGGAAGTTTTATTAGTTTGTCATTTGGGGTTAGCAATTGCTCCCCTGTAACTCCAACCGAGACTAGTCCACCACACCCCTGCTGTATCTTTGCTTGAGTGTTCAGATGCCTGTCTTCCTTGCATGTTCCAGAGAGTAGGATCGAGGGCAGCTCAGTTTGAGGGTTCTGGCCATGTGAGAAAATACTGCAAAGGGAAGTCTATGTGGGACACTGTTTTCACACTCTGATTGCCTGGAAGAAGCCTCTAGCGTCTGTTTGTTGGTTTGTTTGCTCGTCTGTTTAATGGTTGTTTTCAGAATTCTCTGTGAACATTCATCCTGCATTTCCGTCCCTGTGCCCATGGTTTCTCTCATTCAGCTTGGGCTCGTATGTGAAGTAGGTGATCATCTAGTAAACATGTCTTACGTGCTAGGCGAGGCAGCGGAGATGTCAGTGGTGGGACTGCTCTAAGGCTACGTAAAGGGGTAGCCGTCTACTTGAAGCCAGAGCCCAGCACCACCCGTGGAGGCCCAGGAGGGCTGGCTCACAGGCCAGTGAACTTCCTGTGACCTTCCAGCCCTCAACATCTGCATGTCCTGTCCATCCTCCATCCTTTCAACACCCCCTCACATCTGTGGACAAACATATATTTAGTCTCTCTTGGTTTTCTTGTTTCTGAAAGTCCCCTTCCGCCTTTTCCCATGTTGCCAAGCTGGCAAAATTAAAAATTAGGTAAATCCAAACTTAAAAACCTCTTTATTGAAAAATAACAAACCCAAAAGAAGCCTCAGCTTTCTAACCTTTACCAAGTAAATTATGTGATATTTATTTGTGTTACCTCACCTTGATTTAGTTTTGTGGGTTAAGCCTCTAAGAAAAAAAAGATTTATTTGTTACACTCCAAAGAACTCGAAGAAGGAAGTAGAAAACAAAAGGAAAGGTGAGACGAGAGGTAAGATTGCATAACTAAGGGGACACGAAGTACAAATCTGGCCATGCCAACACGTATTTTTCCATTTAGAAAGGAACCTAAGAAGCCAGTGGTTAGCCTTTTATTTTTAATTCAACTTGCTTGCTCTGCTTAGTTGTGCACCTGGAGTGTCAGCCTGCTCTCTAGTGGTGACTAAAGACATGTGCATGTACATGTGCACGAGGTAGAGCTGAGGCTGTCCAGGGATCCGTGCTTGAAAAACTCGATATTAGAAGGAAAGCTTTGGCTGCCTTCCAGGAAATACAGCAGGTGGAGACACACACTGGAAAACCCAAGCTAGTCAGCGTTGCTTTCTTTTGGCTCTTAGAAGATTGCTAGGCACCCAGAGTTACTGAAATTAAGTTGGACCGTATTTATTTGTGATGTTTCATATTTCCTGCTTGGTTTTAATTCTGGAAAAGTGTTGATATCTGGAGTTTTAAGCGTATATAGTTTCTAAACCCATTGTTTCCTACACACCTCCCATTCACATTGAATACCTACCACGTGCAGAGATTTGGGGTGAGGTGGTGGTATAAAGGTTAGTAAGACTCAGATCTTGTTTTTAAAACTTACCCTTTGATTGAGAGAGAAGATATATTTAGATATAATTATAATACATGATACTGTTATAAACAGAGAAAATGTAAATATATATAAAATTACTATACTTAGATTATGTAATTATTATTGATTTTATCATACAATTAGCTATAAATATCAATATACCACATTAATAATGATATGATAATATATAGATAATAATATATTACATGCAATTATCAATACATTAAAATATATTAATAACCATAAACTTATTGATATGACACATTGATAAAATATATATTAAAATGTTAATTTACTTTAATATTGATAATCATATAATCACATGCATTATTATATAATATATGAATTATATTTATAATACAAATGCATGATTATAATAATAGAATATAAATATATAATAGAATATACCTTATTGTAGTAAATATTTTTATATTACATAAATATACTTAGTTTATATATGATACATGAGTATATACAATATATAAGTATGTACATATATATGCACAAAGAGAGAGAGACAGAGATGTAGCCAGAGGGAGAGAGTACAACTATGGGCCAAGGCCCATGGAAGGTGTGTCCACGTTTTATTTAATACAACTGTATTTTAACATAAGAGGAAAGGGAGGTTCAGAAAGATTAAAAGCTTTCCCTAATTCACATAGCTATGAAATGGCAAAATTGAAATTTGAATTGAGGTTATCTGATTCCACCTGTATTTCAGTTAACTTCACATTTTATTGAGAGTCTGCCATGTGCCGGGTACTGTGCTACGTGCTAGAGGTGCAAAGACGGAAGATGCTGTTACTGGCCTCGGGATTGGGATTACAGTTTTGTAGGAGACTGGCATGAGGGGGAATAATTAGACTATGTCATGATATGCAATAAGAGAAGCATGCATAAACTGCTTCTGAGCAAAGTAACAAACGCTCCTCATTGTTCATAAGTTGCCATACTTTCGGTCATGCAATTCTGTTACCTGGTCATGACTGAACTAACCAGAAACCTGTAACTTGGCCAAAGCCATGCTCTTTAGGCCTGACAATGGCTCTGGGAAAGGCAAATATTGTGGTGCTGCCCAGCAGGGGCCACAACCAACTGACCCAGCACGTGATCTCTCACAGGCGGTTTCTAGTGTGAGAAACTCAGAAAGCTAAAGAATCAGAGTAGAATTAGGAAGAAATAAACGTGGAGGTAACAGGAGGAAAAGGTGAAGGGATTGAGGATAAAAACAACAGTTTATCACAGACAACAGCATGGTGATTACCAGAGGGAAAGGTGGGTGTGGGGAGGTAGAAGAGCTACGGGGGGAGAGAACTGGTGACAGAGGGAGACCTGATTTGGTGCGGTGAGCACACTATACAGTCTACAGATGATGTGCTCCAGAACTGTACACTCGAAACCTACATAATTTTATTAACCAATGCCACCTCATTAAATTCAATAATAAATTCAAATGATCGCTAAAAAATGTGGAGTTAATTATTGAACTGATAAGAAGCAGTAGCATAAAGATCTGGAGAAAGAAAGAAGATGAATTTTGAGGATGGCATAGTCACAGGAATAAAGAGCCAAAGATTCCCCTGCTCAGGGGAAAATCTGGTTTTACTGGTATTTCCTTGACATTGTCCCAAGACTTCATTCACAGAGTTAGACTGTGTAATTGCTTAGACTGGCCCATGCTCCTTATTGCCTTAAGTGTCCTTACAATCATTCACATCACCTGAGGTCAGCCAAGGCAATGATCCTACAACAGAATCTAGGTCCTGCAGTACTGAAGTGGTCCAGATGAAGCAGTAAGAAGTGTGGCTGGAAGGGTCGACTTTTACCAGTCGACCCTTCACCAGGAGGTGATGCTCAAGCAGAGTTTTGGGGTATGGTCAGGAGTTTGCCAGAAAGAAAGGTGTGAAGGGTGTTCCAATAGTTCAGTGCTTATTCTAGTACTGAACATGACAAGGGGCAAATTTTAATTTTCCAGTGTTCCTTCCAATGTATGACTCCAGAGAGTCTCTCTTCACAAACCTGGGCTTGGAGAGAGGGGAGTGGGATGCGAGGATTTTCTGTTTCATGAGGGCTGTACGTCATGAAGCCTGGTGGCTTGACCATATGATGCAGCTTCAAACATTAGCATTTTCTTTTAACCTGGGATATCTATACCTTTATGGGCATGCAGTATTGGGCCGGGGGAAAATATAAAAGTACAGGATGTGTACAATGAATCTTCTTGTGGTGTCATGTGATTTGGGAATAGAAAATTTTTTAACTTTCACAGTCTTAAGGTTTTGTCTTGTATGAGTTAGCATAAGCCTGCTTTTCCATGTTGGCTTAATTTTGCTTATTTTTACACTAGCATAAAAGCCAGGAACTCATCTGATCCCAGCATGGAATCATACTCAAAGACACATAGATTTTCATCTATGTTGCAATGGAAATTAAAACATTATTTCTATTTAAAAATAAACCTTGATCTGCTATGAAGCGGTAGGCAAAATTTGCATGTAATTTATAGACAAAGTACGAGGCTTTAGAAAAATTTTTGCTCTAAGCTATGGCCTTTCACTTCATTGACTTTGTTCTTCCTTGAAGGGAGTGTCAGGGAAAAGGAGAACCACTCTTTTAGGCCGTTGCCTCAACTTCTTTACATGGTCTACATTCTACCCATTAAAAATTCATGCAGGCTGTTTTTTTAAAATGGTGGTGAAAACACTTAGTACAGAATTTATCGTCTTCACCATCTTCACCGTTTTTACATGTACAATTCATTAGTTTTAAGTATATTCACCCTGTTGTGCAACAGAGCTCTACAACTTTTTCATCTAGCAAAACTAAGCTCTCTATTATATAACTGCATACTTCCACTTCCTCCCAGTCCCTGGCAAACCCTGTTCTACTTTCTGTTTCTATGAATTTGACTACTTTGGCTACCTCATGTAAGTAGAATCATATAGTATTTGTCCTTTCATTTTTTTGTATCTAGTGTATTCCACTTAGCATAATGTTGTCAAGGTTCATCCGTGTTGCAGCATGTGGCAGGATTTCCATCCTTTTTAAGTTTGAGTAAATATTCCATCATATGTATATAGCACAGTTTGTGTATTCATTCATCTGTCTGTGGACACTTGGGTTGCTTCCACCTCTTGGTGAATAATGTTGTTATGCACACGAGTGTGCAAATATCTCTTCAAGATGCTGCTTTCAATTTTTTCATATATACCCAGAAATGGGACTGCTTACTCATACGCTAACTCTGTTTTTAATTTTTTGAGTGGCCGCCACACTGTTTTCCACAGTGGTTGCACAGTACACAAGGGTTTCGATTTCTCCACATCTTTGCCAACACTTGTTTTTTCTGCCTTTTTTAAAAATAGTAATCACCCTAATGGGTGTGAAGAGACATGTAAGTTGATTTTAAAGTGCATATGTCATTTGAATTGGTGAGGGTATCTGGGAACTTCATGCCTTCTGGTAAAGTTTGATTTTAGCAACCAGCTGGGATCACTCACTAACAACATGTCATTTTTATGTAGGAGAAAGTGTTAAAACCCTAGAAAGAGATCCTAGGTCTCCTCAAAGACTGTAAAGCATTAAAATGGGGGCTATCTCAGAAATCTCATGTAGGACAATTTCTCTCATTTTGACCTTGAGGACATTTTTATTGAATAAATACAAATATTAAAAAAATTGATTTTAGAGAGAGAGAGAGAGAGAGAAACCATTTTTTTGTTCCATTTACTTATGTGTTCATTGGTTGCTTCTTGTATGTGCCCTGACTGGGGATTAAACCGTCCACCTTTGTGTATCTGGACAACATTCTCACCGACTGAGCTCTCTTGCCAGGTCAAAAATTTTCATCAGAGTTACTTCAACATTGCTGAGAACATCATCAAGAAATTATTTTCTGGAGACAACTATTGTAAGTTAATTAAATTCTTTGATCAAATTTCTGACTGTGAAGCTAAGTAATTTTCAGTATTTTTATTTTACTAAAACAATTTAGATTTAATTCAACGATTTTGTATGCATATGGAATTTTCCCAACTTTAGCTGTAGCAATTTTGAGTTTTCTTTTGTGCTCATTTTTCTACCAACCCTAACTTTTCTGGGTCATGTTTTTTCAGGTATAATTTTTTACAAGATTATTTGATTCTTTAGTCAGTTTTTTTAAAAGTAAAAAAATAAATGTTGCTGTGTACTGTTTTTACCTTTTTCAGTTCTATTTTCTGTTATTTTTACAAAGTATAATTTTCAACTGGGTCAATTTTTGTAGTTTTGAGAATTTTGTAATTTTTAGAATTACCAGCACAATGAGATTCTTTAGTCAGTTTTTTGTCAATATCAAATCTAACATATGTAATTTTAGCTATTATAAGCTTGATTCTGTGTTGATCACTTCTTCTTTTTTTTTTTGCCCATTTTCTTTTTTTATTTTTGCTTGATTAGAGTTGTCCCCATTTTGATCACTTCTACTATGTCATTTTTTTCTGGTGACCAGTTCAAAATATACTTGATGTAAAAATACCAAAGCCATAAAATCTTGTTTTTATCCAAAGCTATTCCGATATGTGCATGTGTTTAAAGTAGTTATTCATACATCCTCATGGAAACATGGGTTTTGTGAGTAAATCATGGGTCTATAAGTAAGAAGTTCTGGGTTTCTCCCTGTTCTGTCAAGGGTTGTTCTCCTTGACCACTATTTGCATTTATCTGATGCCCTGCCCTTCCCATCCCCTACCATCCAATGCCTCCTGACATCCAGCCTGCTTGTGTACACTCAGAGCTGAGAAAGAGCCTTTGACCGTCCCCACACACTGCTGAATTTCATTCCTGCCCAGTCTTGGCTCTCGACCTGCTCCACAGCTCTACTATGCTTAGGTTTTCTCAGCCCATGATTGTTCTTTCTGATTGAGCACCTGCCAACTTGGGCCTTAAGCAGCCTTCTTTAACTCTGATCTCCATTTGTGTAGAAACTACAAGGTCATCAGTGGCTGTCCCGAGCCTTTTCTTTCTCTTCCCTACTCTTCAGTCAGTCTTACCTCTACTATGTCTCCTCTTTTTGTTGGGCATGGAACAGAATCTTGGGATTATGTGGGTGTGGCTTAGGGCAGACTACCCTAGGGTGGCAGGGGAGTAAGGTAGGGCTCAAGCCATCCTAGATGGAAAAAAGAGATAGGATAGACCACACTATGTAGATACTCTTATATCAGGATCTCTTTCACTCACATTAGATTAATGTAACTATTTACAAAGGTTAGTGAAGTGGCCATTTATAAAGGTGTGGACAGTGTGTAATGAATCCATAGAAAACAATGAAGTGCCACTGGGTTCCATTATAACTCCTGAGCTCAAAAAGACATGGGAGGGATCAGTCACTGGAACCTGGAAGGAGAGAGTCATGCAGAGATGAGTGCAAGGCCCTCCTTCAGGGAAGGAGCCAGAGGCATGAATTGCCCCAGCTCCTTTTCCTCCTCTCTCCCTCCCTCCCTCTTGTCTTGTGTCAGGGATCCCTAATTATCAGAACCCATTGGAGTCAGAGAGCAAGGGAGCCCATTGATGAAACACATACAGGTCAGCATCCCTAGGCAGAGACTCAGGTGAGAAGGATGAAGAGTGGCTGCCGTGTAGGCTGCTCCTCTTACCTGTTCACTTATGTCCCAGTGAAATCAGGTTAAAAGGAGCACCTGGAGAAGACTAAAAGGGAAGCGAGTCAGCATACCTGCTTCTTGGGTGAGGAATGAATCCAACCCCGTGACCTTTGTTAATTCCAGCTGGTGTCATTGTTTAAGGCATTTTTTTCCCTGCCAGCAGCTTCCTGTGCCATGACCCTGGTCCTGCAGTGTTTCTAGGTTAATGAATTCCTGGGCTGAATTGATTACCTCACTTCGCTGGTTCCTGGGAAGCCTCTGAGGAGTTGGAGTTTTGGGGATTGCAGACTGGAAGCCCTTGGATATCTGCATGGGGTGGAGGAAGTTCTAGGAATAGAGGCAAGGGAAGAGAAGAGAGTGCTGAAAGGGTGCAGCACTCTGGACAGCAAACCTGGCCAAGGCACAGACCTGGGCTTACACAGAGGGTGTTACTATGGGATCAGGTTTGAGAGGACTCTGATGTGCTTTCTGTGGAATGATGCCTTTTCCATTGCCTGAGGTGCAGGGTGCAGACTGGAACGCTGCTGGGACTGTATTAGGGGAGGGGCGACGTGGATGCACTATCCCTTCAGAGTCCTGCGGCACAGAGGCTTTCATGGAACACTACACTTCTGCAACAGACACCACTGCAAAGGGTCAACTTTTACCTTAGCTCAATTGGGAGCGAGAGAGAAAAGGTAGAAAAAGAGAGACGAAAGAGTGAGAGAATCTGTCTGATTCATTTGCCTGTGGATAAATTGGTTCTGATGCTCCCTTGTGATCCCACTGATGGTTCTTATCTGTGGGTAGGGAGGGAGGGTACCCTATAGACAGCAGAAGCAGAGGGAACTGTGAGCTGAGCAAGGACTTAGAGGCAGGACTATTTACAACCATGCTTTGCTTCTTGTCAATGACACAATATATACTTAACATGTTCCCTGGGAATATTAAAATTCAATATAGTATAAGCCAGTAGCAAATAATCTTTCTCACATTGTGTTCACTGGGCAGTGCCTGAGAAGAAAGGAGGGGCCGCTCAGCTGAGGGGAGAGAGACCAGAGCTCTGTGGAGGAGATGACCTCACTGCACTAACTCACAAGATGTAGTCCGGCCAAAATGGAGGCATAGGTGGAAATACTGTACCTCTTTTCACAACCAAATTTAAGGACAACAAAGATTTAGAAACAAAAACACAACCCAAACAGACAGAAAATTGAACTGTACCAAAGTCTGACAAGAATGAACCATTCATTCAGACCGGTAAGAGGGGCGGAGTTGGCAGCTGGCAGAGTGCATCCCAGCAGGAAGAGGCGGTGGCTGGCAGAACTGGGTGGGGGGATGAGATGAGCAAACCCAGTGGGGTGCACTAGGTGGCTGGCTCACCATGGAAACACATTAGTGCACAGATAAACCAGGCAGGTTTAAAAACAGTCAGTGAGACAGACCACACAACCCAGGGCCCCAGCGATGGAAAATAAAGCCTAAAAGCACCGATTGGAAAAACTTTCAGGGGTTGAGGTGCTGGGAGAGGCACTCAGCCTCACAGGAGAGTTTGTTGGGAAGACCCACTGGGTCCTAGAACAAACACAAGCCCACCCACCGGGAACCAGCACCAGAAGGGCCCAATTTGCTTGTGGAAAGCTGCAGAAAGAAAGCAGAACATCATTGTTCCCTCTCTGACCCTGCCTCCTCATACAGCATCACAACCCAGCATCACTGACCACGACTTGGGTTGCTCCACCCTGGTGAACACCTAAGGCTCTGCCCCTCATATATAACAGGTGTGAACAGACCAAAACATTATGGCTCAAGAGCAGCTAAAAGCCTCAGGGCCTGTAATTCTAAGCGACCGAAAAATAGCCAATCTTTCAGATGCACGGTTCAAAATACTGGTGATCAGGATGCTCACAGAATTGGTTGGTTTTAGTCACAAATTAGAGGAACAAATGAAGGCTAAACCAATTGAAATGAAGGGAAATGCACAGGAAACCAATAGTGATGGAAAGGAAACTGGGACTCAAATCAAGGGAGTGGACCAGAAGGAAGAAAAAAATGACCAAACAGAAAAGAATGAAGAAACAAGAATTCAGAAAAAACGAGGAAAGGCTTAGGAACCTCTATCTTTAAACGTTCCAACATCTGAATTACAGGAGTACTAGAAGGGGAAGAGGAACAGCCACGAGTGGAAACCTTATTTGAACAAATAATAAAGGAGAACTTCCCCAGTCTGGCAAAGGAAATAGACTTCCAAGAAATCCAGGAAGCTCAGAGAGTGCCAAAGAAGTTGGACCCAAGGAGGAACACACCAAGGCACATCACAATTACATTAGCCAAGATTAAAATGAAGGAGAGAATTCTAGAAGCAGCAAGAGAGAAGGGGACAGTCACCTACAATGGAGTTCCCACAGACTGTCAGCGGATTTCTCAAAAGAGACCTTACAGGCAAGAAGGGGCTGGAAAGACGTATTCCAAGTCATGAAGTCCAAAGACCTACATTCAAGATTGCTCTATCCAGCAAAGCTTTCATTTAGAATGAAAGGGCAGATAAAGTGCTTCTCAGATAAGGTCAAGTTAAAGGAGTTCATCACCACCAAGTCCTTATTATATTGAATGTTGAAGGAACTTATCTAAGAAATAGAAGATAAAAAATATGAACAGTGAAAGGACAGCAAACTCACAGTTCTTAGCAACCACACCTAAAACAAAAGCAAACTAATCAGACAGCTAGATCAGGAGTGGAACCATAGAAATGGAGATCACATGGAGGGTTAGCAACAGGAGAGTGGGAGGGGAAGAGAGGGGGAGAAAGCACAGAGAATAAGTAGCATAGATGGTAGGTAGAAAATAGACGGGGGGAGGGCGAGAATAGTATGGGAAATGTAGAAGCTAAAGAACTTATGAGACACATGGACATGAACTAAAGGTGGGGCATGGGGGGATGGGGTGTGTAGGGTGGAGGGGGATGAAGGGGGGAAATGGGAAAACTGTAATGGCATAATCAATAAAATATATTAACAAAAAACAACTCCAAGATGTAGTATCCACCTTGATCAGCATCACCGGTTCCAAGAATCCATCAGAAGGAAGAAACAGGGAGGTGAGAGGAGAAGAGAAAAGAGAACTATAACAGATAAAAGTAAGCTCTTCTCGAAAGAATTTTATTGCCAAGTCATTCCCTCAGGGAACAAAGTCTGAGAAGTCTGAAACACACTTTCCTCTTTCCTTCTGTTGTTTTTTTCCTATTCCTTATGAATACAAAAAAATCTGTTAATTTTGTGTTGAAAACAAAACATATTCCTTTTTCTTGAGTACTCTATAATTGTAGAAGAACATGTATCATTTGCGCCCCACAATTTTGAGAATATTTTTGAAGACAGTGACATATTCTGGCTCTTTAAGAACAAAACAATTCAATTTACAAATCTCTGAGTGACAGCCATCAAAGTTCTGAAGTGATGCAGTTTGCTTCCCCTCGCGTTCGAAATGTCATAGCAAACCAACATATAGCGGGTTGTTATGGCAACTGGGATACCAGAGTTTATAACATCACTGTAATTAATGTTATCCAAATGTTATTAATCTTTCAACATCACTCACATTCTCTGAAAGGACAGCAAGCAGCCCTGGCTCTTTTAGGATTTTTCAATAGTGTAATCTGTTGCCACTTTCTTCGCATTTACTTTATTTTCAAACAGGTCTTTCTTTGACTTTGCTTTAGTGAAATTAGCTACTCCTTTCCTTAGTCTATTTTTGCTGCTGTTCTGTGATAAAACTTAAAAAGAAGTTGAAAAAAAGGATTACAGTTAAATAACAGAACAATGTCTAAGGATGAAAAGTTTTAAATGTGGAGAACCTGAGAAAAATATTAAAATATTTGCAAATAGATACATAGTAGTCACTCTTATTTGCATAGCAGTTTATGATTTTTAAAGCAGTTTTACATATATTTGTTAATCTAACAACCCTGTGAGGGCAAGTAATATTTTCTGGATGCCTATTATGTGACAGTTAATGTGATCTGCATAGATGAATTTTTTAGATTTCCCAACAACCTGTAAGGTAGGTGTGACTTAAAAATACACCTCCATGACTCAACAAGAACAAAAAGCTCATTTGAAAATGGGCAAAGACCCATGGACATGGACAACAACATAGTGATTGCAGGAGGGGAGGTGGGTGTGAGGGGGATTAATGGTGATGGAAAAAAAATACAGTAAAGAAATAAAAAATGGTCAAAGGACTTGAATTGACATGTCTTCTTAGATGACGCTATATATAAATCATCAACATGCATATGAAAAGGTATTTCACATCATTAAATTATTCGAGAAATGCAAATCAAAACTGCAATGAGATATTACCTCCCACCCATTAGGATATCCACTATAAAAACAAAACAGAAAATAGCAAGTGTTGGAGAGGGTATGGAGGATTTGGAACCTCTGTGCATCACTGATGGGACTGTGAAATGGTGCAGCCACTGTGGAAAACAGTATGGCACTTGCACAAAAAAATGAAAGACAGCATTAGCAAATGATCTAGCAATCCCACTTCTTGGTATTTAGTCAAAGTAACAAAAAGCAGGGTCTGAGAGAGATATTTGCATACTTGTGTGTATAACAGCATTGGTCACAATAGCCAAGAACTGGAATTAACCTAAGAGTCTGTAGAGAATAAACATACTGTTATATACATATTCAATGCAATCGATGTATTCAGCTGTAAAAAGGAAAGAAATCCTGTCACATGCAACCACATGGATGAATCTTGAGGACATTATGCTAAGTAAAATAAAACAGGTGCAAAAGGACAAATACTGTTTGATTCCAGTTACATGAAGTATCTAAAGTAGTCAGACTCATAGAAACAGAAAGTAGAATGGTGTTTGCCAGGGACTGGGGAGAGGGGGAAGTAGGGAATTGCTTAATAGAGTTCAGTTTTACAAGATGAAAAAGTTCTAGAGTTGTGTTGCACAACAGTGTGAATACACTTACCGCCACTGAACTGTACATTCAAAAATGGTTAAAGTGGTCAATTTTATGTTTTTTTAACCTCAATTTTTAAAAAATGCCTCCAATTGATGCTCCTTCCTTTAAAAGGTGGAGCCAAATCATCTTCCCCTGAACATGGATTGGATATCGTAATTTGCTTGTAATGAATATTGTGGAAGAATGACGAGGTACGACTTCCAAGACTAGGTCATAAAAGACATAGCCGTTTCTGCGTTACTCTTCTTTGCCTTTTTGGAGCCAAGTGGATGCTCCAGCCCCAGCCAAGGCCCTGGGTGACTGCAACCCTGCTTGGTATCTTGATTACAGCCTCATGAGGGACCCTGAGCCAGAAACCTCTCAGCTAAAAAGGGAAGAAACTGACCCACAGAAATTATTGCTCAAACCACTAAATTTTGGGGTAATTCAACACATGCAGCAATAAATAATACAATAAATATTTTCTATGAGTCTGAAACAATGAAGATTTCTGGTGTGTTAGAAGGGCTCCTTGAGCTTTTTGTGCTGATTTGTGATTTGGATGGTACATCTCTAGTCTATTCTGAGCACTGGCTCTGGTCAGAATCAGACGAATGCCTTCTGTGAATTAATTGCAACCCCAGCCTTAGGAATGATATCTGGAAACTGGCTGTCCCATAACCCGAGGGATGCTGGATTTCTTTAAGTTCCTTTATCCTCTTTTTTCATGTAGCATCAAGAAATATGAATGTCCATGGGGTATTCTTATTGAAAGTTCAATCACATGTAAACCAGTGAGTTCAGATATCAGAGGTCACATCCCAATACCATACTACACTCAAAGAAAGTTTTTGTTCACCTCTGTGAAAACAATGAAAGGGCAAAATAGCAATACGTCTGAGAAACTTCCAAAAGGCCAACAAGAAAGAAAAACTCAACATCAATTCAAGTAGAAAGTGTGGGGGCTCATCCTAGAGTGTCATTTGGGAATAATTTTTCCTCTGTCGGACTACATACATTTTGTTCTTCCCTCTTAAGTGTAGAAATTAAGCTGTAAGTTCCAGAGAGTGGGGCAACTTCGCTAACCCTGCTCCTCGGGCTGCCTGAGGATTGCATTGCTTCTTAGAGATGGAAAATGCCTATGGATAGCATCTTTCACTGCCTTAAAAAAGTTCTTTTTACGTGAATGAACTTGTTTTACTGCCCATATTTATGAACCATTTGGGCAGCAAAAGGGAACTTCCCCAGATTTTAAATTTGTAAAAGGTGCATTTAAAAAAATAAAGCTTTTTTAAAAAATTGAATTTATCACGGTGACTTTAATTAATAAAATTATATAGGTTTTAGGTGTACAGTTCTATAATACATCATCTGTATTTACTACAGATGTGTGTTTATTACCCCACGTCAAGTCTCCTTCCATCACCATTTATCCCTTTACCCCTTTTACCTCCGCCGACCCTCTTTCCCTCCTGTAATCACCATATTGCAGTCTATGCCTATGAGTTTTCTCTTTCTTTAATCTCCTCACCTTTTCCAGCCAGCCCCCAACTCCCATCCCCTCTGACAGCTGTGTGCCTGTTCTTTGTACCTATTAATCTGTTTCTATTTTGTTAGTTTATTTTGTTCATTAGAGTTCACATATAAGTGAAATCATATGGTCCATGATTTTCTCTGACAGGCTTATTCAACTAGCATAATATTCTCCAGGGCCATCCATGCTGTTGCAAAAGGTAAAATTTCCTCCCCCATCCCCACTACAGCTGAGTAGTATTCCATAAAGTTTTGCAAAGTTCAAAAAAAAAAAAGGAAATCAAAGCTCTCAGAATTTGTTTTATTTACCGAGTTCACATACCAGGAATGTAGTCTAAGGCTACAAATCCAGATTTTTATGTTTCTAAAGTCTACACTTTCTACACCACCAAGGAATGACCTTCATTTTGGGTTGAAGAAGCTTATTCTGGGAGAGGTGAATTAACTAGCTGTGGTGTCACTTTTGGTTAGTACCAGAATTCAGATCATAAGATTTAGGCCAATACGCTTTTGCTTGATACCATATTGTTTTTCTGTTTAGATAGTGTACTTTGTAAAGCTCCTGAGATATAAATTGAATAAGGTAATCAAGTAGAAAATATCCCAGCATTGAGGAAACATATTCATAAATTAGAAGTGGTTTCTCAGGTTTTTAGTTGAGGATTTCAAATTTCAAATTTTAAGTGAGATGGTGGTTTATAAACTTTTCCCCATTTAATCATTGAACTGTGGAGAAAGTAACTCTTTGGAACAGCAATCATGTTTACTTACTGCGCTGTGTTTTCAGAGCACTTGCACACACACTGGCCCATGTGGCCTCTTCACACGGTAGCTGCTTGGTCATTCAGTATGGGCTGTAAATAAAACACAGCCACATCTCCAAAGCCAGCATCCACACTCTGCAGCCACATGTCAAAGGTGACTGGAAAGACAACTGAATGGCAAACACAGGGTTTCCACTCTACTCCCTTGGTAAACAAACTGCAAAACAGATGGTTTGTCTTGGTTTCTCTTCAACTTCCAAGCGTCCCCTCTCTCAGGGGTCTTGCAGGAACCAGGGCTCTCCTGGCATCAGATACCTACCCAACACTAAGCTCTTGCTCCAGGATAATTCCCCTCTTTCTCCAATTGTAACTCTTTCCTTTGCTTTGTAAATAGATAATCATGCATTTTCCCCTCTCTTGCTTAGGAAAAGTTTAGTTCACTAATAGTTGTTTAGGGAAAAGCTCCTTTTTGTAGAAGACTGACAGATGAAAAAGTAGAGAAGCAAAGAAAAAAACTAGAAAATTTCCACTTGCAACTCTTAATGAAAAACTGGACACAAACCATTGAGTAAAAGGTTCTTAGGCAGTAAGTAGTGTGTTCAAAGTGTCCAAGCACTCCCCACAGGTTCCATGCTACTTGCAAATGGAAAAGCATGCCTTTGTAGTGGAGCTCTCTGTCTATCACTACTTTAAACTGGTGGTCCAATTGCTTGTTTTGGTAGCAGGAAACCAACACTACACCCCTGATATGATGTAATATGAAGTATACAGTGTCATTTGTGAGGTATTCTGGTTAGAAGTATTTCACTTGACCTTAATCAAACCTTTAGATCTACCTTAGAGTTTATAAGAAATTCAGAGGACAGAAAATGAACACCAGGAAGAAACAACTAGAAAAATCTAGAATGTGACTCAATCTATAAAACAACTGACTTAAATTCTTCTAAAGATCAATGTCATTAAAATAAAAAGGTTGGGAGGGACCGCTCTAAATCAAAAGAAATGGAAAGGACATAAATTTAACCTTGACTGGATCCTGGTTAAAAAAAACTACAAAATATTTTTGGGACAACTGGAGAATTTGAATGTGCCGGGGCTTAGATAATATCAGGGAATCACTATTGATTGTATTATGTGTGTGCCAGTTATCAATTTCTTGCCTTGGCTCCAGCTCACCACTCAGTACTTGCTCAGCCATCCCTGACTGGACTCCATTTCTCCTGTACAGTCAGCACAATGTTAAACTTTGTCAATAGAGAGCACAGGAGGGAAATTGCAGGAGAGAGGGGGCTTCTCTGCCTGGTTTCAGAATGCTGTGTTTTGCTTTTTTGCTCCACTTGTTCAGTTGGTCAGTGATGCATTATATCTAGGGACACCTGGTATAACACTATCCCAGCTGTGTACCCACAGTGCACAGTCTCTTGGTGACCTTGCACACCAGTCCAGACCCTCTGACCATCTTGATGTGAATTTCCCAACAAGGGCACTGGGAGTTTCAGACTGCATGCCTGCAGAGGTATCTGCCTTTCTCTGAACACCTGCTCGTTAGTCTGAGCTTTCAGAACTCTGAGGGTGGTTTTCTGCTTGCCAGTGATGCTGGCCCATTTCTGGTCTGGGGAATCCAGTAGACTTTTCCATTGTCCATTGGATACAACCAGACCTTCTCCAATGAGGTCTGAACCGTGCCGTGTTTGAACCCCTTTTCCAATTTGGTCCTTCCTTGGGTATCCTTTCTCAGCTTCACTATCCTCTTTAGAGTTCTCTTTACATTTTTATAATTACTCTTCTATTGTGTCTTCATAGTTATTTATATTAAACTTCTCCTTTTAAATAATCATATAGCTTCTGTCTCCACATTGGACCCAGACAGATATAGTCTGATAGTGGTATTATGATCATTTAGGAGAAGTTTCTTATTTCTAGGAGATTCATGCTGAAGTAAGTATTTGGGAGCGAAGATCACACTGTTGCAGCTTACTTCAGATGACCCAGCAATATATATGTGTGTATACTGATCTTTCTGTATACATGTGTGTATATATATGAATGAGGCAAATACAGCAAATTACAAAGTGTTAACAATTATTGAATCTATAAGGAGGGAATATGTGACTTAATAGTACTCATTTGTCCAATTTTTCTGTATGATTTAAAATTTTCACAACTAAAAGTTGAGGAAAAATCTTCTCCTTCCTTTAGCGTTCTTGTTTAATGCAAAGAAGGAGGGATTCTTTTATTATTTTATTGAAATAACACAATCCTAGTAAGAGTGATTGGAAAATTTAGTCCAGTTTCTCTACCCTGGCTGTGCTCCACAATAGCCTGGAAAGTTTTTAAATTATACATACTCAGGACCCCCAAAATTTAGAGAGTGAGAGTCTTAAAGATTTGTATTACAAGGGGAATTAGAATTCTAAGAAGAAGCTTACTGATTGTCAGGGTGAAGGTGGAGTGCATAACTAAATTATTGAAATCCAATTTGCAAATTACATTTGTTCATTGACAAATATTCTGATGTGCTTTCTTAAGGGGGCATGCCAGAATTTGAGGAAAGAGTCGTAGTCAGAAAATACTCCTCCTCATGAAGTTGAAGTGTCCCCTCAGGGAAAAGCCACAGATCCAAATGGATGTATCGTTGACAGTATATGTGGATATAAATTTGAGTAGAACTGCTTACTTCAATGCTCTGCTGGTTGGCCCATCCTGCCCAGTTCTTGGCAAAGTCCCAGTGGAAATATCCAGTGGTCTAGCATTAGCCAGTACTAATCTCCTTTTGCAGCAAACACGCAGAGGGAAGCTTAAGCCAGTATAGTCTCACTGAGCAGGAAGGTACAAACTGACACCTGTTAGCAAATTGATACTTCTTACACCCACCTTTCATAGTTCAAAATTTTCCACTATTAAAATGACAAATATTTCAACCTTTCCCCCATTCACTCATTCATTCGTTATCGTAGTGGACACTGTTGACTCCCTGCCTAGATGCCCTTGCATCCTTTTTACCATATTCTTGCTGCTATCGGCTGATATTTGTTTCCTTCTTCAGAGGTTATCTCTTGTGCTACTGGAGCTGAGAGGCAAGAATGCTTGGCAGTTACACTCCCCTTGGTGGCCAGTGACTTCTGGTGAGGGAATATAAAGCTCAGCTTTTTTGCTGCTGAGTGACTTTAGCTCTGAGCTGAAGTTATACAGTCTAGAGCCCTGTCAGAATTAGGCTGAGGCTGGGAGCTTCCTGCTGCCCCCACTCTGTGGCACTTTTAGTGAAAAATCATTGCACATTTACCCTTGCCTGGGAACTGCCTTGGAGAACCCAACCTAAGACAAATATTTTCTTTCATTTATTACAAATACTTACTGAGTATCTGCTAAATGCCAAGCCTCATTCTAGGGCTGAGGATATAGCAGGAAACAAAACAAATCCCCTGTTATTAAAGACCTTTCATTCTAGGAGGCACTTGGGGGACAGACAGACAACCACATGACAAATACCTGGGTCTGATGGTAACAAGTGCTGGGGTGCAATACAGAGCAGGGTGGGGGACAGAGTGATGGTAGTGATAGTGAGGTGCTATTTGAAACAGAGTCATCAGATAAAGTGCCGTTTGAGCAGGGATCCTGAATACAGTGAAGGACCGAGGCATTCAGATATTTGGGAAATGTTCCTTAGGTGGGAAACAGGTTACGTGAAGGCCCTGCAGCAAGAATGTGTTTAGCAGGTTTGAGTAATAGCTTGGAGGCGGGTAAGACTAGAGCAGCGTGACAGAGAGTGAGAGTGATGGGCTTTAGGTCTGAAAGGACAGGAGGGAGGAGCTGGTGTCAGATTCTCGTCTAGGGTCTGGTAGTTCTTTGTGGTGACTTTGGCCTTTACTCTGAATCGAGTGGGGACCCATTGGAGGGTTTGAGCAGAGGAATAGCATAATTTGATTTTCATTTTAAAAGGGTGCTTCTGGTCGCTGTGTCCAGAGCACACTATGAGAGTCAGGGAGGAAGCAGAGAGAGAAGCTAGAAGGCTTCTGGGCAACGACCTCGTGAAAACTAACTGTGCGTGGGGTCCGGCCAGCAGAGGCTGTGGTGCAGGGAGGTTGGGTTCTAGATCTATGAGGGGAAAGAAAAAGATGTTTTTTGACTCCAGGATTTTTGTCCTGAGCAACTAGAAGAGTGGGCTATACATCGACATGGAAAAGATTGAGGGACACGCCAATCTGTTTTCTTTACCCCAGTGACTCAAATTCATAATTTCATTTTTAAAAATTGGCCTTCAAAAGACGATGCACATCTAAAAGTAAATACCATAAAAGATTGATTTGATTATGTAAATATCTCAAACTTCCGNGCCAGCAGAGGCTGTGCTGCAGGGAGGTTGGGTTCTAGATCTATGAGGTGAAAGAAAAAGATATTTTTTGACTCCAGGATTTTTGTCCTGAGCAACTAGAAGAGTGGGCTATACATCGACATGGGAAAGATTGAGGGACACGCCAATCTGTTTTCTTTACCCCAGTGACTCAAATTCATAATTTCATTTTTAAAAATTGGCCTTCAAAAGACGATGCACATCTAAAAGTAAATACCATAAAAGATTGATTTGATTATGTAAATATCTCAAACTTCCGCGTGAGAAAAACTTGCAAGACGAACAAAAACTTTAACGAGTATCATAAGCCTACTTGAAAAAGGATTTATATTCTTACTATATAAAGAAAACTTTTAAATTGAAGGAAAATTAGTGTATTTTCAAAAGAAAAAATGGAAAAGATAGGAATAAATGATTTATATATATATGGAAAAGATATAAAATTTTATTTATGATCAAATAAATACAAGATAAAAATGGGATAATTTTTCACCAAAAATACTTAAAAATTGAGTTTACATACTATTAGTGAAGGCTCAGAGAAATAAAATATTCAACAATTCATGGTTGAAAATGCATAATATTTTTGCAGCAACAAGGCAATATGTGTCAATATTCATAATCTTTTGACTCATTCACTTTCTAGGAACTAAAGGGAAAATATCTGTGATATGCCAAAAATGATGATATATTCAAAGAATACATTTTTAATAGTCATAAAAATTATAACTTAAGAGACTTTTTTTGAAAAAGCACAGTGAAATTATGTACAGTACAGTCTATATTTTCATAGAAAAAGATACAGAACAAGAGTTAAAATGCTAAGAGCAGTAATATGGATTAGAGAATTATGGAGTATTTTTATTTATTTCTTTGAACTTTTCTATTTAGCACGTTTTGTTAATTCCAGAGAGACAGGAAAGGGGGAGGGTGGGAGAGAATAGGGAGACAGAGAGAGAGAGAGCAATTGAGAGACAGAGAGAGAGAGAGAAAAACACTGATCAGCTGTCTTCTGCACATGCCCCTCCCAGGGACCAAACCTGCAACATAGGCATGTGCCCCTACTGGCAATCCAACTTGTGACCTTTCAGTTCACAGGACAGGATGACACTCCAACCAACTGAGCTACACCATCCAGGACCTATTTAGCACTTTTAATTATGAGCATTTATTTTCTTTAATTAGTAAAAGCCCTTCAATAATGTTCTTAGAAAAATTTTTCCTCTACCTCTTCCTCCCTGTATTCATCTCAAGTCCTTTAACTCTCCTGAGGTTGAGGGCTTGACTCTACTTTTTCACTCAGTTTTTTTTCTCTTACCCTAATTCCTGTTTATTTAGAATCCTAACCTATTTCTGTTTATCTCTTTCTTTTCTTCTTTCCAGTTTTATTAAGACATAATCGTCATACAACATTGTATAAGTTTAAGGTATAGGGCATAATGACTTGACACATGTGTATTGTGAAATGATTACTACAGTGAATTTAGTTAGCATCCTTTACTTCATGTAATTACACATTTACTCCCTTAGTAATGAGAACCCTCAGGATCTACTCTCTTAGCAACTTTCATATTACATCCTCTGCATATTTCTTTTATAACTGGAAGTCTGTACCTTTTGACCAACCCTTACTTAATTTCTCTATCCTCCACCCCATCCCTGGCAACCACAATGCTGAAAAAGTCTATGAGTTAGCTCTTTTGTTTGTTTTTACCCGCATATTTCTCTTTCACCCAATTTTATGGAACTCCTCTACTAATATAAACCAACTGTCTCATTTTCAACCCTTCTGTACACTCTCTGGGATTCCAGGTGTGTACTGGATGTTGTTTCCATCCTTTCTGGCTAGCTTCCATTCTAGAAGCTAAAACGGCTGGATGCCACTTGCCCAGTCTTCCTTGAGTTCAGGGCATGGCATATGTTCTAGGTTTCATCAGCCAGATGTGCCTGCCCCTGACTTGGCATTGCAAGCTAGAGATGCGCAGAAGCAGAGATGATAAGGAACCAGGTCCGTTGGAGCTGGTGCTGGCAGCAGTGAGTCCAGTTTCCAGAGGGAGCAGCGGTGGTTCCAGAAAAGGCAGTATCCTGGCTGTTGTCTCTGGTGGTGTCCGGACCAGTTCCAGTAGGTTCCAGCATGTTAGGTGTTAGCAGTGTGAACAAAATAAAGTGTCCTGTAGCTGCAGCATTGGTGTCTTCCCAGGACCGACTGTGCACAGTAAGACTGAGAACATTCTGGCAGCGTGGCCCTGTTGAAGATGCTATGAATGACCAATTATCATTTAATAGATTCTGTTCTATATAAATCAGCCAAGAGTTTATTAATGTTGATTGCAGCTAAAAACTCTGGCAGACACTGTTTCCTACTTTTTGGTGTCACCTCAAAACCTCATCATTTGGTGTCATTCCCTTTCATACTTTACCGGTGGTGGAGGAGGGGTTATTCCTCTTCCACACCAAGACCACCGTTTCTGTCCCTTGACCACAGGCCCATAGCAGCAGCATCCAATCAAGCTCACCGCTGCCATTGGTTGTCTTCCAGAACTGCTTTTGCATCCAGCCCTTTGCTCTTGTTCTCTAAAATTTGTCCATTCCCATCGATAACTCACTGCACTTTTTTCAACTTCAGTGGCATTTGTTAGGAAATGGTTTTGAATGAAATGTGGAAGACACTGAGATGGGAGGGACAGGTCTGAAGCTTGCTCTGAAATGTGCCTATCCACAAGCTAGTCCTTCCCATTCACGTTAGTGTTAAAACTCAAGTCGAGGGGCCAAAAGCTAGAGAAAAGATGGTAGAAAAGGGAATTTAGAAACCCAACCAGCAATAAAAAGGTGGACGGGTCAGAATTTAGTGGCTGGGTTCATAATCAAGATCTAAGGGAGATGTGATAATAATGTGCAACACCACCACCACAAGGTAGCTCATTCCACTGACCTAACAATAAGGCTCAGTAGAATTTATTATTTTGTTATCATCTGAAATTTTTAGCAATGAAGTCTTATAGAATCCCTCAAATGAAATGGCGTGCTTGTTTAGAAGAAGAGGCCAGGGGAAAAAGTTTCAAGAACATGATGTCTGCAGTGAAGGAGGGAAACAAGTGGAAAACCTAATGTGAATGAGACGGATCCTACTGGACAAACAGGGAACCACCCTGCTGTTGGAAAGCACAGTCTGTGGTGCATATTTGAGGAAGGACTTTGACGTCATAATGTCGTTTGCCCCTCCAGTCAGCCCCAGGCATGTTTCCTCCTCATTCTCCATTGTTCAGATCTGTTCCAGCTCCAGGGGTTCAACCTCAGAGTTGCTTCTCTTCTCCCCAACATGATGTCCCTGTCCTTCATCTTCCATACATACCTTCCTCATCTTCACAGATTCAGGTCACATTCCATGAACCTTTTCTTTTCCTCTCTCCTCTCCCTCCTTATTATGTGTCTTAGGCATTCACTTGCTTTATTGACAAAAATTTGTCTGGAAAGCTCATAGTTTTGGAGATAATTTACTATTATTTTTAAAATCCTCACCAGATAATCTGTTCATTGATTTTTAGAAAGAGAGAGAGGGTGGGAGGTGAGAGGGGAGAGAGGGAAGAGGACAAACAGACATGTGTGTGAGAAACATCAATTGATTGTCTCCTTTATGCAACCCTTCCAGGGATCAAACCACAACCTTTTGAGGTATGGGACTTGGTGTATGAAACAATGCTCCAACCAACACGAGCTACCTGGCCAGGGCTGGAGCTACTTTAAATCTGCAGATTTCTATCTGCTTGTCACCCGTACTAAAGCTCATCCTGAGTCATTCTTATTGCCTGCTTTAAGCTCTCACTTAGTATTGCTGCACCAACAATAGTCATTGGAAGAGTCATGAAGACATACAAACTGGGTCCATTTGTCCATGTTGCTCTTCTCTTTCAGACTCTTTTCTGTGCATATGCTTACATATACACGTAACATTTTCAACTTATGTAAATTTTTTACAAAAGTGAGATCATATTATACATATTTCTTTTTATTTTCTCTGAAGAATATCCCCTGGTTATCTTTCCATTACATTACAGGCATACTACTTCATTCTTTCCTCAGCAGCTGCACAATATTTTATTGTATGAATGTATATACTTTATGTTCCCAATGTCTTATTTAGGTTGCTATTTCAAACAATGCTGCAATAAATAACCTTGTGCATATATCTTTTTGCACCTGTGTTTTTCTGCAGGATGATTTTTCAGTAATGGAATTGCTAGTTTGAAGGATGTGCATTTTAAATGCTGACAGATTTCTTAAAAAGTTAACCCAATTTACACTGTTAGCAAATATGTATGAGAATGTGATTCTGTTCTAAATAAATGCTAGCCTTACCTGGGCTCTCAATGCACCTTGGGATTCCCTATTAATCATTTTTCATTGGTTCTTGATTTTACTGCCTAAATAATACTGTCAGGTGCTTTATATTTCTAAGACCCTGATTTTAATTCTCCCCTTCTGATCTCAGGGACTGACCTACACTTTTCCTCTGCTATCTTCAATGTGATCACTGTTCATCCTCTGCTTCTTGCCTCGTGATCTTGATGTTGCTGTTGGAGCTTGACACATTACATATGGGTTAGGAAACAGGGGAAGGATGGAGCCAGCAGCATCTATCCTGTTTATCAGGAAAGTAAAGCCTTCTTATAAGGCCCTGGTATACTTCCCCTTCCATCTTTTAAATATTATCTGGGTCCCATGGCCATTTCTAGCTGCAAAATAAAATTGGGATATTTAGTATCTGGCACAGTGGAATGAGAGTGTCATTAATATGTGTTCAAATATGGATTTATTGTGAGAGCTCAGGCATGCTGCCACCTAGAATAAAATTAAGGTTCGTTTAGTATGGAAGAGGAGAAGAATGGATATTGAGTAGTAAGCCACAATACTTTCCAACAACATATATTTTGCTCAATATGTAATTGGTGAATGCATGGCATAAGAATAGATCTGCAATCTGCCATCACACTCTGAAATGAATGTAAATCTCTGATTTATTGATTAGTTATTCAAAGTCACAGTTTGGTTCCAAGTTACAAATGCTGGATAGTGGCCTCCAGAGTTGTATTTGTGTCCTGATGGGGGCCACAGAATACACCAGGGTTGAGTTAAATTTTATTCTTATTTAAATTCAAATCAATTCTATCATCTCCAAGGGACAGATGTTATGCATCAAATAAGGGATGGATTGTGACTTTAATTTAAACAATAAGTAAAATCTGGTTTATAATGTGTTTATATTTATGAAGAAAAATATCCAGGATGTCACCCAAGTATTTTCTGGATTAAAGTAATTTTTTAAATGATAAAAAACATGGAGGACAGCTGGATCCTAATAGATAGGTTTCATGAAAGAATGGTGGAGACTGCAGCAATAGGCACTGCTTCTTCACATTTGGTATAACAGCTCTAGTGCAGTGACGAGATAAAGACAGTGGTGGCAACACAGGATAAAGTCAAAAGAAGAAAATAATCATGGTAGGAGGGTGAGACAGAGGGAGAAGAGAGGGCTGGTGGGGAGTGGTACAGGTAGAAAGCAGCACTCTTGGTCCCCTGGTCCTCCACCACAGTTGGAATCTGGTTGGTTGGTTTGTCCTTGTGACCTGGATGATTTCTACAACAGATGTACCTTTGAGTTTGAGAGTTAAGTCATGTAAGTCATGTTAAGACTTGTTAAGTCATGAGAGTCAACATCAAGGAGCTGCCGTGTGTCTAACTTTAAGCAGCCATGCCCTTTGATTTCTTTTTTTCCATCTTTATTGAGGTTAAAACACATCCAGTAAAGTGCATAAAGTGCTTTAATCTGCAAGTTTGCTGAATTTTCACATATGCATACAACCTTGGAAACTCCTGTCAGACAAATATACAGAATATTCCTTTGAGCACAAGAGTCACAAAGATCAGCAGGACTGAGTTTCTCTAACTAATGGAATCTTTTTAAATTACATTTTATTGATTATGCTATTACAGTTGTCCTGATTTCTTTTCCATGCCCCCCACAACCCAGAACCCCCCATTTCCTCAACCAATTCCTCCCTCATTGTTCATGTCCATGGGTTATGCATACAAGTTCTTTGGCTACTCCATTTCCTATACCATACTTTGCATCCCCATGGCTATTCTGCAACTACCTGTTGGTACTTCTTAATCCCCACACCTCCTCACCAACTCCCCTATATCCTGTTTCCATCTGGCAAAATCAAAACACTATCTGTATGCATAATTCTGTTTTGTTCTTCCTGTTTCCTTAGTTTATTTTTTAAAGATTTTATTTATTTATTTCTAGGGAGGAGGAGGGAGGGAGATAGGGAAAGAAACATCAATGTGTGGTTGCCTCTCATGTGCTCCCTACTGGGGACCTTGCTTGCAACCCAGGCATGTGCCTTAATTGGGAATCGAACCTGCAGCCCTTTCATTTGCAGGCTGGCACACAATTCACTGAGCCACACTAGCCAGGGCTGGTTAGTTTTTTTTAGATTTGATCATTGACAGATATGTATTTTTGCCATTTTATTGTTCATAGTTTGGATCTTCTTTTTCTTAAATAAGTCCCTGTAACATTTCATGTAACACTGACTTGGTGATGATGAACTCCTTTAGTTTTTTTCTTGTCTGGGAAGCTTTTTATCTGCCCTTTGATTCTAAATGATAGCTTTGCTGGGTAGAGCAATTTGGGCTGTAGGTTCCTGCTTTTCATGACTTTGTATATTTCTTTCCAGTCCTTTTTAGCCTGTAAAGTTTCTTTTGAGAAATCAGCTGAAAGTCTTATGGTAACACCCCTGTAGGTAACTAACTACCTTTTTATTGCTGCTTTTAAGATTCTCTCTTATGTTTAACATTGGCATTTTGACTAATAGACAGAAAACTGTACTTGAAAAATAATTAAATTAAAAAATTGGAAAAAAATAAAAAAATTAAAAAAAACATTGGCATTTTGATTATGATGTGTCTTGGAGTGGGCCTCTTAGCAAATCCACCTTGTTTGGGACACTGTACTTTCTGGACTTGCATGTTTATTTGCTTCACCAAATTAGAAAAGTTTTTTTCATTATTTTTTCAAATGGATTTTCCCTTTCCCGCTCTTTCTCTTCTCCTTCCAGCTCCCCTATGGTTCTAATGTTGGTACATTTGAAGTTGTCCCAGAGGCTGCTTATACTATCCTGATTTTTTTTGCATTCTTTTTTCTTTTTATTGTTCTGACTGATTGTTTTATGGTTCCTGATGTTCCCAACATCGATGTGATTCTTGGCTTCATTCACCCTACCTTTGTTTCCCTGTAGATTATTCTTTATTTTGATCAGCGTATCCTTCATTTCTGACTAGTTCTTTTTTATGATGCTGAGATCCTCACTAAGTTTCTTGATCATCCATATAAAGTGTTTTGAATGCCACTTCTGATAGATTGCTTATTTCCATTTTGTTTAGCTCTTTTTCTGGAGTTTTGATCTGTTCTTTCATTTGGGCCATGTTTCTTTGTCCCCTCATTTTGACAGCCTCCCTGTGTTTGTTTCTATGTATTAGGTAGAACTACTTTGACTCCATGTCTTGGTAGTGTGGCCTAACGTAGTAGGTGTCCTGTAGGTTCCAGTGACATAGCCTCCCCTATCACCCAAGCTGCATATCCAAGGTGCACCCTTTAGGTGGGCTGAGTATACCTTCCTCTTGTAGTTGAGCCTTGGTTTCTGTTGGCAGGTCAATGAGAGGGATTTACCCAGGCCCGTCAGCAGCAAGGATTGGCTGTGATCACTTACCACCAACCTCCACCTGCTGTTGAAGATCATCTGTGCAGGGGCTGATGTGGTTGGTAGTTGTCCATTGGGTGTGCTGTCCCTGGGGTTTTCCTGGTGGTGCAAACCAAAACACAGGGTCAGCCCCCACCTGTGTTTTGCCCTGGGCCACACTGCCTAATCTATAAAACAATCTAAGATACCTGTTACTTGTGCTGAGTTTAGAGATTCCCAGGTGAAGCCAATCTGTGAAATCTAGGCTGTCTACTACTAGGGCAGGGCCTGGGACTCACAGAGGCCAGCTGTTTTTCATTTGGTAGGATTTAGGAAGTTGTAAAGTATGAGCCAAGGCTAGCCATTCATATGGAAAAGCAGCTGGGGTGGACCTGTAATTTGGCTGGGGCAGAGGCTCTGGGGATCTCCAAGGCCAGGTTGATAGAGTCTCAAATATGGCACCACCTCGTCAGTTCAGTGGCTCTGTGGGGGGAGGGCTCAGAAAAGGGACAATGGCCTCTGTTGGCCTTGATTCCAGACATCCCACTTTCTCCCAGTATGCCACTGGTGCCTTTCAAGCTGCTACCCTGGTGCTGGAGCTCAGATGGAGTGATTCTGAGCAGGTGAGTCTGTGTGTGGGTTCCTTAAAAGGAACTGCTTTGGGCTCCAGTAGTTTCTTCCACTGAGTCACATATCACTGTGCTTTGCAGCCAGAAGTTGTAGAGACTTATCTTTCTGGCACTGGAACCCTGGGCTGGGGGGCCTGGTATGGGGTAGAACTCTTCACTTCCAAATTTTTATTCATCACACATCGGTGAAGAACCAGTCTGTTTTGTGTCTCTACCCCTCCTACCAGTCTGGATGGATGTGGTTTACTTAATTCTTTAGTTGTCAGACTTCCATTCAACTCAATTTCTGTCAGTTCTGAGTGATGGTTGTTTTATATTTTAGTTGTAATTTTGATGTGGTTTTGTGAAGAGATGAGCCATCCTGCCTGTGCTGCCATCTTGACTAGAAGTCAGAATTATTTATTTATTTATTTAAAAAGATTTTATTTATTTATCTTTAGAGAGGAAGGGAAGGAGAGAGGGAGAGAAATATCAATGTATGGTTGCCTCTCATGAGTCCCCTGCCGGGAACTGGCCTGCAACCCAGGCATGTGCCCTGACTGGGAATCGAACCACGATCCTTTGGTTCACAGGCCTGCGCTCAATCCACTGAGCTACACCAGCCAGAGCTGAATTTTTTATTTTTTAATCATTGTAAGAGAATTCACAAACTCAAATCAGGGCAAGGCCATCAAAGCAAATGAGTGAAATGGATGAGGTAGACACTGCCATGATTAGCTAGAAGTGATGCTGAGTTTCTAATTTTTGTTATTATAAGTACTTTCAATGAACAGCTTTGCTACTCAAGTTATTTTGCCCATTTTAGATATTTCCTTAGGGTAAATTTAAATGGGAAGACTTACAAGATAAAAAGAAACAAGTAGAATTAATTTTAAGCCTTTTAATATATACTGCCAAATATGTTTACCAAAAAGTGACTGTGGCAGCCATGGGAATGTGTCTTGCAGTCCTCCAAACACAGAGCATACTTGACTGAGGACCTATCCAAGGCCACACTCCCATGGGCTGCTCCCAGCCAATGACCTAGCATGGTGGGTTCACAAAAGGCCTGAGAGACCTGTGACTCCTCTGATGACTGCCATTGGCTGGAGGACTACCCCATTGCTTTGATGACCCCTTGTTGGGCTGCCAGGCATTCTAGGATGCTTACACCAGGCTTCCCTCTCTTTACTGGAGGTCAGACTGCACTATGGTCTGACTCCTCTCTTTGTCGCCATTTGATAGTTTCAAAACCTCTGCTACTTTGAAAAAATGAAGAGAAGAGCCTTTCTTTAATTTGTATTTTTTAATAATGAAGTTTTATATTTTTGTCACGTAGCTTTTAGCCATTTGGACAATCTTATCTATAATTGTCCTTGAGGAGTCCATGGAAACAGCACTCACTGTGAAATAGGCACCATTGGGGAAGAGTGTTCTCTATAGGCTTTTATTCCCTATTGGGGTTGCCAGCAGTTAATCAGTAGGTTTCAATCAGCTGCTATAGTCACAGAGGAGTGACTGCAATGACAGTGTAAGCTCCAGGCTGAGGGACATGAAAATAACCCAGTCAGTTCTTCCTTGTGAAATATAAAGAGTTAATCATGTGTTCTAGCACATGGTTTCACATGGCCTCATGCTCTTCTGTGAGAAGGAGAAGAGACTAGCATTTATAGAACACCTACTATGTGCTAGGTACTTCCCTTCTCTCATTTAATCTTATATAATAGGCATTATTTTCAACAATATAACTGATGAGGAAAATTAGGTTCAGAGAGTTGCCCAAGTCACACTAATGGGCAAAAATCAGACAGACTTAAGTTTGAAGTTTCCCATATTCTTTCATTAAATCAAACTTCTAAGACTCCTCTGACCCAAGTGTTTTGTATCAATTGCATAGCTTTTCTACATTCTACGTTATATTGCATAGCTATTTGCTTACTTAGATCATAAGTCCATATCTTCAGTAAATATTCAGTAATGAGTGATGCTAATGATAACTTAGCTTGAATTTCTGGAATGTGAGTCTGCCCGAAGAACCATAGCTCACTCTTCAAAGTGGACACAAGTAGTTAAAGTGGAGGTGTATAGCCTTCACTTATCAGCCCTGTCTAAAGATACCTTTTAAAATGAGACTTAGCTCTGGCTGGTGTGGCTCAGTGGACTGAGTGCAGGCCTGTGAACCAAAAGGTCACTGGTTGCATTCCCAGTTAGGGCACATCCCTGGGTTGTGAGCCAGGTCCCTGGTAGCGGGTGCGTGAGAAACAACCGCACATTGATGTTTCTCTCCCTCCTTTCCCCTCTCTCTAAAAATAAATAAATAAAATCTTTTAAAAAATATTCTTTAAAAAATGAGATTTAAAAACAACTGCTCACCTCCACCCACCCAAAAAACAAACCCAGCCAACCAGGGAGCAGGAAAAAGCAAAAACACACCTCTGAAATCCCTTATACAAAATATGACCCTTTTAAAAGTAAAATATCATACTGTTTAACTCTAGTACCTAAGGATTCCTAGGATAAAAGAATCAAGTTCTTTGTGGGACCTCAGTTATTTTTAGGGTTAGGAAAAGACAGTTACTTGGCCTTGTCTTTTCCAGGTGTGGGCGTCTGAGCGCTCTGAGTTCCTATCCCTTCCTGTCCCCACCCACTCCCATCAAGCGATGAGCTAATAAGGAAAAAATATAACTGAATTCTCAGTTTTCACATTCCTAATAAAGCCCATATTTTAAAGCATTTATGGAACTTTGCACAGAATCCAGGTTTAAAGGCAAATTAAATACATAAAAAACTAAGCCCGACAGCAAAGTTTAGTTACCTGAGAAACAACTACTAAATTTATCTCTTCAGTCGGGAACATAAAATAAATACTTCAAAAACTCACTGTGCTTTAGCTTTCAATTTTACTTTAGCCTTTATTAAATAACACCTTTGGTAAGAAATGTAAATGTATAATGTAAAGTTATCCTCATCTGAATGAGCTATATAGTAAATTGACTATGTAAAAAAAAAAATGTCTTTCTGCTGCTGTAATGAAGCTTATCTTTCTGTCAGTTTCAGCAGAGTGATTTAGGTTGCAGGGCATTGCTGTTCCGTTCTATCTTGAGTGCAGGTAATCAATGTCAGGATGGTAGCAACCTCAAGACTTATGCAACCTGTGTATGTCCCTTCTGTATATGAGAGTCTTCATCCAGCGACGGCTGCCCTTCGCTGGGTGACAGATGGTCGGTGGAACACTTTGTTTCATCGTAACCCCTCCTGAGACTTCTCTTACTTCTTCCTTTTCCCCTTCACTGATGTGTTGTTGCTGAGGATAGCTGTCATCTTTATTCTGCGTTCTCTCTGCTTTCCTCTTACCTTGCCCAATAACCTACTGAAACTGTTACCTTGGGTCCAATCTCCTTACCTCTATCTTCAGTTTCTACTCATTTTCTTTGAGGGTTCCTTCCATTCCTCATTGCTTCTTATTGTCACAGCTTCTGTAATGAAACACTCAGGATGAAGATAAAAGATATCTAGTTTCCTCTTGAAACTGGGTGAATTTTACTTTCTCCTGTGTATAAAAAAATTGTCTATCATTTATTACCTTAGTGTTACTTCGTGAGCATTTAAGTTAGCAAAGAGAGATAGGTGATACGAATAGTTGTGAATCCTAGAAGCTTCTGCTTCTGCTACTGGACCAAGTTCTGTTCTGAGTTATTTGATCAAATTTCTTCTCTCCAAATCACATGGGTGGCATTTCTCTCTCTGGAGATTTTCCAAAAGCAACAGCTATCATCTCAATCACTGTCATTCATGCAGGATGAGATCTGAGGATGGTTGTTGCAACAGCTACGCCAGCTGGGCCAAGCAAATGTAGCTGGCATGGTGCACAAGCATGATGTGCGCATTGTGATCATAACACAACTTGTTTTTTCCCCTTCCACTGCTTCCTTAAACTTTGTTTAGTAGGGAATAATTGTCCCCTAGTCATGGTTGACAACTACCAAACCCATGGTTTTTCTGTTCACTCTGAAGCAACGGAAAACCTAGAGTTACTTTAAGTCACAATCAGACATGCTTTACAATTAGAATGCACAGGGGCATGTTAACAAAACTCCAACCCTGCTGATGGTTTTTTCCAGATGGACCTGTTTCTTTTGGGAAGTCCTCAGTGGGTGTGAAAGGGGTATGGTCCTTCTTACAGTTTTCCATCTTCTTCCTACCAGGCCTAACTCCTTTTTCCTGGGAGTGGAAGCTCGGGAAGGGAGGGGAGACCGCAGCAAAGCAAAATTCTTACTTAGTTGGGGGTTTCGTGCCCTCTGGGCCCAGCAGGTAGGTGATGATGGCATTTGTGTGAGCTTGGCAGATGCTTCCTGCCGATGCTTTTATCTCCTTGGCGGGCTTTACAGAAGTGGCCCTGCGTGGTGTCTCTCTTCTCTGGCTCTCTTTATTTAGAAGAAGCACCTCTGTTTTGGGTGATTTCTGGCGACCCTTTTCTTCAGTTTCTAGATATTATGGGCTAAGTCTCTGGTCTTTTCCTAAGATCTCTTAACTCTTTCAAGTGGCCCATCTGGACTTTTTCACTTGGAAAATCAGGCTCATCCCATTTCCTGGGCCCACCACTGAAGACAGTTGGTTATTCAGCCCTTCTGCCCTCTAAATTTTCCTGGGAGGAAGTGGGCCAGGTGTCAGACCCTACTCCATAGTCCACATTAGCTTTACCAGACTAAGTCACCAGTCCTTGGCAATTTAGAGAACATATTTAGAGAACATATTTCATAGCTCTCTGAGAGGTAGGGTATATAACATAGGAAAATAATAACTCAATATCATGAGAAACCAGAGGGAAAAATGAAGCGTGATCATTGAGATAATTCTTAGCAGCAACTTGATACACCAGTGAATTTCTGTCTGAGAGGCATTTTATTCAAGCAAAATTTTATATAGATCAAGTACATAAAACAGTTAAAAAGCGACCCTGCTCTGGCTGCAGTAGAAACGGGGTTTGGAAACCGTGTACTCCTTCCACTCTACCTGTACGATAACTACACGTGAACTGTGTGGGACCTCTGGGTCTGTGGAGACAGTCTGAAACCACTGTTAGTCACTGCTCTCTCCTCGGGCTGCTGAGTAAACCCAACAGTCATGCTCAGACATATCCAGGTGCAATAAAACCTGGATGTTATGGGAGCATGGTGGGCACACCTAGAAATGGTCATATTTTACATAAATTACAACTAATCTGTGAATTCTTGCTAAAACATATGCCATACACGCTGGTCCCAGGAAGCACGTTCCCGCAGCCTAGATTTCTCAAGTTCCTGTGACACCTGGTTGCTACTGGGTTTGGCCGAAAGGAGGCCAAGGAGGAGATTTAGAGCAGGCAGTAAGGGAGCAGGATCTTTTTCCTTCCCCTCTCCTACTGCTGACCCTCTCCCCTGCTTCCACCCCTTCCCACTCCCACCCACCCCCTCCCCAGCTTGGATGACTGCTCATTCCTAAAGCAAGATGCTGCTGTGCCCCTAGAAACCAGTGTGAACTATTGAGTCAAAACTCCTATTTGCCAGGTTTAAACCCACAGCTTGGATTCTGTGGTTATTGGTTCTCCCTGGGACATTGTAATGTGGACTTCTGGTCCCTCTTCTGGGGCCACATTCTATAACTTATTACTTCCCTCTGAGCCCCAGTCTCAGTTACTGCCTCTACCTTCCAGATGGAGATTAGGTTCCCAGCACAGGTTCCCAGGAATGTCGCTGCACTCCTGATAACCGAGTCTTAATATCCAGGTGGGAAGAGGTGTAATATCCGGCTTGATTTGCACTGGTATAGTTTTATATATATACATATAGTCTATATGCATATGCATACTTTTCAAGTGGAAGTAGCTTTTTTTCTGGTAGAATGAGATTATTGTAAAAATTCAAAAACAGAGAATGTAAAGGTTTTTCTACCACAAATTGTCCTTCTGATGAATAATGTTAACAGTTTGCATTGGTATAACTCTCTCAAACCCTTTTTAATACAAGTATAAACTTAAATGTGTATATTATATATTTGAAGATATATAATATATATTTTAAAACAGAGATTACATTTTTCTGTAATCTGCTTTTCATTTTCACTTTATTACTCATTGCTGAACAAAATCCTGCCCTCATTTTAAATCTGGACTTGCTTTGGCTCAACTTCAGAGTAGTCTGTGACTTAAGCATGAAAGAAAAACTCTTCCTCTCTTTTTATAGTCGTTTGAAGGGGGTATGCTTGTTAAATTATTTATAGTGATAGTTTTTACAGAAACAGATGTTTTTTATCGAGACCATCAGAACCCTCAGTGCCTTAATGATTCTGCTGATTAAGTGGCAAACACAGGAAGAAATGCCAACCTGTCAGGTAAAAGAAAATGCTACCTCTCGCTAATGTAAATGGATCACATAAAGGCCTGCTCTCCCGCCGTATCAAGTTATGGTGCTTCATGCTTTAAAGGCCAGGTAGGCATTACTTCACACAGTTGTTGTAGAATGTTGAACTTTTAAGATGAAGAACCAAATTTTAAAACTGTCATAAATCTGAGTCCAGCTTTCAGAAGGCAAGAATGCTATTTTTAGAGTGTCTGGATTGCAGTCTTTCCCTTCAGTAGTTGGTGATGACTGCACAGTAAGAATGAAAAATGAAACTTCTGGAGAGTGGATAGCTAAGGAGATTGAAAATAACACCCAGACAGTGGAGCCTTTGGGTCACTAATTTGAATTTGGCTCAGATCAGTGATGACTACAAATTGTCCTGTCTGATGGCAGCGAGGCGTGCAGAAAATACATTCCTCATCCTTATCTATGTTAATGATTTCTCTATGCTTGTCAGAGTCAGGTTTTCGATTGTAGCACCCTAGAGGGCAGGGACCATATCTGCATAATGTACTTTTTTCACTGTCTCTTAGATAAGTTTGATTAGATGGTTTTTGATTAGGGAGATGAAGAAGTGCCCTTCCTGAGGTGAGCTGGCTGGTGTGAAATTGTGACTGTCACGCATTCTTGTGAAATATGAGAGTGCTACTCCTTCTGGTTGGTTCTGGGTGGGCTTGGAAAGAGTTTAGGCCCACACAGTGACAAATAGTCTCCTTTTACAGTCCTGTCAGCAAGCACTGCTTCTCCCACCCTGAAATATAAAGGCACGTTTTTTTTTCTTCTTTTCTGATTTGCACACATCTATTGGCATCTAGCTTGTCCACTGTCTTCCTTGATTTACTGTCTTGCTTGATTGCTTCAGCACACTGTGATCTTAACATGTTATTATAAATTCCATTTATTTTGCCTGTTAAATGGCAAAATAAATGCCATTTATTTTGCCTGTTTATTTTGCCTATCTCCCACTGATACTGGTCTTTTTGTGAATGTTTCCTTTGCAACCTTTTGGAGGATTAATACCGTATCTCCAATCAAATGGGAGAAGCTATTTGCAAACAACACCTTTCATAAGGGGTTAATATTCAAAATATATAAAGAACTTCTACACTCAGCAAAAACAACATAAAAACAAACAAACAAATAATCCATTTAAAAAATGGGCAGAGTACCTGAACAGACACTTCTCCCAAGCAGATATACAAATGGCTAACAGATACAGAAAAAGATGCTCAACTTCACTAGCTATTGGGGAAATACAAATTAAAAATTACCCCTGTTAGGATGGCTGTTATCAACAAGACAAGTAATAACAAGTGTTGGAGAGCTTGGAGGAAAAGGAGCCCTTATTCACTACTGCTGGGAATGTAAACTGGTACACTCACTATGGAAAAAAATATGGAGGCTCCTCCAAAAATTATTCATAGGGTTTCCATACGACCCAGTGATCCCTCTTCTGGGTATCTACCTGAAAAGTTTGAAACATTTATCTGTAATGATATATAGTACATATCCTATGTTCACTGCAGCATTATTCACAGTGGCCAAGACACGAAGACAACCAAAGTGTCCGTCAACAGATGATTGGATAAAGAAGATATTATACATATTTACAATGGAATAGTATTCAGCCATAAGAAAAGATGAAATACTGCCATTTGCAATAACATGGATGGATCTTGAGAATATCATGCTAAGCAAAATAAGTCAGATATAAAAAATCAAGAATCATATGATTTTACTCATGTGTGGGATATAAAACTGAAAACAACAAATGAACAAACATGACAAACAAAAAAACCGCACAGAGATAACAGAATAGTGATTACCAGAGGGAAAAGAGGTGTAGGTAGGAGATGTAGTAAAGGGCAAAGGGGACCATTCATGGTGATGGAAGGAGACTTAGCTTGGGGTGGTGAACATACAATGTAATATACAGATAATTCATTATAGAATTGTACACTTGAAACCTGTATAATTTTATTAACCAATATCCACATTTTGCATCTTTGTTTTTGTAACCTCCCAGCTACTAGTACAATGTTTGCAATGGTAGGTGCTATTATTTGTAGATTTTACTAATAATATTGTTAAAAATTGAATAAAAGTCTTCCTTAAAAGTTTGCATAGTCTTTTATACTAACCATTATTATGCAAGTTATAGTTCTTTTCTGACTCTTTCTAAAATCAAGTTACTAGTGTTATGGAGGTGGTACCCACACAGTCGTGCGGGTTGTCCACTACACAACTCTGGGAGGGCTATTTGTGGTGATGGTCTCTGGTGGCTCTGACAAATGGGGGTCAAAGAGCGACAGCCCTAGTGCTCAAAAATGAAACTTGAGTTAGTGACTGTAATAGGCTAGGCAGGTAAGAATCAGTCCCTAAGGTGTGAATCCTAACACAATTGTTTTTGGACCAAAAACAAATATGATAGGGACATTTTTCAAGTAGTGTCTTGACTACTTTCACCCTGCTTTATTCATCCCAGAGGGATTTTTTTTCCTCAAAGGCTCAGTTTATTCCCGTCCTCAGCACTCTAAATAGAGTTTGACTTTTGTCAACTGAAATTTGGGGCTTGTGTGACACAGAATCAAGAGACTTTATTTAGACAGACACGCTCAGAGAGCAGGGAGGACAAGGGAAGGATAAACAATCCAGGGTCCCGATCGCTGCGCTTGGTGGGGAGGCTGAAGAGAGTATGAAGCTCTTGACCAGGGCAGTCTGGGGAGAGAGAGGAGTGGACAGGGTGTTTCAGGAAGTGCTTCACTGCGAATGAATGCATTTCTTTTAATGCTTGCAGGTCAAGATAGGCTACATTCTGCTATAAAATTGCAAGCTGCAAACAAGTAAATCTCTTTGGCTTAAAGCAACAAAACTTTATTTTTTGTGCAAAGTCTGATGCAGGACCCAGGGACGCTCTTGGACAGGTGTCCTCTATGTGGTCCCTTGATCTTGTGACTCTGCTATCGTGAGAATGGCAGGGGAGAAGAGAGCATAGAGCTCTCACACTCTTCCAAGCTTTGGCTGGGAAAAAACTCTTCAAACTCTTCAAAGTCTTCAAAGCCCATTGCCTGGCCCTGTGGCCTGCTTGGCTGCAGGAGGTTTGGGAAGCAGTCTTCCATGAGCCTGGATGGTGAGAAGTATAGGTCAGCTCTGCTAATATTGGCCAGTGGCTCTGAAGAGGCACGCAAGGACTGGAATTGCTTTTCTTTTGGTGGATGGATAGTATCTCTTGTAAGAAATCCTTTCCTGAGACTGGGCCACGAAGGGCCTTGGAATTTACTTGGTTTATGTAGAAAAAGGCAACTGTATGTGATAAACCTTCTTTAGTAGTTTCTGAAAGCACAGCAAAGTAGTTGTTATCCTGCTAAGTATTGTAAGAGATTCGAAATTTTTCCCTGCTTTTTCTCTCTCTCCTTTTTCTTTTAGTGAGAAAATACTCACAAATGCAATTACTCCCATGACTTATTAGAGGAAGTTTTAAATTTGGTTTTATTTCCTTGGCTTCTTTGATACCCACTTTACTAGGCATCTGAAGTTGGAGAAAAGGTTATAAATTCCCTTTAGCATCATTAAAAAGAAGCTTGTCTAGAATGACATAAATGTGATGGTCATTCATGATTCCTTTGAGCTTTATGACTCTTCCAAGAAAATAAAAAGTCTATATTGTAAATCCATAGAAGAAGCAAAACTGGCAAGATGTGCCTAATGTGATTTCTTAGCAAGTGTATTTCAGTAGAGAACGAAAGAACATAGAAGTATGCAAATTAAAAAAAAATAGTAACATAAATTAGGAAACAATTTTAGGCCTTGCTACAATTCTCTCAACAGGATCAACTATGTTTTAAATGAGATCATCCTATATTTGTGTCATAACAACATTGAAATAATTTCAACAGGTGTCGTATACCATTGACGACAACAACAACAAAACCCTGGGTGCTATAAATGAGAGGGAGAAGGCATGACTGAAGACTTCAGTGTGCAATTATGTTTTCTGCATAATTAGTCATAAATTGAACATCCACACATAGATGCACGTGTTAATTAATTATGACTTATTTAAAAGCACTTGGGTTGTGACACCTTGTTCTTCATTTCCTGCAAATCAAATTACTGAAGTTTTCATTTGATTTCAAAATAATTTTCTCTACATTATTTTTTTAAATTTCAGCTGAGATGTAGGGTTGATTACAACATAAATAACTGATGCAGTAAGGTAAATACCAGGGAAGAGTAGGGAGGGGTGATATCTGAAGGTATACAATTGCAGAGGGTTAGAAGAATTTACCATGAAATAGGAGGAAGTTGAGGATAGAGCTCACAGGGTTAAGGAATGGAAGCTATTTCATGTTTTTAATTGGCTTACGTTGTCCAGGAAAGATACCACATTCAGAGAGATCATGCAGATGAAGACTGTCTAATGATTAAGTATTAAGGATCTGAAGATTACTATCTTTTAAAACGAGTTCAGATGAAACAGTCCGTCAACTAATGGATATTTTTAGCAGACTTAGATCATGGGGATTCCAGACTGTCTCTTTTCTAGCAATGCCCATTTGTTGTTTGAGGAAAGTTAAGGCATATTGCGTGGTCACATGCACTGTCCACATCAGTACCTTTTCACAAACATTAAGTGATGACATTTTGATAACTATGTCTATTGGAGGGGCTTTCAACTGCTAGCAAGTACTTTTGCAGTGTGATCAGTCACAAAAGCTGGGCAATTTATACTTATTCAGCTTCTCTGTGTATAGACTCCAGTCCAGTGCCTTTAAATTTTTTCCATTAAGTATCCTTAATCTTGTGGACATTGAATTGATGTCTCTGGAAGTCTGGAGCCGTATTCCAACATCACCACTCATAAAATTTAAAAAATTCTTACTTTTTTAATGTTTGAAATTCGTATGAATTTTTTATTCTACAATATATCCATGTCTGTTTTAACATAAAAATAACATTTTTAATCACGAATTTTGTCATCATAGTGTTTTCTACATAACTCAGTGGTTAATGAGTGAGATTCTTTTCCAATGAGACTCTTCACTGGGGAGAACCCAGATGAGTAATGGAGATCTGGCACGGCAGGTCGGTTTCGGTGTCCAGGCAGTTTCTCTTAATAGTTCAAGAACCCACACTCTGAAATATCAGGATATAAATATCTATAGACATTTCAGAGTTTTATGAGCTATTTCAAAGCTGCCTGAGAGGAGATTCAGGGCATGTTCATGCAACTGTTGGTGAAATCTCACTAATTACATCTTTTCACTGAGAGCTGGTCAGGTCAGGCCCTGGTGCAGCCAGCGGAAAGCAGCTGACCCAATTTCACCACCTCGGGGAACTCAGCGAGAAGACGGAGGCATTCTTGGCAAACAGTGTTTACTGTTACAGTCAGATCGTCGAATGGTTTTGATGCATTTTACTGCTCCCACAGTCCTGCTGGTCATGGATTTGATGCTGTTTGTATGTGTGCCTGTATTCCCACCCCCACGCCAATCTACAGCAGGTTTGGTTGAAAAGGGTCACATTATCTAGTTGGAAGTTTCTTCGGCAGGTAGAATTGTAGGCACGCCATTAAGCACTTCACAAATCACTACAAGACTTCTTTACTATAAATATAAGGAATAAAAAACAATTGCAGGACTAAATCCCTTTGCTTCTTTGCTCTTTTCGAACTTTAAGGTAAAAACAACTGAGTTACCTTCAGTGCCTCGGCCAGTTATCTAAATGTGCATATGGATCCCATGAAAATGTGTAAAACAATGGAGGCCTTTGATGGGGGTATTTTTTCTAAATGTCTCCCTCTTCCCCAGGCTCATTCAGTCATTTCTTTCAAAATTGTTTTTTTAATTACAGTTTACATTCAATATTATTTTGTGTTGGTTTCAGATGTACAGCATAGTGTTTAGATAATCATATACTTCACAAAGTGTTCCCTCCCATTCCAGTATCCACCTGGCATCATACAGAGTTATTACGATATTATTATGTTCCCTATGCTGCACTTTACATCCTGGTGACTATTTTATGACTACCAATCTGCACTTCTTAATTCCTTCACCTTTTTTGTCCAGCCCCCCCCCCTCCCACTTCCTTTGGGCACCCATCAGTCTGTTTCAGTTCAGCATTTCCCTAGGGCAGCGTCCTCCACTGCATTCTCTCCTCTTTGGAGCTTAACTGGAACAAGGTCAGCATGCCCATCTCTGCTTTGGCTCAGAGGAATCTTCCCAAATGATTCTTTTCTGTTCTGTTGCCATCTAGGTCAGGGGGCAAGTTTTCCCTTCTCATCCTCAAACACAGCCTTGGTATCCAAATTCCCCACCTTCAATTCTGGAGGAATAAAAATGCCCAGGACTCTCACATGACTATCCTTGGTTGCCGAAAGCCCTTTTTATCTTCTTCACTTTGAGGACTTCAGGGAGTTTTCCTTTTCCAATTTAAATTTGTCTTTTTCCCACTGTTCTCCCTCCCCCCTTCTTCTGTCTAGTCTTTAAATGGAAAGGATTTATGCATAGGTTTCTTTCAGTCCCCCTCTCAGGCTAGCACCTTCTTTGAGTATTGTTTCTCCTTCTGTTTCCGCTAGAAGGAAGAAAAAAAATGGCCTTGAGCAATGCCGGGGAAGCAGAGGGTTATAGAACCTACCCACAGATTTAGATTTCAAGATACAAATCTGCCACAGTGCAGATTTTCCTCAGATTTTCCTGTCAGTTTTAAAGTGACTTTCAAACGGACTGTGAAGGAAGCCTTCAGCAACTCTTTGTCTGAAAATGCTTTCCATGATCTCACCATGATGCCATCCTTTTCTTAATCTGTAGCATATCTCAATTTCCTGGGACTGGGATGAACAAAGTTTGGAAACATCCGGAGAAGGGCTTTAGGGCTCCTTGATTTTTCCTTGGGAATAGGGCAAACACTGCTCTTTCTTGCCTTCAGTCAGTTTCTGTGGCTGGCCCTTCTTCGACTGCGTACCAGTTTCCCGGGACTTCGTATGAAAATATAGGCTACATCTCTTCTCTGGACAGAGGTCCTATATCAGCAAGGGGCTTTTAAAATTGCTAATGAGGAAGGAAGTACTTCAGTAGAAGAATGACAGGGCGGAGGGATTCTGAATCAGAGTCAGCCAGAGAGTACTGCTATGAGAAGTGCGCTTGGGCCTGAGGGGCTCAAATCCAGCCCACCCTCTGAGAGATGCTACATCACCCTGAAGAGGGGGTGTTTATTTTTATTTTTTCATTTTTTTCTTGAAATTCATCTGCCCAGAGAAGTAGTTTTTATTTTATTTTATCTTTTGCACTTTGCACAAAGGCACTATATATACTAGCAGTGACCCTGAGCACTGCAGGATTAAGTTTTGCTAGACATTTTGAGGTCAATGTTATAAGTTGGGTCCTCCTGTGGAGTCCAGAATGAACTGACTTGACAAATAATGAAATATCATGGATGCCATGTACCAACTAGGATGAATTTGACCACAGTTTCTACTGAAACAAGAATATAGTGTGAGTTATTTTCAGGTGACTCTGCCATATGTGAGGAAATGAAAGACATCAGAAGATTGTAACTGGAGACCAAAAGTGATGTCTCCAGACCCTCGGCCTGGAATGGCATCCTCAATTCTGATTGATGTCACTTCCACCAAAGAATAGTTACCATACCAGTTGAAGCTCCTGGACTGAACTAAAGGTTTAGTTGTCTCTGGGTCTTGTAACTCCATTCAAGCTCCTGGGCATGGGCTGCTCTGATACAACACCCTTGGTACAACTCGTTGGCTAAGACCTCATCAACCACAAAAGAAAAATTACTAAATGATTTGAAAAAAGATTATTTCAAAGTTTGGAAAGAGAGAAATCATTTAATATCTCACTGAGCTTAAATGGTCAGGTCTTTGAAATCAGCATATTAACATGATGGTGATGATAAATCTTTTCTTCTAAAAATGCCTTTTCGGCACAAACTGAGCGGCCACTTCACGAACAATTGGGCAGCCAAATAATTGGAAATATTTCAGAAGAGCAAATGAAGCAAAAGAGATCATGGAAAGCTGGAAATATATGGATGCAATTTTGAGCCTAAATGAACATGCAGCACCATATACAAAATAATCACTGAGATGTGAAAATGGATGTGGATCCCTTTGATTTGAATCAACAGGGTGTGAAGGGCTCTTATTATTAAAGGAAAACCTCGATGCCACCTCGTCTTTGTCAGGACCCAGACATCCAAGGTCCCAGTTTTGGAGATGCAAAAACCCATCTCTAAGCTGCATCCACTCTGGAGGCCTGAAATGAGTACCCTTTGGCTGACTCTAACTTAGAAGGCCTCCTTCCTGTCATTCTTTTCCTGAAAAATTTTACTTCCCATTAGCAAATTTAAAAGCCCCTTGGCCAATACAGAGAAGAGAGGTGGCCTATATTTTCACACTACTTCATAATATGAATAGATGCACATGGAGAAGCAGAGATAAGACAGGGTCAGAGAGTGCTTTCTGGCTTCCCATCTGCTCTTCTGCCTGTGGATGTCATGAAATACCTCTGTAGCCTTTTAAAAAAAACATTTTCCCTTACTTATCCATGAGTTTCTCAACTTAGGAATGCTAGTTCAGATACTTGCACACAGAGAGTTTTTCTTAAGTGTAATACGATAAACAGAAGTTGCTTTTTATTGTTACGGGCATTGCTTTCACAGATAGTTAGTAAATGCATATGCTGTGCAGAGGACTGTCCAGACATTGGGGAAATGGTGGTGAAAAAGATAAGTAAGATCCCGGCCCTCATGTAGTGTCCAGTCTAGACCAGTTATTCTCAAACTCTAATGTAATTAGAGCCTAAGATTTATTAAGCTATGTGAGACTCTTATTTACCCTTATATCAAATAATTCCATTCTTTGGTGCTTTTTAAAAATATTTGATATCTATAATTTGTGTTTTCCTTATTTGTGTCTGTTAGTTTTGTTTTGATGTTATTTTATTGTGGAGGTAGATATGAGGCCTTCAACATTGTTAGAATTGTGTGTAAAGTAAGAGTAAATAGTTCATTGATGTGGGTCTAAAAATTTCACTTTTCTGGAGACATCACAATGTATATTGCCTTTAAAGAAGTCACAATAAAAGGTTATGCACTTATTCCAACGCATTTGGGAGGTATGTATCACTGAGAAATTTCAAGCAGGCTAGTACCACATCTAATGAACAGGAAATTGAATATTAGCAAATATTCATTCCCTTCTCTCTCCCAGTTGGGGTGAAGTATATTTCGCTACTTTGCTGACTCTGGGTTTGTCAGTGTGATTTGCTTTGGTCAATGAAATTTGAGCAGATGTAATGCAAGCAGAGGCTTTGCATGTGCATGTAAATCTTGTCTTCTTACACTCTGTGATTGTGCAGAAAAGACCATGCCCCAGACATTTACTGCTCCTTCACCCTGGACTCGAGATTGAAACATGTGTAACAGACACAAACCTGACTTGAATCCTGGAGCCAAGCCTCCTAACTCTCAGCCTGAAGCACAAATACCCCAGGTGGTCTGCCACCCTCAAGTGAGAAAAATACATGCCTGCTTCCATAGTCATTGAGTTTTAGATAGTTTACTACAGATTATTGCAGTAATGGATGTCTACTACACTGTAAATTCAGAGGGGCAAACAATAGATTATTGTGGTGGACAGAATAATGCCATCCCAAAGATGTCCATGTCTTAATGCCTGGAAACATGCCTGAAAACTTAATCCTCACAGAGCAGAAAGAGGCTTTGTGCATGAGATTGACTTAAGGATCTTGAGTTGGGGAGGTTATCTTGGCAAGCAATAAGGGTGGGCTCCAGATGCTATGAAAGGAGAACTTTTAGAGAGAAAGCAGCATTGATGACACCTTGATTTTCGTTCTGTAAAATCTATTTTGGATTTCTGACCTCTAGAACATAAGATGATAAATTTGTTTAAGCCACTGTCATGGTAATTTGTTACAGCAGCAACATATTAAGAGCAAATGAAAAATTACCTTTTCTCTTACTGTTAAAGGAAAATATTTCTATTGAAAACTTAGAATAATATACTATGAAATTATCCTACTAATATGTTTAAGGAATATCATTTTCTTAAGTCAGTTCCCACAGTGTACTTCCATTAACTTTTCATTGAATATGATTAAAGAATCAAGATGGTGATATCATTTTTAAAGTAGATTGTTGTATTATGGGAGAATGAATATGTAATGGACAATAAATACTTTAAAAATTGTTTTTCCTTTATGTGGTGATGTTGGGGTAAAATTTGTCCATATTAATAAAATGTTAAAATTATACAGCACTTTATAAGGACTACAAATTTGTTACTTTCAATTAGTACAAGTAACTAAAATGACATTAATCTAGAGGTAGTAGATGTTCCTACTTCTTTTTTTAAAGAATATTTTATTGATTATGCTATTATAGTTGTCTCATTTTTTTCTCCTCTTTATTCCCCTCTGTCCTGCACCCCACCTCCCACCAGCATTTGCTCCTCTGAGTTCATGTCCATGGGTTGTGTATATAAGTTCTTTGGCTTCTACATTTCCGATACTATTCTTAACCTCCCCCTGTCTATTTTGTATCTACCATTTATGCTTCTTATTTCCTGTATATTTCCCTCCATCCTCTCCCCTCCTCTCCCTACCAGTAACACTCCATGTGATCTCTATTTCTGTGAATCTGTTCCTATTCTAGTTGTTTGCTTAGTTTGTTTTTGTTTTTGCTTTTTAGGTTTAGTTGTTGATAGTTGTGAGTTTCCTGTCATTTTACTGTTTGTATTCTTTTAAATATATTTTATTGATCATGCTATTACAGTTGTCCCATTTTACCCCTTTATTCCCCTCCACTCTATAACACCCCCTCCCACCCTCACTGCCTCCCCTACCTTGGGTCACACATGTAAGTTCTTTGGCTTCTACATTTCCTATACTATTCTTAACCTCTCTCTATTTTCTACTTACCATTTACCATATGCTAGTTATTCCCTGTACCTTCTTCCACATTCCCCATCTCCCCTTTCCCACTGAAAAAACTCCATGTGATCTCCATTTCTGCCATTCTGTTCCTGTTCTAGTTGTTTGCTTAGTTTGTTTTTTTTAGGTTGGTAGTTGATAGTTGTGTGTTTGTTGTCATTTTACTGTGCATATTTTTGATCATCTACTTTTTCTTAGATAAGTCCCTTTAACATTTTATGTAATAAGGGCTTGGTGGCTCCTTGAATTTGACCTTATCTGGGAAGCACTTTATCTGCCCTTCCATTCTAAATGATAGATTTGTTGGATAGAGTAATCTTAGATGTAGGTCCTTGCCTTTCATGACTTCAAATACTTCTTTCCAGCCCCTTCTTGCCTTCAAGCTTTCTTTTGAGAAATCAGCTGATAGTCTTATGGGAACTCCTTTGCAGGTAACAGTCTCCTTTTCTTTCACTGATTTTAAGACTCTCTTCTGCCCTGGCTGGTGTAGCTCGGTCGATTGAGCGCGAGCCTGTGAACCACACCATCGCCGTTCGATTCCCAGTCAGGGCACGTGCCTGGGTTGCAGGCCAGTTCCCAGCAGGGGACTCATGAGAGGCAACCATACATTGATGTTTCTCTCCTTCTCTCCTTCCCTTCCTCTCTAAAGATAAATAAATAAATAAATTTTAAAAACCACTTTCTTCTTCTCTTTAAACTGGGTAATGTAATTATGATGTGCCTTGGTGTGTGCTTCCTTGGATCCAACTTCTTTGGGTCTCTCTGAGCTTCCTGGATTTCCTGGAAGTCTATTTTCTTTACCAGACTGGGGGAAGTTCTCCTTCATTATTTTTTCAAATAAGTTTTCAATGTCTTGGTCTTCCTCTTCTCTTTCTGGTACCCCTATGATTCAGATGTTGGAATGTTTAAAATTGTCCTGGAGGTTCCTAAGCCTTTCCTCATTTTTTAAAAATTCTTATTTCTTCATTCTGTTCTGCTTGAATGCTTATTTATTTCTTCCTTCTGTTCTAAATTATATGTTTGATTTCCTTCCCTTCACTGTTAGTTCCTGTATATTTTCCTTTATTTCACTTTTCATAGCCTTTACTTTTTCCTCTATTTTGTGACCATACTCAACCAATCCTGTGAGCATCCTCATTACCAGTGTTTTGAGCTGTGCATCTGATAGGTTGACTATCTCTTCATCACTTACTTTTATTTCTTGAGTTTTGATTTGTTCTTTCATCTGGGCCATATTTTTTTGTCTTGGAGCACTTGCTTCATTATAAGGGGCAGAGCCTTAGGTATACACCAGGGTTGATAGTTGCTACATTGTGGCACTATATGTGGGGGAGGGGTCAGAGAGAAAACAATGCCACTTGCTTGGCTCTAGGCCAGCTTTCAGTCACTTCCCCCACTACCCATGAGCAAATTGGACTCCCCTGGTGCTGATTCCCAGGTGACTGGGTTTGTGTACATTCTAGGACCTTGTGCGTTTCTTCTGCCACTGCAACCTGCACGAGTTTTTTTCAGTCAGGGGTTTTGAGGCTTTATTTCCCTCTGATGGAACCCTGGGTTTCAGACTCTGTCTCGCTGCCCAGTTGTTCCTCCTGGTTTATCCACACACGAATGTGGGACTGCCCAGTCCACCAGCCCCCCCCTCACTTGCCTGGTCCTCCAGCTGCCACCTTGCCAGGCATCTTCTCTGTGTAGCTGCCCATTTCTGACCCTCCTACCAGTCTGAGTGAATGTTTCTTCTTTAACACCTTGGTTGTCAGATTTCTATACAGTTCAATTTTCTGGCAGTTCTGGCTGTATCTTGTTTTTTATATTTGTTGTTGTCCTTCTTTTGGTTGGGTGAAGAGGCAAAGTGTATCTAACCTATGCCTCTATCTTAGCCAGAAGGGTGAAGTTCCTACCTCTTGATGCTTGAAAAATATACCTGCTTATACCTTATACAGAAATTTGTGTTCAGCAAACACAAAAGGGGTTTGGAGTTAAGTACTCTGTGTTTCAAAAAAATCTTTTAAAAACTACTATATATAATTATGCAAATATACATTAAACTATGAGGTAGTTTCTCATCTTTGGGAGATTATATACTCTTACTTAGATTTTAAAATTATTACCATTTTGCTATATTCACTTCATGTGTTTTAAAAATTTTTTGCCATGAAAAATTCTGACATTGAAGTACAGCGCAGCAGGCCTTTTCTCACATGGGCCAGTTTCAGCTGCCACCAACTCATGCCAGGTTGTTTTGCCAATATTACCTCCCACTCTCCCCATCCCCACTGGTTTATTTAAAAGTAAATCTCAAATGTATACATATATATACTTAAACAATTATTTCAGTCTACATTGTAAAATGATAAAGGAATTTATTTTTTAACAATGTAACCACAGTGAAAGCATCACACCTAATGAAACTAACAATTTTTAAATATGTTCACAGAACCAGTTCAGATTATGTACAATCTGTATTTTTAACAAATTCTGCAGATTTCCTGCTCTTGTATGGTTGAGAGTGCTGCTACTTTATAATGTGATATTATGGAGGTGTAAGGGAAGGTTTTGGAGACTATAGATCACAGGTGGCAAACACAAGGCCCAAGGGCTGAATCCGACCCTCCACCTCATTTTATCTGGCCCAGCACCGTGTTTCTACCGGGAAGCAGTGCTGAACTCCTTGCCTCTAGTTAAGGAGTAATTACATTTATACAGTCCTAAAATTATGTTCAGCCCTTTGAAGGTAACCATGAGGCTGATGTGGCCCCCAGTGAAGATGAGTTTGATACCCCTGCTGTAGATGCTCAAACTTAGTTAGTTCTTTGAAGTGTTTCACATGTGTATATTGAATGTTTGTTGATATTTAATTACTAAGTGCTTATCAGATATTACAGGGGGTTAGAGGACAGGTGAGAAGCGTGGTTTCTGATCTCCAGGAGATTACAAGCTGGCACAAAGCAAGGAAGAGAACATACTTTGAGACTGGAGATGACCATGGGTGTACTTTGGGTGGGGACCCTGAGGCAGAACATACATTTTTGCCAGAGGTGGATGAAGTGTGACATCCTGGATAGGTAAATTCAGCCTGTAGGATTCAGAGACTAGTGAGAGCCAGTCAGTGGGTTAGGAACCCAGGCTGTGAAGTGGCAGTGTGAAAAATTCCAGTGGAGAGACTAGAATAGAGATATAGTGGGTATATGCATTACACATTTTAGGTGTATATCTACTGCCAAGCCAGGAAGTGATCTCAGAGTGGGCTGGAAGTGGGATCCTTGATTGGAAAGAAACTACTGAAGGGATACCTTCTGTTGATGAAGTATTTCTGACTTGCTATTTGGTTACTTCTGCTTTTTAGAGGGGACACAGAAGGAAGCTATAGTCAAGATCACCTGCTTTGTCTGTTCTCCTTCAGGCTCCACTCCTCACTGTGCCAGGCTGCCTGTCTCAGGCAATAAATTGTGCCTATGTGAGAAGTGCACTCTGGAAAAAGAAGAGACAGGGAAGGGGCATCCAAAGAGCACTACTTCATTTACTGTGGCAGTTTCTGGACAAGCTCCTGGCTACTGAACCAAGGTCATAGGAGATTGCTGGAGAGACAGGATCAGAACCCAGAACCTCCAATTCAGGACCTCATGGGACTTCAGTTTGTTTCTTTCTAAATATAACATTGAAGTAATTACTGCTCCAATGTGCCACTAAGATGAATGATGAAAAGCTAATAATTGTTTTCCTTCTCTTTAAAAGAAACACACCACACTCAGACACCCATTTACAGATATTTTCAGTTAAAATGTCACATAATATTTGTTATATCAGCAGGAGAATGGAAATTGAGTTGGCAGTGAAGCATTGCAGGACCAACTGTTACCTTGGAAACTGTAGTAAGCAATCATAATTACAATTAGCAAGACTTGCACAAAGTGTACATAAATATTCGCATGCTAGAGATGAGTGTCACATTCACCAGCCAGTGGAGTAAACTGTGGGACTGTTTTCTTTCTCTTTAACATGCCCTTGTAGAGATTTAGGTTCTGTTAAGAGATATCACAGCATCTTGGAATTTAGGAGAATATATTTCCTTATGTGCTGGTTTTGGGGCCTATAACATAATGATATTTGACATATAGTGGATTACACAGAAGCTACAACTGACTCTTAGTAGAAGTTTGACCAGTCTAAACAAAGGCTCATCTTGGAAGAAAATAAGGCAATTGTAAATAATAAATGGGGCGATAGCACAATTACAGGGTGCTCTAGGGAAAAATGCTGCAACACAGAAGGAATGATTAAAATGTGATTTAATCATTCACTGTAACTTGACTCTAGTTTTCTTCTTTATGGCTGTGGAAGTGTCTTCTTTGATTCAGACTTCCCTGTCACGTCTCAAAACAAGTTAGGAGGAAGAGCGAGTGATAGAATTGTTTTCACTTGGACGCACTAGAAGTGCCCTGTCCTCTGTGAATTCTTCCATGAACAAGGGAGAAAAGGCAGTTAAATCAGGAGTGTGTGTGAGTCTATTTCTGTACACTTGTGGGGACAAAGCCTTGAAAGTAACTATATCCTAGTAGCAAAACCATTGTTATATTCAGGGCCAAAGGGCATGCCCAAAACTCTTTTCTCCTGTGCACAGTAGAGTTTTCTGTTCAGCTTGTCTGAGCATGTTGGCTGCCTGGGGCTTTCTGGATAAACACATGTTGTGAGTGGTTGCCATGATATGAGGGGCAACACAGGGAAGAAATGTTGACATGCTTCCTTTGAGAGCAGAGATCTGGACCTGAGTTTGAAAGAAGTCTGCTAAATGAATAAAAGCAAGTGACCTTGGCATAAACACAAACATAATTGCAAGAATTCATACTTCAGACAGCAGGGTTTGTATGGAGATTGGGGTGGAAGTGAGGACCGTGGGTGCCTGGAAAACCACCCTCATGTCAAATCCTGCGTGTGTGCTTCCCACTGGAACCCTGTTCTCTTCGCAACTAAGGTTGAGTCATACCTCGTGTCCCCTCCAACCCAAGACTTATGAACTCACGCCTGCCATCTGGATGATTCTGCTCCTTAGGACAGGTGGTGTCTGCTGGAACAAAAGGCAGTCATAGTGCTGTGCTGTTTCTTCCTGGGCTCCCCACTCCTCAGTCACTAAAGGCTGCCTGTCTCAGAGAACAAAAGGTGAATGGCCTCGCACAGGGTCCCGGCAGTCACAAGCATGTTACAAACCTGACAAGTGAAGTGTGTTAGATTCCCTGCATCATGAGTCAATGCAAAGTAGGGTAAGAAACTTGTTTCAGCCAAAACAAGAATTTCCCACCTCAAGCAGAGTGGTTGATCGCTTATTTGAAGCCCAACACTGTGCTAGGCTCCTTATAACAGACAAAAGAAGGATGTCAAGATTTCTTCCTTTGAAAGAAGTTATGATCTAATTAGGAAGAAGGGGTTAGGACACTTAAACAATTGGTAAAGTAAATGGTACCTACTGACTGTTGTGAAAGTGTTGAACCTCACAGGATTCAACAAGGAAAGGGATAAGGGCTGAGACTGTTAGGGAAGACTGCAAGGTGGTGGCACTTGGGAATGGCCTTGTACTTCAGTGTAACTTGGAGAGGCCACAGTGTTTGTGTGTGTGGAGGGGGAGAGCAGGTGGGCAGGTGGGAGGAAGCCTGTTTGGGGAAAGAGCTAAGGGAGCTAGAGCAGAGCTAGTGACTGCCAAGACTTGGATGATTTACTGGTCCATGTGAGTGAGGCCCCAGATGGTTTCTCTGGCTTTGACTGCTCTCTAACTCCCTTCCTCCTGTTGGAAAACCCCACCCAGAGGATCTACCAGTTCCACTCTGAATCCAGCTTTAGCAGTTTGAGCCTTCCAACAAATTTTTTGTCTTGATTTCCCTATTATTTCCTTTCCCCTTCCTCTTTCTTTCCTATACTCCTTTTATTAACATAAGAATACAGTGATTAACTATAGAGTCTATGACTATAATAATGTATAATCATAATCATGCCTTAAATAATGGCCACAAGGCAATATACGATACTGAGTCATCTGGAAAAATAGTAGCCTGCCAATGACTGCAGATCTACTAGGTCCCTAGTACTTTACCACTTTAAAACTTATATTTATTAGAGAAATACATGCACATGGCAAAAAGAAAAGTCACATAGAACTGAGGAGTTTATGATGAAAAGCAACATCTTCCAGCCCTCTTTTCTCCTCCTGTCCATTCTCCAGAAATGACCTCTAATGTTCAGGCCTTTGAATTCAAGTTTTCTAATAATTACCTCTATACCTCTAAATAATATACTTCCATTTCTTGATTGTTTTTAACTTTAGGCAATATATGCTGACTATCAGGTAAGAAAGGCCAAGACTTAGCTGCCTTGTGTTATATCCAACCTTCCTGCCTCTACAGTACCTGATCCTTATGTCATTTACTTTTCAGTTATTTTATTAGATAATGCTATGATATTAGAACTATATTTATATCTCTATTTTCTGTTATATCCTTACATATTGTTATTCTATTCCTCTTTTGCCAACTTCCACTTTATCTCATCCATTCCTTAACTTTTACATCGTCAAGATTGTTAACATTTACATCTGTCCTAAAACCATAATTAATTCTTAAGAGATTTTGCTATTAAAAACCCCAAAATATCATTGACATTATTATAACTGTGTGAATGTTGCTCACTGCCAAGCCACGTTGTAGGTTAGGACTGCATTTCCTTCTTTATGAGCCCAGCGGCATGTCCTCTGGGACACTTAAGATATGTTGGTTGTAGCTTCAAGGTTAAAAGGTTTCTCTTCCTTTACATTGCAGCAATTGCTTAAAGGCATGGAATGCTTCATAATTGAACCATGAATTTCTCAAACATCTTTTGATTGTTGTTTTTGTTGCCCCCTTCCCCTGGAGTTTCTAACGGATTAGTATTGCTCATTTGTGTTTAAAAGAAAAGGACTAAGTGGCTAATACAGGTTTCCCCCGCCCTGTGGACCCGGGGTATAGGCCAGGGGTACATCACCGGCACACTTAGCTCTGGGGTGGGCAGGCCAGGAGCCCCTTCTCAGGTCAGAGAAGGGCATATATCTGGGAAAAAACATCCAACACAGAACCTTAGTTTCTTCCTATCAATGTTTATTCGGTTTCCTTAAAGAGGAATCCTCCAGAATTTTTGTCAGGGATAAATGCTGGGCTGCCTACAGCAAGAAAGGAAAAGTAAAGGGAGATGGTGCTACCTAATACAACTGTTTTCTGTACAGATATTTAAAGAGTCCTCTTTTCAGTTCAATATTTCAGCACTGCCCTGTCTTACCTGCCAGCTCCTAAGCTTGAAGCTTGCAGGGGCCGTTCCAGGTGAATTCGTTTCTGTCTCCTCTGCAGCCTCCTGAATCAGATGTGTTGGGTTTCAGTTCCATGTCTCTAATCCATCAATCAGCGTATTCTCATTCACTTTTCATCTCCCAAACATTTCTTGAAATGCCTTACGCATCAATAATATGGATAAGGTGGGGGTGGGTTGGAGAGTGAATGGGTGTAAAACTCTCCCTCTTGAACAGAAAATGTCATACTTCTGTTCACAGCAGTATTTCTGTTCCCTTATCTCTAAAATATTTTAGTCTTCATATTAGTTTTCTATTGTTGCTGAACAAATCATTCAAACACAGTGGTTTGAAACAATACACATTTATTCTCTGTTAGTTCTGGAGGTTAAAAGTCTAAAATGGGCTAACAGGGCTAAAATCAAAGCATAAAAAATCAAGGGCTGTTGTTTTCTGAGGGCTCCTGGAGAAAATCTGTTCCTCGTCTCTTCTGGTTTCTGGTGACTGCCGACACGCCTTGGCTCGTGACTGCATCATTCTGACTTCATGTTTCCATTGTCTCAGATCCCACGCCCTCTTGTGTAGTTAAATCTCCCTTTGCCTTCCTTTTATAAGGGTACTTGTGATTACATTTTGGGCCTGCCTGTATCAAGATCCTTAATTTAATCTGCAAACTCTGTAACATCCTTTTTTGGTAAAGTCCTTGTTTTTATCCTCACCTGAAAACATTTTTTCACTGCTCTGAGAAAGAGAGAGAGAGAGAGAGAGAGAGAGAGAGAGAAAGAGAGAGAGATGTGAGAGAGAAACATTGATTGGCTGCCTCCCACACATTCTCTGACCAGGGATGGAACCTACAACCTAGGTTCTATGCCCTGACTGGAAATCGAATCCACAAGCTTGCAGTGTACAAGACCAACCAACTGAGCCACATTAGCCAGGACAGCAAAGTCCTTTGTGCCACACAGTGTACCATAGTTTCCAGGGATAAGGACCTGGCTGTCTTTGGGGCCTTTTCTGCCTACCAGTCTTCCTTGATTTCTCCTTTCTGTTACTACACACATCTAGTCAGTAACTGAGTTGCACTAACTGAGTGGCATGGATTGATTAGTCTGTTGGTGCTTAACTCTGAATGCACATAGAAATTACCTGGAGAGCTTCAATGAACACTATAGTCCTGGCTCCATTTTAATGCTAAGAGAAGTAGATGTTCTGGGAGTTAGATCTGGGTATTATGTTTTCAAAAATTTTTTATTTTGGTAAAATTTCAAACTGACAGAAAAGTTGCAAGAAAGGTACAAGTAACTCACATACCTGCTTGGTTCACCAATTGTTTACATATTGCATCATTTTTTTTCATTCTTTATTTTTTTCTGAATTATTTGATAGTAAGTTCTTCACCTATGAAAAGTTATTCAGTATGAACTTCCTAAAAATAAGAATATCCTCATTTATAATCACAGTATCATTACCAAAATCAGGAATTTAATAGGGATACAATATAGTGTGCTTTTCCACCAAGTATATATGTGATTATATCAGGATTGAAAATCCTACTTTTTTATTGTTTCCATTTACCTGGAATATCTTCACACTCCTTTATCTTCACCTGGTAATGGCTCCTTTATTTTCAGCCTTTCTGAATAGAATGTTTTTTGAATAGAGCATATAGTTGGGTCTTGTTTTGTGAGCCAGATAGAGAATCTTTTAGCAAGTGAGTTAAGCCTTCTGCACATTTATTAACAAAACTGATGTGTTTGGTCTCAACTATGCTGTGTTATTTTATGCTATTATTTTTATTATGTTTCTATTACATTTAATAATGTAACATAATTCTCTACATAATTTGTTCTCTTTCCTTTAAAAATCATTTCTGTATTTAGATGACATAATTTTTTAGAGATTTTCTTCGTATTTATACCCTTAAAAATGCCCTTAGTCACACCCACTGTGGTAACTACTATAAAAAAAAGAACAAAAAATAATAAGTGACAGTAAAGGTATGAAGAAATTTTACCCCTTGTGCATTGTTGACAGGGTTGTTAAATGGTGTAACCAGTATGGAAAATAGTATGAGGCTTTCTCACAAAATTGAAATTTGAATTTCCATATGATCCAATAATTACACTTTTGGCATATGTCCAAAAGAATTTAAAGCAGGGTCTTGAAGATATTTTCATATCTTATGTTCTTGGCAGCACTATTCACAATAGCCAAGAGGCAGAAGCAACCCAAATGAATGGATAAACAAGGTGTGGTACACCACACAATGGAATACTCTGCAACCTTAAAAAGGAATGGCGTTCTGACACATGCTACAACCTGGATGAATCCGAAAGACATTATGCTAAGTGAAACAAGCCAGTCACAAAAGGAAAAATACTACATGATTCCATTTATACGTGGTTTTTAAGGTCAAATTCATAGACATAGAAAGTAAAATCGTGGTTACCAGGAGTTGAGGGCAAAGGGGAGTTGTCCAGTGAGCATAGAATTTTAGTTCTGCAAGATGGAAAGTTCCCGGAGATCCATTTCCCAGCACTGAAATATACCTAATGAGATTCAACTGTTCACTTAAAAATGGTTACGATGGTAAATTTTATATCTTTTTTTTTTACTACAATAAAAAATGATCTTAGCTCCTTGCTTTTAATTTAACTTCTTTTTTATTGTAAGCTTTAAATAGTAACCTTCGATTTCTACCAATTGTGTATATGTCAACGAGTTTATGCATTAGTAGTTTAAAAAATATCTCCAGGTGATGCTATTATGCAGCTAGAGCTGCATATCCCTGTGCTGCTTTCTCATCCATCCCTGCCCCTTCAGTCTTTCATTGCCATTTTATCCCAGCTTTCATCAGTCCTCATATGTTGTAAATGACCCTATCTGGCTTTCTCCAGACTGTCTAGTCAATCTTTTCTAAATACGATCCCCAGAGCATTCTTGAAAAAGTTTACTTTGTGTCACTTTCTCTACTGTTAGAGTCATCAATGGCTTTAGTTTTCCCTTTTTTCATTGCTTCAAACTTGAAAGGTAAATTGATTTGATTCCTGGCTGGATCATTTACCAGATATGTGACCTTTGTTAAGTAATTTAAGGGGCAAACACAGTTGTGGAATCATAACAAGTGTTCAGTAAACATCCTTCCATTCTTCCCTTGTTAAATTTTGGTTTTTCATTATTTCTGTCTGCTTACGCACTCCCTCAACTCACCTTCCTGCCCTCCGCCAGCATCTCTCACCACCATTTGGGGGTTTTAAAACCAGGCTTATCTTTAAGATCAAATTCAAGTACTACCTTTTGCCATAACACTTCATCCAAAAATGATCCTGCTTTTCTCTGAGCATCCATAGAACTCTTTTTAAGATGTGGAACCTTCTAGTGACTAATATTTACTTGTGTTCTGCTTTTTTTTTTTTACAAAAGTACAAATAAAGCTAATTAAATTGAAACAAAAACCCAAGGACAGGCGAAGGAGAACACAGATGGAGCACTCCCTATCAGATAATTGAGAAATTACATAATTGGCTTTGAAAACATATAGCCTTGCTTGAACATTTGCTGTCCCATATCACCCATGCCCCTCATACTATCTGGCAAGTTACACAGTGTACAAACCTATTATACTGAAAGTCATGGAGTTCAGGGTTTGGGTGTTAAGCATCTCTGTATTTAACACAACATTGTTGGAAAGCAGTTAGTATTTCTTCTGTAATGGTATCTAATAGCTGACACTTGTTGAATGCTTATTATCTACTGGGCCCTGTTCTGAGTGCTTTGCATTAAATCCTCACAGTAACCATATGAGCTAGATCCCATTGTTAGCTTCGTTTCACTACCATTAGCCTCTGAAATGGAGGTTCGGAGGAGTGAAGCAGCCTGTCCCAGTTTGTGCAGCAGGTATGCGGCAGAGGCTGAGCTGGGGTGAAAATCCGAACAGTCTGTCTTCAGAATTCACGCTACCCTTCCTGCTCCTGCCCGTCATTGATGGACTAAAAAAAAATGATCATTTAATTATATGCCTGCAAGTTATAATTGTTCATATTTTGTTCCCGGATGTAGACCATATTGATATTTTCTGTTTCTTTGAATTTCTAAGCCAGTGAATGTCAGTGATCCCCTCAGTGTGACCAGGTGGACTGGAGTGCCCTGTGGGGTCAGCGCCTCTGCATTTTAATGCTGACCCTGCCATCTACTTGATGTGTGGCCTTGAACAAGTCACTTAACCTTTCTTGTTTCTCATCTCAGACTCCTATCACTGGGCATTTACATAGGATTGGTTGCCATAGTGATAGAAAATAATACTGACCTATCTTTCAGGAGTGAGTGCCATGGGGATTGACTAATTTACAGCTGTGAAGAGCTTTCAACATATGAACTGCTAAACAGCAGTGAGATCATAAAGAGAATTTAAAACACCATCAGTTTGTGGAGCGTGCCCATTTGATGCCTATCATTATATGTTTAACTATTAGCATTACTACTCATAATAAACTTTTATGAGGTACTTTAGGTGGTTGAAGTGTTTTTATGAGAGCTAATTAGTTGTTCCAACCAGCTCTGTGAGGTAGGTCAGTATTTTTATCACCTCTCTTTTGGAAATTACATTAAATTGGTGCATGCATCATTTAAAAAGTCTTAAACTTTCAGATACAGTATTTGGAAGTACTGTGATTACAGAAAATTCTCATGTGGCTATCACACCTAACACAAAGCTCCAGTGGTAGGGCAATGAATGGGAAAGTGGATTCTGTCTGTGGTTCCCAGAATTATAACATTGGCGGGTCTTTCTATTTTTAATTGTACTGATGTTTAACCATTAACTATGAGGCAGTTCTCATGCTAGGTTCCTCTGTGTATCACTAAAGGTACATTTAAGAAAATCAAGGCCATTCTGGATATTTCCAACACAAGAAATTGGCTAAGCATGTTTTCAATGGGTTATAAGAGCAAATGGGGGAGTAAGCACTGGGAGAGCAATTAGAAAGAAAAGGTCATACCCAGAGCAAAAGGGAGCAGATCAAGTTAGCAGGGTCCTGCAGCTCCACTTGCTGCTGGGTTGGAACCATGGAGAGAAGGTGCACGGCAGGAGCTAGAATCAAAAGGAAGGCAGTCACTTCCAGAGACGCCGCCAGAGCAAGAAAGGAGAATAGCCTCTCTCTTCTGCTCCCTGCCTCTGAGCTTGTACCAGTCATGTAGCCTGGAACATGTGGGTTGTAGGTTTCTAGTTCTAGCTTCCCACAACTAAACGGAGAAGGGTAGATGCAAGGCTGAGAAGTAACTGGCCAGTCTTGTTAAGTTCTCTAAATTTTTCCTGGAGCTTAAAGAGATTCAGAAGCTTGTTCCAAGGCCTTTATACCAGTAAGTGGTGGACCTGCTATTCAAGCTCAGGTTTGCCAACTCCAGGCGTAGTGTGTGTTCCCAACACCACACTTTCTCTTTCTGTCTTAGTGGGCTACCTTCCCAGTGGGGCTCCAGTGGCAGATGGTAAGAATGCTTACTTCGATGTGTATTCAAGGGTAGGATGAGGATTAAATTAAATCCTATACATAAAAGCACTTGGTTGTCACTGATGCAAACCACAAATGCAAGCTAGTATTGTCATTTGCAAATAATTTTTTCAAAAATGTGTTGTAAAAATCTCTTAAATCCAAGATTAAGATGAGATTTCTCTTCCCTTAGAATGTAGTTGGAGTGCTTTATATTTAGGTCGTGGCTGAGAATCGAGTGTACAGGGGGACCATCTTTAAGTTGGTGGTTGCTGCTGTTGCTCGAGTCACACGGAGCTTATAGCACAGAGTAAGGAAGTGTTCACGGCTTCTATTTTGTCCTGACAGGCTCTTAAAAATGTTTCCTTGGTTCAATTATACAGCCCTTATTTCACAATAGATACTGGTTTTATCAGTAGTAGTATCCCCATTGTATAGAAAGGGAACTGCTGAGATACCGCACAGGGTCATTAAGCGGTTGGCTAGAAACAAATGATGGGTCTCCAGTGTGTCCTGACTTCCACTCTGTCAGTGGGCATGGTGCTGTATCAGAAGGAACATTCTTGGCTGGGTAAACTGAGGCCAGTCATTTTCCTTTCTGAACCTCAGTTTCTTCATTAGTAGAAAGTGAGTGCTTGTCCTACCTATTTACCATGCGAGTTTGAGGATCCATTGTGGTAACATGTGTTCCAATGTTTGGTAAAATTTACAATGCTAAACTAAGGTCAAAGACTACTGCCAAGTTGTCTTGCTGCCTTCTGGACTGTATAAAAATATGTCTTCTGCAAACATTGAAACAGCCTTATGTGGAAATAAGACTATAGCATCCTATCATCTGTCATTTCCCAATGTCATGAACTGTACTTATTGTTTATGCCCACCCTTCCCCATCAGAGACAATGAAATCACTCTTACGGCCAGTTGCTTTCTTCCCAAGTAATGGCCTTATCATTTGTATTGCTCTGAGGAAGGCTATGCTGGAATCACTCTCCTGAACCTCTGCTTTTCATCAATCTCTTTTTGGCTGCAGAACCCCACAGAGGCAGACAACATCCAAACTGCTTTCAATCCAGTAACTCACCCCAGACAATAAAAGCAATGCCAGCAAATCTAAACCCCAAATTCTGGGTGTTAAGCAAATCATGTATTGGAAAGTGTGCAACAGTTTGTGAGGATTTTGGTATGACCTTTGATCTGTTTGTCTAAGATGCTGGCCATGGTATTCATCTCTGGGAGCTGTTTGTTTGTTTGTTTGTTTACTTGGAAATGATCCGACTATTCTCCCCTCCGTAGGCTCCGTTATCTTCCCTGTGATGGAGCTGAGTTGGCAGGGACTCGAGCTCTGCTACTTCTCCCTTCCCACATGGTCCCAGGGCACGAGGCCACTCAGGGTCAGAAGCACATTTTTAAATGACACCTAGGGTCATTTTTAAATGACATCTCTCCTTTAAACAGAACCCAGAGTCCAGATTCTATTCTCCCGCCCAGGCTGTTATCCTGGCCAGCCGCTGATCTTCCTACAGTTCCTTCTCTATAGTGGTCCTGATGTGGCCAGAAGAGGGACTCATAGAGCCATGTGGTTCCTAAATTCCCGGGCATTCTCTTTCACGTCAATGAACGTTAGGTGGGCATGTTCTGTTATGCAGCACTTACGGAGTATGCATCTGTATCCATCTAAGCAGGGTGATGAACAATAACAGTCCCATTAAATCCCATCCTCAATAATTCTTGGACTGGGAAGGAGCTACTGGAGAAACCAGTTTGACTTCAACTTCTCAGATACTTTAAAAACAATTTGTAGATGAATAATACAAGCTTCCAATATTAGTGTGCTTACCAAAAGGCAACTATACCCAAAGGAAACGTTTCTGTTTGAATTTCATTGATTTAAAATTAGCGTTCCTTTTCTTATGATGACTCCATCATTGTTTACTGGGAAAACATTTGTAGCAAAACACATACTGTGTGTGTACCTGGGCAGTGATATTCTCACTGGCAAATACTCTCTACTAGAGTGCCTAGATACATATTTGCCTCAGGGACCTGCACCGCTCTGAAGAAACCATTCAGGTCTCCAAAGGACATGCTATCTTTACTTGACAAGAATGACGCTAATGCTTAAAATCACCTTTCAAAATAGTCCTAAAGTTATTCCTTGGTATACCAAACTACTTAACTAGGAGAAAAGAGCAGAAGATATTCTGTTAAGAATTATTTGCTCCTTTCCTCCCCTTGGTTTTTGGAGGGACAGAGAATAAGGAAAATTGGGTGATTGGTTGCCCAGCAAGAAATGTTTGTCTAGAAAGAGATTTTTGTTGTTTTTGGAAACCCTTTGTTGCTTCTTCCTCTGAAAGAAGAAGATTCTTCAGGGAATTCATAGCATGCCGAGGATTCTAAGAATTGGGTGATGGATTCATACGATCATTTTAGATAAAGGTTCCAATTTACCTTATGGTCCCTATTGCTCTAAGAGTTTGAACACAAACATACCTGTCTGCCTCTGTGTGTGTGGGGGGCACATATATATGTATCTACACACACATATATTTCTTTTTACAAGTGTGATGCTTCTTCATTGTGGAAATAACAGTAAATGGAAAGGAGAAAATAGTATGTCTCGGTTTGACCACCCAAAACTAATTTTCAAATGTGTGTTCTATGTATGTCTACACCCTACAATGTAATATTTTAGTAAAAAGGGATCATATACATTTCTAATTTACTTATTGTATTAAATGTGTATTTCCATATACCATGTTGTACATATTTATATTAATAGTTTATGGAGTTTTATTACTTAGAGTACTTCCATTTTTTTCCCCTAAATTCTAACGTTATGCTAAATATCATAGAAGCTACAGTTTGGTGTTTCTCTAGAATAAATGACTAGAAATAGAATGTCTCAGTCAAAGATAGGCAGAATTTTTAAGCTTTTGATATGTATTGTTAAGTTTTCATCTCTAAGAGTTGTGCCAATTTTATTTTATTTCATCACCGGTAGTGTAAGAGACTGGCCATTCCCCACATCTTTACCAACATTGGTCAATTAAACGTGTCTTTTCAACCCTAAGGAAAGAAATGGTGATGGGCAGACTACTCAAAAGTCACTGTGGCCCTGGCTGGTGTAGCTCAGTGGATTGAGTGCGGGCCTGTGAACCAGACGATCGCGGTTCGATTCCCAGCCAGGGCACATGCCTGGGTTGCAGGCCAGTTCCCGGCAGGGGCCAGTTCCCAGCAAGGGATGCATGAGAAGCAACCATACATTGATGATTCTCTTCCTCTCTCCTTCCCTTCCCCTCTAAAGATAAATAAAATACTTAAAAAAAAAAGTCACTGTGACACTAACAAGAACACTGACGAAGACAAAAATTGGTGTCTGTTATGGACTGAAAGGTGCCCCCCACCTCCCCTAATAATTATGTTGAAGCCCTAAATCCCAATGGGACTATTTGGAGATGGGGATCCTAAGAAGGTAACTAAGGTTAAATGAAGTTATAAAGGAGGGACCCTAATCCAACAGGACTGGTCTCTTCATTAAAAGGAGAGACGCCAGGACTTCCAGCCAAGATGAAGGCATAGGTAGACACACTGTGCCTCTTCACACAACCAAAATTAAAGACAACAAAAATTTAGAAAAAAACACACAATCGGAACTGACAGAAAATTGAACTGTACAAAAGTCTGACAACCATTCATCCAGACCGGTAAGAAGGGCGGAGTTGGTGGCCAGCAGAGAGGGGTCGTGGCAGGAAAAAGTGGTGCTTGGTGACTTGAGCATGCAGGTGGGGGCCGGCAGACCCTGGGCGTGGGGTGGCAATGGGCAGACCCAGTGAGGTGCACAAGGCAGCTGGCTGACCACAGTCCCACATTCGTGCGCAGATAAACCAGGCAAAAAGGGGCAGCAAGACTGACTGCGCAACTCAGGTCCCCAGCGATGGGAAATAAAGCCTAAAAGCACTGATTGAAAACATTTGTGGGGGTTGAGGTGCTGGGAGAGACTCCTAGCCTCACAGGAGAGTTTGTTGGAGAGACCTACAGGGTCCTAGAATGTACACAAGTCCACCCACCTAGGAACCAGCACCAGAAGGGCCCAATTTGATTGGGGGAAGCAGGAGTAGTGACTGAAAGCCAGCAGAGAGCAGAACAAGTGCCATTGTTCCCTCTCTGACCCTACATACAGTGTCACAACCCAGCAAATGGGTTGCCTCACCCTGGTGGACACCTATGACTCCACCACTCATATGTCATAGGTGTGACCAGACCAAAAAAAAAAAGGCTGAAACAGAAGAACAGATCAAAGCCCCAGAGCCAATACATCTAAGTAGCCAAGAGATGGTTGCTATAGCCAACCTATCAGATGCACAGTTCAAAACTCCAGTAATCAGGATGTTCACAGAATTGGTTGAATTTGGTTACAAATTAGATGAAAAAATGAAGGCTACACTAAGTGAAATGAAGCAAAATGCACAGGGAACCAAAAGTTATGGGACGAAAACTGGGACTGAAATCAATGGAGTGGACAGAAGGAAGAAAGAAACAACCAAATAGAAAAGAATGAAAAAACAGGAATTCAAAAAAATGAGGAGAGGCTTAGGAACCTCCAGGACATCTTTAAATGTTCCAACATCTGAATTATAGGGGTACCAGAAGGGGAAGAGGAACAGCAACAAGTGGAGAACTTATTTGAACAAATAATAAAGGAGAACTTCTCCAATCTGGCAAAGGAAATAGACTTCCAGGAAGTTCAGGAAGCTCTGACAGTCCCAAAGAAGCTGGACCCAAGAAGGAACACACCACAGTACAACATAATTACATTACCCAAAATTAAAATGAAGGAGAGAATCCTAGAAGCAGCAAGAGATAAGGGGACAGTCACCTACAAAGGAGTTCCCATAAGACTGTCAGCTGATTTCTCAAAAGAGACCAAGGCAAGGACCTACATCCAAGATTGCTCTATGCAGCAAAGCTTTCATTTAGAATGGAAGGGCAGATCAAGTGGTTCTCAGATAAGGTCAAGTTCAAGGAGTCCATCATCAGCAAGCCCTTATTATATGAAATGTTAAAGGGACTTATCTAAGAAAAAGAAGATAAAAAATATGAACAGTAAAAAGACAGCAAACTCAAAGTTATTAACAACCACACCTAAAACAAAAGCAAATTGAGTGAACAACTAGAACAGGAACAGAACCACAGAATTGGAGATCACATAGAGGGTTAGCAACAGGGGAGTGGGATGGGCAAAGAGGGGGAGAAGGTACAGAGAGTAAGTAGCATAGACAGTAGGTAGAAAATAGACAGGGGGAGGACAAGAGTAGTGTGGGAAATGTAGAAGCTAAAAAGCTTATGACACATGGACATGAACTAAAGTGGGGGAAATGTGGGTGGGAGGGGGTGTGCAGGGTGGAGGGGAACGAAGGGGGGAATGGGACAACTGTAATGGCATAATCAATAAAATATATTTTTTTAAGAAAAGAAGAAGAGACACTGGAGAACATGTGTGCTCTCTCTATGGGCACATAGAGAGAAGGCAGCCATCTGCAAGCCAGGACAAATTCTCACTAAACATCAGTTCTGCTGGCATCTTGATTTGGATCTTGGACTCCCAGCCTTCAGAACTGTGAAAAAACTAAACTTCCTTTGTTTAAGCCTCTCAGCCTAAGACATTTTGTTTGAGCTTCTGACTAATAAAGTGCCTTTATAGATTCTTGGCAAAACCCAGCCGTTCAGGATGGCCAGAGGCTACACTGGGAGATCTTTGAAAAGCACACACACACAAAATAGAGTAGAAATGCTGACTTGGGGACACTGAGATAATGTGGACGAAGTGGAGCTCTGAACCAGTGGGGCTGCTGTTAAGGTGGGCACAGGAGGAAGTGCAGCCTGCCACACGTGGAGAGCCACACAGGTACTTCTTTTTATTTATTCTAATAGAGGTAAACGGGTCCCTGCCTGTACAGCTGCCAAACTGAGGGAATTTTAACTGTGCACTGAGGAATACCCCACGCCACATCCTCCCCTCTCCCGGTGGTGGAGGTGGGGCTGTGGGACAGGACCCATTTTAGCATAGATCTAGCCAGAATTTGGTACCTACTTCTTCTTTGGTTTCTTAGAACAGCTCTTGTATTTATTACATACAATTTTATTTGGAGATAGGTCTGTTATAGACTGAAAGGTTGTGTTTCCCCCAGACTCAGAGGGAGGATACAAAGCGATGTCAGTCTGCAACAGAGAAGAGGGCCCTCACCAGAACTTGACCGTGCTGGCACCTGATCTTGAACTTCTAGTTCCCAGAACTGTGAGAAATAAATGTCTGTTGTTCATAAGCCACTCAGTCTATGGTACTTTGTTATAGAAGTCCAAAATTACTGAGACAACATCCTTTATCTAAAAAGATTTGAAAATCTTAGGATGGGATATTAACTCCCTTCTAATTGTTATTCTGTGATCTCTAAAATTGTTTCATTACTTTAATGGGACTTTGCATGTTTTATAACACTCTTTAGTATATATAGAGAGAGTATGTATATACATTCTCATCTATTCTACACATTCACACCTTTATATAGTGAGGGCACATGTCAACACTCTCATTTCATACACTTGGAGACATGAACTGACTTCACTGGGTCATGTAACCAAATTAAACTAAAGTTTAAACTCAGGTCTTCTAACTTCAAGCGTCACCATTTTCTCACCACTCCAGGGAGAGAAAGATAAAAGCTACATTCTTGGAAGCCATAAGGAAAATAATATAGAGGAAAATAATCACAATAATTAAAAAATATAGTAGGTTACAAGTTTTATTTTTTAAAAGAGAATTCTATAAGACTGTTTTTCTATTTACTTTGCATCCCTGTTTATCTTAATAAGAGTTAAGTTTTGGGGAAACATAAGTTCTAAAATGACCATTACTATGAATCTAGTGAGTTTGAATAGAAAGCCATCATTTTAGGAACTGCCCATAAACACAGAACTCTCTCATCAGTGTAAAGTACTGTATTTTGCCAAGTATAATGTGCACTTTTGTCCAAATTTTTGAGGGAAAAATAAGGATGTGCATTATACATGGGTAGTATTAATTCTGTATCTATATAAATGTTTTCAATTCTTTTATTTATGCTTATGCATTAAAAGTGTAGCTCTAGAAATAAATGATATCAGTATGCAAAATAATATGCTAGAGAACATTAATTGGTTTTGTTTCTAAATATAAATAAATAAATAATTGAATGAAAAACTAAAATGAAAAATTTTTTCTGAATGTTTGAGCCCAAAATATGGATGAGCATTATATATGGGAACACATTATACACAGCAAAATACCATAATAACAAACACAGAATCTAAGGGAAAGATTTCCTGACCTTAGAATTTACAAGCTTACACTTAGGAACTGGCAGTCATCGTCTCCCTCAAATGCACGTCACCTGCCTTTTTCCAGACTTTGTATCCTTTTCCTATCCAGTAACAAATGCTTTCCTCCCTTTAGTCCCATCATTTTTTTTCTTCTGTCCTGCGGTACTGTTTATGGACTCCAACCTTTTAGCCTTCTGATGGTTAAACAAGCCATGCTCAGTGGCCTGTAAAAGTAAACTGTGGCTACTCCACCATCACTTTGGACAATCTCCTAGGATCCTTCTTGATTTATTCCATATTGGCTTATTTTCTACTTTGGGCTCTACCTGGCTCCTCTCTACTTTACCAGCTGCCTTCGGATTTGGCTTTTGGCCCTGGCTTCGCTGGTTCTGACTGTTGGTACTTCTTTAGGTCATGGCTCAGTCTACCCCTCTGACTCTTCATATTCCGGAGAGCTCAGAGACAGAAACCTATTTCTGGCTTCTGCCCCTGGAGACCACCCTCTAGCACGGGATCATTACCAGGCCTCTTGGTACCCTACAAGGACTAGGAGGAAAGTGGATGGTAGCAATGTAAGCGGTGAGGATATGGGTGTGTTTCTCAACATTCTTCTCATGCTTTTAATAATAATCTTGTATTAACAAAAACAAACATAATAAAACTAATAGCTGATGTTCTTTGAATCCACATTATGTGCTAGGTGTATATTTTGCTAAATACTTGCATGGATAATCTCCTGTCATATTTTCCTTGCTCTATTTACTCTACTGTATATTGCCTAGGGCTGGGGGTTGTGTCTTAGGTTGACACTGTAATCTAATAGAGCTAATAGTCTTGTGTGGCTTTTAGTTAGTCTTGTCACATTATAATATGCAGTAGCACTTCTCCGATTGATTCGAGAAGTTAAAAGAGAGAAGAATAATATTGAGCATAAATGTAAGCTCCTTGACATAGGTCTTGGTGTTTCCATCATCTTTTATTTCATGAAATATAAATTTTGCATATTGTCAAAAGATCCATCTTACTACACTGATTTAAACAGACTGATTCCCTATTTCTGTCCACATGAATTGACTGGGAAAGTTTTCATAGTCCCCCACCATTGTCTTCGTATTTGGATTCCAGTCTGTTACTGCCCAAAAAACACCTATCTTTGACCCCAAACCTCACATTCTATTGGTTGCTGCCTGAAAGTGGCTCTTATGTACTGCTTACCTATTTTGGGATAAAAGATAACCGAGGTTTAGGGTCCCCAGTATTACATAGCTGCAAGAATGGCTGTGCTTTTATTTAATTTCTGTTGAACCACAAGGCAGCCTGTTAAAAACACAGTAGTCCCTGCCTCTGAATGTGACCCTCTCTACCCTTATCTCTGTTTTTCCTCTTTCTCTCACCTTTTCTCTCATCTTTGCATCCTCCATCCTGACTATAAGGAACTCAAAGAAGAAACCAGAGTCCAGTTCTGATTTAATGTTTCTCTGGAACGCTTGGAGGGAGCATGGTGTGTGTCCCAGAGATGAACATAATTTTTCCCTTTCATGGATTTGGAAGAAAGAGTAATCAAAAAAGGCACACCTCCATTCAACCAAGAAAGTAATAGCCTGGAGCCAAATATATATTCTGATTTTATAAATGCACAAACCCACAAAGCTGAATGAAAAGAAACTTGGAAGAAGAAGATGATCAAATTGCTTTAGGCTCCCTGCTTGATTAATTTTAGGTACTGAGTACACATGCAACTTGTGTGACTGATTTAACGGTTTCCCTTTATGGCATCATTAATGATCATAATTATAATAACTTACATGGGTACAGTGCTTTATAGTTTTTACAGCATTTTTGTATCCATTATCTTACTAGGTCTTCACAACAAACTTGGGAAGATACACTTGCTGTAAGAATGATCTTTTCCCTGAGAAAGTCATCATCTTTTAGCAGGAATCTTCAAGAAGAGATACGTGCAGAGTGTTGAGGGAAGGAGGAGACACTGAGCCAGTAAGTCAGCTGACTCTACAGGGGCTGGGCAGACGTAACCCTGCCCCTGCCCCTCCGTAGTCTGGGTGGGAGTAACCAGCCTCAATTCCATTTAGGAAAGCGTCACTTTAGTCCCATTGAATCACTTTGCTGAACAAAGGGTTACATCCAACAACCGGTCTTGGATTTGCCACATTTCTGACCCAATGGGTATCAGTGGGAGCTCCCTATCTCACCAGAAACATCATTCTCCACCTAGTTTTTAATATTAATTGTAAGTAGTTCCTTAGCAACTGCTTAGCTCTGGAAGGCTTTAACTCTCTAAGAATTTGTAGTTCAGTTCTTCCAGAGTGCTGTAGATAAGGCTGACGATGACGGGAGCCACGCCAATGTTGTTCCTTCTTGTACCTAGCTGTAATGGAGTCGCAGTCTCATTGTGACACGTACTTATTAGCCCTGGCACACCAAACTCTTCTTAATTCCCACCTCTCCGCTATGTACAGCAGTGCCCTTCCCTCTTCTCCAGCCCTCTGACACAGACAAGATGACAGCTGCTGTTTCTTATGGGCAGATGAGAAAGTTGTGCTAGGAGATTACATCATTTGTTCATATAGTCAGTTCGGCGGAGCAGTCCTCATATCCTCTAGCTCCCCAATTAGCTACATTTTCACTCTATAGTAAAATACAATTTGGTGCTGCTTCTTCCCTTCCCCTTCTTAAAAAGTTTCCATAAGTGGGAAAAATTCCAATACATTTTTTTCTAAAAATTGCTCATTATTTTGCCATTTCACAAAACCACTTCAGCTGCACTTTATGGCCCTTAAGAGTCAATGTGAAGATGTGTTTATTATTAGGCTTTCTTCCTAGTCTATAACCCTCTTTTATAAGAACTGTCACCCCACACATAGGGGTGACTATGATCGCTATGTTTATAGCACGTATCTTTCCTTCTTTTTGTGGCTGCTAAGAAAACTGGTGAACCTAAGCAGGATGGAGCAAATTCCTTCCTGGAAATTTGGAATTGGAATAAATGGATATAAGTTATTTAATTTTATGGGTCATTTGAACTGAGGACAATTGAACTCTGGGGTCATGCCCCCCCATGTTTGGACATGTAAACACGAAGCAGAGATTAGAGACAGAGGAAAAGAGCTGGGGCACAGCAAGTGGGGGAGGAGAAACCACGTGGCACTAGAGGGATGGAGTTAGAGAGGCAGCAAGGGCTATTGCTTGGCTTCCTAACTGGTTTTTGGTTCCCAGCTCCAGATACACAAGCAACCCAACCTTCACTGTAATCCCTGTCCTCGGATCTCCTGAGGCACTCCAGAATTCTTTCCAACACATTCTTCTTCTGGGTCAAGTTAGTGAGGACCTCTATCACTTGCTATCCGAAGAGCTTTAACTTGGGTGTTCTGAAAATTATTTGCTGGAACATTTGCTCCAAGCTTTTCTGTCATTGGCGAGGTATAGAAAACATCCTGCTCCAACCATTGCCATGGCTGCACACCCAATGAGGTGCACACGTCCCCAGGTGCACTTGTCCATGTCCCCAGGTGGCCTCTGCCCAGCTGTGTGACCAGGAAACAGAATTTCTCAGCTCTGCTTGTCTCTCACCTTTCTGTTCATCCTGAAGCTTCCAGTGAGGAATGCAGCTTCCAGCCCGATACTTGCACAATCCTCCCTCATTGACACCCTCCTCGTACTTCTCTGTGCTGCTGCCTGCTCATTTCCTTTTGCTTTTGCAGTCGCCCTGTCACTCATTGTTTGCTAATGACTAGTTGGCAGGCAGGGAGAAGTGCCAGCCAGCTTGGCCTTCAGGCTGGAAAGAAGCATGTTTTCTAAAGAATGAAAACATTATTTGGTAAGAAGCACGTTCCAGCACTGAATATTTCTCTTTCAAAGTCCTGCTGGGCTCCTTCTGTCTCCCAGTGTCTGCTTTCCTTTGTCATTTCCTCCCACCTCCTTCCCAGATGGAGACTGGCAGGGCCATCTTATATGGGGACAGGGCTCCTTAAAGGCAAATGTGGGGTCTAGAGGAGACTCTAATGCAAAATAAGTCTCCAGAGCCTGTAGAGTGGACTTAACCTTGTCTTGGATCTAATACATGTTCCAGAGAAGGACGGGACTCTTGACACCATTTCTTTCATTACCTTTTGGCTCACCTGGGGAATCAATGGTCCACCCACCTATCTTCCCTCCAGAGCTCCTAGAAGACAGGCAGCTGGGACAAGCCCCCCAAAGCCAGACCTTACCCTGTCCCTGGGTGTGAACAATGTTGCCAACTTCGACAACAGTGCTGGTTGTTTGCTTTCTAATCACTATATACCAAGCAGTCTTCTAACACTTGGTCAAAACGCCTCTCAGGTTTGCAGAGTGCTCTGAGTGCTTCTCAGCCAGAAGAGGGCGTTGCATCCTAGGTTTTACTGTTTCCTATTAAACCAAGTGGAAGCCCTGGTGGAGCAAATGACTTTTAGAGCCACACTGTTCTCTATGCATAAACAACCACACAACCACCAAAAGTTCATCTGTTGAAAATAAATAATCAAAATAAATATTAGTAAACGCAAACCAGGCAGCTAGTGTAGGACACTGCTCTGGGTACCGGGGCACAGCGGCTTCCAGTGACCATATTTTTTATGGTGCTTGCTCAGGTTAGAAATGAAGTGACAAAAATGCAGCAAGTGCTTCTTGCTAGTGAGGAGCAGTAGGTAATATACTTGTTTGTATTGTAGGCTTGCAGTTCTACCAGAAGGAACACTTGACATTTTGATGAGTGCCTCCAGGGAGAAAAGGTACTAACTTCAGGACTTAGTTTTAATTATACTAAGGAGATTACATTATTCAAAAGCATCCCACTGGTAAGGTGCAACATTTCCTGAAACAGTTTAGTGGAAAATGCCACATTAATCAGTTCAATATTTCACTCAGAAGGCTTAATGATGGGAGAAGTTTAAAGTACCGTAGCATAATAATGGAGAAGGAAAGGGAAAAAAGGAAGATTCACTTAGAGGAAAAGGCTGAAATAGTTGTTAGTCCTTGTGCCTTTCCCATTAAAAGTTGGCTGTACTAGAAACCCAGCAGAGATCAACGTGTGGGACTCCACTGTTCCTAAAATACAAGGACCTAGAAAAGGCAACAAGCACATGTGAGAAAGCACGTTGTGCTAAAGCATGTTTTCTGCCCCAACCAGTTTACCTCTGCTCCACTGTTAATTGGTCAGGTTGATAATGAATAGCTGAGACTCTCTCCCCACTCAGACAGACATCATGTCTCAGACAGGTGGGTACTTCAGCTAGGATGGGATCCCACCTGAAAGGTGGCTCAAGCACACACACACACACACATGTACACACACACACATGTACACACACACACACGGCCCATTGAGATCCTTTAAAACTGAGGGATGAACGATGAAGGTTGGAAATTCAATTCAGACCTTAATGTTTGTAAGCATGCAAACCAGGCTATGGTTACTCGAATTAGAGGGATAATTAAAAATGACTGAAGATCCATTGTTCTCATGAGCAGAAGTCCAGCAAACAAGTGTGGGAGACTTCATGGCCTCTTGGTTGAACCAGTGAGGGGCACCTGTTAAGGGGCAGAAACAATAACTGACCGTGGATGTTTCTTAACATTTTGGGGGTGCAATTGTTAGTTTAATTTCTGTTTAGGGCTCACCACAAAGAAGCCAAAGTATGTTGGAATAAAAAGGAAAATCAATATGGAAATAGCATAGCTAACTTATCTGGAATGTATACCATGTGACATTTCTCTGCTCTATTTTCTTTTCTCAGTTTCTTAGTAAACGCTGTAACAGACCTTCACATTTGCACAGTGACTCCCTCCAGCTTTGTAAACCAGAGTCACCTTTGCTTTTTCCTTCAAATCTTTCTGCTGCTGTGTGATAGTTTTCTTCTTCCTACAAGTCACCTTGTTTCTTTCCCAGAAGCAGTTGCCTGTGTAACTGGACTCTGTGTGTTTCCTTTCGCATGTATTCTCCATTGAAGGAATGTAACTTCAGCGAGCTCTGCAATACTAGCTCCCTTTCCCTAATTCACGAGTTCCTCAGCTTTTATGATAGCATTATTCCATCCTGTCTTATTCTTGTTTGACTTCCAACCTCCTATCAAAGTGATAATATATATTTATCGAAAAAGTTGTGGTGAATTTGGATTTTATTTTAAGGTGTGCGCTATAACCCATGAGATTTTAAACAACCTTTCGAGGAAACAGTGAATATAATTTCACTACTGAAATTAACATTGATGCCATGGTGCCAAGGTTGATACACAGCATGCACGCTTGAAGAAGATACAAGCAGAAGTATTTGGTCTCCTAGTAAAGAGGCTTCTGTCATTTTCTTAATGGTGTTGGAAAGTCACAGTTGGATGTTTCTATTTTTGTGTTGCTTTGTTTACTGTCTCACAAAGTCTTTTGTTTGGTTTGGGGCTAATTCTTCTAATTAGATTGAATGCAGAGTGTTTGATTAGCTTGTTTTGGGCTCCTCATTTGTTTCTTCTCCAAAGCCCTGCGGCCTGGTCAGACCAGGAGCAGGGATGCCGAGACCCGCGGGGCTATCATCTCTTTTCCCGTCCTGATGACTGTCTTCCCAGTGCTGTTCCACTCTTTAAAACGTGGTTGGCTCAACCTGCAAATTTTTACCCAATGAATTTTCTATGCCTCATAACCTTACTGTATTTTTAACAAAAGGTTAGAAAAGTATGGAACGCTGTTTTTATAACAAAGTTAGCAAAAGGAATCTAAATGCTAACCTAGGAATTATTGGATATGATGCATTAGGCTGTAGTCTAACTTGAAATATGGAGTGCTCATTAACTGTTAGGAAAAAAACGCAATTACATTTCATGCACTGGCATAACATCTCCCTTGTTGGTTTAAAACAGCTGATTTTTCATTTGACACAAATATTCTAGTGTGAGAAAAAGATAAAGGACACCTCACTCCTATTCTCTGCAGAACAGGGCCTGGGTTTGAATTCTGTAACTGTCCCTCCTAAGTTCCTGTTTCACAATTACCTTTTATGACTTTATGAATCATTGCTGGCTCTTGACAAGGACTGGAGCTGGCTGCTGGCCCGACCTCCTCCCGTGCTGATAATCTCTCCCCTTATTATTTTTTCATCTCTTATGATGTGATTTCACTACCACCATCATAATTATCATTTGCCAAGGCTTGTTATCTGTCTCTTATTGGGCAGTGCCCATCTATTCTTAAAAAAATTGAATCTCAGAGAGCCCTGGCCTTCCAAAGAAGTTTTCTATGGCTTTGTGCTTCAAAAGCTTTTATTTGACTCACACCATCTATATGCATTAACCTCTTCTGATTCTATCCTTTTTTTCTTCAACATGTCAACTTATTCCATTGTTTGGTGTCTTTAGAATTGTACACCTGCCCATCAGAATCATCTTGGTCGCAAACAGCTATTTATTGAATGATGTTTAAATTGAGAAAAAATTTGAAGTTGCATTTAGTTTTACAACTTTAATCCACTTAAAATTCAGAAAATTTAATATTCTTTTATTATTGCAGTGTTGCTGAATGATTGCATTACTTTTTTGCTAAAATTTCAGAAATTAAAAATCAACAGGACTGTAGTTGTTGTTCTTAATCATACCATATTTGAGCATCACCTGGAAACATTTTTAAACTCAGTTGCCCAAGTTACAGAGATTGCTCCAGAGTTGCTCCAGAGATTCTGATTTAAACTGTTCTGGGGCTTAAACAACCCTTCAGAATAATGGCAAGAACCACTGCAGGGAAATCAGGCAACAACAAGGTTCCAACACATGTCATTATTGAGCACAGTACTTTGGAACTGGTTCATTTGTCTTCCTCTGGCTTATCTTTTAAGCTTTAACTACAGAATGTGGTTTGTTTCATGATATACCTTAATTTTGTATTCTTCAAAGCAGAGTTAAAAATTATTTAAAATAAGAAAAGCATTATTTTAAAACAAAGATGTGTTTATTCATCCATGCCCTTTCTTTGGGCAAAAGGCCCGAATAGACACATCTCCAAAGAGGACATATGATGGCCAACAGACATCTGAAAAGATGCTCAATGTCACTAATCATCAGAGAAATGTAAATTAAACCACAATGAGATACCATCTCACATTTGTCAGAATGGCTATCATCAATAAATCAACAAACAACAAGTGCTGATGAGGATGTGGAGAAAAGGGAACCCTTTTGCACTGGTGGTGGGAATGCAGACTGGTGCAGCCACTGTGGAAGGCAGTAGGGAGGTACCTCAAAATATTAAAAATGGATCTGCCTTTTGACCTGGTGATCGCACTTATATATGGGAATCCCAGATATATATATGGGAATATATCTGAAGGAACCCAAAACACTAATTTGAAAGAACAAAAGCACCCCTATGTTCACTGCAGTTTTATTTACAGTCACCAAGATATGGAAGCAGCCTAAGTGTCCAACAATAGATGAGTGGATAAAACAACTGTGGTACATTTACACAATGGAATTCTCCTTAGCTATAAAAAGGAAGAAAGTTTAACCTTTTGTAACACCACAGATGGACCTAGAAAACATGCTAAGTGAAATAAGCCACTCGTAGAAAGAGAAATACCATATGATTTTACTCATGTATAGTAACTAATGAACAAACTGAGCTAACAAGCAAAATAGAGACAGGCTCATAGACAGAGAGCAGGTTGACAGCTAAGAAGTTGGTGGGGGTGGGGGATTAGGGGTAGAGGGATTGAGAAAAAGGAAAAGGACTCATGGATAGCAGTGGGGTGATTGTGAGGAAAGGGGGGTATATGGAGAATAAATGGTAATGAAAAAGTACAATAAATAAATAAGTAAAAATGAAAAGTAAAATTCTTATCAGCAACATTTTCTTTTTAACAAAAGAAGTTTGCATTTTATTTAGAAAATGGTTCTTCTCAATTTGGAACATCTATTCAAAATTTAAAAAGATATATACATGCTATTACCCAGCAGTTTCATTTCTAATCATCTTTCTTGCAGAAATAGTTGTACACATGTTTGAGAATTTTCAGACACATCAAGTGCAATGGCAAAAAAACAAACCAAACAACAAGAAAAACCAAAATGACTGTCATTGAGGCAATGGTTAAATAAAATTTGGAGCTCTAGACAATGGAGGAGTATGCAGTTTGTAAAAACAAGCTGTGTGTTCCATCTTGGAAAGTTGTACATGATATATTTTAAGTGAAAAAAACAAGGTGAAGATACCTATAAACAGCACAGCCCTCCTCATTTCCCCCCTTTTTATTTGTAAAAAGGGAGCACTGTGTATATGTGTGTGTTCTCCATGTTGCTAACTGGGTTGTTTTTCTGAGGAGTGTGATGCAGATGTTGGGTTAAGGAAGGACTCTCACTGTATTACTGTGTAATTTCACAGTTTTTCTTCAACAAGCGTACATTCGTATCCAGTGTAGTTAAAAGCAGAAGGAAAGGATAAACAACCAAAAGTAGAAACAGCAATTGCCAGGGTCTCAGTCTCAGACTGGACTCTCCCGCCCCCTCCCCAGAGGGGCAGAACACACCACGGGGTGCGGTGATCCTGCCGGCTGACTAGGATGCCCGACTCCTCCCAGGTACCTGGGTCCCACTGGCTGATTCCTGCCCTGACTTCATTCCCTCCTGCTTCCCAGACCAGTTTGCCTGCCTGGCAGAACCAAGCAGCCTCTCTCTCTGCCTTGGGTGGCCGGTGGTGAGCGTGACCTCAGCCGAGTGTGCACAGCGCACTGGGAGGGGAGCAGGGGCTTGGCTGGGCTGGGCCCTCAGGGACCAGGGGTAAGGATTTCAGAAATTAAGCTGCTGGTTACATCTCTAAGCTGAGCAGGTCTCACTGTTGCCCTCATGGGTGTGGACATCATGCACATAAAGAAGAGACTGGCTCTATCAGTTTCGGTCTTCTGTTTATTTCTCATCGTACTCCACTGCCCAATATCCCAGTGTGACTGTCGATTTTCGTGCAGCGCTCACCATGTGCCAGGCACTGCCAGTAGTTTGTGTATATAACTTCAATTAATTCTCACAGCAGCCTATGAGGTAGGTAATGCTATCACTCCCATTTTATAGATCAGGGAACTGAGGCACAGAAAGATTAAGTACTTTACTCAAAGTCACACAAGTAATAAGTGGCAAAGCCAGAATCTGAACCAAGTGCTTGTCACTCCATTTCATTCTCCTGTGTAGGCTGAACCATCCCACCTCCCCTCCCACCTTCCCTCTTTGAAGTTATAAAGCAAATTGTGGAGACAAAAATGAAACACTACTATGAGTGTATGACTCTCTCTTTTAGGAGAGACATATCTTAGAATTTAAGGTTAATAAGAGAATGATTTTAAAAATAAAATTTTGATAGAAAAGCAGTCCATAAAAATATATCCAGGAACATTTATTTGCTAAATTTTAGGTTTTCACTTTCTTTTTTTTTTTCTGTGATAATATTTACCTGGTGTTTCACTAAAAAACTGCCTCTCAAAAGTTGTCAGCAGAATTTAACACATATAAGAAAAGCAGCATAGCATAGTAGTAAAAACAAGGACTTAAGCCAGACTCCCTGAGTTTGAATCTTAACTTCACCACTCATTAGCTGTGTGACCTTAGGCAAGTTACTTGACCTCTCTGTGCTCAGTTTTCTCATCTGTAAATTTCTTCTTCAGTAAAATATTTGTAGGGCTGTTATGACAATCAAATGAGTGATATTGTTAAGGACTTATATGTACCAGGGTCTGGTACATGGTAAGTGCTATACATGTATTTGTTAAATAAAAAATAATTAAGAACAGCTGTACAGCACAGCCAAACTGTAGAATCTAACCCACTTTTTTTTTTAAGAGGGAGAAAATAATCAAGAAACCCATATTTCTTGAACTTTTCCTCTGGCAGCTAACAATAGCTAGTACCAAGTACAGCCTTTAGAATTTCCAGGTAAGTAAAAATCTCCTTCTAATTCAAGCAGATGATCATGATTCTCAAGAAATGGATTCTGGGTCCACAGAGAGCTGGGCTTAATAACAAATGGGAAACAGGCTCGAAAGACAGCATGCTGGCAGCAAGGTACTGGGCTTCTGGGGCTTGAGGCTTGGGGCTTGGGGACTTTGGAATTCAATGCTCATTCAGAGTTGTTAATGTGGCTATTAGCCTTGAGACTTTTCTGCTTTCACACCATACATGTCCATGTTTTCCTATTTCAACCTTCTACTCATTTCCTCTAAATCTCATACTTTCGGACCTTATCCTGTGTTTCTTTTGTGTTTCACATTTTTAGAGTTGGCATTAAGGTTTTAGTGTCTTTAGGGCATTACAGTCTATATTTCACTGTAACGAACAGGAACAAATCTTAAGATTTCTATCTGCAATTCTTTGCAGCCATTCCCCTATTGATGCTTGCAGCTTCATTTTGCTCTAATTGTCCCCAGTGGTGCGAACAGGCAGGAGCTCAGCCTTCATCAATGGATCCTGAGGCACCACCACCTTTTTCCTGCCTAGAAAATGTAATGGATTATAGGGACAAAGATTAGCCCCTTTTTAACACTGGGCAGGGTTGGGGGGGAAAACTATAATGTTTAAATCCTGGCTTTATCTATTGATCATTGCTATTGTCATGGTCTCTGCTGCTAGTAAGAGGCTCCTCGGGAGGAAAGAAAGAGCAATGGCTACATGAAAACAGCCACACACGTCGAGTTTGCCAAAACCCTTCAGGATCTCTCCAGCTGAAAAGGAGCTATAAAATGTAAAATAGCATCATTAATAAGAAGACTTTTATGATCGTAAATAGAAACCAGTAAAATCGAGCTGCTGGTTCTCTGAGCTTTCCACTGGGTTTCCCTAAACAGCTAGGCTGTGGTGCCCTTCCTCTCCTTTCTCTTTATTGCTCATCTTGTATTCTATAACACATATTTCTGCAATTGCCATAAGCAAGTCATGTAACCCATAGGAATAATCCAGGGAAGGTGATGTCAGTGCAAACAGAGCTGTGTCTGTAAAGAACAGCCATGCACAAACACCCGAAGGAAAGGACTTATAAATCTGAAGTGCTCTGTTAATAGCAAATACTGCCAGTAATTGATAATAACAGTATACATGCAGAGCCCGAAGCTTGTAGGGAACTGTATTTCGGAGTTTTTTTACAAAAACCCAAAGCCATGTAAGTCATATCATAGAGTTGCAGTTAGCTATCCCGGCACAACCCTGTCCCAACACTTAGTGTCTTAAAAAAACAATTGTATCTTTCATGACCCTATGGGGTTGACTGGACCCAGAAGTTTTTTCTGCTCCCTGTAATGCCAGCTGGGGCTGATGTCATCTGGGAGCTCAACTGGGCTGTATTGTCCAAGATGCTTACTCTCATGGCTAACAGTTGGCGCTGGGAGCTCGGCTGGGACAGTGTACCAGAGTCCTTGAGTCTTCTCCATGTGGCCTGTCCGTGGCTCTTGGGCTCTTCACAGCATTGTGCTTGGGTTCCAAGAGGGTGTGTTCCAGGCACTTCCTCAGTCTTTGCTTGTATCTTGCTTGCTAAAATCCCACTGGCCAAAGTCATTCACATGGCTAAGTTCAGAATGTGGCTGTGGACTGTGCAAGGGGATGAATACTGGAGGTTCGTATTGAGATTCACCGCAGTAACAGTAGTCCACTCCCCGGAACTCTTCCGAATTCTGAGCACAAAATGGCAGCCCTAGAATCATGGAGCTACTAAGGACCTTAGAGACTTAAAGCTCAGCTTCTTTGCTCTATAGATGAGCAAACAAAAACCCATAAAAATAATTTACTTACTCAAAACGACAATCCAAACCTGGACCAACTGCTGTAAAAATGACTTTGAGCCAGGCTCTGTGCAGGTGCCGGCTACCAACACGGGCAGGTCCAGCCTCCGGCCTCCCAGAGTCCAGTCTGGCCTCTGAGCCTCCGGCTTCACAGAGCTCACCGTCAAGAGGGCGAGGCTGCACTTCAGTCTCTGCTCGCCTGATGCCACGTTTTACCCAAGGCACTCACTGCCTTCCCATTGTTAATTAAGTGTGTAATGACTATATTAAAGTTGGTTTCAGGCCCTAATTTATGACACAGTGGTTATATTTTAATGTACACTTTATGGTACATTGGAGTCCCTGAATAATCGATGTGTACTCCCTCTAATCCTGCCTGGTTTATAATACTTGGAGAAAATTTTATTATTTGAAACAATTATAAGGATTTATAGTTCTTGAATCTTTGCTTTTGTGAAATATTTTTGCTCGTGTCTACTATTTACATGAAGCTAAGTCTTTTGTCTGGAATACAGTCTCTAATTATCACATTGCTCCTGCGGGAAAATGTAATTTGCTTTTCAATGATCCACTTTATGACATGGTCTCCAGGAATGTGCTGTTCTGTGATAAAAAGCAAGTATAGACTGTATACTCCTGCAACTTCTGGCCAATTGCCTGGCACGGTAGGAACAGTATTTGTGAAGTTCTAATTTTCTTGTTGACATGTGAAATCTGAGCTAAGAAATAATGGCAGGTTTCACTGAGATGGATTTAGGGGATGGAAAAAGAGTGAAAATAGGAAGCAAGAAGGTACTATGGTTTTTTCCACAATCGTCTTGTCGGCAGCTGACTCCTGTCTGTTGTTCACAGTATCTCTTCTTTTTGTCCTTCCTTTCCAGGAATAAAACAGCGGTTACAATAATGAAGGGCCAGTGAAATGAGAGGGAACACCTTGGGGGCTGTGGAATGACGCGGCAGGCTCTGGGTGGTCCCCAAAGGTTTCCAGTTGGAAAGGGCACACTCTCTCAGGGACAGTCCTGCCTCCTTTGGGGGGGAGTTTCCTCATTGCTTTAATCAGGGGTGATGTCTAGTGACTTCCATTTAACACGTGCTTTAGAGGATGGGTATTAACTGAAGTGGAATATTTTTGATGAAAAGCTTCCAGGCCCAGTCAGCTGTTGTATTCCTCACGGATGCTCTAATAATGCTCCTGACTTTGGCTTCCCCAAGCTCTGGCTCCGTCTCCCTTTCTGATATCCTTTACCACTTGGTGCAAATAATAACCAATGCCTCGTGATTAAAAACAAGCACCAAACTAAAAAGTAAAGGAGAATGGAAGAAATTATAATACAGATTCCTCCACCCCTTAATTTGAATACTAGGTATGAATTCTTCCTGAATCCAGAGACCAGGGCCTCCCCCAGGATCCCATTGGGGCTCCTCCTCAGCTACTGGTCTGCAACCTTGGCAGGGGCTTGATTACCTCCCTTCCTTAAGACAGACTTCCACTGTCTTTCCTATCCAAAGTTCAGGGCACGGCACATAAGCCTCCAAAAGAGAGGGTAGAAGAAACATATTCTTCCTCATACCCTGTCTTCACTAGCCCATTTGCCCCATAAATAAAGTCTGTTGGGGGCAAATTCTACCCACACACACAAAAAAACACTTTTCTGTACAGTGAAGTTGCATCTTTGCTGGGGATTAGGTTCTAAAGTCAGTGTGTGAGGCAAAAGCTGTACGAGAAATTAACTTTTGAAACTGCTTGAGGGAGAACCAGCCACATTGCAGGTGGACGCGCCATTCTTAGTGAGCCTAGCAGAGCCTGGCTGGCCCTTCAAGTTTGGAACGGGTCACCATTTCCTCAGCAGAACACCAGCTGAAGTAGCTGTTCAGGGTTTAAGGTTTCCTTCAGCTTCAGAATTCCATTTACTGCAGTAAGATACTCATACTGTTTAGGGCATGGGGACTGCACACTGTGACGGGAAGAGCAGAATCTCAGTTCCTACCCATTCCTGGAGCAGAAGCGCCCACACTTTCTAATTAGCTTCTTGCTCTCTCCCTGGGTCCCTTTCTCTCTCCTTCCCTCTCACAGTGTCTGTAGGGGCAAGACTGTGAATCTCATGCAAGCCTAATGGGATGGTCTCAACATTATTTTGCAAAGTAGTTGAGCATCTTATTGTCAAGAACTTTATATTTCCAGAGATAATATATTTACGCTTACCTTTGTAGGCTCAAAAAGCCCATTAAAACGCTTCGTTTTTTACCACCAAAACACAGAAGCAATATACTTTCAAATGTAAATTTAAACTGCAGTCTGTAGAGAAATAGAAAGTCTGCTGGCAGTTTGAAATATGGCCCCTTTGCTCACTCTAGCTTTCAGTCATAGATACGCAGGCAGAGATTAGCCCTAGTCCATCTAGAGTACCTAATTACAGCCCCCTCCCCTCTCAGCGTCTCCACTTGGAAATTTTGACCCGTCTCTTGATTTTTATGCCAAACTTTCTTCACACAAACTTGGCTCTAATCCTTTAAACAACCATTGGACTTCCGTGGAATGTCTGTCTGGCCCCTTCTTCCTCCTTCACTCTCCCTCCGCTGAGCCTTCCCAACCTTTAACCCCTAGATCAAGACCCGTAAGCCACTCTTGACCACATTCTTTAGTTTTCTCTCCCCCTCTCAGTTATTGTACCCCAAGATGTCCTTATAGGATGTCCTTCTGTTCAGCTAACATTAAGTGTGTCCTATGTATGTGCTAGGCACTGTTCTAAGGATTATTACTATATTAGCACATGTACTCCTAACAATAAGCTTATAAGGTAGAGGTAGACACTATTATTTTTCTCATTTTACAGATGAGGAAACTGAGGTTACAGAGGTCATTTGATTTGCCTGAGGTCATGTGGTTAGTTAATGCTAGAGCCAAGATTCAGACCCAGAAGATATGATGCCAAAGTCTGTACTTTTTTATTTACATTTATGTTTTTTAATTGTGTACTTTCCTATTACCATTCAGTCCCTCATAGTGCTCCCCCATCATCACACTGTTTTCCATGTCCACAAGTCTAAAGCCTGTTTTTAATCACTGTGTTATACCATTTCCCACTCAGTCCTCAGTTCTCATGTATTTCTAGCTGTCTTTTTATATTTTTTAAGATTTTATTTATTTATCTTTAGAGGGGAAGGGAAGGAGAGAGGGAGAGAAATATCAATGTATGGTTGCCTTTCATGCATCCCCTGCCAGGAACTGGCCTGCAACCCAGGCATGTGCCCTGACTGGGAATTGAACTGTGATCCTCTGGTTTGCAGGCCCATGCTCAATCCACTGAGCTACACCGGCCAGGGCTCTAGCTGTTTTTTTAAATGGAGTGCCATGCATCAACAAGGAACTCAATGAGTATTTGTTGGATGATAAACTGACAAAACCCAAAATATAGATCCTTATAAATTAAATGATTCCCTGGATATATTTCAGGTTTACCAAAAGACCTCTATTGTTTCTCTTCAACACAGTGATGACAGTTTACAGAGTGCTTGAATATGATTTGATTCTCACAACACCCCTGCAGTGTGAATGGGGTACATATTATGCTATTTAATAGCTGGGAAAACAGAGACAGACACGAAGGTCAGTTGCCTCCGTCTCACTGAGCGCTAAACTTGACCCAGGACTCAATGCTCATGGTTTCTAGTCCTACAATATTCCACTTCAGATTCTGCCCACGTCTGGCTCAGTCTTACATAAGACGTCTGGCTCTGGGTTCGTCCATCAGTGAAACCAGGGTGTTCTGTTGTAAATGGATATAAATGTGACCTTGGAAGGGCTCGGGTTGGGGAAGGACACATTCCATTCACACATTGGACCCAATTTAAGAGGAGGACAATCCCCTCATGATGACCATCATGGAAACAGGGTTAAATGAATACCATGTTATTTAATGATACCTTCATCTATTGCTGAAAACCCAATGACGGGAAACAGAAAAATATCAGAAAATATCAGAAATAATTTTAGAAAAAAAATATTTTAAAATGGAGGAGTTAGATACAGAATGGAAATCAGAGGATTTTTTTTTATTTTTGCAGGATAAGATAAAAAAGAGGAAATATTTGTTCTAACAAATGAAAATCTGACTCAAGGCCAGAATTTGAGCGGGCAGGTCTCGTTTGGAAACTCCTCTTGTTTACCATGTAGGTTGCTCCCCTTTGTGGGGCAGATGCTTATACAAGCATTACCAGCGTCGTCAATAACACTGTAACATTTGCCTTCCATCCCTTTGCTGCTCAGGGAACATGTTGGGTTGCGGCACATTTAGCTTTGCCATTTACTTCACAGATCGCAGCTGTGTGGTGCTACAACTAAGTCGATTTTACTGAGAATAAAAATTGAAGAAAAAAATTCTCCTAACAACCTTTCTAGTAATCGTAGGCCTGAAATACTTTGGAATGTTTTTTTTTTTCTTTAAACAACTTGGTTTCAGTACAGTGATGCTTCAGTAAGAATCTTCCTGCAAATTTAATTCAAAAGGGAAGGCTTTGTTGTTATTAAACACAATGGCAGTTTGTACATCTCCACATCATTATGTTGCTTCTCATTATGGTAATTCATTTGCTTCTGCTTTGTATGGATATCAAATAAAAATCACTCTCGCTCCTGGCAAGTGATTGCCATTACAGAGACACTCTGGGAGCACAGCGAAGCGGTGCTTGGTGTCATAGCAAACACAATTAGCAAAACGGCATCCAGGGTGGCTTTATGAAGTTGCCCTGTGGTGAGCCTCTGTGTTTTTTATTTAGCAGGGCTGTAGGTGACTAGGTTTTGCCATGTGCCTTCTCCGTTTTCATCTTTGTACGATTTTCTATTCAAGTGGAATAGTGTGAGGACTTTGTGGATTTTACTTTCTTCTTTTTTGTGTTTTTCTGGACTTTTCCTCAGCACTTGCTAGACTCAGAGAGCCCTGGGGTTATTCTGCCTTCCAAGGAGCCCACATTTCTCTAAAAAGGGTCAATCATAGGGTGGCCAAATGTCTACTCTGATATCACTGCGGATTTCTTGCTTTTCATTTTTATTGCTCTTTATTGCCACTAATCAACAATTTGAAAGGCACCAAGTTTTGTATAAAGTTAAAATAAAACTTTAAAGGTCATTGTTAACTGCCTCTGTATTAATAAAAACCATTTACATTCTTTTGCAATGAATAAATTTGAGGTGGGACTTCAACTATGGCCTAGGTATCTCCTTCAGTGATTAGCTTAGATGGAATGGATGGCACCTGCTGCCTCTTTAAGACAAACACTGACATGGGGCTTGGCAGCATCATAAAGAGAAAAAGGGTCTGGATGCAGCTGGAGTGGTTCTTCTCTGGGGAAGCACAGGGTTGGGCAGGTGTTTATGGTCACCCTCACTCAACCTTTCCCCTTCATTTTCCTTGTTCTAGAAAGAGTTTCCTGGTGCCTCCAGGCAGAGATGGTCACTCTGACCTTGAGGCCACTGTAACATACCTTATGAATCATCACCTTAAAAACCATCTAACTTTTGTCTTCTTTTCCTATCCTCTTCCTTTACCCCTCCCCCTTCTACTTTTCTGCTTCCTTCCTGGTAAGAAAATTAATAGCCTGTGCTGTGGGAATAATCCCATTTTATCTACAAGATATGACTCCACCATTGGTCAAAGTTAATCGGGGAGCTCAAATTTCTCCTCCAAATAATTAGTTTAGGTATGGGCTTGAGACACATTCCTGACAACTGAGACATGAGGAGGGAGTCTACTGAGACATTTCTGGAACAGTTTTCCTCTCTTATTAAAAGAAAGAAAGAAAATGCCTTTTTTCCTGCCCTTGTGGACTGTAGCTATGGAAGAATGTGATGCCTGGAGCTGTGGCAGCAATGTTGTGACAATTAGAGTCAACCGTAAAGATACTAGTCAACATGCTGAGAATGATCATGTGCAAAGGTGGAAATAATCCGGGTTTTTAATGAACTGTTGAGCTTCTTTTGGATGAGATAACAAATGGCTTTCATTTAAGGATTTCTTAGGTTTTCCCATATTTGTAGCCAAAACCACCATAGCTGGTACACTACGACTCTACTTTGTACCTTTGGAAATGGTCTTATTGGAAGGTGTTGCTATGATTCTTTTCAGGGCTAACGTCTTGATTAGAGAGCAATTTCTTGAGGGTAGAGCTCATTCATTTTGTAGTCCCTGGCACATAGCATACAACCTGTTATGTACAGGTGCTCAACAAATGTTTGTTGGATACACATTATATACAAAGAATTCTCATTGTAAGGCATGCCAGACACTGCCTGAGCACTTCTTCATATTTTAGCCCAGACCTGTCAAAAAAGGAAGGAAAGTCCATTGGAAGTTCTCTCACACATAAGCAGAAGTGGGATGTAATCCACTTTCTGTGCTATCTTTTCTGCTGCAATTGGTCAATGTTTTTCAGATGAGCTACACCCAAGAACACTTTGCTTTTGTATCTTCTTAACAAAATATGTTCTTGTATCATTATTCTTTTTAAAAAATATATTTTATTGATTATTCCATTACAGTTGTCCTATTTCCCCTTCTTCATTCCCCTCCATGCTGCACACCCCTCCCCCACCATCCCCCCTTTTGTTTATGTTCATGTGTCACAAGTTCTTTAGAATCTATATTTTCCATACTATTCTTGCACTACCCCCTGTCTATTTTCTACCTACCGTCTATGCCACTTATTCTCTATACCTTCTCCCCCCTTCTCCTCCTCCCACTCCCCTGTTGCTAACCCTCTATGTGATCTCCATTTCTATGGTTCCACTCCCGATCTAGCTGTCTGATTAGTTTGCTTTTCTTTTAGGTGTGGTTGTTAATAACTGTGAGTTTGCTGTCCTTTCACTGTTCATATTTTTTATCTTCTTTTTCTTAGATAAGTCCCTTTAACATTTCAAAAGTAATGGCTTTGTGAGGATGAACTCTTTGAATTTGATCTTATCTGAAAAGTACTTTATCTGCCCTTCCATTCTAAATGAGAGCTTTGCTGGATAGAGTAATCTTGGATGTAGGTCCTCGCATTTTATGACTTGGAATATTTCTTTCCAGCCCCTTCTTGCCTGTAAGGTCTCTTTTGAGAAATCAGCTGACAGTCTGTGGAAACTCCTTTGTAGGTGACTGTTCCCCTATCTCTTGCTGCTCCTAGAATTCTCTCCTTCATTTTAACCTTGGCTAATGTAATGATGATGTGCCTTGGTGTGTTCCTTCTTGAGTTCAACTTCTTTGGGACTCTGAGCTTCCTGGATTTCCTGGAAGTCTATTTCCTTTGCTAGATTGGGGAAGTTCTCCTTCATTATTTGTTCAAATAAGTTTTCCACTTGTCGCTCTTCCTCTTCTCCTTCTGGTACCCCTATAATTTGGATATTGGAATGTTTAAAGATGTCCTGGAGGTTCCTAAGCCTCTCCTCATTTTTTTGAATTCTTATTTCTTTATTATTTTCTGTTTGGTCATTTTTTCTTCCTTCTGGTCCACTCTCTTGATTTGAGTCCCAGTTTCCTTTCCATCACTATTGGTTTTCTGTGCATTTCCCTTCGTTTCAATTAGTTTAGCCTTCATTTGTTTCTCTAATTTGTGACTAAAATCAACCAGTTCTGTGAGCATCCTGATCACCAGTATTTTGAACTGTGCATCTGCTAGGTTAGCCAGATAGTACATCTCTGTGTTTAGCTGGATAGATGCACCAGTATTTTGAACTGTGCATTTGATAGGTTAGCTGATAGTGCATCTCTTGGTTGCCTTAAAATTATTGACTCTGGGGCTTTGAGCTGTTCTTGAGCCATATGTTTTGGTCTATTCGTGCCTGTTATGTATGAGGGGCAGAGCCTTAGGTGTTCATGAGAGTGGGGCGACCCAGTTGTTGGGTTGTGATGCTGTATGTGGGGACAGGGTCAAAGAGGGGCAACAGCATTTGTTCTGCTCTCTTGAATTTCAGTCCTCTCTGCTGCTTCCCGCAAGCAAACCTGGCCCCCTGGTGCTGGCTCCCAGGTGTGTGGGCCTGTGCACCCTCTAGGACCCTGTGGGTCTCTTCAACAAACTCTCTGTGAGCCCGGGAGCTTCTCCCAGCACCTCAACCCCAAAAGTTTTTTCAATTGGTGCTTTTAGGCTTTAATTCCTGTCACTGGGGCCCTAGCCTGCATGGTCTCACTGCTCGCTCCTTCACTTGGTTTGTCTGTGTGCAAATGTGTGACCACGGTCAGCCAGCCGCCTTGTGCCCTCACTGGGTCCACCTGTTGCCACCCCACACCTGGGATTTGTCAACTGCCGTCTGCATGTCTGGGTCTGCCAGCCACCTTTTCCTGCGTGACCTCGCTCCGCCAGCCACTGACTCCGCCCCTCTTACCCGTCTGGACAAATGGTTTGTTGTTGTCAGACTTCTGTACATTTCAATTTTCTGTGTTTTGGCTGCACTTTTGTTACTAAAACTCTGTTGTCTTTAAACTTGGTTGTGGGAGGAGGCACAGTGTGTCCACCTATGCCTCCATCTTGGCCAGAAGTCCTCATTATTCATAAATAAAAAATTTATAAGTATATTTTAACCATTATTCAGTTAATATCTAAAGGAATCCCATGATTCTTCCCTCCTAGAAAGCAAAATACTAAAAAAGAGGAAATCTGAATAATTACATTCTAATTTGTCAGGATTCCTAAAATTTGCATATGTATGTATAGGAAATTCATTTTTCTTTCCTGATGAATGTTTTTACTCTTTAAGTATGCTTTATTGATTATGCTATTACAGCTGTCCCATTTTTTCTCCCCTTTATTGCCCATCCACCCTGCATCCCTCCTCCCACCAGCATTTGCTCCACTTAGTTCATGTCCATGGGTCATACATGTAAGTTCTTTGGCTTCTCCTACATTTCCTATACTATTGTTAACCTCCCCCTGTCTAATTTGTACCTACCAATTATAATTCTCATTCTCTGTACATTTTCCCCTTTCTTCTCTATACCCCTCTCTGATAACTCTCCATGTGATCTCTATTCTGTGATTCTGTTCCTGTTCTAATTGTTTACTCAGATTGTTTTTGTTCTTCAGGTTTAGTTATTGATAGTTGTGAGTTTGTTATCATTTTACTGTTCATATTTTTATCATTTTCTTTTTCTTAGGTAAGTCCCTTTAACATTTCAAATAATAAGTTCTTGATGATGATGAACTCCTTTAACTTGACCTTATCTGGGAAGCACTTTCTGTGCCCTTCCATTCTAAATGATAGCTTTGCTAGATAGAGTAATCCTGGTGTAGGTCCTTGCCTTTCATGACTTTGAATACTTCTTTCTAGCCCTTTCATACCTGTAAGGTCTCTTTTGAGAAATCAGCTGATAGTCTTATGGGAACTCTTTTGTAAGTAACTGTCTCCCTTTCTCTTGCTGCTTTTAAAATTCTTTCCTTATCTTTATTTAATCTTGGGTAATTCAATTATGATGTATCTTTGTCTGCTCCTCCTTGGTTCCAATTTCTTTGGGATTCTCTCAGCTTTTGGATTTCCTGGAAGTCTATTTCCTGTGCCAGATTGGAGAAGTTTTCCTTCATTATTTTTTCAAATAAGTTTTCAATTTTTTGCTCTTACTGTTCTTCTGGTAGACCTATGATTCAGATGTTGGAACATTTAAAGTTGCCATGGAGGCTCCCAAGCCTCTCCTCATTTTTTCTGAATTCTTGTTTCTTTACTCTGTTCCAGTTGAATGTTTATTTCTTCCTTCTGTTCCAAATCATTTATTTGAGTCCCAGTTACAAGAAACTCATTTTTATACAGAACACAAGTAGTTAAAGTTACTGCCCTTTGTGGGAACCTGTATTTTACTTTTGCGAAGAGAGGAAAATGACAAGTAGACAAGCTAACCTGAAATTGATTTTCTTAAAACTTTCCAGTTTATGTCATTAGGATGTGTGCACATCCAGCTCAATGTTCTAACTTTTTACAACTACAGTACATGCCAATTTTAGGTTGGTGATGAATTTATTTTTAAAACGAAGTAGTGTTTAGAAAAGGGGTTATTCCCAGGCAGTTCCTTAAAAGCCCATTTGAGCATAACCTGTCCACATGAGAGGAAAGAAAAGGACAAAGAATGATTGTGGTAATTTGCAGACCCAGGTGCACATGCAACCCTGTGCCCAAGTCAGTGTTGTGGGCAGGCCTGGAGACCAAGGGGGGCTTTCCCTTTCTGCTCCCACCTCTTGGAATTTTCTTTAAAATTAAAAAAAACTTTTTATTTTGTTATGCAAAAGTTTTTATTATGTGTTTTTATTTTTACTTACATTTTGGGATTGAGTTTCCCTTTTCATGATAGCCTTGCTTCCTGCCTTGCCTCCTGTCTCACCCCTGCACCAGGACGAGACTGGGTGTTGGGTGGAAGCAGACACAGAACAGAGAGAGGAGGTGAAACCTGGCCGCTCATGCCCCTTTGCTCCTGTGGCCCAGCTGGAATGTCTGCATCTGTATTTCCATATACCCACAGCCCCGCATGAACTCTTCTCCTTGCCTCTCTCTCAGGTCCTTTCTGTTTTATCTTCTTCAATATGCACTGTACCTGTGCCTTATACCCATTTCTCTGAAAGTCAGGAGAAGCTCACATCCATCCATTCAGCACAATCGGAACATCAGTCAGGGTCCATGGGTAATGGTGGTGGGGCAGGGCTGGTCCTTCCCTTTCTCTGTTGGTTCCCTGGCTGCCTCTTCCCTGGTGTGTGAGCAGAGGAATGAGGATACTGCTGAATATGGATGCACACCTTGCTCAGGGCCACAGTGTTGTGCTAATTCTGCTTTGCGTAAAGGCCTTGGACTAAGGGAGTGAGGTGAAGGCCCATCATCTGCTCATGAAGCTGTGTGCCCCGGCATAGATCTCTTACGCATAGAAAAGCAAGGTGCTTTCCACAGTGGTAGCAAAAATCTGCATTCCCATTAATAATTAAAAATGAATCTACCTTTGACACAATGATTCCACTTCTGGGAATATATCCAAAGGAATCTAAAACACTAATTCAAAAGAACATAAGCAACCCTATGTTCATTGCAGCATTATTTACATTCACCAAGATTTGGAAGCAGCCTGAGTGTCCACTAATACATGAGTGGATAAAACAACTATGGATAATATTTACACAATGGAATACTACTCAGTTATAAAAAGGAAGAAAATTTTACCCTTTGTGACAGCATGGATGGACCTGGAGAACATTATGCTAAGTGAAATAAGCCAGTCAAAGAAAGACAAATACCATATGATTTCACTCATATGAGGAATCTAATGAACAAACTGAACTAACAAGAAAAATAGGGACAGCCTCACCGATGGAGAGCAGATGACAGCTACTGTGTGGGGGGTGGGATTTAGGGGGTAGTAGGATTGAGCAAAAATGAAAAACAATTCATGACCATGGACAATGATGTGGTAGTTGCTGGTACAAAAGAGGACTAAATGGTACTGAGAAAAATACAACAAAGATTAAATCAATAGAATAAAAATCTAAGGAAAAGGAAAAGAAAAAAGAAAAACAAGGTGCCTTGTTCTAGCTTTTGCAAAGGCTCTGGAATGACTAGCAGAGCCCTGACCCCATTGCTGTGAACCAGAGACTGGCCTTGGAATGCATGAGAGGGGCTGATGGCTTCTGCCAGGGCTTTCCAGACCAATGCAATTTATACCATGACAGAGGTATACAATGTTCTATTTTGAAGGGCCATGTAGGTCTCAAAAACCAGCGTGGGAGGGAGAGAGGTGGGAACTTAATTTTTTGTGGTGATTTAGTCTTTTGTAGCATGCAGTAGAAGTACCCAAAGACAGAGGCCATGCTCTGTTTCTTTTCAACTCTTCTTTCTACATAGCCCTCCCTTTGGAATTCCCTAGTCCAGAGTCACCAGCCCCTTCCCAGGGCAATTTTTATTCCCCCCTTCCACAGGAGAAATATTTTCAGACCTCTCCCCCCAACACCTCTTGTGTCTCACACAGTTGTGAGCCTCAGGCTTTTGTTGGATGAAAACAGCACCTCTTCTTCATTTGGTCATTGTCAACTACATAGGGTTGGAGTGCTGGTCCCTGTCCCATGAATGGAGGGCGCTCCAGTTCTAGTTTTGTTTTTCCACGAGCAAGAGCTTCCCTCACTATTCTAAGAACCCAGACCCAATTGCCAAGCCTAGCATTGATGTTGTAGTCTCATATTAAGATAGCATGTTTTTGTTGTTAGCATGACTTTGACATTTTTTATTTTAAAGCCATAATCACTGATATTATTGTGCTGAGGAACATTTGATATTTTAATGCCTTATTTAACATGGGTCATCACCACACATCTGTAAATGGCTTTCTCTTTGCCATTCATTGCTTCCAGTACTGATTATATTATTTATTATTTTGAACCTTCTCTTACCTCCAATAGAAAGTCAACATGAGTTCTAGTTTATCAACTCATTCTAGTATCAACTTTTTGACCCCAATATAAAGATGAAAATGGAAAGTTGGACTGACATATTAGGGCACTTGTTTATCCCTGACATTCCCCTATCTCCATTGGTAGGAAAAACTTTGAAACATATGTACATTTCCAAAGGAGAGGAGGACGGTCAGACTGGCACCAAGAATGAAGGAGAAGCTGAAGAGGAGAGGGGCAGGAGAGAGCTGACCACCCTTTATGTCCTCTTCTCCTCCTATCCTAATCCTCTCCAGCTCTTTCCCTTTTCTTTGTCTTTGATCTTTCTTGCTGTCTTCTCTAAGCTGCTCCCAGTTTTTTCCCTTTTTCTCCTCCCTTCCCTCAGTAGCACCAGAACTTCTCAGAAGCCAAGTGAAAAGCTGAACACAGGGCTTTTGAGATGGTTCTTGCATGTTCTGCAATGGCAATTAGGAAGGTGTGGTTGGAGGGTAGGGAACCTTATGGAAGCACCTAGAAGGGACATGGTCTTACTCTCCTTACCACCCTGCCTGGGGCCAGTCTCCATACATAAGAAGTGCAGACAAGTTGAGCAAGGGTGATTAGGAACTGCCTAGACTATATGACGATAACTGATATTGTTGATGGGAGCCTGTAATTTTGTCCCTCCCTTCCCACATCTTTCCCCTTCCACTCTAATCACTTGCTGATCTCTGTCAATTATACCTCCTAAAATCACCAATCCCCCATTAATGTACTTAGTTCTTAAAAACAAGCAAGTCAACTGTCTGAATGTGGATTCCCCATCAAAGCAGAACACAAGAAAAAGACTTGAATAAAGGTATAGTTGCCTGAAACAACAGCAAGGGAGTAAGGGGAGTGAGAGAGGGTATGAAAAGCTGACGTAAGTGTGTATTATTAAGATTTCCATGGTGGGCAATGGTGCACAATTTCTCTGAGAGGCCTACAGAATGCCTCCCAGGACTGCCCATGTGCAGGATGGGTATTTCTACCAGTTTCCGTCTCCTACAGGTGAAGGTATCTCCAGAGATGTTAACCCCAGGCTGACCTGCATTGTGGGGCTAAACAGACTCCTGGCGCATTGGAGAAGGCCCTGAGGCAGGAAGAGGAATGAGATACAGCACGTTGAGGTGGCGTGATGCCAGGGTGAGGTGAGTCTGGACTCTCACAGAAGCTGTCCACCATGGTTATGGCTGAACTCAGAAACAGGCTGATGGTGTGTGTCAGGGAGCACCAAAGCTATCTGTTACATGACCAATGAAGTAAAAACAAGGGGTCTTAAGGTTTGTTTTTAACTCTGGCCTGAAATACATTCTCTCTAACAACCAGGTGACAAAGAAAATGTATGATCTGTTACTGTTTTGCTCTCAATCTCTCTACATGCTTTTCTGGAAGATTCCTAATCAATTACAGACTGTTTCAACCATAGTTGATTTCCATTTCCAAAATCAAAGTAAAAAAGTAATTAAGGAATACAAATATTACAAAATAAACTTTAGAATGTAACAGTACATTTTAATTTCTATGAGCCTACTTTATGTTATTTAGACAAGAGAAATAAAGCAAGGCAACAATATACAAAAGGACTTCATTTTTAAAACCACATTTAAGTACAGTGACTGTAATGAGAAAGGTTGAGGTTTGCTGGTGTGGTAAAAGAGGGAGGAGTGGGGGGGCTCAGCCATCCGAAGAAGGTAAGGACAAGGTGAGGGAAGTGTATGCAAGAAGTGATGAGTCCTCAATGCCTCTGGCTTGTAGGCTTTGACATCTGAGCCCAACTTCTATCACGAGGACAAGGAAAACTTCTATATGGAGGAGAGAGATGTGGTTGGTTGATTGGAAGAGATAGAAAGATTTTTTGTTTAATAAAAAAGAAGAGAAAGAAACAAAGAGAATTGAAAATAATTTATTGCTCCCTTGCTTTGTGATAGCCCAACACGCAGTTCTTCCCACCATTTGGAGTTTTCAGGCTCCTCTGAATCAGAGGCAGGGCTTTCCCTATACTGTGGAGAAGGAAGCGTCTGGCAGATAATTCTGAACATGGGAGAGCAGTCCTCATGAGAGGCCCAGGCTGCTGACAGCACTGTGGTGCGTGTTCAGAGCTAAGGCTGTTTCTTTTTTGGTTATCTGAAAACATTATTTTTAAACTGTAAAAATAAATACAAATTCCTATGAAGGAGCCTTTTCAAAAAAAGCATGGAATAGGAATTCAAATGTGCATGTGCATGTGGGTCATACCTGTCCCATCCACCCATTCTCTCCATGCCCACGGCAGCTCCAGTCTCCTCTCTGTTTGCTGTCACCACACTAACTAGTTTAGCTTGTCAACAGCTCTTCCCTGGATCATGGCTTTTAGTCTTTTCTCTAAAATATTTCTCTCACATAATTTTATAATAGAGATTTTTCTAAGAAGAATATGATATTATGGTATATCCTTGCTTAAATCCTTCAAGCTCTCATGGTTGCTCTTAAGATGAATTCCAAACTTCTTAGCATAAAATAATTCTTAGGATTATAAAGATAGAAAACATATCTATCTTCTCACCATATGTCTTCAAACACAGCACACTGACTGTGAAATAGTAGGACTTAGTGCATTTTTTATTGTTAGCTACCTTTCCAAGCTAACTTTAGCTCCCTAGGACATCTTCCTTACAGGAAGTGACTGGAGCATCCAGGCCATTTATATCTAGAAAATTAAATTTCTGTGACCACTGTGGAAGAGGAAAAGAGAGATGAAGGGTTGTACAAGGACTTTTCACTTTCTCAGGTAAGAAGACCACATATCAGTTGGCCAAACTGATGTATAGTTCTAGCCTAGCTGCAAGGGAATCTGGGAAAGGTTCTTTTCCTGTGTGCTCAGGAAGAGGAAAATGAAAGGGAACTTGGATATTATGTGGCATTGAATCTGCCACAGAGTTAATTAATGATGAACAACCTATTCTTTGGAAAATGTACTATTCCTATTGTGATAGCCTTGTTTGAGCCATGAAGGTTGGATTTCAACCTCTAAGTGGGTATGAACAGTACCCCGAAGGTCTTGGCTGTTTCCACTCTCAGTCTTGCTTGTGGAAGAAGAATGGGCTTTAACATTTGGGCAATATAGAACCATTTTCATTATTTGGGCCAGAGGATTAAGAGCCCATGACCACTGGGTGGCCTAGAGATTCCATCACAGGTATTGGAAAGAAGAGCACAAAAGGAGTTGATCCCTTCCTTATGCTGGAGTCATCTGAGAGCAAGGCTGGGACTCTGCAGTTGGTTTTAGGGTTTGTGAGCTCTAGGAGGAGCAGCTGCAATGGGAGAGTAGAATATTCTTAGTGTTCATTTCCATACACCCAAACCTTCTCTGTATCTTAGACTAATCTCAGCTGTACCTTTAGGGCAATTGGAGAGAACTGTTTATGCTTGGATAGAATCTGCACAGAGTGTGCAGTTTCGGGGAACACATTCTGTGATGACACAAGGAGACATGAACGCTCTGGTATTGTAGGGTTGGAGGGCAGATTGGGGAAAAAGAACAATCAACCACTAGGACTGATTTGTAAAACATGTATGTACAAATGGTCTAAAGAGCCCCAGAAATTACTTGGATTGGAGAAACCTACAGTAGGTTATGATTTCCTTTTGTTATGGACGTTTGAGAGCCTAGTGTCACTATGGTTAGGACATGAAAAGATATGACCTTATTTTGTAACTTAGTGGTGAAGCAGGACATTTAAGTTACAAATATAGTGAATGTTAGAAGAGTATTTCACAGCCTGTGCTGACATACATTAGCCTTGACTTTTCTCTTCTGATAATAGAAATTACACTTAGCAAAAGAGATAGAAAAGCACTTTGGAAGAGAAGTTGAATAATATTACTCATCATTGTTAATGATAAATAGTAGCCAGAACAATGACAATGACAGCAAACTTACCATGACAATAATAAACACTGCAAACTTATTTGTTCTTGCTATTTCCTGGATGCCCACTTTTCTCATTTTAATCTTTGTTTTGCTTTTAAAATTATCTAACTCATTTTAGTGTCAAATTCAGTTGCTACATTCATCAACTTGGAAAGCCTGTAGCCTTGGACAAAAGTGTCATTCAATACGTTTGATATATTCAGCTCTGCATCAGTAACCTATTTGCAAAATTGTCCAATTTGCAAGTGACACTTTTGATTCACCTGACTTTCCTTTTTCTAGCATAGTAAAATTTGAAGGAATTCAAGAGGTGCTGGGCACTAGTCACCAAGGAGAAAGGACAATAAAGGGATGTGTGAAGTACTCAAGAGAAAATTGTTGCACATCATTAGTAGCTGAACAGAATGAAAAGCCCCGTGGACCTGAACTTCAAACAAAAGGCAATGACATCTGGAGGGGAATGAAAACTTGTAAAGTTTTTAGTGTTAACTGGTCAATTTAGATTTTTCAACTTTTTAACATAATTTATTCTAATTATTTAAGTATGCCTATTCATTGTAGAAAATTAAAGAGCACATTTAATATAAAAATGTAAAGAACAAAGAAAATAATTACCCATAATTCTGCCATTGAAGAGAATTATCATTTTTATTTTTATATAATTTTTCCAATTCTTTTTTCAGTGTGTATATAAATTGTTATTCTTATTAGTGTTGTAATCTTTACAAAAAGGAAATAATGTTTATACGAAATGGAAATTCTTATGTTAAAAAACATAATTGCAGGTTGAACTCCCACTGTAAATTTGTGACCTAACTTTTTAACATACCTATTGAATCTCTTTTATTAATTGAATTTATTGGGGTGACATTGGTTTGCAAAAACAATACAGATCTCAAGTGTACGACTCCGTGAAGTGTCACCTGCACGCTGCATTGTGCACCCATCACCCCAAGCAAAGTCTTTTTCCATCCCCATTTATCCCTCCTTTGTCTATCTCCATCGAACCCCACCCCTCTTTCCCTCTGGCTATCACCACATTGTTGTCTCTGTTTCTGTGTATTAGATTCCACATATAAGTGGACTCATATGCTATTTGTCTTTCTCTGACTGGCTTATTTCATTTAGCATAATAATGTCCATGTCCACCCATGTTGTCACAAAAGGTAGAGTCTCCCCCTTTTAATGGCTGAGTAGTATTCCATTATGCAAATGTAGCATGAATCTGTTTAATGTAAGGTATTATCAAACATAATGGAGAGCCCACCCTGGCATCAAAGACCCTATTACAGTATGAAGAATGAATCAAGGCAGATAAATGGTCAGTTAAATGAATGAATACTTATTGAGAAATTGTAATATGACTAGTACTGCCTCAGGTAACAAAGTTGTGGACATAAAGAAGTAAAGTCCTGAATCCTGGGAACAGTCTCATGGAAGACAAGGGACATGACTTAGACACAGTGCAATAAGGAAAGATCCCAGCCATTGTTGCAAAAAATAAGTATCTCAGGAATTCAGAGGAGGGAGCAATCATCACAAGCTAAAGCCACAAGGAGCATTTTATTGGAGAGTTGATTTTTGAGCTGGATCCTTTGAGGATGGAAGGGATCAGAAAGAAAACTGAATGAGGAGACAGAGCACCTCAGCCACCTCCTCTCCTCGACCTCGACAGCCTAACAGAAGCTATGGACCAGGAGGATTGAGGGAGAACCAGGGCTAGCAGGAATGATAGCAGGAGAAGCTTCCCCTGCTGGCGGGGGAGACACAGGTTCAGTTACAGTAGTCCAAGGCCAATGCTGCTTCTGTATTGTCCAATCCTAAACTGCAAAAGAGTAAGCTCCTTTTTTGAATGTGGGTCCCAGCAGTTTTAATGAGTGATCCTTTGTTTGTAATATGGTCTTATTTCTTAAACGGAACAGAATTATTTTCTTTCACAATATTTCATGGGCTTAGACCCACAAGAAACTACAAGGATGATTGCAATCTTGTCTCACCACTTAATTTTAAACTTGCAATACTTTTCTCTTTCCTTGTATGAGTTAATTCCAAGAAAAGGAACACCTAGTAATATTCAATTTTCAGAAACTCTTTTTTGAGATGATCCATGAGAGAGACCCACGTCAATTTAAACATGTGATTAGAACACATTACTGCAAGTCTTACAGAATGAACAGTAACTGAGAGCATAGGTGTCAGATTCTGCCACTGTCCAGCTGTATGGTCTTGGATAGGTTATTTGATGTTTTTGAGCTTCAATTTCAACATTTGTGCCAAAGGGAAAATAATCTCCACTGCATGGTGTTATTGGGAGGATTAGGTGAGATACATACAAGTGAAATTTCTTCTGGCATAAGAAATGTGCTTAATTGATGGTAGCAACTACTATTACAGATACAGAATAATACATAAGGCGACTTCCTCACAGCTTGCTGCTGGGTTACTTAAGGATTAGAACTGGCTGCAAAGTGTAGTAATTCGAATGTGCTGCAAATTCCACTGGAGCAGTGTTTAAAGCTGTGGTTAGGCCAACATAAGCACAAGAATGGTATAAACTCTTAATGAGTAAGCATTAAGCTGTTGAACATAAACACCCTGTGTTCACAACCTATTAGATGGTCAAGGAAACTCAGCCACCCTCAAAGCATTGTTTATCCTTTAGCATGAGAAGTGTTTATTTCTCATCTTCAGTATTACAATAGGGAGACATTTTGAAGTTATACTTCAATGAGAATGTAAAGCATTGGTTTATGTTGCAGATGAAGGGAAAACAAATATTGTATCTATTAGATATCAGATGAGCTGTTTGGAAATATAGAACTTTCACCAGTGTTATTGCCAGATGAAGGACCAGTGCACCAATACAGAGATGGGTGGCAGAATTTCTTATATGTCCTGGACTCTTGCCTTTATACATGCTCTTCTATTTGCCTGGGTACATCTGTGATAACTACCACTTCCTGCTAAAAAATCTGGCCACCTCCTGTTTACCTTTCAGGTTAGCTTCTCTGATCCCCCAAATCTTGGTGTTGGGGCCTCTTGTGTGTGTTTTCATAGCACTTTATTCTTTAGTTAATGTCAACCTTTTCACATTTTTGGAAGCTAAATCATGGGAATGAGGCTGAATAGTACAAACAGTTTATACATTTATATTATAAATATTTAGTATAAAAACTAAAAATAGATTTAAAAAAGGATTCTTCTCCTTAAAGCCCCAGGTGTCTCTAGCTTTTAGTAAAATGCAATTTCTACCGCTCAAAAATAGGTAAGATTACAATGTTTCCGGCAGCTTCATCAGGCCTGTTCCCATTCCTTCAGAAGTCTGCTTTTAAGTGTGACAGCAGTATAGGTTCCAGATGGTCTGTGTAATTCAAGTAAATCATGCATGCCATATCACAAAACATAAAAAGTGAATTTGCAAACGTGTTTGAAGACCTTACCTAGAAACCCTTTGTCCAGGCCAACTCTGATGACATGGATTTCTCCTATTTCACTGCTGATTAGATGATGCTTGCCACCTACTGCAATGGGCGAAGGAGGGGTCCATGGTGCTCTGGGAGAAACTGCCTGTGTGTGTATCTGCCTTTCCTACGGGGCATCGAGTTCCATAAAGGCAAAGGCCATGCTTCGCTCTCCTGAATCCTCCGAGCCCAGCGCAGCACCCATTGCCTCATAGGCACGCACAAATACTTACTGAGTTGGCTTCCTCTTCTTTGAAGTTAAGGAAGGCTCAACTTCAGAACATCACCATTGATCACTTGTTTCTCCAGAGACGGGAGGACATCTGTTTGTCCTGCTTAGAAGAGTGGGCCAAAAAACTCCTTTTTGTGCTGCTGAGAAAAAATAAAGCAAAACTGTTCTTTTCATTCAAAACTACACTTTGGATTTAAGAATTTCTGAAATTGCATGTAAATGTCCTTTCCCCCTAGAGAAACAGTGCTTAATTTGATCAGATTCTCAAAGTTGTCTATGACCCCCAAAAGGATGAGACTCATTGCTCCAGAACCTTCCTTACAATGGGCTCAGAGGGACTTCTTTTGACACTGTCACCGGGTGAAAAGACACTGAATGTGCTACTGTTGAGATATTTTATTCTCCTCCAGGGACCAGTGCCATCTCTGTGTCGGGTGATGCTGCCTTTGCCGAGGAGAGCCCCTGCTTGATGTAAAACTTCTTGATTTTATGTAGAGGCCCTGCCCTGCTTGCCCTCTTCTGTCAACTTCCCTACTCAACATTGAGCCCAGATTCTGGTTTTATCACATGGAAGCTTTGTGCTTCAGCAACTTGCCTACCCTTTCTAAGACTTGATTTTTTCATATCTAAATATAGTGTTCCTCTCCTCTTAAGTATAATGCTTTTAGCTCACAAAGTTGCTCATTTATTCACTCAACACATGTTTGTGGAGGGCTTGCTCTGCACCAGGTACTGTTCTAGTGGTGAACAGAAAAGACAAGGAGCAAATATTCCAGGAAAAGGAATCAGAAAGTAAAACAAATAGGAAAACAGGATGATGTCAGATGGTGATGAGTGCTGTGCATAGATTTCAAATAGAATGATGCAATAGGTAGAGAGTTGGCTGGGTGGCTAGTTTAGACTGGGTCATCATGGAATGTCTGAGGGGTGATGTTTAGCATCTGAAGATCAAGACAGAAGAAATAGTTAGTGCCACAGTTCTGAGGCAGGCATGGACTTGATGTTTCTGAAGAATGCCAAGGTGGCTAAGGGGATCCCAGAGGTCAGCAGGTATGGCTTTGAAAGTCACCATAAAGATTTTAAGTACAACGGGAGACTTTGGGATGTGTTTTAAACAGAGGAGTGCTGTGCTCTAAAATACTTTGTAAAAGGTCACTCCAGCTGCTGTGTAGAAAATGAATTGTGGATTGCCCTGGCTGGTGTAGCTCAGTGGATTGAGCATAAGCCTGAGAACCAGAGGATCGCAGTTCGATTCCCAGTCAGGGCACATGCCTGGGTTGCAGGCCATTTCCCAGCAGGGGACGCACAAAAGGCAACCATACACTGATGTTTCTCTCCCTCTCTCCTTCCCCTCTAAAAAAAGATAAATAAATAAATAAAATCTTTAAAAAAAAGAAAATGAATTGTAAAGAGCCAATGATAAAAGCAAGTAAACTAATTAGTGGCTGCTCTAGAAGTTCAAGCTATCAATGATGGTGGCTTGGACAAAAGTGGAGGTGTAGAGATGGGAGAAGTGGCCCATTGTAGGGGTGTGTGCAAAGCACTCAGTATCACACCTGATGTGCAGTGAACACTCAATCTATTCTAACTCTGATTATCATCATCATTAGTAGTAGTAGTAATCATTATTACTAGTAATAATAACATAAAATTGAGGCAAGTAATGGGGCAACATAACAGTGGCTTTAAGAATATTACTAAACTTAGCCCTGGCTGGTGTAGCTCAGTGGATTGAGTGCGGGCCTGCGAACCAGACGATCATGGTTCGATTCCCAGTCAGGGCACATGCCTGGGTTGCAGGCCAGTTCCCAGCAGGGGACTCACAAGAGGCAACCACACATTGATATTTCTCTCCTTCTCTCCTTCCCTTTCCCTCTAAAGATAAATTAATAAAATCTTTAAAAAAAAGAATATTACTAAACTTAGAGCAAATTAAGTAGGATGAGCCATATATTATTTATATATGGAGATTTAATTAATGTTACTTATCTGACACTATTTTGGACACAGTGTTTTCAACACTTTTCTCTTTGTGTTTTAAAAACAAATCCATCATTTGCTTTTTTCAGGATGCACTGTTTAGCCATTTTGTAATGAAAGAATCCTGATTATCTTCAAATGACAGATGTGAAACAGTGAATTCTAAGTTGTGTAGAAGATGTGATATACTGCATTGTTTTGGAATTTATTATGAGCACAGAGTTGGGGAAAATTAGGGGGTTAATATCCAGGAAGAAAGCAAAACTAAAAAATGATACAGATACATCAGTATATTTATGGATAAATGTCATGCAGTTTGATGCCAGCAAAGCCAAATGAAGAAGTAATGTTCTGAAAACAACTCACAATTACCAAGATCACTAAGCTGTGAGTCAGAGAAATATGAAGATTAGGGACTCTCATACATATATGGTTGCTATTGAGTTGTTGAAAGTTACCAGAGAGAGAGAGTCTTCCTCTCTGCACTTTAACAAATGCACTTTTCTTTCCAGTCTACCCTTATCAAGCAAGCTCATATTTACAAGCTAAATTATTCTGAGACTGAGAAGCTTTAAATGAATGACAGACATTGCAATCCTTTAAGGTCATACTGATCTCTTCAAATGTTAGAATTCACTAGAGTAAGGTTGCCTTTTCAACTAAGTGACCCCATCACAGTGGAGTAATCCTTGTAATGAGTATTAATCTAGTAACACATTCTAAAAAACACTAGGTTCTAAATGATAATATTATACTGGTGCAGAGAGACTTTGTTTCCAAATATGGGCACCTGTATTCTCCAAGCAGTGTGATTTCTAGATATACTGGAGCTGTTATTCAAGTTTACTGGGGACCAACCGTGGGGCAATCATTTTGGCAGTCGATTTCTGCCGCCTTCTAAATTCTTCTATTGTTCCTTCTTTCCTCTTTCTCTCCCTCCTTTCCTTTCCTTTCCTTTCCTTTCCTTTCCTTTTTTTTTTTTTTGCTGGGTTATATGATAATTATTTTTTTAAATATATTTTATTGATTATACCATTACAGTTGTTCTATCCCCCCCTTCATTCCCCTCCACCCGCACCCTCCCTCCCCCACCATTCTCCCCCCCCCTTAGTTTATAACCACATGTCTCAAGTTTTTTAGATTCNGTAATTATGATGTGCCTTGGTGTGTTCCTTCTTGGGTCCAACTTCTTTGGCACTCTCTGAGCTTCCTGGATTTCCTGGAAGTCTATTTCCTTTGCCAGACTGGGGAAGTTCTCCTTTATTATTTGTTCAAATAAGTGTTCCACTCGTGGCTGTTTCTTTCCCCCTTCTGGTACCCCTATAATCCGGATGTAGGAACGTTTAAAGATGTCCTGGAGGTTCCTAAGCCTTTCCTCATTTTTTTGAATTCTCATTTCTTCATTCCTTTCTGGTGGGATGTTTTGTTCTTCCTTCTGGTCCATTCCATTGATTTGAATCCCAGTTTCCTTTCCATTGATATTGGTTTCCTGGACATCTCCCTTCATTTCAATTAGTTTAGCCTTCATATGTTCTTCTAATTTGTGACTGTAATCTACCAATGCTGTGAGCATCCTGGTAAATAGTGTCTTAAATTGGGCTTCTGAGAGGCTGGCAATCTGTTGGTCACTTAGAGTTATTGGCTCTGGGACTTTGAGTTCCTCTTGCGCCATCTTTTGGGCTGTTCGTGCCAGTTAAGTAGCAGGATTGGAGCCCTAGGTTTTCACCAGAGCAGGGCAACTCAGTCGCTGGGTTGTGATGTTGTATGTGGGGGCGGGGTCAAAGAGGTACAATGGCTTCCCTCTGCCGCCGGCTGCCGCGACCCCCACCGGCACCACAGCCACCACTGTCACCAGGCCCACGCGCCTCGCTCCACTGCACTCGAGTGTGCCACCGCTGTCAGCCCTCCACCACTGGGTTCGTCCCCTGGGGCCTGTGTGGTCCGTCTCACTGTGTGCAAATGTGTGACCTTGGTCAGTCTGCCCCGCACCCCAACTGGCTTTGGGCTGCCCGCGCGCCTAGGTCGGGGGATCTGTCCTGCCCGACCCAGCTCCGCTGCTGGTTCTGCCTCTCTTACCGTCCCCATTGAACGGTTCGTAGCTGTCGGACTTCTGTATAATTCCATTTTCTGGTCTTTGGGTGTGTCCTAGTTCTCCAAAACTTTTGTTGTAGTCAAACTTGGTTGTGGGAGAAGGCACAGTGTTTCCACCTATGCCTCCATCTTGGCGGAAGTCTCTCCTTTCCTTTCCTTTCCTTTCCTTTCCTTTCCTTTCCTTTCCTTTCCTTTGCTTTTCCTTCCTTCCTTCCTTCCTTCCTTCCTTCCTTCCTTCCTTCCTTCCTTCCTTCCTTCCTTCCTTCCTGTTTTCTCCCTCCCTGCTTCTCTCCCCTTCCCTCCCTACCTATTTCCTTCTCCTCCTCCTTCTTCAAAAATTCAGATGATAAAAGTAAAAGTATCTCTCAATAGTTTAATAAAGATATATTTGGATCATTAGAAATACACCTTTAAATTTAAAAAACTCATCTAAAATATAAGCAAAAAACAGCATTCCCCAAATATGTTCTGTGGATCACTAGTTCTTCAAGGCATCACTCAAAGGAAATCTCAGATATACTGACTGTGGTATCTCAGATCTGTTTGAGTGCCACATTAAACCCATTTTGCCAATATGTGGCATGACCTTTTCAAAGTCATGGTCAGCTGCAGCCTCACTAAAACAACATAAGAAAGTTAGCAGAACAGGTACAGTACCTGCAGTTGTATCTGGTCCCCAGACTGCAATCAATATTTATCATCTTCCTCTTCTACCACTCATTCCAGATTTCCTCTGCCTTTAGCTGTCACTTTTGCTGCTTTAGATTACTTGCCTGATGGACTAACTCAGACCTTTGTCCCTGAGTATCTGACTCCTTGGGTACTATCTGTCAGGAATGGAAGCATCAAGACATGTCTCAGTGAATCTCCTGAATTCCAGGCCTAGTCCTCCATCCTCCTATTATATAACAGCAACCCTACCACCTCATGACAATTAAGAAAGATTTCTACCACCACTACAGTGACTCCTTCCTTTGATCACTGGTCCATGGGCATGAAGATCTCAGGGTGACCAGGTGGCAATTGTGGCTGCGGGCTCAGAGGAATGGGACCCTTACCATATCCCTGAGGAAGGGTGGTTTCTTGGAAGCCAGGGCCTCTAATCCGGCAGAACCTAAATTGTAGGAATGGGAAGCACAAAAATGATGTGAATTACTGGGAATGATGGTGAGAGGGGCTAATTTTACTTGTATCCCTTCAACCCTAGGCCATACTTAACATTTTAGCTATTATGGTGCAGCACTATATATCAGATATTGGCACAGTGCACCTGAGGGAGCTCCTCAAACTGAAGGGTTTTGTCTCTGAACTGCTATCTTACTTGAATCCTCAATAGTCCATGCAACAATTTGTCAGATCTATTGTTTCTGGCCAAGGTAGCTTATGGTGGGACAAATAGACCCATGGTCATGTACCCTTATCAGTGATATGCATCCTTTGCTGCAAAATGTGTTTCTTCATGTGAGATCCCATGGAGGTAAATCAGAAATCCTGTAAGTCCTCAAGTAGTGGTCAGGGAAGGCAAACACACAGAGAGAGCAGGTTTCATTTCTGCTCTCTCCAGAGACGAATGTCTCAAGACATGGGGAATGGCACCAATCTCTATAGTTCTACCTAAGGTATTGGATTGCTTCTAATTTAAACTTTCTGCTTAATCAATTAGCTTGGTTATTATTTCATAACTATTGAGTGCCCACAATGTGTTAAGCTTTTACATTTTCTAAAAAAATATTTACAATGTTAAGAAAGAAGAACAAAGTAGGAGGGATCACAATACCTGATATCAAACTGTATTACAAGGCCACTGTAATCAAAACAGCCTGGTACTGGCATAAAAACAGGCACATAGACCAATGGAACAGAATAGAGAACCCAGAAATAAACCCAACTCTCTACAGTCAATTAATATTCAACAAAGGGGACAGTAACATAAAATGGGGTAAAGATAGCCTCTTCAACAAATGGTGTTGGGAGAACTGGACAGCTACATGCAAAAAAAAAAAACTCGAGCACCAACTTACATCATACACCAAAATAAATTCAAGGTGGATAAAAGACTTAAATATAAGCCATGACACCATTAAAGTCCTAGAGGAGAACATTGGCAGGAAAATCTCAGATATTTCACGCAGCAACATTTTTACTGATATGTCCCCTAGAGCAAGGACTATAAAGGAAAGAATAAACAAATGGGATCTCATCAAAATAAAAAGCTTCTGCGCAGCTAAAGAAAACAGCATTAAAATAAAAAGACAACCAACTGTATGGGAAAACATATTTGCCAATGATACCTCAGACAAAGGTTTAATCTCCAAAATATACAAAGAACTCACACGACTTCACTCTAAGAAGACAACTAACCCAATTAAAAAATGGGGAAAGGACTTGAACAGACACTTCTGCAAGGAGGACATACAGAGGATCCAGAGACACATGAAAAGATGCTCAATATCACTAGCTATCAGAGAGATGCAAATTAAAACTACAATGAGATACCACTTTACACCGGTGAGAATGGCTATCATAAACAAAGCAATAAACAACAAATGTTGGAGAGGGTGTGGGGAAAAGGGGACTCTGGTCCACTGTTGGTGGGATTGCAGACTGGTACAACCATTATGGAAAACAGTATGGAATTTTCTCAGAAAACTAAAATTGGACTTGCCTTTTGACCCAGCAATTCCACTGCTGGGATTGTATCCTAAGAACCCTAAAACACCAATCCCAAAGAACACATGCACCCCAATGTTCATAGCAGCACAATTTACAATAGCCAAGAGTTGGAAGCAACCTAGGTGCCTGTCAGTAAATGAATGGATCAAAAAACTAGGGTACATACACACAATGGAATTTTATGCTGCAGAAAGAAAGAAGGAGCTCCTACCTTTTGCAACATCATGGATGGAACTGGAAAGCATTATGCTGAGTGAAATAAGCCAGGTGTTGAAGGACAAATACCATATTATCTCACCTTTAACAGGAAGCTAAACAACAAAACAAACAAGCAAGCAAAATATAACTAAAGACACTGAAATAGAGAAGGCTGACAGTGACCAGAGGGGAGAGGGGAGGGAATTTCAGGGGAAATAAGGGAGGGATTTAGAGGAACCTATATAAAGGATACATGGACAACAACTGAGAAGGGTGGAAATGGGAGGGAGGGGGGAGCATGGGGGTGGGATGGGATTGGAGTAATAGAAAACTGTACTTGAAAAATAATTAAATAAAAAAATTGGAAAAAAAAAGAAATAATAGCTGTCTTAAACAATACATCTAAAAGAGACTTCACAAGATCCAACTGTTTTAGACTGTTACATTGTTTATGGCCATTGATGAAGCTAGTAAATGTAACCAAAATCATAGGCAAAATTATATATTTTAGATACTATTTTATGTAATATATTATATGATGATATTATATATTATATGTGATATGTGGGTTCACATATATACTATATGTATAGAAAAAGAGAAATGCCATCTAAATGCTCTTCTTTAATATCTCAAAATAAGTCTAAGGATCAATAAATGATGTATAAACCTAAATAAATGATGTACAAATTCAAAAAAAATAAAAAAAATAAAATGATGAAAATGGAAAAAAAATATTTACATTGCACAATGAGTTTCTGTCCTTAACCCTTAGGCTCCAAGGGTGAAACAAATTCATGTAAATTTGAATTTTTGAGGATGCTGCTTTTATGTAAAATCATGCTAGGACATTGAAGATCTGATAAGCAGACAGCAAAGAATTTGTTTTGTTGTTGTCTGTGGAACTAATTAAACACATGGACAGACAAATAAGTCAAATCAACACGCTTCTCTGATTTGTTCAAGAAGTCCCAAGAGAATGAGATCTGTTTTTATCGATGTCTTAATTGCTCTAAATCACCCTGGTGCTCCCAGATTTAGGTAAACAGTAATCATAACATAAACTTTTTTTGGCATATTGTTCTTACACTAGTGACCCAGGATTCATTTCTCTTTTTTGGATTGGGGAACTAACTCATATTCATATATGTAAAAATACTGAAAAACTTATTAAGTAGATCCATTCTATAGGCATAAAAATAAGAACTAAATGCTGAAGATAACATGGCATTTGTGGCTTGGCCAGTGCAAGTCAAGATGCTTGCTGCATTGTCTCCCAAAAGACCATTGTGGGCAGGTACAAGCACATTCCTTGTCACATGGGAGGGAAAATGGGGCTGATTTAAGGTATACAAGACCAGCCAGGTGGTTCCTTCTTGCATTCAGTTTTGGAGGATTAGGTGGGTGAAAATTGTTCTCTAAATCAGGAAGCTGCAGGTTGCAGTACCATCACATTGAGCCCTTTAGAGCAGACAAGGGGGATAGACTTAGCGAGATGCTGCAGTGGCATTTCTACTGGCTGCTCTGCTCCAAACAAGCTAAGCTCAACTCTCTGTGCGCCAGCTTCTGTGTTTGTAAAATGGAAACAGTATTAGTAACCTTCCTCCTGAGGTGGTCAGAAGGACTAAATAAATTAATGTATGTGAAATACTTAGAATACCACCTGGCTCGTAATAAGTATCCGGTGTAAGCTGCCATCATGGTCATCATCATCATCATTATCATCATCGTCATTATCTTTATCTCACATGTATCCTCCTGGGTATGAAAGTAAATTGAACTGAATAAATATGACTCCATTAACTTGTACGCCAAAAACGGAAGCAGCTCAGACGGCCTAAAATGATATTTCCTTAAATAAGAGATTTTATTTATTCTTAGAGAGAGGGGAGGAGAGGGAGAGAAACGTCAATGTGAGAGGGAAACATCCATTGGTTGCCTCTTGTGCATACTCTGTCCAGGCGCCCAACCCACAACCCAGGCATGCACCCTGACCAGGAACTGAACCAGTGACCTTTCACTTGGCAGCACAATGTCCGACCAACTGAGACACATGGGTCAGGGTATGAAGATTTTTAATAACCGACTTTTAAATTATCAACTAATTTCCTGTATACCTTTCTTGATACTATTTCTGAGAGGTGTTATGGGTTAAATTGTGTTCTCAGAAAGCTATGTTGACATCCTAACTACTCGTACTTCAGAATATGATCTCATTTAAAAATAGAGTCACACTATATACATCATTGCAGATGTAATTAAGATGAGGTCATAATGGAGTAGGGTGGCCTCCTAATCCAGTGTGATTGTGTCCTAATCAGTAGAGGGAAATTTGGATGTAGTGATGCCCCAAAGGAAGATGATATGAAGACACACTAGAGAAGATGGCCATGTGATGATGGAGACAGACTGGAGTCATCATCTTCTAGTCACAGAGCATCAAGAACTCAGGGCAGGTACCAGAAGGTAGAAGAGGCGTGGAAGGACTTTCGTCTATAGGTTTCAGAGGGAGTATGCCCATGAGTTGGGCAAATTTCTGTTGTTTTAAGCCTTGGCATGTTAGTCCTTGGAAACTAATGCAGAAGAGGATAAAAAAAATACAACTGAGGGGATAACACAGCACTGGAAGCTTAGAGTAATGTTCACATGCTGATGATATCGCTTTACATTTTCTCTGTTTTGACAAAATCCTACAATCTGATCTCCCCCCCCCCCATTCTAATCTAGCTCAAAGATCTGCTTTTGGGGGGAAGACTTTCCTCACCATTATATAAGCGGTGGGCTTATGAACCTACATTCTTCTTCATTCGGCATTTGAAGAAACCTCCTCAAATTTTGTGCCTTATTCATCAGAACGGAGCAACAGTCAGCCTTGCCTTCTTGTTAGATAACAGGGAGTCACAGATGTTCCTGCTCCTGTGAAAGAGGGGACATCCGGTTTTGCGCTGATTTCCCCACCATGATGTTTCCCCTCTTACCACCCAACTTCAATATCCTTTAATTATGTTCAGAGGAAAAGTGGCCTGTCTTTGCACTTCAGGCATCATATACATTTCTACCACTCAACTTTTCCTGGTTCTAAAACAGCTGCTGGACACACACCACTTGTCAGGGCCAGTTTCATCTTTCCACAGTCACCATCTCAGACCCAGGGTGGCCAGGCCAAGATTTATTTGTTTCCAAATACTTTTTTCCCTAATAACCTAGAAAATCCTTCCAGAATTACCAATAAGTCTTATTTTTACATTGTACAAGCGACCATAATGTCAAATTCAAAATTTCAGAGATGCCTAACCTGAGAGTAATAGAAGAAAGAGGTAAAGTTTGTAAGAATATCTTTAACTCTGCTAATTTTCTCTAGACTTATGTTTGCTACCTCTCAAGTTCTATAGGATGATAAGGTTTTATCCAAGTCAGCAGGTCCATTTTTTGTTGTTTTTATGAACAATTCCCAAAATATATTTGTAGTCAGCATTACATTCTTTTCAATAGTATAAATGAGTGACTACTTGCCCTACTGATTCCACTTGCTATCTTTAAAGCTACTTTTGTAATGTGTGTTAAATACAAAAGTACCTTTAAAAATACATACATGTGTAGTATACTTTTTCAGAGGTATTAAGCAAGGGCATGAACAAGGGCACCAGCATATCCATCAAGCAGGATCCTGCTTTGTATATTTTTAAAAGAGAGCCGTTAAAGTGGCTTTAGTTCTTTCTGCTCCTTGATTAAATCTTGATTAAAATCAGTGCTGCAGTTAGAATGGGAAACAGCCTTCTTTCTTTCCCTGCTGTAGGTAACATCACTTGATTGCTTGAGACAGTTAAGGGTGCTTTGGTAGTAAAAGGACAGCAAGATTAATGGGCAGGCATTTCCATAGTAACAGCAAAGCACTCTGGGAGACAGAACCACTTGGGGGCGGAGCTACATATGCCAGGATTTCAGCTCCATGGCAACAGTATAGTGTAGGGTGGAGATGAATACGCTACAAAACTTAGCAGAGGTCCGTTTAGTAGAGACAATGTATAATCAGATATGTCAATCTATTTTAAAACCCAAAGTTAAATAAATCAAATTCGAGACCACAGCTGATGCAACATTTAAAATACACTGTGCATCCACTCAAAATTTCTGAAACATAAGCACAAATAGTTTAAGAACTATCCAATTGTGACAACTTGTTAGTTTAAAAAAATCCAATTACCAAGATTTTTGTCCCAGAGTAGTTGCAGAAAATTACACAATTAGAGCAATTTTTTTCTCAGCTGCTCCACTACAGAAAACGAAAGTAATTATACAAAAATAGTGTAAAATACTTTTCACAACATGCAAGTTAGATTTTTGCTTTCTGTAGAAGAAATTCTTTTTTTCTTTGTAGATATCCATCTCAACAGAGTTGAAGAGAGAGAGCAGTTAAAAAAGGGAAAGCAATAGTTAGAAGAGTAAAGAACAGAGCAAGGGAGTGAAGTACTAAATAACTTGGGAGAAGCCGAAAAGAATTCAGAAAGACCTAAGAAGCTGGCATTCCAGTTAACATGAGTAAAAGAAATTTGACACAAAATTGTATTCCTCCCACTTTTATTAACATTAGAATTAAAGGTTTTGAAGGCCTTCTTTATTCTACACAAAATTATAATGCATTCACAGAGTTTACCATCCACTTAGGAATAGGCATCATTTTCTATATAGACCTTTTGAGTCAGATCCACACAACCAGTGAAACAGAAGGTTGGAAATCATCTGGTGAATTGGGGATAGGTTCATCGTTAATGAAGTCCATTAAGGTAAATCTGTATGTTTGTATCTGCTCTCTATTAGAATATTTGTCACCTGCAAGTATTTACTGAGATTTTACTCAATGTACACTATGAGTCTGGAAAACAGATACTAGTGATTCAACCCAGTTCCTGCTCCAGGCTATCTCTTCTCCAAGTGCACTTTGTGCCCAGAAGAACCTAGATGTGAAATGTCATTTAAGAATGTGAAGAGGCTGGTCCCAGTGTCTTAGAGAAGAGTAATGCTTATTATTAAGCATCCAACACCCATATCCAACATCTGGAAAGGAAGGTTTACAATCAGGAATATCTGTGCGATTGCCTGCTGAGCATCGGTGCCCACAACCTGGGAGCTGTCCTCCTCCCCTGCTGTCCATGCAGTTAGCATAATTGTGCCGTGACTCTGTAGTTGATTGATTTGATATGGGCACCTAAGTCTAACATGGCTAGTCAGGGCATTGCCCAGGATTTGGAAGATTTGGAATTTGGAGAGCTGAGTCAATCTATCACCAGTGATGAAAGCTGTAAGGTGTAAAGCTTTGGACCTATTAGTGACCATCTTCTCTGCCATGTGGATACAATCTCAAAAGAAAAGAATGAAAGCAGAAGAGAAAAACAAAAAGTAACAGAAATCAGAATTTCTTCTAATATCTCAACAGCATGCCTGTTAGAGCAATGCCTTCAAAATTATTTCCAATCTAGAATTCTATATCCATCCCAACTACCAATTAAAAAATGTAGAATGAATTCATCTTAGATATGAAAGATTTCAAAAATGTATGTCCCAGGCATACTTTCTAAGAAAACTATTGGCAAAGGTGTGCCGCTAAAAGAGGGAAGTCAACCAAGAAAGAATAGTGCACGGGAAAAGAGAATAAAAAGGCAAAGGGATCTGAAGGACTATGGGGACCCCAGGATGACTGCTGTGCATCAGCTTTACAGGGCCGCCAGTCCACAATGAAACAGGCTCACCAATTACTCTGACTCTGTGTCTTTAACTACCCTTCCTTCCAGAGAAAAGAAATGGTATAGTGACAGTTAGCAGAACTCTGTTATATATTGCTGTAACAAATTGCCACAAATGTGGTTCCTGAAGACAACATACATTTACCATCTTATAGTTTCTCTGGGTCAGGAGTCCAGGAACTGCTTTGCAGTGTCTAATAAAGTATATGTACATTCAATGACCCAGAAATTTTAGATAACATAATTTAGGAGTAAATTAAACAAAAACATGTACATATGCATACCAAAGTATATTGAATTGAATTAAAATAACTAAGGATCTGTTTTTATCCGTTAAATATATAATTCTTAGATCTAATTAACAATTCTTATCTATTGAAGCATTGACCATAATCTGTTACATAAATATTCCAGTCAGGAAAGATGGACTCTTCAGCTACAAAATACAAATTCCACTTCAATCATAGTTTTGGAAGAGTAGGAATATGTATCTGGCTTGCTTTGTTCCTACAGTATTTTTTACTATGGTTCTGATATCTGGTACCTAACTCAGAATTGGCATTAAAAAAAAGAATACACGGATTAATCATAGGAAATGAACTTGCATATAGATAAAGAAGTCTTTGTGGTTTGGGTGGGAGTTTTGGTGATGACGCTAAATGGCTGTATGACTTTGGGTCAAATGCAACACAAAATCACCAAAGGTTTGAGGATCCTGGCCACATAAACTGAAGCTCTCTGTTGATGATTTGATTATGAGAATAAGTAAACTAAAAAACATAAGGATGAAAGGTAACAAAAATAATAGAACATATCTAGGAAGGCTCTGTTACTGACTGATTTCCAAGGCTTCTTTCGAAATTGAGAACTCTCCACTGTCTCTGAAAAAAAAACGTTGGCAGAGACAGTCTGAGAGGAATAGAGGAGTGAATGTCATTTTACCCAGAATCCTTAGTCTTCTCTTTATTTCCTTTAAGGTCTATTTTCAGAGCTATGTTTTGCTTCTTTGAGCTTGCATTCATCCTCTATAATTTTAATTTCAGATTACCTTTCTTATTCAAATAGTAGTCTGCCTCAATTTGAGTATTTGGCAGAAATATTAAGGTAGCATATTTTTATCCATTGTGTTTAATATCAATTTCCTCTTTTTCCTTCCAACCTTTACTTTGTTCATTCTCTTCTTACCTTGTGATCCCCATTATCTCCATTCTTTCATTCACCTTTTCCCCCCATAAAAAACTATGTGCAAAAAAAGAGTCATAAATGTATTCACTGAAGGACAAACTTTGCTTCTGATAGTGCTTAAGTGTGCATCAAGCAAATTGCATTCAACTACTAATAAAAATATAACTATGGTGGCTTCAGCATATAAGGGTTTATTTTTCTCATGTAATAAGAGATCTGAAAGCCAATAGTTGGTGGCTTTGATACAGCAGCTCAAGGTCTCTGTGATTATTTTGACCTTCTCCTTATGGTTCTCAGGTAACTGTTCCTGTTTCTACTATTGTATCTGTATTCCATGCAGGAAAAAAACCCCCAGAAAAGTTGGAAGGGGGAAAGGTCAGCTAAGACAGCCCACTTGAAAGAGCTTTTCCAGAAGCTCTACCTAGTGACTCATGCTCCATGGGTCAGAACTGTGTCACACGACTATCCATGGCTATAAAGGAGGCTGGTTGCCTAGTCTTTTATCCAGGCATATTGCTATCCAGAATAAAACTGGGTTTTTTAGTATGTAAGTAGGGGAAAATGGATACTGGGTAGGCAACTAGCTGTCCCTGCCAGATGTATTCTTCTATTTTGCATTCTAACAGTGGGTAAAACTCAAGATCAAGTGAATGTCAAGTGAATGAATCTCTAGCCACAGAATTTCAGATGTTGGTCAGGGAGTAGGTGGCATTGTGTTGCCAGGGGAGCTTTTCTTGGGATCTCTAAATTCATCATGTAGGCCATAGCTCACTCTATCTCCTCTTAAAGCTGGCCTCTCTAAAGGTATGATGGAGCACTAATGTGTGGCCTGAAATCTTTTATCAATGAATTGCTGCTTTACCTCTGGGGTCTAGTGATGCCTGGAGGGGACGGGGGAAAGAGTGCTGGGGGAAAAGAAGGGAGGGTCAGGTTTTCTGCTTTATAGACCATGTGAGTCAAACATGGGTGGTGGTGCAGATGGATCACTTTTAACCAAGGTAGCATCAAACACATAAGTGAGAGAAATCTAAGTATTGAAATAATTATCAAACTGGTCTATACAGACATCAATGAATTTCCTATAAACTGTTACTTTCCAGAAGACTAAGGTTGTGCTTTTGGAATAGTCTCAAGGAATACAAGGACCAGTGTGGGAAGTACTGTTCTCTCCAGGTACTTCTGAGACTCCTCAGGAAGCTCTCATATCTTCAGTGATGAGCTCTGGTTATTGCATGCAACGGTCTAGGTGGGCTGCAACTCTGTAACATTACAAGCAACATTTCTGCAGTGCTTGTTCTGGGCTAAATACAACATACCCCTGCCTCATCACTTCTGATGTTGACATTGCTGCCACCTAGACACCATTGGAGCTGGAAATCTTCCTGTCTGTGGCAATGGATATCACCTGCTATGTCTCAAGGCTGGTGATTCTTACTGCTTTATTTGCAGTTGAGAAGAAAAATGTCGCCCATATGCTATACTCACCTGTAAGGAAGTGCCCCATGAAGGCTTCTTGAGCCCTCCAAATTACAGGGATTAAATGACAGTCCTTTAGATTTATACAGGTAACCCCTTTCTGCCAGTGTGCACCCATGCCTCCAGGTGGGCTCTGTTAGGGTGAGTTTCAGTATCAGCTGTTGTGCTTTCTTGGAAGGACCACTCACTCTCAGCAGTCAGGATCTGTTGCTGCGTCTGATTTCCCTTCTTCCCCATTTCAAATCCTCTCAGAAGGTCCCTTTTCCCCTGATCATGATTCGACCAATCCAAACACAACTATATTGGTCTGATGTGTGTGACAGGCCAGAGTCAAGTCTTTCTCAGTAGAGACTCCTTAGCAACACTATAAATCAGGAGATGTATATAGGCATAGGTATGCCTATAATTTTTAAAACTTTAAAGCAATAACTCGAAGGCTAATAATAGATATTTTAGCTTTGAAACACACTAGGACTTATCCTTTGCTTAATTGACTTATGGCCACAAAACACACAATTAGCAGGACCAGGCCCTGGCATGAAAAACATCCACCTTAGTTATTCTAAGTGGGTGTGTGTTGGAAGTGGTGGAAAAATCCACTTAGTCTAACACCTGTTGCCCACCAATGATTCTCAATGATGTGAGGAATAAAGAAGTAGGAGAGGCAGGTTAAGACCTAAAATACTACCATGCTTACTGATAGAAATCAGATGGGAGGGTGTGACTTCATATCTATTAGGCAAGAAAGATAGTTAGGCTTACCCACCCAGTCACTATAGCACTGGGCTGGGGCAGGCCATGGGGAGGAATGGCATTGCTGAACTAAGTGTGTCTGGCTTTCCTTCCATATGAATCCACCCCCTCACTAGAGGCGGTGTGAGTATAGGGCATGGACAGCTAGGGGTGTGTTTAGGGAAACCCCCCTTTTGTGGAACCTGAACGGGATCAGTGGCCTTTCCTTGTAAGGGTCACCTCCTGGTTTACAGCTGGTGGGGTGGTGAATATACCACCCTGCTTCCAGTTGTGTATTCACATGTTTGCTCTTTCTACCTTATTTGTAGTTTCCTAGATGTTAGTTCCCTCTTCAGGGCCTGAGCACTTTACTCTCATGCTCTTTTGCATTCATTCTCGTTCCAACCTCCTAATCAGGAAGTGCTCAGTAGCTGTAAGTTTGTCTTTGATGCGGGGAGATACCATCCTCCCCTCAAAATATTTCCTTTTTCTGTGACTCTGAGGAGAAAACTTCCTGTTCAGAACCAAGCTCCATAGTGGAGGATGTAGTACAGTGGATTAGCCAGAACCTGCAGGGGCCCTCAGTCACTGCACTCCACTTCAAAGACCACGTGCCCACCGAGCCCTCTTTTCACTCATGGCCTTACATCTAAAGATTATGCTCCCCTAGAATATTCTGAAGTGGTTACTGAAGAATCTTGTGAAGTCACGGCACAAAGAGCCATTCTGTTCTCAAAAATGCCTACATTTATACTACTGAGAGTCTCGCACTTATATATTAAATCTCCTGCTCTCTATCCTGCGGGTTTCAATCTGGCGGGACTGCCACATGTCTTTGTGCTCCGTACCGCACACGTGCATATGGTGCATGCTAAATATAAATGCTGTTTGGCAGGATCCTTCCTTCTTTTCCTTTGTTTCTGAAAATGCAGTGAAGAAAATGTGTAATGTGTGCCCTCTCCAAAATGAGAGAGACTTTCAGGAAGTAGAACTATCTTGACAACAAGCCACACATTTTACATGTCTCAGCATGTGGCAGCAGTAACTGTCCGCAGCTTTGTCTGGTCACATCGGGACTCCCGAGCAGTTTTGTGCCCTCTCTTCAACAGAGGTCAGTTAGCTTCCTGCATGGCTGCGCCATTGGACTGAGGTTCCAGAGGCTGGTTTTCAGATACTGCCAGACCCTCCTTCTACTCATATAATAGTCAGATCAGGTCAGTGTATGGTGCAATAACAAACACCTCATAGCTCTCAGTGGTATAGCATAATATATCTTTGTTTTCTAATGCTATATGTCCAATGACAGTGACTGCTCATCACAGTCATCCAGGCCAGGCTCATAGAGGCTGCAACTCGACGTGTCTATGCCATCTCTGCAGCCATGGGCAGAAATGTGGTGTGTCACACTCTGCCTATGAGCTTCCTCTGGAAGTGACACACGTCACTGATTTTTGTTCTCACTCTACTTTAGTAATTCTCATGCTATGCTTACCTTCAGAGAAGAGCAGGGCAATGTATCTAATCAGGTGCCTGAAGGGCAGAAGCCATAAGTATTTTGCTACTGATGCCAATGACTAGCATGTCTCCTGCCAGAATTATGACAAGAGCAGACAATTGCTTATGCTATTATTGAGGTACACAGGTAGTTTCTAGGTGCACCAATAGTGCTGTTGAAGATGAGAGCAAGACACCACAGAATTAAAGTTATTCCATACAGGCATCTCATAAGATAGCACTGTCTAAAACAGATTTTGAAAACAGTGTCACAGTTTAAAGAACCCTGGGTTAGGGATAGTAAGGTAAAAGATGTAGAAGTACAAAGCTGCATGTGCAACTTTCAGTCTCTGGTGCTGAGCTGAGGTCACACCCACATCATGTCACATCCAGAATGGAACAAATGTGAAAAGTGGTAAAATGTTGCTGGAGCCTTTTAGGAGCTGACCTGCTTCCTGCTCTCTCTGCTAGGCTTCCCGGCACCCCGCGGGCTGTGCTCCTGCCAGTCGAGCCTGTTCTGACTTCTTATGCTGGTGGCGGGGACCTCGGCAAAGCTGTGATTGCAGTGTGTTTTGTTAGATCTTAAGGACTGTGGAAAGTCCCAGGGCCACTTAGCAGGTGAAGAATCATGGCTGTGTCTGTGCCAGCTTCGGGGGCCTAACATCTCTGGACTGATTGCAGTGAGCCTGAGAAAAACCCGAAGGAGATTTTCAGAATCAGAGGGCAGTTGAGAGGGCTTTGCCTAGTGACACTGATCATAGCTGGCAGGAGGGTCACTTGAGGGGAGGCAGCCCACTTGTTTCTCCTCACAGCCTGCCCCAGACAGAGCCCTTTGTGTTGCAATGGAGGAGAGCTAAGGAGCAGAGCCATGGGCTCTCCGGAGAAACCGAGGAGGGGGAGCAAGACTGATTTGACTGTCCACGACTACTGGACGCAATGTGAATCTCGGCAATTTTTAGCAGGATTCTGCTAATGAATGTGGAACCCAGGGACTGGCAGCTCCACTTCCTCTGGTATTAACATTTTTTACTTTATTTTAATGAGGAAAATGATATTCTTCTCAGTTTCTTATCACTGAACCCAGTCTGGGAGGGTATGACATTTAACAACAGGGCTTGGAAAAATATTAAGCATTATACAAATACGGGGAATTGTTGCTGTTATAATTCTGATGAAGCAGCTTCATCTCAGCCTTAATATTGAGGGGATATGTAAGGATTAGGAGGGACTCTGTAACTATTGGGTATCAAGTCAGGGTGGCCTTCGTAAAAAGGGCCAACTAAGCTGGCCATATTAAATCCATTTTTCAGGAGCTAAATATCCAAAGTCTGAGTCAACAAACAGCCAATGCAGACATAGATCATAAAACTTGATCATCTCACATCAGATGCAACACTCTTATAAATTATAAAATATGTCAGGCAATTAATTCTAATTTGAGGCATAACTTGATTATCTTCTTGGCAAAAGGAGAAAATGGCTTTGGGCAGGAGATATGGTCCCAAATTTCTCCATATGTAAACGCAGCCAAAGTGAAGAGGGAGGGGAGGACTACCATTATTTTGTGGACTTGGGGACAAATCTTGATAATTCAGGAGAAAATGATGTGTGCCATTAAATCAGCCCAAAAAGCTTTGAAAAACTACAGTTAAGCATTATTAATTTGGATGAATTTGGGGTTAAGATCAGTCTGAATTAGTAGAAATTTGAATTACAAAGTGCTTTGAAAGACATTCACTTGCATTGGTTTTCAAGCATAAAAAAATGCAGAAGTAGTGGATCAGAGGATGGGGCCAAATACAGGTCCTCCAAGACTGCTTGAATATCTTAGTGATTACATGCAAATGATACCACTCTAAAATGATTCAGTCTTATAATAGATCTACTGTTGCTTTTTATATTTTAAATATTAATAAAATAAAGTCCCTTTCTATTATTCAGAAGGAAATTCCAGCCATATTTAGGATATCCCTGATTTCTGATGTGCTCATATGTATAGGAGTCATCTGAAGGCCAGACCAGACCAGGCCATCTGTCCCAACAGGTCTGCTTGTCTCATCCTTTCAGGTGCAGTGGGACAAAGGCTGCATAGCTTTGTGAGGAATTCAAAACCACTTATTATTCTGGGTAATAAAGTTAGATATCAATTTTTTTAAAGCCTCATAATTATCTAAATCTTTTATATACATTGTTTTTTCACCTGTTAAGTCAACCAGGGCAGTTCTAGGCAGCAAGTTTGAGTAGATAAAGCTCTCTGTGATATTCTTTATCCTCGGAGCTTTTAGTTGTCTTGTGAGGCCCTTCATTTCCCTCTGTGTTCTCTCTTTTCTCTTCAGCAAGTAACTGGGAGACTTCAAGTCCACTGAGAGCAAAGTTCATGAGCATACAGTTCTGTAGTGTATCTGGGACATAGTAATGTCTCAGTACATGATTACTGTAAGAGTGAATCAATTAATCAGTTAGCTAAACAAATTCAAATTAAGTGGTAAATATTAATAGTAGATTAATGGTTGGACATTGTAAAGGGAATAATTTTTTAAAAAATATAGATTCTTATTTTCCTTGCAAGATCAAAAGGTTCTTTAAAATCTTTCAGCCTCCAGTAAAATGATCAGACAGGAGAAAAACTTTACATGGGAGTCTTATCATCAAAAATAAATATAGTTGAACTTCCGCCAAGATGGAGGCATAGGTGGAAACACTGTGCCTTCTCCCACAACCAAGTTTGAATACAACAAAGGTTTGGAGAAACAAAGACACAACCAAAGGACAGAAAATTGAATTATACCGAAGTCTGACTACGTCAAACCGTTCAACGGGGATGGTAAGAGGGGTGGAGCCAGCAGCGAGCAGGGTCGGGCAGGACAGGGCCCCCGACCCAGGCGCGCAGGCAGACCAGAACCAGTTGGGGTGCAGGGTAGACCGCGGGCGCATATTCGCGCACAGTGAGACAGACCACACAGGCCCCAGGGGGCGAGGGCTGACGGCGGTGGCACACTCGCGTGCAGTGGGACAAAACGCGTGGGCCTGGTGACGACAGCAACTACGGCACTGGTGAGGGCCATGGCCGCAGGTGGCGGACAGGACGCCATAGTCCCTCTTTGACCCTTCCCCCACATACAACGTCACAACCCAGCGACTTAGTTGCCCTGTTCTAGTGAACACTTTAGGGCTCTGATCCTGCTATGGAACAGGCACGAACAACCCGAAAGATGGCGCAAGAAGAACTCAAAGTCCCAGAGCCAATAACTCTAAGCGACCGAGAAATTGCCAGCCTCTCAGAAGCACAATTCAGGACACTATTTATCAGGATGCTCACAGAACTGGTAGATTATAGTCACAAATTAGAGGAACAAAGTCACAAATTAGAGGAACATATGAAGGCTAAACTAATTGAAATGAAGGGAGATGCACAGGAAACCAATAGTGATGGAAAGGAAACTGGGACTCAAATCAATGGAATGGACCAGAAGGAAGAACAAAACATCCCACCAGAAAGGAATGAAGAAATGAGAATTCAAAAAAATGAGGAGAGGCTTAGGAACCTCCAGGACATCTTTAAACGTTCCAACATCCGGATTATAGGGGTACCAGAAGGGGGAAAGAAACAGCCACGAGTGGAAAACTTATTTGAACAAATAATAAAGGAGGAATTCCCCAGTCTGGCAAAGGAAATAGACTTCCAGGAAATCCAGGAAGCTCAGAGAGTGCCAAAGAAGTTGGACCCAAGAAGGAACACACCAAGGCACATCATAATTACATTAGCCAAGACCAAAATGAAGGAGAGAATCCTAGAAGCAGCAAGAGATAAGGGGTCAGTCACCTACAAAGGAGTACCCATCAGACTGTCAGCAGATTTCTCAAAAGAGACCTTACAGGCAAGAAAGGGCTGGAAAGAAGTATTCCAAGTCATGAAATCCAAAGATTGCTTTATCCAGCAAAACTTTCATTTAGAATGGAAGGACAGATCAAGTGCTTCTCAGATAAGGTCAAGTTCAAGGAGTTCATCATCACCAAGCCCTTATTATATGAAATGCTAAAGGGACTTATATAAGAAAAAGAAGATGAAAAATATGAACAGTGAAAGGACAGCAAACACACAGTTATTAACAACCACACCTAAAACAAAAGCAAACCAAGAGGACAGCTAGATCAGGAGTGGAACCATAGAAATGAAGAACACCTGGAGGGTTAGAAACAGGGGGGTGGGAGGGGGAGAAGGGGGGAGAAGGCACAGAAAATAGCATAGATGGTAGGTAGAAAATAGGGGGGAGGGTGAGATTGTGGGGGAAATATAGAATCCAAAGAACTTGAGACACGTGGTTATAAACTAAGGGGGGGAGAATGGTGGGGGAGGGAGGGTGCGGGTGGAAGGGAATGAAGGGGGGGAATAGAACAACTGTAATGGTATAATCAATAAAATATATTTAAAAAATAAAAATAAAAAAAATAAATATAGTTGAGCCCTGGCTGGTGTGACTCAGTGGATTGAGTACCAGCCTGTGAACCAAATAGTCACTGGTTCGATTCCCAGTCTAGGGCACATGCATGGATTGCAGGCCAGATCTCCAGTTGGGGGCACATGAGAGGCAATCACACATTGATGGTTCTCTACCTCTCTAAAAAAATAAAAATAAAAAAAATAAACACAGTTGAATGGAGCTGCTCAAGATCTGAACCGAACTGAAAATGGGAAGGCAGGTTAACAACCCTCCAGACCTGGGTCCCTCTGTGGCCTAAGGGAGGAGAGGGCGAGAGGCTTGGCCATACTGTCTCATTTCAGGAAGCCATGGCTGGATGGGATCAAATCTGGTTCTGATGACATACCTAACTGCACTTAGGACACTAGAGCTGAATCTGAGGAGCAGGGCAGGTGGTGGTGGCAGAGCATGACCTTATTGGTACTGCTGCAGCTCCTGTGTTCTGTTGAGAGCACAGCCAGCATGAAACCACTTAGTCTGGGTCTCACTGAAAGTGTGGTTCAGGAGGATGATCCTCTTGGTCCCATTAGTGCGCTTGATGATGCATTTCAGGGGCTTGCCAGGGGCAAAGTCCTTCAGGCCTTGGATGGTTAGCTTGTCCACAGGGTGAATTTTGTTATAGTTGGCTGGGTCAGCAAAGGTGAGGAGCTGTAGGCTCTGCTTCTTCAGAAACCACATCCAATCGCTGCCCACTGCTGTCCTTGGGAGTTTGGTGGTAGGTGTCCTGCCCCGGGTTGAACTCCATGCAGGGAAACTCATCCACATCTGGAGTCTCTAGCTTGAACTTCTTGCCATCCTTGCCTGTCAGGAAGTCAGTCTCTGGGTTGAATTGGAGGGTGCTAGTGATAGTCAGGGCTCTGATGATCTGGGACGTGACAAAGGCAGGGGTCTCAGGGTTTGCATCTAAAGGTAGTAACCCTTAAACCCAGAGGAATGAATTCTGTTTTGAATTTTAGACACTTGACTAGGCAGGCAAATGCCTTCAACCTAGGTGGGTGATTATTGCCTCTGCTCTCCTAGGTACAAACTTTCTCTAAAAATTATAGCAACAGCAGCTACTACTACCAGTTGTTAAAAACCTACTATATATGAAATGTATAATATATCAACACTATATTTTATGTGATCATCACAGTATCTACTTGAAGGAATTACTATAAAGACAGGGAAAATACTGATTTTGATAAAAGGCAAATACTTGCCCAAGGTCACACAGTGAGTAAGTGGGGGCTTAAAGAATGGAGTTCTGACTTATTACAAATCACTGTTCACAGCTGCACCTATCTTTGTATAATTGGAACTTAGTGAATGTTTGTTCAAATGAGTATGACTTTAGCTTGTTTTATTTGAGACAGTAAGTGCATCCCAAATATTCTAGTTCCTTGGGAATCATCATTAGCTGCCATCCACTGAGCACCTTTTGTAAGCAAGACACTAAGTTCTTCTGAAACAAACAGGTGTTCATATTGACTTCACCACCCACTGCTGTCCTGGAAATCTGGATTTCATGTCATTTCCTTCTTCTCTGTGAATGCTATTCATTAAGTGTGTAATCCATTTCATATGAATAAATTCAGAAATGAGAAACACATGAGTTTTCAGATCATGTTCAGATATTGTAGTTATTGTAGCCATATTCCACGGTCCTTGCTATCAAGGAATTTGCAGTTCACTTACAGATACAGCATTTATGTTTATAAATAAATGACAACCTGAATGCATTTATGACATACCCATATTAGGGATATAAAAATATACTGTCAGAGTTCAGAGGAGAGAGAGCTTAGAGCAACTGGAGAGGGTGTTCAAGGTGGACATGAAGATAGGAGTGCAGGTAAAACAGATGACAATGAGGAGTCCCCGCTGCCAACATCTGCATTCACTGGACAGTTTCTACTTAATTTTGGCTGTGAATCCAGGCACATGGAGCTCTCATGTGGTGATTCTCCATGCTTCAAATTTCTTTTGATGTTAAACATTTTAAAATTATATATTTGATTTATAAAAAGGAAATACTATTTTCTCAGCCAGTGGAATAACTGGATCAGAGGCCTGCATAGAATTTTCACTACTAATAAATTAGCAATAGCACATCAATACAAACAGAATCAAAGGTCAATTTTTAAATTGAAACTGTTATGAGAATGTACATTGTGACCCATTTTTTAGGTATGTAAATATCTGAAATATTTACCAAAATGCTGCTATTTTCTTTCTAGAGGAATTGCCTCTATTTTCCACTTTGCTATGTTGGTGGGGATCTGATCTGAAATAAATGTATTGCAGCAGATCTCCCAGGCTTTTCCTCTGTTTTAAATGAAGTACGTTCTAGTGGACAAGATAGTGCAGGATATTGTGTGTCTTGCTATTGCTAATAGAGGAGTTTTTCTTGGAGTTCCAGGACCTATTATTTGTGTCCAACATTTCTGAATGTTTGTTCTATGGAACATTAATCTCATGACATACTTCACACTAAGTGGGTTCCATGCTCAATTAAGTTTGGAAAATGTCCTTCACTTGGAAATTTGCAGTGCACAGTAGCATATGCACAGGCTCTGGTAAGTCCTGTTGCAGAGAAATCTGTTCACCTTTGCTTAACTCAGTGTTTCTTAGAGTTATTTGACCATAAACTGTTTCTGTTCCTTCCTCCACATTTTTTTGTTTGTCCCATCCCCCCACACCCTACAGAAGACACCTATTACACTATTATACTCAAGGATACATGAGGCCTAAGGAAGAGGGACAGCATATTAGCTGGTTTAATGGAGAAAATGTAATATAAGAAATTGATAATGTGTGTTACAGTGCTGAAAAAGACATGAACGAGAAGACTCATAGATCTCAGAGATATTAACTGTGAGAAGGGAAGAGGTTAGAATTATCAGAATCTATAAACTTGGGGGACAGGGCATCACCCAACAACTGCTTTATTTGGGTGATGTTGGCATCATGTTGGGGGTCGTGGTAAGCTAGGGTTCTGCTACTGGTACCACTAGGTAGGCTATAATGAACCTGGCTCTGGGAATGTGGAAAAAGGCTGAACATGGAAATAAACCGCTGTCTGGGGTGAAGGGTTGCAGATGGAGCAGTGTCAACAGGAACAGCCAGCAGGCAAATAGGAATGAGCAAATCCCTTCTCCCACCTCCTGCCTCCCAATTTCTTCTAGCACCCCCTATTGGCAGGATCTAGCCTGGAGTCAGAGGACAGAGGAGAAATGTGGCTTACAGAGGCCCCACCTCTGCCCCATAGAAATGTGGGTGTGGAAAATTCAAAATAATAATTACAATAGTGCATGTAGTAATACATATTATATATAATAATACAATGGCTTGGTGACTATCACATTTCTGTCTATTACCCACTCAGCACCCACTGAACTCTTATAGAGCAATAATAACTTACGCTTTTGCCCAACTAGATTAAAACATCCTTTCTCAGAATAAAGATGTTCCCAGACTCCCTAAAGTGGTGCCACAAAGTCCTGACTTCACCCTGGAAAATCTTAATTCTTCCTCAAATTGAGTCACAGACCCATCAAAGTATTTCATAATTAAAGATGAGGTTATGAAGTTATCTACCACCAACAATGTTTATATGAAACCATAAAGGGAAAGGAGTAGAGGAAGAAAAATAAATATGTTAGATGCATTAAAAATTTATTGGATTGTTAGGAAATACTATGTTTTTAACTACAACTGTTTGATTTTCTCCAAGGTTAACTTAGACATCAAGATTCTAGATCTTATTTGAGCTCAGTTATTCACAGGACAGAGTAAAGTGGAGAGCTGCCAATTCATCATTGAGTTTAAGCTGTGTAGATAATTGGTAGGCAAAATTTATCTTAGGACACACTTTTTATTTGCCTCATCCTGATCATAGTTGTTCCAGATAGAAATGACCTATTATTGATTAAGTGCATGTAAAGTCTAGTATCTACCTGAATACCTCAGTCAGAGATGTAAGCTTTCTCATTAATGATTGGTCCTGAGTCCCACTCTAGAGATTTCCGTTGGCACTATTGATATGGTGAACCCTGACGACCAACTATACAGAATGGAGGCCTTTCTTTATGCTACCTGGGTGTCATAATGTAGTTTCCAACATTGGCAGCAGCAGCAGCAGCTTTGAAAAATGTGAAGCGTGATCTTTGCAAGTACACCTAGGTTCCCGCAGCATTCTAACTTTCTCTGGGGGACTAACAGAGGCCCCAACTTGTTTAGCTAGAGGACTAGCCACCAGGGGAGCAGGGAGAAAAGGTATAACGACATCACGGAATTTGGTTTCAGCTATAACTAGCGACTCCACCCCCTTGGAGAGTAATTTGCATCTTAATACACCTCAGCTTTGAGTATGGTGCTGCCCTTTAAAATTGTTCTCAATCATTGGGCCCAGCCGCCTTTCTCAATACACAGGGTAAATAGCACACTGCTCTCCATGCAGGGAATTGCGAGGGTCACATATCCATCTTTGGGAACCACAGAGTGTCTTTTGGAGACATATAAAGTTTTAGTTACAGACTGGTTATCTCCTGAGTCATATGAATTTTCTGTTGGGAGCTCTAAGTTCTAAAATAACAGTGGCTTTTCGTTTTTTCGGATAAGAGTAAGTGTGGTGCAAATAACAAATTCGGGTGGTGCCTGTCTACAACAGGCACTTTATCTGGCAGTCTGAGTATTGCAGTCCCACATAACATATAAAATGACGTTTAGGAAGGGAGGCAAGAGGACGCAGGTCCTTGAATACAAAGATCAGGTAGAGGCTGGGTCTGACATAGTGCCTGCCAGTTGGTTCACAATTTTTGGAGCTGGATTTTTAATTCCCTTCATTTGGATTGAGTTTACAGGCTTAATCTAAATTTACTACCCTCAGGTCCTAAGGGAGTTTCTAGATCTCTTGCTTCAGTGTAACCCTAGGTCAGCTGGTCTTCCCTGGCTTAGAGCAGCACCAACTGAGGACCAAGCTTGGGACAGCTCATCTGGGGTAATCTGTCCACAGACAAAAGTCATATCTCATACCTCCCTGCTTAAGTCTTATGAAGTTGAGGACAGGGGGGATGCTTGATCAATAAACAGCCATAGTAACATGTGATTTAGTCTCCAGTCCAGAGATTGTATATGTCAGATCCAAAAACTCCTGTGTAAAATCTGGAATGGAATTAAAACTAAGTTTCTGGAATGGAATTAAAACTAAGTTAGGGATGGAGTGTTTAGCACCGTGTCTCCCACAAAGTGCTTAATAAGTATTATTACTATAGGGCACAGATTAGGCATAGTGAAGTGGGCAAAACTTCCCAGTGACAGAACAGTCTAGAACAATCCGAACAATATGGTGGCCTTCCTGTTCTATCATAACATACACTCATTGAATCCCATCTAACAACTTTGGTCCAAATTTCAGTGGGACTTCTAGAGAATTACCTGGAACTCTCAGTTCATTGCCGTCCCCAGGGTCTTTTTTTTTTTAAAATATATGTGAACAGATTTTTTAAAAATTTTATTTATTTATTTATTTATCTTTAGAGGGGAAGGAGAGAGAGAGAAACATCAATGTATGGTTGCCTTTCATGTATCCCTTGCTGGGAGTTGGCCTGCAAGGAACCAGCCTGCAACCCAGGCATGTGCCCTGACTGGGAATCGAACCGCGATGCTCTGGTTCGCAGGCCCGCGCTCAATCCACTGAGCTACACCAGCCAGGGCTTCCCAGGGTCTTAATTTGTTGGGTGTGTGTGTGTGTGTGTGTGTGTGCACCAAGAGTTGGATAGGAGTTCTATATCATAGATCCCTTCCAACTTCCTTACCACAGATCGTCCATCACGAGTTCTTACCACTGAACCACTTCCTCAGACACTGTGGTAAAGTGGCTTTCGTCCTTTCACACTTTTGGGCGTTTCTGGGGATTGCAGACTGGCTGAACAAATTGGGAAGGGAATAAAAGCTGCCTTTATTGAAGCTGTAATCTCTCATTTTGAGAATTATTTCAGACTTCATTCTCTAATCATAAGTCCCGAGATACCAAGTACTTTGGTCGTGTTCATGAAAGAAATGACAAAATCACCTATTCATTTATTCAGCTCATGAGTCTCTGTTACTGTCTCCCCACCCTTTTCACAGCTGTTGAAATGACAATGTACTGAGTATCCAATTCGTGCCAGGCCTTGTGCTAGGCATTGGAAATACAGTGGTGAATAGAACAAAGTCCCTATCTAGCTTGGGATGACAGACAATAAATGGCCATGCATAGTGGTGAGGGATAAGAACTAAATCAACAGAATGAGATGACAGAGAGTAATTGTTGGGAATGGGCGTAACTTCTGATTGGGTGTCAGGAAAGATTCTCTTGAGAAGATGAACCCCGAGGTGAGACCTGGAGCATGAGAAGGATACTCAGCCATGTGAGTATCGGGGAATGAATGCTTCCACCAGAGGGAAATGAATGCAAAAGCTCAAGGTAGAAGTGTGCTCCTCCCCCGAGACAGGCTTCACACTCCTCAATGACATGCATAAGAAGTTCTTCTGCAAGCCCATGGGAGATGGATGAATGGGTGAGGGCTGGGAAATATCTTTTGGTCACTGGCAATGCCTGCAGATGTAATTGGATCTTCTCACTGATAGATGTGCTTTAAGTGCCCTATAGATAGGCTGGGGACTGGGTGGTTTTCTTGAAACTTCCCCCCATAGTCAAATTTTTCAAGAACTAAAAATAACAAATTGGCAATCTACCCACATGTGTTCTTTTGTAGCATCCAAGGACACCACCATAGCATGATGGATAATGTTATGAGCTGTCTCAGTTATTTGATGAGTTGTGTTATAAAAGTGAAACAGGTTTCATCTTGGTGAAATGCTTAGTGGAGGGAGCAGTATTTCCAGTCTGATTATATAGTTACATTTCTTCCTGTTTTTCACTTTTGTTTTTTTCTTCATGCACAGGTAAGAACAAACAACATACCTTCTTAGAAAGAACAAGGCCCTGTTTGCTTGTTACTACCATATGAGAAGGAAGGTTGGAGGGGAAGAAGTTGTGACAGCCTTTTTTTGGTCTTGGTACAAAGGCTGGTGTGACTAATAGATATTTATGGGAAGTTCTGTGGCTGATGGAAAGAGATCCCACAGTAGCTAACTTCCCCTTGCTCCTCAACCTCACCTCATGAGGTTTCAAAGACATGGACAAAAAGATCAGGTAAATGCATGATCTTTACTATTCTTAAGGTGTTCAACCAAAAACTGATATGATCCCCTGGAGACCTAGACCTCTGGTAGCCTAGACCACATGGTAGCCTCTAACTTGCTTCTCAATGCACCTTATTTCTATTCAGTTGTTACAAGGCTGCACTTAGAGTCCATTTGCTAAGGCTGGAGGCAGGCTTTTGTGGCTCAGAACACCAGAGGCTGAGTGATCTCCTTGGTGTTTTCTTCTGTAGGCCCAAACCTAAGTCTGTATAGTTTTTTTCTCTGTGGGTAAGAAATATCCAAGCAGTGGGGAATGAGAAAGAATATTTCCACACAAGGGCACAGTGCACAGCTAGTCAAATTTGCTCGGCCATGTCTCCTCAGGGTGGACAATACCTAGGCAGCAGGGCTAATCCGCCTCACCACTCAAATAAAGGCTGATTGACTTCCATGCTAATGCAGTCTGAGATTCAGTATCCTTCAGTGGCTTGAGTCCTTTCTAAATAAATATTCATTTTCATGACAAATTTTAAATTTTAATGTTTTTATTTTCTTTTTATAAAATTAATTTATGTAATTGTTGTTCAAGTACAGTTTTCTGGTTTTTATTCCCATTCCAGCCCACCCCCCGTCGGTGCTCCCCACCTCCTTCCCATTTCCACTCCCCTTAGTTTTTGTCCCTGTGTCCTTTATAGTAGTTTCTGTAAATCCTTCCCCTTTTCCCCTGGAATTCCCTCCCTTCTCCCCTCTGGTCACTGTCAACCTGTTCTCTATTTCAGTGTCTTTGGTTATATTTTGTTTGCTTGTTTGTTTTGTTGTTTAGGTTCCTGTTAAAGGTGAGATCATATGGTTTTTGTCTTTCACCACCTGGCTTATTTCGCTCAGCATAATGCTTTCCAGTTCCAATTCATGCTGTTGCAAAGGGTAGGAGCTCCTTCTTTCTTTCTGCTGCATAGAATTGCATTGTGTAAATGTACCATAGTTTTTGGATTCATTCATTTACCAATGGGCACCTAGGTTGCTTCCATCTCTTGGCTATTGTAAATTGTGCTGCTATGAACATTGGTGTGCATATGTTCTTTTGGATTGGTGTTTCAGGGTTCTTAGGATATAGTCCTAGCTGTGGAATTGCTGGGTCAAAAGGCACATTCATTTTTAGTTTTCTTAGAAAATTCCATACTGTTTTCCATAATGGTTGTACCAGTCTGCAATCCCACCAACAGTGAACTAGAGTCCTCTTTTGCCCACAACCTCCCTAACACTTGTTGTTTATTGCTTTGTTTATGATAGCCATTCTGACTGGTGTAAAGTGGTATCTCATTGTGGTTTTAATTTGCATTTCTCTGATAGCTAGCAATATCGAGCATCTTTTCATGTGTCTCTGGATCCTCTGTATGTCCTCCTTGGAGAAGTGTCTGTTCAAGCCCTTTGCCCACTTTTTAATTGGGTTGCTTGTCTTCTTAGAGTGGAGTTGAGTAAGTTCTTTGTATATTTTGGAGATTAAACCCTTGTCTGAGGTATTATTGGCAAATATATTTTCTCATACAGTTGGTTCTCTTTTTATTTTAATACTGTTTTTTTAGCCATGCAGAAGATTTTTATTTTGATGAGATCCCATTTGTTTATTCTTTCCATTATGTCCCTTTCTCTAGGGGACATATCAGTAAAAATGTTGCTGCGTGAAGTATCTGAGATTTTCCTGCCAATGTTCTCCTCTAGGACTTTAATGGTGTCACAGCTTATATTTAAGTCTTTTATCCACCTTGAATTTATTTTTGTGTATGGTGTAGGTTGGTCCTCGAGTTCCATTTTTTTTTTGCATGTAGCTGTCCAGTTCTCCCAACACCATTTGTTGAAGAGGCTATTTTTATGCCATTTTATGTTATTGCCCCCTTTGTCAAATATTAATTGCTCATAGAGACTTGGGTTTATTTCTGGGCTCTCTGTTCTGTTCCATTAGTGTATGTGCTTGTTTTTATGTCAGTACCAGGCTGCTTTGATTACAGTGGCCTTGTAATACAGTTTGATATCAGGTATTGTGATCCCTCCTACTTTGTTCTTCTTTCTCAAAATTGCGGCTGCTATTTGGGGTCTTTTCTGGTTCCATATAAATTTTTGAAGTGTTGGTTCTATGTCTGTGAAATATGCCGTTGGAACTTTAATAGGTATTGCATTGAATCTATAAATTGCTTTGGGTAGTATGGACATTTTGATGATGTTAATTCTTCCAATCCATGAACACACGCTATATGTTTCCATTTGTTTGTGTCTTCCTTGATTTCTTTCTTCAGTGTTGTGTAGTTTTCTGTATACAGGTCTTTTACTTCCTTGGTTAGGTTTATTCCCAGATATTTTATTTTTGTTTTTGCTGTATTGAATAGGATTTTTTTCTTGATTTCTGCTTCTGCTGTTTCATTGTTAGTAAACAAAAATGCTGTTTTTATTTTCTTAAGGAGTGCTCCCCAGATTGTGTAAGATTTAGTTCCTACAAAGCTGGGGCTTGCTCCTACATACTTGTTGGGCTGCCACAGGAAACCCCTGCAGGCCAGTCCTTTGAACACATGCAGAAACTGAGAGGAAGGAGTAAGTCGTGGGTACAAAATTAAAGTATCTGTCTGCACTGCCAGGGCCAGGGATCAAGGCAGGATCCTTTCCCAGTTATAACAGGAAAGAAAGAATAGTTGCAAAAACAATTGAGAACTGTGTATCTTTCATCCGGATTCCCCAATTATCAACATTCAACATTTGCCTTATTCTCTTTCTCTCTTTTTTACACACACCCACACACTTCTCATATCCTTAACTACTTGAGAATGGGTAGGAGACAAATGACCCATTTCTCCTAAACTCCTCAGTGTATGTTTATTAAACAACAGCCACCCTCTGATAAAGCCACAATGTACCCACAAAAATCAGGAAATTAACACTGATTTTGAGCCAATCTATGATTGAGAGATCCCATTACAATTTCACCCATTTTCACAATAATGTTCTTTACAGCTTGAGAATCCAAACCAGAATGACAGGTTGCATTTAGTTGTCATTTCCTTTTAATCTTTTAATAGAGACTGTTCTTTAGTCTCTTCTTGCCCTTCAAGGCCTTCATAATTTTGAAGCATCCAAACCATTACTTTGTAGAATGTCCTTAAATTTGGGTTTGTCTGATTCTTCCAAATGATTAGATTAACATAGTGAAAATTTTTCTAGTCATACCACAGAAGTGAGAGTATGAATATGATGTTGATTTGTTCTCTTATTGATCTTTCTGCTATAAAATTAATAAGTGTTTTGTGTAGTATTATACTAAGACTACATAAATATCCTTTTCCACATCAATTTTTTACTCATTTATTTTATTTATTGATGATTCTTGCCTAAATCGATTACTATGATAAGGATCATCAAATAACAATTTTACCTAATTCCATTGTTCCTTCTACATTTATTAGTTGTCAGTCTTCTGTAAGGTAAGCTTTTAAAAACTCTATTTACTTGTGTACTTATTTATATTTGTGTGGGTCCATGGATTCCTTGAGCCCTGGGATCAGCCATTTTTCCAACATTACCTGGTGTTTTTTTTTAGTGGAAATGGTATTTAAAAACCAGTATCTGGGGGCTAGGTGTGCTCATTGATTTGGGAGTGTTGCTTCTAGGTACCCTCAACAGAGAGCTAGAAAATAGATGTTTATTCTAGAACATAGATGTGCACACACTTGTGCACCTATAGTTTATTTCTGTATTTTTCTACCCATATATATGAAAATGATTAGTTATACAGATACCTTCAAATTATCATATGACATCATACAGTTCATTCTGGCTTTCCTTTCTTCCATTTTGAAGACAATGAGAATCCTGTCTCTGTTATCCTCAGGCTCTGTTTCCTCAATCCCTTGTATATAATTTGCTCAGTCCTTTGTACATAAACAGTGCAGTGTGCCATCTCTTTAGCCCTGTGCTACTGACTCTCACCAGCTGAGAATTACCACCCTTAGCACATATCTGTCAAGAGAGTTTCCCTGCTCCGACCCCAAAGGTACTTAGACCAAGAGCCACTCCACTCCTGGTCCTGACTAATCACTACTTAGAGTTCCTCACTGGACCAGAGTGTAACTCACATCAGCCCCCACTAGCTGAAAGTTCTCCTCCAGCTCTTGTTGCTTGCAGGCCGGGAGTTCCCCTGTAGCTTCAACATTTCTCCTGCATATTTACCCCCCTGTGTATTGGTTGAGAATTCCTCGTGGTCTTGGTAACCTCTTAGACCCAGACGTGTGACAATTCATGCTGCTTGGGCACTGAACAGACATGTAATAACTGAAACTTATGAGTAAATTAGGGAAATATGCCCAAGATATTGTTAATGTATCCTTTACTGATAAAGGAAAGGAGAGGCGATTATGTTTGAAGGTAATTATGACAGAGAAATAAAATCATTTTATCTCTAAATCTTGCGCTGGTCATTTGCCTGCTTGCTGTCCGATCTATTCCCCCATTCTTTCCCTGCTTTGTGTTACAGACAACTACATACTCCAGGCTGCCTTGCCAACTGCCTTCCAACAGGTTCATGTACTGGGAGGCACAAACAAGAGATTGGAGAGCAGGAGAAAGAGGTCAGGATGATTTCCAATCTCCCTTCTACCCTGGCAATCTCTCCATTCCTGGCTATTTCTCTATGACTCTATGACTCTAGTTGCTGTTGATCTTTCAGTTGATCAACAGAAAGATTCAGTTGATCAACTGATTCTTTCAGTTGATCTGTGTTTCTTGGTTCCCATAACACCACCTTCTCCCTTTTGTCCTATCAGCTCCAAGAATGGTAGTGGCCTTCTGCTATTTCTAATGTCTTGATTGCCCCCCTTCTGGTTTTTACTTCTTCCCTCACTCGTGTAACCAATTCCTTGAATTAAATTTCTTCTGCTTTAAAAACCTAGCATGTTTCATATTTTCCTCATTTGATCTATTTTCAAATCCAACAAATTGACTTTCCTTTAACTTTTTATACAAGTCTAGAGCTGTTGTAGCAAACTTTCTTGCATTTGAAGAAAGTCTGTCTAAGAATGAAAGAAAACGGAGCCAAAAGACATAAAGGAGTAGATTCTAGAGACTTTGAATAAGTCCTTGATACACCATTACCTGAAGCCAGACTGGCCCCTGGACTTTCCAGTTACCTGAACCAATCAGATTGTCCTTTGTTTTCATCACAAGGGTTATATTTCTGTATAGGTATCCTGGACGTCAAATTAATTACAAATTATAGCCATTTAGTCTTTGATCTATGCAGGTGACTCAGGTTGCATTTGAAAGTCACATATCCTGATAGAACATCTCATTGGGTGATTTACTTATTTGCATTCTTAAAAGAGGAGATTTCTTACAGCACGTGCCTTTTACTGGTCTTTTTGTCTTTTAGTGTATGTTCTTTTCTGAGCTGCCACATTCTGACAAGGTTTCATATATCCAGTACATCAGTGGAAGGGACAAAATAAAAAATTTATGTCATCTGCATGACAGACCTGAAAAACTAGCCTCTCATTTAAATATTGCAAAAATTGAGTTATATGCTACATAAATGACAGGAGAATGGGGCTCTTAATCTATGTGAAAGGAAATTAGATTCAAGTTGTTTTATCTCTTGCAGATGTTCAACATTATTTTTGTCAGCTAGTAGTTAAGTTGAAGAGAGACATCTTTCTCAGAATAGAAACATGAAATAATAATGTCCTCCAGTATCATCTCATCATGTTAAGCTATGAGATGGATGATATCCTGATGTGAAAAGATGCAAATGATACTGAGTTTTGAAGTATTTGTTAGGAGTGGAAGAGAGGCTGAAGTTTTGTTCTGTAGTACACTGTTTCTGTGTGAAAAAGATAAGGAATCCCTGAGAATCTGTTGGAAAGGGGGAGAAAGGTATCTAGGCTATAGTTTCCTAACTGACTCATTTCAGACAAGAATTTGGTAATGATTTGGGTTTAAATATCCCTGCAGAAAGTTGGCCCTAGCATGCATGAGGACCCCATGTCCTAGGAGGTTGAGCTCAGAATGTGTTGCTTAGATTTACTCTGACCTCTTTCGTGACACAGAGGATCTAAGGCTTTTTAGGGGAGGTTGGTCATGGGTATGCTGTGTTTTCTGGTCTCCTGCTTCCATCCTCTTCTGTAAGTGTGCTGGCTTTTCTCTCCTGACATAGATCTACTTATCTCCCTCTGTGGATCTCAGTTTTTGTATGTGAATCATTTCATACCTTCGGTCTGCAAGCTTAGCCCTATCCCCCATTAATCTGACACGTTGGGAAGGCATCTTAGCAGCCCAGACCACCGAGATTCGTGATTGGATGTGCCGCTTGCAATGCGCTGGCTGGTGGGCTGGAGGAACATTATGGAGTATCCCTGAGCTCTGGAATGGTGGCTTCCCCTAAAGAATGGATTGCTGTCTCAGTTTCCCTGTCTGACACTCTACTGCCTACATGAGGGCTGGAATCCCAGTCAGCTTGGCTGGGTTCATGAAGCCTTGAGAGAGAGTGATGGATTCTGCTCTCTCTACCAGTTTCCACAGCTGTTCTCAGAGAACCCAGGCATGGTTCTCAGTTTATTTCTTTAGGCCCCAGGGCGTCTTGTATGGATTTCCCTTGCCATCCTGTTTGTCTCCACCTTTCTGTGTTGCTAATGCCACATATCTGATAACGACGGTTCTGACACATGCCTCAGGACTGTGGGTCCTCCCTGGACCACACGCAAGTATTAGAATATAATTACCCGTGAATAAACTACTTTTTACTTTCATCCTAACTCTGACTCTTCATTAACAAACTTTCAATGTCACTCTGGCTTAAACTGGAATGTGTTATAAATTTTTATAATAATTGTAATTATTTGTAATAATAATACTTTAACTTATTGACAGATTCTGTGCTAAGAACTTTACATTTTTTATCTAATTCAGACTTGCAGGAAGATAGTTGTGTCACCATTTTTCAGATGAGCAAAGAGCCCCTAAGAGGTTAATTTCCTCTCTTAGATCATACAGCACTGGAATTCCAGTTCATGTCTGCTTGATGTTAAAGTCATGCTTGTAGCCATGACATGATCCTGACTCACTCTTACCCTGGGCATGTGATTTATAACTTCTTTTTTACAGTAATTCATAACATGAAGGCAATCTCCCTGTGACTTAAAGTGAGTATGTTGGATTTCTACTTTGTCTATAGGGAGGAATGGGGCAGGAGGTGGAAATGGGAACCAAAAAAAAGTATTTAAATCTGTTTTACGTGACATTTATAAAGATGTAAAAAATACACTAAGAGGGTTTCATGTATTATGTAGCACATGTGTGTTCCTGCACACAGGTGCCCCCATGCCCCTCAGAGGGTTATACATACGCACACTACTTTTGAGGACTTATTATATGCTGGGTGCATTATATTAATTATCTGCTGTCTTAGATTCAGGTTTCCCAGAAAGTAGAGCAGAGCCCAAGGCAAGGAATAAAGTACTAATAATTTATTTTGAGGTATAAACTCAGGGCAGCAAAAGTGAAGAAAAGGTAAAGGGAGGCAAGAAGCAATGCTAAGTGCCTTTATTGACTAGTGCTTTGTGTGTGAGCACAGAGAGACAAGGCAGGCCATGCAGCAGGTGTGTTTGCAAAACTATGTGGGTCTTTTCTGGAAAGATTCTATAGAGAAACCATTTCTCAGAGTTGTGAATTGGATTGCAGAAGGCAAGGCAATTTATTCTCTTGTATTCCTCCTATAGCTGTTTTTCCACTGGTTAAATTTTGTCCAATTGAAAGTTAATTTCCTCCCAATTCAGCAGCTGCTGAAATGTGAGGTCCTAGGTCTTGGGATTCATTCAAATCTGAAAATGTCAGGAAGACTGAGCAACTCTGAGCAAGTTGCTGGTTGGCCCAACTGTGTAGCCGTAGCCGAGGAGGCTCTCCGCTGATGAGTAATTGGTTGGCCCCCAGTGGGCGGCAAGCTGACAGAGCCTGTCTAAGGAGGTATGTGCATTTGTGGTTGATGTTCCTTCTTGTAATTCATGACAACCTTGAAAGGTGACTTTTGTGTTTCTTACTTTATAGCTGAGGAAATGGGCTAGTTTGACCAAGATCTCATAACAGTGAGCAGTCAAGCCAGAATTTGAAACCAAGTCAGTTTATTTTCAAATTTCACACCCTGTGCAGTACGCTACCTAGATTTTCCTGCACGCTTTAATTTTAATTAAAAAAAATAGATGATAGTCAGAGAAAGTTCTCATGGAAAATACTGAAAATGTAAAGAACAAAGTAATCATCTATAATTTATAGACTCAAAAATAACCATTTAAAATATGTGTAATTTTTCTATATTATCTTTTAGTTTTTCTGTAATATTTTTACTATGTAGATGAAAAAGGGGTTCTATGGAAAGTAACCTTTCAGGGCAATCTGACCATAAATTCCTAACTGGGCAGATCATGGTGGGTAGTCATGCCCAGGCCAAAACTTTCTTTACTGAGAAGCTTGTCTCTGCCCTAAGCAAGCCCTGCCCACTGAGTCTGCGCATCCAGTTTAAAACACCTGTGAAATGCCCCTTCTGAGACCCCTCCTTCTAAAGCATTATCTTAACTAGCCTACAATTTGATCCCCACCTTGCTTTCTCCCATCTCATGTCATCTTCCTTACATTCCCTCCTTAATTTAAAAGGCATAAAAGTGACTGTAAAGCTGTTATTTTCTGGAGCATTTGAGATCTTCCTCCCCAGCATATGTCATCGATTTTACTCAAATAAACTTTTATAAAATTTCTCTACATGTTTGGATGTTTCTTAGATCGAAACACAGTTGAAATAATAATGTGAATACTATAGCTTATGCACTTGTCGTTGATCAGTATAACAAAAGTAGTGTCCTCTGTTAGGGTAAACTTTTATGGGTCCATGAAAATACCTGGATATAGCATAATACGCTTTGAATGCAGCCAGTCCATGATCCACTCTCTTCTTTCACTGGGGAAGGGGGTTGTCCCTAGGTCAGAAAGATGACAAGTATAATGGTCTAATCTTGTAAACACACTAATGACAGACCTTCCGACAAACTAAATGATTTTTGCTAACAGATGAGTCCTTGTCCATGGAATGCTTTTAGCAGAATGCACTTCGATGTCTAGGATTTCTTAGGTAAACAAACCTGGAATCTAAGGGTTTATAGGGCATGGATTTCTGGAAAATGTCATGTAAATTATGTAAACATCTGAATATAAAATGGAGATGTTTCCTGAACTGAGTAACCCCTGGGGGAAGTACCGTGGCTGCATACCTTTCTTAGAGACCTCATTTATAATTTAGGGCCGGAGTATCTCTGATTCAGGGAGAAGAAAACACCAGGAAGTGTGGCCAGGGGATTTGGACCCCTGTCCTGCTATACCTGCTCCTCTTTATTACTTACATCTTTGAAATCATTAGTAAAGCTCAGTACTGAGTCAGCTCTCTGATGTGTGTGAGTCTTAATGGAGAATGGGATCTTAGTTGTGTCTATGCCATCTCAATTCATAACCATTTCCTCGTTGATGGCATTTTAGTTAAATAATAATATTTTGTAACTTTAAATGCCACTGAAATATGCAACTTTGGTCAAATCGTTGTCTGTGTTTTATGTCATTCTTTCTTTCGAATGATTCCAGGAGGACTCTGCTGTTCCATACTTTCCCAGGGCTGCAAGAGGAGTACCTCTGCCATACATCCTGTAGAGGAAGAAGTAGGAGCAGAAGGGATCCCCTCTGCACGTCTGGGATCCTTCTTTATTCTCCGATACTGTTCCTACTGCAATCTTTCCCTTCCCAGTTCTTGCCCTAGAAACCCCACTCCTGCTCCAGACCCTGGCCTCCTGAGCTTCCCCAGTTTCTCCCTATAAGGACTAACGCCTGCCCTGCGTAGCGGAGAAACCTCCAGCAACTTGGTGGTTCAGCAGGGGAGGTACATTCCTGACATCTCAAATTGGAACTGGTGGTTTCTTGCACATTTGGGTTCTTTATCCAGGGTGTATGGAAAGAATTTCGGGGAGAGAGGGTCAGTGAATTTGGAGGGGGGATATGTACACCTTTATATTTACTAACCTCTAGCCCAAATGTTATCATTTCTTTCCACTTTGCATTTTAGCAAAACAATGCCACACAAACTCTGCCCCTCTAAAAGACATCTGATTGAAGCAAAATGCAATGGTGTAAGCAAGCTTTCCCTTGCTAAGAATGAGTAGGGGTTTCTCTGTTAAATAATTTTTCCTATCATTTAATAAGAATGGTCCTTTGTTCCTTTTTTCCACATTTTTCTGTGGGGAGGAGCAGCATGTGATGTAGTGGAAGAAGACTAGTCTGGGGATCAGTGAGTCTCGGTTTTTACCTTTGCTCTGGTTATAAGTAAATTGAAGGGCTATACTCAGTGGTCTTTGTCCCTACCCATTTTGCCTTCCAGGAATTTTCAAGTGTTGAATGGGAAATGTCACTCAATAAGTTGAATATTTCATTGCTAGTGAGAAAGTTAGATTACCATCCCTCCCTACAGTTCTAATGCATCGATGAAGTGGAAAACTTATCATGGGAAGTATACCATATAACCCTTCCTCCTCCGTGACCTCCTCCCCCAACCTTTCTATAATACACTCCTAAGTAGTACAAGCTGGCCACAGAAAAACTCCACCTAGCCAATTTCTTACAAGTGAGAGAAAAATCAGAGGTACAGATAAATAGGGAAACCCAGGGAATGCTTTGAGCTATGACAGGCAATATTAAGCAATAAGATAACACTAATGTAGTCTGCAGAGGGGTCTAATGTGGTTGTGGAATACTGCTCTCAGTCCTCTGATCTCAGACAGAGAACAATTCCATACATATCATAATTGATTTCATATTTTTTATTCCTAAAAGAGAGAAGCTATAACTTTGAGTGAAGATGGCTCTGTGTGTTGTTGAGGTATGTTAAGGATGGGCAGGGAACAAAAAACTCATGTGGTAACATACTTGTTTTCACTGCCTTCGTTCTTCTCCTATGTTATATACCTATGTTGACTTCTAGGTTACCCACCCATAGACACAGTTCTCAGCATTTTCTTCAAAAACCTTCCATGAATGCTCTAAACTCCAGGTTGAGGGAGTATCCCAGAGGTGAGGTGAAGAAGAGAGCAGTGACCAACAGAAGTCCCTGTTGGCCTGAAGCCGAGGGGAATAGAGCCTCCAGGCACAGCAAATAAAGATTGAGTGTGAGTGTGAGACTCATACCAATTTTTCTAGCAAAATCTCACACAATTTTTTAGACACAAAAGCAGCAAACTATTAAATGATCCAAAGATTACTTCCGATACCCTGTGGATAGGTCCTGCAGTAATAATAATAATAATAATAATAATAATAATAATAATAATGTGGGAAAGAGAGAAACAAAGTTGATGTAAAACATAATACCAGGAAAAAATTGCCTATAGAACTGGAGAAAGAGTATAAGGAAATGATTCCGAAAGTCTTGAAGAGGTTACCCATAACAAACATTACAGTCAGAGAAAAATATTTCAAAGAACAATAGAAAATCTCAGAGAAAAATTAAGAAACAATAGAAAAATATGAGAAATAAACTAATAGAAGTGGAGATAAAAACAATAGACAGAATAAATGGGATTGAAAACAGTTTTATATATAATGGCAGGTTTAACAGCCTTACCCAAAATGAAGCGGAAAGGAACAAAGACATAAAAAAGATTATAGATAAGGTATTGGGTATGGAAGAAAAACAAAGGTTCAGTATATACTATTTGACATTTCTGAGAGAGAGAACAGAACAGATGGAACAGAAATGATTTCAATAATATAAAAATCTTCTTCGATAAAAGCCTGAATCACCACATCGAAGGGTAACAGCATGATCCAGTAAAGATTGGCACAATACAACCAACATCTAGCCATATCCTTAAAAAGTCACTGAATATGAGATAAGGAAGATTTATATGAGCTGGAAAAAAGAATTAAAGTCACAAAGAAGAGGAAAGTCTAGCTGACTTCAGACTTCTTTATGGCAATATTCAGTGCCAAAAGGTGGTGAAGCAATGCCAACCAAGTGTAAATAATTTATTAACCATGCAAGTTCAAGTCTAAAGGCAACAGATAATCTCAATAATGCCAGGATTTAGGCAATACAATAGATAAAAGTTCTTGGAGAAAATAAATCCAGTGAATCAGGAGATTATTTAAAATAAACATAACCTGATTATCAAGTGAGTTGAACTTGAAATACCCAAATATAAAATCTTTCTTCACATTCTCCAAACAGTCTTCAATCCACCTTAGTCAAATCTTCCTTCTTGATTTTTTAATATCTTGACCTGATCCCTTCACTTCAAAATCTAATAAAGCTTCTTCTATCTCACATTCAATTTGACTTTCATTTCCTTTCAGTTTCAAGGTTGGGCACCTATGGCACATCATGGGCACCAACGCACGCCCCCGTGGCATATGGATTATTTTGAGCTAACACAATTGAGAACCAGAAGAGTTAGGACAAGTTCTTCACCTCCCCCTAGCTATCTAAAAATAGGGCACAATTCTTATCACCGGAGAGAGTTTTATCTGCATAACAAGACAACTTTTACCATATTTATTTTCTCCTATAACTTCTCTCTACCCCTGAGGCTCAAAACCCTTTTTCTGTTGTTTAGCCTAAGATGGTATATAAGCCTCAATCAGCCATTTCCTTGAGCCACATTTTACTTTGTGAGCTCTCATGCATAGTACAGAATCGCAACTGTTTTTCCTCTTGTTAATGTTTTGTATCCATTTTATTTATGGCTCCAGACATTGAACCTGAAAAGGTAGAAGGGAAAAGATTTTTCCTTCTCCACACAGTGGTCATTCCTCCTTCCTCTGCTTTCCCTTTTCTCCTCTCCTCATATCCTTTTTATTCTGAGTCCTTTTTTTCCTCTGGTGTATTGTGGTGAGAAGGACAAATGGGGGGAAGGGGTGAACATCCCTTAGGTTGTGCCTTTTGGTTGTTTATTAGGTTGTTGCTACCTCTGATTCACCCTGCTTGACAGAGGTGTAAATGCTGGTGTCCTCAAGAGGCATTTCTGTGAGTTCTTTGGGGTCCTCCAAGGATCTTTTCTGTCCCAGACAAGTGATAGCGCTCTGATAAGATCTCTAGCTGAGCTCCTACATCCAGTAGTGTACTCCACTGCCCCTAGCTGCTGGAATCCTCTGGTCTGGAAGGCTACCGTTGAGATGGCTCAACTTGGCTGCCTTGTCGCCATCTGGGCCCTCAGAAACTCATGCATCTTGCCACTAAATACCTGGACTACAAGTTGCTCCACCACCTTCTGCACTCTTTGCACTGATTTCTTTCTCCAGATTTCTTTTGCCGGCCTAAGTTATACACAGAGCAGAAGAGCAGGGAGTGTGCAGTTGCCCAAATAGGAATAAGAGGCTTGTCTCAGATTTTTTCAGGCATCGAACTCTACCAGTGATTCTTACATTGGTCCCTCCTTTGGCTTGCTGGGTGTATGGGTGTGTATGTGTTTGCAGGTGGGGTGCAGAAGAGAAAAAGCACAGTGCTAACGCTCCTAGCTGATCCCCACAATCTCCCTTGAGTTCTTATCTTCTGCATATCTAGGCTGGAGTGGGAGATAATAGCAAAGTTGGAACTGCCACATCTCTTAAAAGTTCTGGGGGGTCTGTCTGGAGTTCCTTGGGACTTCTCTCTAAAATGTGTGGGGGTACTTCACATCCGTGTACGATGTGGAGATTCTGTCTCCAGTTGTAGAGAGGTCCCGATGAGCACCTGCTTCATGAACACAGGAGTGAATAGAGAAGCTGTGGGAAAGGGCATGGGGTGAGCTCGGATATTTCAATGGGTTACTACCTGTCAGAATTGTAGTTACACAATAAAATGTAAGTGTTCTAAATCTTGAAAGCATAAAAATAATGGCTAACCAATGTTGAGAGTTGGAAGGAGCAGATGTAGAAGGAATTAAAAGCATCAAATTTTTTCATATTTCATGGGAAGGACTAAACAGATATTGTTTAAAATTGAATTCTGTGGTTAAAGATTATGATTTCAAGCTATTGGTATTTTCCCCTTAATTCTATATATATATATATAGAATTATATATATATATATAATATATATATATTTTATATATATATAGAATATATATATATATGTATATATAGAATATATATATATATATATATATATTTTTTTTTTTTAGAAACCTTAGAGTTGTGGTTCTTACCTAAAGGTGGTTTTGACCCAACTTCCCAGAGGTATTTGGCCATGTCTGGAGACATTTTGGTTGTCCCACTGGAGAAGGAGGGTGTTTCTGCTGGTTTCTAGTGGGCAAAGGCCAGGGGACATGGCTCAAAGTTCTATGAAGGGGTTTACAGCCTGCCACTGTGATATGAAAATTACTTTAAACTGAAAACAAATGAATAATCAAAAGCCACAAAAAAGAACATTAACCTAAACTTACTAAGTAAATTCTTCTGAAAACATAGCTCCCGTTGATCCTTCTCTGAGGGAACTTCCTGTTTGGGAGAAGAAATAAGAAGTTTGAATTCAACTCCTTTAGCATCAAAAAGCTGAGCAGGCTCTTCCATACTTCCAACCCCCCTCTCCCTTTTCATTAAGTTAGTACATGCACCTTAACCTTGGGTCTTCAGTGACGGACTCATTACTGAGTGTTCCCAAGAGAATGTGTAAATGAAATTTTACTTTCCTCCTGTTAATCCATTGCCTTTGTTTTGCAGACCCCACACATCTGAACCCAAGCGGGTTGAGGGAAAGGTTTTCTCCCAATACCTAGAATGCACAGGTCAGACCACCCCCCAAAACAAAGAGATATACTTTAAATATTAAAATAATTTGTTGGAGAGAAGCTTTTCTGAAGTTCAGTAATGTATTCAATATTACTGCAAATTGTTGTTGTTAAAGCAAAGTAAAATAAATCTGAACACTTCAAAATATATGGCTTTTATACTATAATCCTGCTTTTGTAGAATTAATTATTCCTATTCCTTCTATTCATATATGTACATACAGAGATGTTTGAAGTGGTGTTCACAGAATGATAAATGATTGATATTTCTGAGTAGTGGGATTTAGAGTAATTTTTTCTCTTTTCGTTTTTTCCCCCTTTGATCACTTAAAGTTTATTTTTTCAATAATGATGAATATAATACGTACAGAAGCTGTGGCTTTTCTCTTTATTTCTACAAGAAAAAGCAACAGCAACAGTTAAAGCCTTTTTAATGGATCTCCATGTGGCTCAGAAGAAAAGTCCAGCTTATCTCCCCTGTCCCTTGTCCATACTAAAAGAAAACAACACGTATCTGACTAACCTAGGCCAATAATGCATATGTCTACATGGCTGAAGAATATATTGAACAAACTCACAAAGAGTCTGGAGTCTTTGGTAAGAAACAAATGATAAAGATTTATTCAAGGATCTTAGGGTTTGCAGATTGGAAACCCAATTAGGCAGGAACCCAGAAGTGTTCCATAGAAGAAAGAAAAGTTAAGAGTACTCACAAAATAGTAGGCAGTTAGACAGATGTGAGCAAAGTAGGAATGATAAGCCAGGTACTGAAGGTCAGCAGGACAGAAAGCCCCAGTGTCTGGCAACAAAAACTGTAAAGTGGGACCTCACTCCCAGATCCCTAATACGCTGCTGGTCATGTGGTTTAGAAGCCCTGATCTTTCATAGTGCTGTTCATGTGGTTCAGATCCTCTTTTGACTTTTCATCCCCTATCATATTGCCAGTCTCGTGGTAGTCCCCCTGAGAGGAGGGAAAAGGGGGCAGGAGAATAGCCTCATCTGACTTCCATACAAGTCCCTGCATGGCCATTCCCTTCATCATTAAGCCCTAGAGATAACAATTAGACCTCAGTTGTGTTTCAGCTCCAGGGCTAGAAGAGCAGCAAGGCCAAGTGAGATGATGCCATGGCTGACATCAGGACCAGTTTTGCAATTAATGACTCCCTGCCCTAGTGCCAACCAGTCTTTGGAGGCCATGACCCTGAAAGGATACACCCAAAAAGGTGGTGAATATTCCATGGAGATCCTGAGACCTCCAGGCCCTTAAGACGAAGAATCTAGCACATGCTCTGTTTCTCTTGAATATACACACACCTCTCCCCACTGTTGCCTTTCCCTGGTGTAATTAAAATGGGGTGCAAAGTGGGGGTTTCCCCAAAATAGCATATTCCTAACAGCCCTTGGTTGGGGGAAGGGAGAACAGATGATACAGCTTAAGATACTTTTCATAACAATGGTATGTTTATAGATGTGTTCTTCCTGAAGGCATGTGTACTGTCACCTGGGCAAATGTCTGCATGACTTTCAGATATATAGTGCCAAATGTGAAGTCATGTAAGGAGCTCTGGGTCAGCATTTAAAATAGGGAGCTGGTCCGCCATCAGGGCAGGAAGACTAGAGTAGCAGCCATGAGTAGCAGCCATGTGGTTCGAAAGGGTGTAGAAGGGACGCCCTCCCCAGTCTGCCATGAGGTCTGGTGTGTAAGGAAATGCCATGCATTTTGGATTAAGATCTGGGAAACCTGCCTAGAGAGCATGGCGGTAGAGCTGATACAGCTGGGAATTGCAGGGACCTCCCTAACCAATTACAGATTTGTGGGAGATGCCTGGAATGCTGAACTGTGACTGGGAATGCGGAGCCATGGATTTCTGCTTTTCTGAAAGACAGTACCTTCTACTAGTGTAGTCTGAAACTGGCCTGGGTTGGCAAAGGGAGTCGGCACTATGTGTTTTGGGGTGTTTTAAAGGGAGTGGGACTTAGCAGCAGAATTCCACCATTATTCTAGATCTATATAACCTTGAAATAAACAACCCCTTTCCTCTTGCACCAAACTCGTACACTGGGAGTCACACTTCTTGGCAGCAGGCAATTGAACCCCATAGCTGTTTCAGAACAACCTAGGTGGGGTGTTCTCTCTCTCCCCCCCCGCACTCTCTCTTGCACACTTGTGCTTTTCCTCATCTTTTTCTTTCCCCAGGCACACACTCTCTGGAGCATGCTCATGGCTTTTTCCTGCTCTTCCCCCAGTGCATTCTCTTTATCTTTCTTTCTCCTAAGCTCCAGGAGCCCTTCTTTTGCCTTTGTAACTTGTTTCCTGAGTCCATGTAGTCCAGCTGGCTCCCTTCTTTTACAGCTTATTTCTCCCACCTCTGTGACTTCACTTGTATTTGAGTCTTGGCTCTGAATTCTTTCTGAGCCCATAATTCTTTCTTAGCCAGAACTCAAGGACCAATGTCTAACATCTGGTGTTCTTTGCCATTGACACTTATAGTAAAAAAATATATTTTTGAGAATAATCAGTTCTGCATGCTTAGCCCTAGGATTGGTCCAGGACAGTTCTCAGTCAACTATCAGGTGGTTTAGGTGATGGATACCAGGTGGCCTGAAGGATGGGTGCCAGGAGGTCTGGTAATGTTTGGTGTTCTGGATATCTGATGAATACCCAGGAATTGACAAAGGACCAGACAGTTCAAAAGTTTACATTCTCTAGTTAAAACAAGAATAGACGTGTTTCTTCATGCCTCAACCTACTTGATTTTAGTAACTTGGCAGCTTGACTATAGCAACTCCATTTTATTTATTCACTCAATTCCTCAAATGTCTTGGGGGCTGCTTGAAATGCTATTTCTGTTCTGACAGGTGCGAATCAGTCCTATCTTAACCTCTTTATTTTTGCTCTACTTCATTTTCAAGAGCAAACACACACACTGGAAAATAATGCCTCTGAATATTCTTTATCAAAACTTCTCTTCCCCCATTACATGCTCTTTAGGTGAGGGTCTGTTTGTGTTCAGGGAATTGTCTCATTGCTCAGTTTTGCCAGTACTGATCTGTCCTTTGCACACACACTGGAGACATGCAGTGAAAAGGAGGGACGGGAAAGGGCTCTCTCACACAGTTGCTGCCCTCTTTCATGGAGGAACAAAGGTCTTTTATTTCTGTATCTCTTATTTTTGCACAAAAGTTACAAAAATTATTTTATGTCTAAAGAATTTTCTTAAATAATTTCCATCTTGCCCACGAAACAATGGCCACTTTTCACTTGTAAAAGCACACAGAAATAAGTAAATGTCCTTTCTTTATGGGCACAAAGCAAAGCATATGTGCTCTATTTGGAGAATGCAAATGCCTCAAGCTGCAGCATTTCTTTCACCAGCACTCAGCAAGTGGCCATTTAGGCTTAATTGCTCCTCACAGCATAGTCCAATTAAGAACGGTCATCAGCAGGGTGAGGGCTATTTGTTAATCCATAAAAGGTATGAGAGACAGTACTTGTTTTGCCTGCAGTTTTTATTCACATGTTTGGGTAACAATCTAAACAGCTGGAACTCTCACAAGTGATATGTGTGTGTATTTAATGTTGGTTATGGGCAAGACAAGTGTATGAATGTATTTCACAAAATCTAAACTTTTTCTTCTAATAGAGTCCAAAGGAGAATTGGTCAAGATGTTGCTGAAACCTACCAAAGCATGCTATTTGAAGTTGTAGTGGGGGAGTAGAGCTGGTTTAAATGAGGAAAACTCTGAACGAAAGGGGTTTCTCTGCAACATGAAGATGGTTTTAGTCTCTGGGAGAATAATTTCCCTATTAAAATGCAAATTTCTATCAGAACATATTGTGGGTTGTTTTTTAAGCATTTTTTAAAACAGAGGTTTTGTTTTTCGAGAATTTTCTTTCTGTACATCATTTTAACATGGTACAGAGAGAAGCTCTATTCTATGTCGAAGAGAGGATAAATTGACAAGAAACAGGAAGTGTGGGAGTGATGATGCGTCTCTTGCGATATGATGAAAATGTTTCCAGTGGCAATAGGGTGCTTTCACAGAGTCACGTGAAGTGCATTTTGGGGACCCATGCACAGGAGAACTTGAGACATAGTCAGGAGATTTACTGGAGTGAAAACAAAGGACTGGCCCCAGGTACCTTATGTCTCATCCACAACCAGGTGGAGTAGTTCTGTCTTGCTGGGGAGCAAATCCTGGCCTTCATGAGCACAGTACCCACCAGGATCCAGAACTGTAATGCCATTAGCCTGGGCTCTGGTAGTTCTAGCCCGATCTCTGACCCTGGCTGCTCTCTGGCCCAGTTGGCCCCGCGCTTCAGCCTGTGCTACTGCTACAGAAAGAGAGTGTGTGTTTGAGAACAAACAAGCTTTGGGCCTTTGTGAAGTTTTGATTATGTTTCCTTGGATTTGGGAAAGGATAAGCTTTCTTTCAAACAAGCCAATCTTCTCCTTAATTCTTCCTGGATTTGTGCTGGGCCCTCTTCCTAACCAATCCCTTTCCTGGATCTTTTGGAGTTCCATGCCCTTATCCTATCTAATCTTTTCCCAAAATGTCCCCAGGCTAGACTTCTCCCCTTTACGTCACCCTTTTGAGGACTACTACATTTTCCTCATAGTTGAAGGATCTCTCCCAGCACCACCTTCTCGGCTTCCACTACATTTGCACTCAACAAAGGAAATCCCCCCTCTGTTTTAGTCCCATCTCTGTAATCTTGGCGAAGAGGCCATTAACCCCCTGGGGATATTGGAAAGCCAGTCCTTCCAGCCTGCTTGGGGATTAGAGTTTGTTTGGCAGAGGAGGCAGCCGTCCCCTGGGGAGCCTGTGAATGTTACAGCTTCCTAGTTAATCAGACTTAATGTCGGATTCCATTTGCTCCCTTCCTTTGTTAATAACTAACTAGCTACCTATGTTAACAAAAATAAGCAAACGTAGGAAGAAACATAAACAGGGTCCAGCAGTGGTTAAGTCCTGCTTGATTGTGGTTGGCAGGGTTGTAATATGAGTGTAGTAATTTATAGTTTTAATTTGAACATTTCCACTAAAATGTCATATGGTGTGCTTGAGTGTGATACTGTTATGTTACAGAATTACATGCTTATGATTTGGTAATAAAAAATTTTGTAATAAAAAGGGGTGTTATTTTTGCCAGACCCTGTACATTATATAGCTATTAAATATTCTCAGCTTCCTTAAAGTTTTCCACACATCATTCTTTATGAAAAGAAATTTGATGACTATCAGCCAGGCTAGGATAGTCACCAATGCTCTTTTTCCAGGGTCTGTCTACTGCTTTCTTACAAGTTTAGGGTTTTTACAAGTCAGAGAAGGAGAAGGTAGAAAACACACCTAGTGACCTGCTCCTCCAGGCTGCTCATGAAATCCTGGGGTCATGCAAGAAGATATGTTTCTAGAAAAGTCAGACTTAAGTGACATTGGGAATTTGGGAAGGTAGGAAGAAAGGGTATTTGATATCTTTGCCTTCCCAGAGCATTGAATGGCAAATATCTTCCATGATTTACATGGTTGGGCTCTAAAGATAGGCAGAGCCATTAATTCATTTTCTTTTCTTCTTCCCAATTTTTCCCCTTTCCTGACCCTCATCCCCCTGGGGAATTTTGCTCCATTCATAACTGGTCTGGCTCCTTGACCTTCCTTCTACGAGCACAGAGAGGGAAGCAAGGCCTGAGTGATTATTCACATATCTGGGCTGTTCAGTGCTCAATCAACCTGACATAGCTAGGGCTAGAGATTTTCTTGTTCTTTAGCTAAGTAAAAGCCTATTTGCCCCCTTTGGTTTTGTTTTTTCCTTACTGTCAATTGTTAATCAACATAATGCTGATGACTGAAACCTTCTCTGATTCTAGGACTGTCCCTACCACCAGACTAATGATTCTCTTGGGGAAAATGTCCACACTATCATGCTTCTCGGTCTGCATCCTGATGGGATATTGGCTTCAGGTAATGATATTTACCCAGCCCATTGAAATGTGACACTTAGAACTGAGCCCTATAAATTATTATTGTGCCTGTGTTATATTGTAAAGATAAAGGTCAGATCAGAGCTCAGATTTATTCACACCCTTGATGCATTTTTGACAGTTAGTAGAAAAATAAACTATTCAGTCTTTCAGTTAAAGGTACATACAAATGAAAGTAAGTTTTTTTCCAATGAAAAAAAATAACTATAGAACTAGTTAGTTTTGGAAATAAATAAAAATAAAGTAGGAATTGGTTCATCCAAGGTCTATAAGTACTACCTCAAATTTTCTGCACAGTTTCTGACAGCCCTTTAAAATAACTGGACAAGGTAAAAGGTCAAGTATAAGTTCAGGAGACTAAGGGAACTACTGAGAATGGATCTTTGCATAGTAACTGTGTAGGTTACACCTCCATCACAGGGCCAAGGTGGCCCAGAAGTGCCCCATGCAAAGTTGTTTGGTGTCTGGAAAGCCTGTCATTGTAGCTGAGCAACTTTGTGTTTGGTTAGTCACAAAGTATGCGGCTTTTTACCTTGAACTGCAGATTTCAAAGAGCAGCATTGCTAACCAGTTCTAGACCCTGCTGGCTCTAAACTCAAGGAGGGAGCTCAGTAAAGAGGAAATGATGAATGGTGTTATTAAGCACTGGAGGTGGCCCTGCAGTGTGGATTGAAAGTCAGTGCTGGGCAGCATGAAGTACATGTTGCCAGTGTCTTTGCTGCACCAGATCTTTGAATAAATCACGGGCTGAGTGTTGTTAGCTGTCAGGGCAACTGTTCCTGCCAGCACTTAATAAAAAGTCCCAGACCATCTACATCAAGTGATTTTTCTTCCATTAAATTTGGCTTTTGAGATTTGAAAAAATTTACCAGGCTCACCCCCATTTTTCTCAATCACTTTTCCTTTCAAGGATTATCTCCACATAGAGAGTTATACTTGAAGGGTTTAGCCTTCCAAAGTATTAGAACAAGAAATCGTGGTAATCTTTTACTTGACTCTCTCATTTCTGTGATTCCTCTTTCTCCTTGTCCTCCTCTTTTCTCCTTACATTATTCAGTTGAATCTCAATGCCTTTTAAAAAAGTATCCTCCTTCTCTCTATATGTGCTCAGTTTTTTATTCTTTATTAGCTCCTTCATAATAATTGCCACCTCAAATTCTAAGTGCTAACTGTGGTAGGCAGTTGGACAGACATGAACAGAGCAAGGACAATGGGCTGGGTACAGAAGGTCACCAGGAGGGAAAGTCCTGGATGCCCAGCAACATGCGAAACTGGGAAAGCAAGGACTTGGCCACCAGGGTAACCTTTTCTCCCCTAGCTTATCACTGGTCATGTGGTCATGTGGTTTAGACCCCCTTACGTTTCATATCACTGGTCATGTGGTTCAGACCTTCCCCTGACTTTTCCTCCCTTACCTTGTTGCTGGTCATGCTGATTAGACCCCTTAGAAAGGGAAGGAGGCTGGAGAATAGCCCTTAAGCATTAAGCATCCAGGACAATGAGGTTCTGACCCACATCGAATACATCTGGGCCTCAGTTGTGTTTCTGCTCCAGGGCCAGAAAAGCAGCCAAACCAGACCACTGATGCCATGGCTGACCTCATGGCATTTACTAATGACCCCCTGCCCTGGTGCCAACCAATTAGTGGAGACCATGTCCCTGACAGGACACACCTGGGAAGTTGATGAATATTCTATTGAGATCCTCCCCTGGGGCCTCCCCTAAAATCTCTACCCTTAAAAGCCCGTAGGACAGAGGACCCAGCATGCTCTCCCTCCAGGAAGTGCGCCCACACTTTTCCCACCCCCTTTTCTTCCCTTAGACATGTTACCTTCACCCCCCGTCTTTTGCATAAGATCCAAGGGCCCTTCTTTTTCTCTGTAACTTGTTTCCTGAGCCCATATATTCTATGGCTCACTTCTACCTCTGCAACTTTCTAAATAAACTTTTCTTATAGTTTGAGGCTTGACTTTGTGTTCTTTCTTAGCCTGAACTCAAGTACCGAGGTTGCTAAACCAAGGTCCAGTCTGTCTCCACCAGTCTAACACTGGATGCTGTTTTCACCACCAAAACTAAATACGTAGTTGGCCCTGTACTAGATGTGAAAGAAATGAGTGGTTTGTTTTTTTAATAAAGATTTTATTTATTTGTCTTTAGAGAGGAAGGGAAGGAGAGAAGGAGAGAAACATCAATGTATGGCTGCCTCTTGTGAGTCCCCTGCTGGGAACTGGCCTGCAACCCAGGCATGTGCCCTGACTGGGAATCGAACCTCAATCGTGTGCTTCACAGGCCCATGCTCAATCCACTGAGCTACACCAACCAGGGTGAAAGGAAGGAATGTTTGATATTATCTGAGGCATTTGCTTATCTTTGTCATTATCATAAAGGAGGAAAATATGATCATGTTTTTGAAACCTTATAAATAATACACACATTGAACAATAATGACTACATATCCATGTCTATCTTATATTATTACACTCATAAGAGAATGTTGCCTTATCCACTTTTATATTTATTTTTAGTATTTCTTGCCCATCCTCCACACCATTTACAAAAAAAATGGGGAAAAAATGTCTGTCTGTAAGCCATTACTTTTATTTTGGTCTTATTTAAAAACAAAGCAAAACATTTTTAAAACAGTAATTGCTTTTACTAGCAGGTTTCTCTCAATGCTACATTTTTTTTTTTTTTTTGTCTTTAAGGGAAATGGGGTCAAGTAACAGGAAGTGGAGACAGCTTGCCTCTGAGAGAGTGGAGGAGGGGAACTAGATTGGCGTTCTTCTCTCCCTCAGCCTGGCTATTTCCTTCCTCACTGTTTTCTGTGTTCTTTTATGTTTCTCCTGGAGAAACATTTTTGACCCATCAGAGAGACTTAATCCCCAGGTTGGAGCCATAGCATGATTCTTCTCCCCCCACCCCCCACCCCAGATATTTAGTTTCAAACCAGAAGATGAAAGATAAGAACCACTAAATGTAAGTCATTTGTGAATCAATTTTCATTAATGTCTTCAACAAACATCCGAGTACCTCTTTTTCCAGGCACTGTTCTAGGCACTTGGGATATATCTGTGAACAAGACAATCCATGATCCTTGCCCTGTGACTCTTAGATTGTAGAAGGAAGCAATAAATAGTAAATCTACTAAATGAGTTAATTCTCCAGCTGAAAGGGTGGCAAAATTCTTTTCTCTCTACTCATCTTCGGATCATTGGCTAGGGTCCTATCAATTAGACTGACAAAAACCATTAACCTGAGAAAAAAGAACCAAAGAAATGTATTAACATGTGCATCATACAAATACATGGGAATGCACAGGGGTGGTTAGAACTTGGGCTTATAGAGTTAGTATCTTGAAAGACCAATACATTTTTGGAGAAGTGACAAGACAAAGGAAAAGGACTTTGAGTTACTAGGGTAGCAAATTATGGAAAAACATACTTATATAGGGGAAGTGATGGAAAACAAAGACAAATTAGTATAGTTTATTATGTACGTTCTTCTGGTGCCATCTCTGTGAAGACAAGGAAGGGTCTAGCATTGTTTCTGGTGCTTAACTTCTGTCCTTCCTGGTAGAGAGGGAAAAGGGGGCACATTTACAAATTTACAAGACCAGGCAAAGGTATGTTTGTAGTCATGAGTATGCAAAATAGAGTTTATTCTTGGATGATTATTTATTTATTAATCATTGTATTATTTACTTCTTATCTTTTTTATTTTTATTTTTTAAAGATTTTATTTATTTGTCTTTAGAGGGGAAGGGAAGGAGAGAAAAATCAATGTATGGTTGCCTCTTGTGAGTCCCCTGCTGGGAACTGGCCGGTAACCCAGGCATGTGCCCTAACTGGGAATCGAACCACTATCGTGTGCTTCACAGGCCCACGCTCAATCCACTGAGCTACACCAGCCAGAGCTTAATTTAACGTACTCTTGCCCACCTCTGTATGTCTTGCTTTTAGGCAAGAAGGGGGAAGCCAGAGAAGTTTTCTTACGTTTGGTTTTTCTTAATTGCCTTTAGCTCAACAATAGTCTTTATGCCAAAGTGGCATATTTTGGGGTGATATATTTTGCTACTCTTCACAGCTTATTAGGAGATGATAAGTTCTGTAGAAAGAAAGAAAACAAAGAGGAAAATAAGGAGATTGAAATTATGGTGGTTTTTGCACTCTAAAAATACGTTTTGGGAAGTTGGCCTCATTGAGATGACATTGGACGAATATACCTAACCTAGACCCCACAAATGCTCACAAAGGTATTAGAAGGCTGGGCCATGATCAGCTTTGCTATGGAACATCGTCACGTAATCTGGGAGGAGCAGCTGTTTTACAAAATGAGCCACTAAGAGAACAGTGGAAACAGGGCTACAGTTTTTACCTCTTTCTTCCTGGTGCAGGGGACCTGTCAGTACAGAGAAGAGTTATGCAGGTAAAGACAGATTAGAAACTTTAGAGCACACTCTGAATGATATATTCTCTATTTCATAGTAACACTTACATACAACTTTTTGGGGGGTGATGCCTCATTTCTGGGCCACTGGGTGTTATCCATATAAAACCAGTTTTAATTGAGAGGTGCTTGTCCAAAAGTACATTGAAGAGTTTCTATGAAGAGTTTTGTTCAATCCACTTGAGATTTGTGAATATTTATGTCTTTGTGTTTGTATGTTTATGTGTGTGTGAACAGAATTGGTCTTATTAGTAAAAGGTGTATCTCTGTGCAATGTATTATACATCTTTTATTCTATGTAGATAATAATTTGTAGTCATTGCCTTATTCATATCCAGTTATGTTGATCCTTAGACTTTGTAGCATTTCTAAATTCTGAAACAATGATTCTACATGTACCTTGTTGTGACATCTAGAGTAAGCCTCTTAAAATTGTTTGGTTGTTCATTGCAGTTCTAATGGAGACTGACTATTTAATTCCCTTCTTAGGGAGAACTTGGACTCTGATAAGTAATATGTCAGAAATGATTATGGAAAAGAAAACCAGGAATGTGTCCCAAAAGAATAAGTACATCTCTGGGAAATGAAAAGAATCTCCTGTATTTCCATCCTGTCACATGCTAAATTGAGAACCATTTAGATGAGATCACACACTAACCAGTGCCCAAACTGGATGTTTTAAAACACTTTGCCCCCCATACCTTTCTTCTGAATGTGCAGGCAAGAGCACCTACCGTTTCCCAGTAAACTTTTTTCATGATTTGGCTTGGAGTGAGGTGGGGTTTCCATAGAAGTTGGAATGGGCTGGTGGTAACTTTCTTTAGAATAATGATATATTTTCTAGAGATAAGGCTGCGGGGCAAGAACTGCCATTGGAGGGAAAGGTAAAGCCACCCTCTCTGAAGGGGAGCCAGGTGTGGGTGGTGGGTGAGGAAGGGTGAGCAGACACTCTTCTTGCTTGGGGGGAAAAGGAAGGCCTGGTGCTAAAAGGTTAGAGTTCATTCCAAGTTTTCCAAGCACTAAATGTGCAGGAGAGGTGATCAGAAGCTGCAAAAAGGAGAAGTAGGAAATGGTGGGTCTGATTTTTCCCCCCAACACAATTTTTGCCATCAGAAACAAATACCATCTTTGCTGAGTGTTTGTCCCTGTTGTCCAGGTTGGCCAGCCAGCCAGCCAGCCTCTCTGCCCAGGCCTTGCATCCAGAACTCTGAGCTGGAATTCCCGCTCTCTCCACCGCACTGTGCAGCTCGAGTTCAGACCCTTCACTCACTAGGTCTCTCTTTCCATCTGAACAGTGGAGACCATGCTATTTGTCTCCATCGAGAAAGTGTGTGAGAGTTCCATGCTTTTTAAGGGAAAAGGATTAACTAATACTGTAACTAGTTTTGTTATAACACATGTAGAGGAAAATAAGGACTCTTTAGAATATTACATCATTTACAAAGAAAAATTTAAAAAATTATAGGGGTTGTAGTACAAATATATTATACATATATTATACATAATATATATATATTTTCCAGCCTCCATATGAGGTACAGCTTTTGTTCTCTGAAGAAAATACTTGATTAAAATCATTAAAGGGCTAGAAACTATTTCAAAACTTTTTATTTTTCTGATGGATATGCTGTCTTGGATGATAAGAAGTTTAGCAAAAGTTCTGGATTATGACATGTTATTTATGGCTAGAGGGAAGTTTGATGTAAAGTTTTCATTTTGCTTTTCTGAATTTAATAGTCTGTGTCCTTTATAGTCAAGCATGCAATAAAAGAATTTAGCAAATTTATTATTTATGTATTTTCTTAGAATCTTATTTCTTTGGGCAAGGCTGAGGTACCTGCTTGGCCTCATTTTTTAAAGCAATGAATTACATTTTAGTCAATGTAGATTATCCAAGCGCTGACAATGAAGGAAGTAGATTATTGAGCCCCTTTGCTGCCTTATTTGCTCTGGCACCTTAATTTTAGAGAGATTTTGCTGCTTATCAGTACCTGTACCATAGAAAGGAAAGAGATAATAGAAGAAAAGAAAGCAGAGACTTTCTTTTATAGTGAAGAAAAGACTTCACTATATCATTACCTGTTAGTCAGTGAGAAAAGAGTGGACATTGTGTCAAATAAAGGGAGGCCCATGGATTTTCCTTAGATCAGGTTTCCTCGCAGATAATTAAAAAATTGCTCGCACCCAGGTTCTCTGCACCTCTAGCTTCTTATGGTAAGTAGGTGAGCGCTGAGTAACTGTGTGGCCTCCGACTTCCCAGCTGACCCTCGTTGACTCCCACTTTCTGATACTGCTGTCTGTGTAATCCCCTCCCCTGGAATGAGCCAGTCAATGGCTTCCAATTAAAAAAAACACTGCAAAAGTGTTGAGTATACCCTTCACCGTTAGGTTTCAAAGATGGTGACTCCCAGATAGGCAGCATCTTTCCATTGCTCTCCCCTATGGCATGCTGGAGAGGCCTACTGCAGCAAGGAGCTGAATGTGGTCTCTGGCCAACAGCCAGAGAGGAACTGAAGCCCTCGGTCCAACACCTGTGAGGAACTGAATCCAGCCAACAACCACATGAACTTGGAAGTGGATCCTTCCCCACTTAAATCTTGAGATAACTATATCCCAGCCAAGACCTGATTGCAGCCTATAAGAAAACCTAAAGCAGGGGACCTAGCTATGTCAGATTTCTAACCTGCAGAAACTAAGATAAATGTGTGCCATTTTAAGCTGCAAAGGTTTGAGGTAATTTATTATGCAGCAATAGATAAGTAATAAATAAGTAATACAGTCTTTTACTATAGTTTGAAACTATTCTAATTGCTCTTGGCAAAAGAAGAAAGGATCTGATAAACTCATTCGTACTATGTTTGGGAACCCAATATGTAACCCCTGCTGGAATAGAGTGTCCTCAAAGGGCAGGTACTGCCAACACAATAGAGTGCATGAATAATGGTAGGATTTTAAGATTTGGGGCAATAATGGGGAACATGTTTTTTTGAGGATGGAGAAACTTTTCATTCTCCCTCAAAATGATAACATGTAATCACTTCTAGCACACACATAAGTTAGGCTTTGCTGTCTTAAGTCTCTTAAAACCCAGTTATATTTTGATTATTTTAAAAGTAGGATTCTGAAGAAGGGACATGACCCCAAGGCATCTTTCTGGAGAAAAGGATCAAGCCCACAATGAACTTAAAAAGCAATTGTGAGATAGCTTTTTTCTTGGGAGTGGGGAGGGGCTCGTCATGAGAGGACCCACAGGCAAAGGAGGAGGCAGTCACTGTGGTTCCTCTTTGCCTGGAAGATGTAGGAATCATGGATTTTGGCAGCCAGAGCAAAGGCAACCTAAATCATTTTCTAGGATTAGCAGGGAGCAAACAAAGAAAGGAAGAGGTGGGCAACTGGAAAGACTAGGAGGTAAATGGAAGAAACCATACAGAGGTCTCCTCCACTGTATAGCAAAAAATCAGGTGTGTGGGCTACTTCAAAATAAGCCCAAAAAGTTTAGGATGAAATCAAGAATGTGCTTTCTCATGCTCAAAGGTAGAAGTAGATGAGATGAAGCCATGATCAAAAACTAGAAAATTCATTACAGAGATTCCAATTCAACTTAATATGTATTTCTAAATCGTACTCTAACTTGGAATCTTATTTAACTATGATTCTTTTTTCTAAAAGATGGATGTCAAAGAACATGTATAAACAACACATGGACAAAGACAACAGGTCAGGGGGGATTGAATGTGGAGGATGGGGGCAGAATAGGGCAAAGGAAGAGTAATGGGGGAAAAATGGGGACAACTGTGACTGAACAACAATTCCGAAAAACCACAAAAAAATAAAACAAATTTTTAAGAATAGGAAATAGTTTCAAAATGAAAGGTACAAGTTCTCCCTTCTGCTCTTGTCCCAGCTACCTAGGTTACTTTCCCAGAGACAACCAAAATTAATAGTTTCTTCAGTATGCTACTAGAGACATAATCAATACTATATTCAAATTCATGAATGTAATCTTTTAGAATGCTTTTTAAAAATTGATATGGTAGCTTACCATATACAGTACTGTGTGCCTTGATTTTCTTCATCTCTAAGCAATATCTCTTTTTTTAAAAATATTTTTTAAAAAATATTTAAAATATTTAAAATATTTTATTTATTTATCTTTAGAGGGGAAGGGAAGGAGAGAGGGAGAGAAATATCAATGTATGGTTGCCTCTGCTGAGGACACACAATGTATCGTGTGTTCCCTGCTGGGAACTGGCCTGCAACTTAGGCATGTGCCCTGACTGGGAATCAAACTGCGATCCTGTGGTTCACAGGCTTGCGCTCAACCCACTGAGCTACACCAGCCAGGGCTAAGCAATATCTCTTTGTATCTCATATCAGTACATGAGAAGATTCTTCATTCTTATTTATGGTTGTACACTATTTCAATGTATTAACATTTTATATTTTAATTATTTACATACTGATAGATACTTAAAAAATTCCCAATTTTCTACTAGTATAAGCAATTCAGTAATTAATGCTCTTTTTATAAACATAATTTTACACATGTATAAATGTATTGTAGAATAAACTGTTGGAGGTAATATGCTGGACCCGAGTGTATATGCATGTAGTATTAGGCAGCTTCTGCTAAATTAGTCTCTGTAGAGTAGGGGTGTCAAACTCATTTTCACCAAGGGCTACATCAACCTTGCCATTGCCTTCAGAGGACTAAAATAATTTTATGACTGTATAAATGTAACTACTTCTTAACTATTAAGGAGTTGAAATTACTTTCGGCCATTTGAAGGCAACTATGAGGCTAATGTGGCCCAGGGTGAAAATGAGTGTGACACCCCTGCAGAGGCTGTACCCAGTTACACCCTAACCAGCAGTGTATGGAATGCCTATTGTACATAGTTTCACCAGTATTGTATGTCATTACAATTTACCTGACTGATAAATAAAAAATGATCTATGTAGTTCAAATTTTTTTAAAGATTTTATTTGTTTATTTATCTTTAGAGGGGAAGGAGAGAGGGAGAGAAACATCAATGTATGGTTGCCTTTTGTGCATCCCCTGCTGGTAGTTAGCCTGCAAGGAACCGGCCTGCAACCCAGGCATGTGCCCTGACTGGGAATCGAACCGCGATCATCTGGTTCGCAGGCCCGCGCTTAATCCACTGAGCTACACCAGCCAGGGCCTATGTAGTTCAAATTTTTATTCCTCCTATTATAAGGAAGTTTTTAATATATTTAAAGGCCATATGTGAGTTTTTTCTGTGACTTGAATATTCATATCCTTCCCCCTTTATCTATTCAGTTGTTAACTTTTATGTATTATTTGTAGCATTTTTTATGTGTGAGGAAAACCATCTATGACCTACAAGTAACTAGTAGTTTTTCTAGTTTGTTCCTTGTCATTTCATTATGCTTGTTGTATTTTATGCCATGAAAAAAATTTTAATTTTAGTTAAATTGAAAATTCTTTTTATTTTTTGTATTGTTTTGACTTAAAAGAGTACAGATTTATCCTTTTATATTTCCAGAATTCAGAATTCTTAAATGGGTTATTTCCCATGTAAAGTAACATATTCACAGGTTTGGAAAGCAGAATGATTATAGCTTGGTTAACATGTTGGGTTTAACCTAGTACATTTTGAATAAAAGGGAGAAATCATGAAATATTCCTAAGTTTATGATTTGAATAACTGGAATAGTGGCAGTGCAATTTATTAAAAGGGAGAAATCTAGAGAAAAAAGTTTAAGAGGGAAAATCATGACTTCTGTTTTAGATATGTAATATTTGAGATGCCCACTAGATTATCAACTAGAGCTGTTGAATGGGCAGTTGGATGTATAAGTTCAAGAAGGTGTTTAGGCCTAGAGATAGACAGTTAGAGAGAGACATTTCATAATGCTAACAGCTTGATTGTCAATTCTAATATGCACGATTTTAATAACAGAGATTCTGTCAAAGACTGCCAGAAGTACAAAGAGAAATAGACTAATTTAAGTCATATCTAAAAATTTTAACATTCCACTCTCAGAACTGATAAAAGAAGCAGGCAAAATAATCAGTATGGATATATAAGATTTGAACAAAATGATTAGCAAAATTGACAGGATAGGTTATATATAGACCATTGCTCACAACGAAGAAAAATCGTTACTTTCAAGTACACATGAAACATTTACCAGCTCTGACCACATGCTGGGTGGTAGAGGGGATTTCAACACATTTCAAAGTATTGAAATTTTACAGAGTAGGCTCATTGACTACAGGGTTATTAAGCTAGAAGTTAATAATAACAAGAAAATAACTAGGAAATTTCCTTGTTCAAATATAGTTGTCTTCATTTCCCCCCTGCCATTCTCCCCCACCTTATTGACCCCCACCCCCCACCTTCAATCCTACTTCCATTTGACTTTGTCTTTGGGTCCTTTATACGTCTTTCTTTTTTATTTTTAAGGTTTTATTTATTTTTAGACAGGGAAAGGGAGCGAGAGAGTTAGAGAAATGTCGATGTGTGGTTGCCTCCCACATGGCCCCCACTGGGGACTTGGCCTGCAACCCAGGCATGTGCCCTGACTGGGAATTGAGCTGGAGACACTTTGGTTCGCAGCCCGCACTCAATCAACCGAGCTACACCAGCCAGGTATACACCTTTCTTGATGACCCTTCCCCGTCTTTCCCTCATTATCCTCCTTCCTTCCTCCCTTCTGGTTACTGTCAGTTTGTTCTTTATTTCAATGTCTCTGGTTATGTTTTGCTTGCTTGTTTTGTTGATTCACTTCCCCTTATAGTTGAGATCATATAGTATTCGTTTTTTACCACCTGGCTTATTTCACTCAGCATAATGTACTTCAGTTCCATCCGTGCTGTCACAAAGAGTAGGAGTTCCTCCTTTCTTTCTTTCTGCTGCATAGAATTCCATTGTGTAAATGTACCAGTTCTTTGATCCACTTGTTTACTGATGGTCACTTGGGTTGCTTCCAGCACTTGGCTGTGGTAAATTGTGCTGCTATAAACACTGGGGTACATGGGTTCTTTTGAATTTGCGTTTCAGGGTTCTTAGGGTATAATCCCAGTGGTAGAATTTCCAGGTCAAAAGACAGTTTCATTTTTAGTATTTTGAGGAAATTCTATACTGTTTCCCACAGTGGCTGCACCAGTCTGCATTCCCACCAACAACGTACTAGGGTTCCCTTTTCTCCACAACCTCCCCAGCACTTGTTTTTTGTTGATTTGTTTATGATGGCCATTCTGACAGGTGTGAAGTTGTATCTCATTGTGATTTTAATTTGCATTTCTCTGATGGTTGGTGATGCAGAACCATTTGAAAATCTTTCTTTCATTTTCATTGCCTGAAGTGACATATCAGAAAAAAATATCACTATGAGAAATGTCTGAGATTTTACTGCCTATGTTTTCTTCTAGGATATTTATGGTGTTGAATCTGACATTTTGAGTTTATTCTTGTGTATGGTATAAGAAGATGGTCTAATTTTATTTTATTTTTTACTTATATCTGTCCAGTATTCCCAACATTGTTTATAAAATGGACTCTCTTTACTGCTTTGGATATTTTTTGCCTCTTTTGTGAAATGTTAATTTCCATAAATTAATGGATCATAAAGGAGTAGATTTATTTCTAAGCTCTCTATTCTGTTCCATTGGTTTATATGCCTGTTTTTATGCCAGTACCATGCTGGTTTTTCCTTCATGCTGCTTTGATTACTATGGCCTTGTAGTATAGTTTAATGTCAGGTAACCTAATTCCTCCAACTTTGTTCTTTGTCCTCAAGATTGCAGTGGCTATTTGAGGTCTTTTGGGTTCCATATAAATTTTTGAAATATTTGTTCTAGTTCTGTAAAATATGCTGTTGGCATCTTGATAAGAATTGCATTGAAACTATAGATTGTTTTGGGTAGTATGGGAACTTTCATGATGTTCTTCCTATCCATGAACATAATTCCCTGAACACAATATGCTTCCACTTATTTGTATCTTCTTCGATTTCTTTTTCAGTGTCTTATAATTTTCTGAGCATAAGTCTTTTACATCCTTGGTTAAATTTATTTCTAGGTATTTTATTTTTTTGGTGCAATTGTGAATGGGATTGTTTTCTTAGTTTTCCTTTCTGATAGCTCATTATTGGTGTATAAAAATGCTACTACTTTCTGTATATTTATTTTGTATCCTGTAACTTTACTGAACTCATTTATCAGGTTTTTTGGTGGAGTCTTTAGGATTCTCTACATACAGTATCATGTCATCTGCAAATAATGGCAATTTTACTTCTTCCTTTCCAATGCAGATGCCTTTTATTTCTTTTTTTGTTTGATTGTTGAGACTAGAATTTCCAGTACAATGTTGAGTAAGAAAGGTGAAAGCAAACATTCTCATCTTCTTCCTGATCTTAATTGAAATGCTTGTCATTTCTGCCCATTGAATATGTTATTAGCTGTGGGTTTGTTATATACGGCCTTTATTATGTTGAGGTATGTTCCTTCTATTCCCACTTTCCTGACAGTTTTTATCATACATGGATGCTGGGTTTTACCGAATGCTTTTTCTGCCTCTATTGATGTGATCATGTAGTTTTTAATTTTTAAATGTTTTATTTATTGATCTTAGAGAGAGACATAAATATAGGTTTATTGTTCTATGTATTTATGCATTAATTGGTTATTTCTTGCATGTGCCCTGACTGGGGACTGAACCTGCAACCTTGACTTATAGGGGGGATGCTCTGACCAACTAAGCTACACAGCCAGGGTTTCATGTGGTTTTTATTCTTAACTTTCTTTATGTAGTGTATCACATTTATTGATTTGCAGATATCATACCAAATTGCATCTCTGGAATAAATCACACTTGATCGTGGTGTGCGATCATTTTTCTGTGTTGCTGGATCTGGTTTGCTAATATTTTGTAGAGGATTTTAGCATCTAAGTTCATCAAAGAAATTGATATATAATTTTTTTCTTTGCAGTGTCTTTATCTGTTTTTGGAGTTAGAATAATGCTGGCTTCATAAAATGAGCATGAGAGTCTTCCCTCCTCTTGGATTTTTGGGATAGCTTGAGAAAGATAGGTGTTAGTTCTTTGAATGTTTAATAAAATTCATCTGTGAAGCCATCCAGTCCTGTTGTTTATTGGGAGTTTTTTTTAAATTATTGCTTTAACTTCACCAATTCTAATCTGTCTATTCAGATTCTCTACTTCTTGATTCACTTGGAAGGTTGTTCATTTAATTTGTTGGCATATAGTTGTTTATAATATTTTCTTATGATCCCTTGTATTTCTTTGGTGTCAGTTGTTAATTTTTCTCTTTTGTTTCTGATTTTATTTGGGGGATCCTCTGTCTGTTTTTCTTGATGAGTCTGATTAAGGGTTTGTCGATTATGTTTATCTTTTCGAAGAATCAACTCTTGGTTTCATTTGTTATTTTTAGACTCTATTTCATTTATTTCTGCTCTGGTCTTTATTATTTCCATTTTTCTACTCATGTCTGGTTTAGTTTACTGTTCTTCTTCTAGTTTCTTTAAAAGGAAAATAACAGGTTGTCTCTGTCAGAGCAAGTCATCAGCCCGCTCAGATTCAAGGGGCAAAGAAATAGACGCTGCCTTTTGATGGGAGGTACTTAAGGAGATGGAAGGAGTGATTGATGGCAATGTTAAAGACTATATACACATGGTCCATCTCATAGTGTTTTGTGTATTAGGGCATACCAGTGAAATAGCTTGGGTCCAGGCATTTCCAAAGTGTTCACACCACCCAGGGGAAACTCATGTAACTTTGCTGTGCTCAATTGTGGCGATACTGACATTTATCCTTTCAACTTTTTAAGAATACTTCAGCTGTTTCAGGTGCTCTGCAGCCCCAGTGGTTATATATGGAGTTGATCAACAGTCCTCAGTATACTAGAAGGGGTTCCTTTGTCGTCCAGCCCTGACATTTGAGGGGTTTGAGTCATTTTCTTAGAGTTTCTATTCTTCTCTTGGCTTTGAGAAAAGAAATCACCTACTTCTCTCTCCTGATGCACTAGGAAGGGATCAATTCAGTGGTGATGTGCAACCGTTACCCAGAGACTAACTAAAGGTCAGGGAAGGTATGTGACACTATGCAACTCTCCTCTCCAATCTACCCCAAGTCTCTTAACAGAGTCAAGCAGAATTATAAAATGTAAAAGATGAAATTCACATTTTAATTCACTAGATGATTCTAGAAATCATCTAGTTCAGTGGTTTTCAACTGTGCTTCATAAACTATTCTAGATTTTACCTTCCTCCTGAAACAAAAGAGTAACAACAGGGAGGGATGAATGGACTCATCCCAGGAAAGTGGACTTCTGCTGGCTCCCTCTCTCTTTTTCTCCAGCTTTTATGTGTTTGTTGAAATTGGGCTTACATCTAGATTTTATTTATACAAAAGTTTCACTGTTAAAATTATTCTAAAAACTCTAAGAACAAAGCCCAGTGATGTTAAATAACAACTTCAGGCACAGCTGGATGGAGAGGGAGTAGTACGGCCTAGCCATTGCCTGGGGTAGCCATCTGTTGTGTTAAATACATCCCTGGGGGTACAAGGAGGTGCAGTGAATTATTTATCAGACCTCTGAACAATAGATGGGATTGAAAGGAATATGAAGATGAGCCTTAAGGGTATGGGGTGTGACAACCTGAAGACACATTCAGGAGGTTAGGGTCACAAAACTGCCTTTGAGGAGGACAGAACCAAGAATATGCACATTCTTATTTTGATAACTAGGGTATATGTGTTTTTCTTCTCCCTCTTTTATACGCCTATGTTCAGCTGTTCCCTACGTTTTGGACAGATGTTTAAAGGATCTACATTTGAAGGAGCATCAGATTTTTGGCCTGCCTACAGCCCCAACCCTGGCTGGCTTGGTGCCCTCAGGAACTCGGGCAGCTAGTGGCTGAGCCAGAGTGAGGAACCAAATTTCCAGCATCCTTTTCCAAGCTCCTTCTCTATGAAACTCCTCCTTCATGAAAAAACTGCACACAGATTATTGTTAATACACAAAGAACATATACAATGAACTTGTCTTCCCACTGCCTCATCTTCTTTATTCAAATAAATCAATAATATATTTCTCTCTCTTCTAGCTATTATGAGACTTGCTGATATAGTGTGTCTGACCCTTTGGATAAAAGCACAGTGGAAAAACAGAATTGTATTAATAAGATATTGCTAATATTAATCAATATGAAATGCAATAGTGTTCTGGGGTGAGGAAGTCAGGAAAGAACACTTATAAACTCCTCTGGGATTTGCAAGACTAGACACTTCCCCATGCTTCTTGGTAAATACTCAGCCCAGAAACGGTCCCCAAAAGTGCAGTAAAGCATGCAACTCTAATGTTTGTGTTAGGTTGAAGTTATGGCTTGGAAAATTCTAGCAGATCTCTTCAATCATGAAAACAGTGAGAGATGTTAAATTTTATATAATTATCCAGTCAGAATGGGAGCTACATCACATTCTGTGCTCTGTGTGATAACTGCTTTAAAAAGGCCAGCATCCTTGTAGTCCTAGTCTATAGGCCATATTCTAATTGAACTACTTTATGTGTCTGACAGATGAGAAATATCTCATTTTGACCCTCAATGACTAGACTGTTGCTCACATAACCTAATAACATGAGATTATTACTTTTGTATTTTATACAAGTCTGTAATAAAGGCTCCAATTCCAAGGATAGCAATCAAACATTTTTTTATATTTTCTCATTTTGCTTTAAGGAGCTTACATTTATGAACTTCCTCTCATTAAATCAAGGGAATGTGGTTCTATCATTTTCATTTTGCAAAGTAGGCCTCTGAGTTACGTGAGGGTCCAGCAGCTTCTTTGAGTTTCATAAGCCATAGGTAGAACCTAGAATCGGGCCTGTCCTGATTTGCTGGGTTTTCCAATCTTTCAAGAAGTATGGAAGATCCTTTCAATTTTAGGGTTTAATTCTGACCCTAAAGAACCCAGAATCAAGTACCTTCTCTGTGTGTCATTTTCCTTGTCTATCAGGTGCTTATTATTCTTTGAATGGAGCCAATGCTAATTTGCAACATGGAGATAAAAATGATTTTATGGGGTAGGCGATACAGGGGAGAAAGGCAATAAATTAACTGAAGCCAAAGTCAAACCAAGCCCGAGAAAATACCAATGGCTTTTGAGCCCATATGTCAGCATTAGATTAATAAATGTAGTTCTAAAGATCTACAGAAATAGCACCACCTGCGAGAACATCCAGTCCCCACCCCACAAGCATTCACACTTAAGAAGGAGCATAGTATCCTCTCTCCCCCTTGAAGATGTGTTAAACATCTTAAGGCAAGTTCTTTGCCATGTTCTTTGTCAACGGCCCTTCCACTCTTTCATTTCCACCTCTCCCGTGGTCGCTCCTCTTTTGTTTCTTTTACACATGTTCCCCCCCGCCCCCAATCCTTTATATCCTGCTAGTCCTTGGGATTATAATCCTTTTTCTCATCTCCACTGACACTCTCTCTCTCTGGGTGATTTTGTCCAAGTCCTTGCTTCAGTTAACATAAAGATGTTGACAATACCCAAATTGGTGTCAGCAGCCCAGGTCTACTGGCTTACCATCTCCACGTGGCTGTATCTTGGGCCACTCAAATTTAACACGTCTGAAACTGAACATATCGTATTCTTCATCCCTCATATCCTCTGCTTACCCTTTACTCCTCCTCTAGACTCTCTTACCTATTACATTAAAATTCACCACTATCCATTTGGTTTAATCAGTCAAAAACTGGGGACCATTGTGGTGGACTCCAGCCAGTAGAGTCCACCTGTTGTGGCTGATGATGAGAATAAATGCACAGGTGACAACAATCCTGTGGGAAAAAAGAGGACAGCATGGCTGCTCTCTCAGAGGGAGAGTGCCTATGGATGCCTTGGCCACTCCCTCAAGAGGAGAGCGCCTCAACACTTGCCTAGACGGGCTTTTATATTGTTTTCCTCGGGTCTTACATCAGAGAAAGATTTATTATCTATTACATAGAATATTATTGTCTACATTTTAGGTACAATCAAGGAAATGAAAATAACATGCAGAGGGGTGTGGGGGCAACTTCCGTAGGTCCCCGTCGTGTGCCATGGACGAAAGTGAATGTGGCCAAGGCATGATGTGATCTGCTTAGGGAGGAGGGGTGGCCATTTTCCCTGCTGGGAAAAGGCTGTAGGCTGTGGCCAGTTTCTCAGGGGAGACAAAGGCCAGCAGCAGCCAGTTTCTCTGAGGAGAAAAAGGCCCCAAGTGCCTTCCTCCATAGCCTTTTATTATACACAGGAATACATGGCGGCAAGGATCAAACAATAGATAACATTTCAAAGATATCTGAGGGCTTCAGAGTCTGAGTCAGTGTCTGTCAGGAAGAGAGTTGCAGAAACTTTGGGAGACATACTCATTTCCTCTGGGACCCTTATGATATAAATGAAAGCACTCTTAGCAGAGCAGATTTCACAGGTTTATCAGGAAGTCTTTGTGATACCAGATTTTTTTCCCAGAACACGCTCTAGGAAGGCAAGGAGCTGCACCTCTCCCCAACAGGTATTCAGGTTTAAGGGGATTAGAGCCAGGAAGTGCTTCTCCCAGAGAACTTGGGGACTCAGGCTATGTCAAAGCTGGGGGTGAGAGTCCATTTCTCTTTGTTGCAGTCCCCTGAGTCCTTCCATGAAGGCCTCCCAAGTGATTGAGTCTGGCTTAGGTTGCCTCCTCCACCCCCCCACTGGTGGATCTTACCCGCCATTGACTTCTGACCAAGCTTTGGGGGCAGGGAGAGGAAACTGAGGCAGCACTTGCTACCAGAGACAAGCTTTGCCTCCTGCAGCTTGCATTCCAAAGCTGGTCCCTCACCCTTAGCCACAAGGGGTCGAGATACAATTCCTAAAACCAGGCAGAGTGGTCTACAACAGAGGGGAATGGCAATGAGCTGGTTAGCTCTGTCCTTGGGAAAGTTTGTATGGGCTTTGGATACTACCTTGAAGATAGACAATAAACATTTGTTGTTTTAGACCAGGGTGATGGAGTTTTAGCAAGAGCAAGCCATAACAGTCTGTATGCATTTTCTAGGCCTGATTCCCACAGGAAAACTCAGTTTGAAGGTCTGGCTCCTGCCCATCACTTCACTTCTGTAGGTTTTCCATACAGAGCTGAGTCACATTTGCCAACTAAAACAAACCGGTCCCCTACACTCCATCACAAGTTACATCTAATCCATTGCAATGCCCTCCCAGTTTTATCTCCTATATATCTCTCCCATCTGCCCACTTTGATTCATCTCCACTCTCACCATCCCAATCTAGTCTACAGGTCTCACACCCCTCTGCCATAGCTATTCTCATATGTGCAATGCGCATTTGCTACTTCTCACCCACGGGTGCCAACCCTCCTTATAGAAGGAGGCGAACATCCAGGAGGTGAGTTGTGGTCCTGGTTTAGCCTCTTACTGGCTGTGTGAGCTTGGGCAGAGCACATGACATGCAGGACCCAACTACTTCTTTGTAACAATAGGAATAAATAAAAATATGCCTTCCCGAGGTAGGGGGCTCAGCCAGCTGATCTCTGAAAGGCCCTCTAACTTTTAAGATCTGTGACTCTGTGCAAGACTTCAAGTGTACTGACACATTGAAGTAGCAACTAGGCCTACACTGATCAAATTCAAACAATACCACTAGAAATCTAATGATAGTGGTATTTTAGGATTGACACTTTCCATGCTTTTTGGCCACTAAACACCTTTCAAAGTTTCTATGTTTTAGAGTTTCCCATCTTATGCTTCCTATAACTCAAAAAAGACAAGACAAACTCAATTTCTCAGCCTCCACTGAAGCTAGGACACACTCATCTTACCTCAAACATGGCAATAAATACAGCTTTTGTGAGATTTAAGTTTATAAAGAGGTAACATGAAGAAAGAAAGGCAGTTTTGTCAAGAAGGTGGAGAGACCATTATCTTCTAGAGGAAGCATCACCAACAGCGTAGGGTCAGCCTTACCACGCCTCAGCTCAGCCACTCCACTGGAGAGTCTGTGCCCGCACCAGTGGCAGGAGGGTCCTCACTAGGCAATCTGGAGGTTTAATGTGGGCATTCCTTGTGGCTTTATAGCTTTCCAAGACCAGTTCTCTGACCTTCCTGGAGATTGTGTAGGCTACCTAAAATTCTTTAATAAATTACATTTTTGTTTAAATTATGGGGTCTCTGTTGTTTGCAGCCATGAATCATATGTGCTTTCTCATCCTTCAAGTCTGAGTTGGAACATCATTTCCTCTGGGAAACAATGACCCCCAGATGACATTAAATACCCTTGTGTATGCTCTTAGTACTTTTCCTCTTCTAACACGTATCATATTTGTACAGGTGTTTTCAACTGCGTGATCGTCTCTCCTGCTCCATTGTAAACTCTATACGGGTTGGGCTATGTTTTCCTTGTTTCTTTCTTTCTCTCCAGCATCTAGTGCATATGTAGCATAGAGTAATCACTCAGTAGATGTTAACTTGAATCAAATTGCTGATATCTAAACCATGCTATAATTAAAGACCACTCTTTTAGAAACATTTTCCTCATTAGAGATGAAAAACAGCTGCTCATACTCTAAATATATATATAATTTTTGGCTGAAGATAACATTAAAAGGTAACCTGGACCAATGTGGAGGTTACTAAAACTTTTGGGAGTTAGGTCTGCTTCACTATTAAGCATTTTGAGTTCTTACTGTTGCCAATTTCATTGAAACTTCCACCTTTAAAGACAGAAATAAGACTTTTGGTTTAAAATTATTAGATTAGCTGCACACTCTTCCCTCACCACCTCCCTTAAAAATTAGCAGTAACAATTGTGTAAATCCACATGGACAAAGAAAGGGAGCACGGGTCCCCAGCATACAGAGGAGGCTGCCGGAGATAGTAGGGCAAGGGCAATCGGGGCCTGAATATTTATGGACAGTTGTGGACCAGAGTCATTCTTCCTCGCCCACCACCTGACAGGCATGGTGTCAGGCACAGTAGAAAGGTGAGGGCAGTGTGTAGGCGGTGGTGTTCCAGTTAATGTTTTACAACCAGCTCTCCGAACAAGCAAGCAATCAAACAAACAAGCAAGCAAGAGAAGGAAGGAAGGAAGGAAGGCCCTGATTCATAGCATTTACTAATTTCTCTGAGGGAAGTACATCCACCATGGCCAATGTTGAGCTACCAACATGTAGATTTTCCCTCGGAAAGAATGAACCCAGTGTCCCGGACTCTGAGCTCCAGGTGCTGCCAGCAAGAGCAATATCCATTCACAGGACTGCTGAGAAAACTCCTGGCTCAGAGCAGGTGGACAGAACTGGGGTGGCAGCTCTGCCACTTCAGGGCTGTGTGATCAGAGGTGAGTACTTACTACAGTGATTCTCAGTCTTTTTGTTTAGGGTCCACTTACCTACAAATACAGGAATATTGGGTGACACAGTTGAAGAGATTAAAGATTCAATGTGAAATGGGATAAATTGATAATAATTTAAGTGTAGCCATGACTACTATATAACTGTGTCTCTCAAGGTTTATACGATACCCCAAGTTTTGTCCTTTTAATTTGATTTACTCTGAACAGAATGCCACCGTTTAAGCAGAAGTGCCCTGATGATTATATATATGCCTCCATGCGTGGAGCCATGCTTTACGTATTTCAGGACATGATCTTCCCTTTGGTGCTGACTTGCGTTTTTGCTTTCCTTCCTACCTAGTCTAATGTGCAGCAAAATTGTTCCCAGTTCTTCGTTTTGCAACACAACCCACTCAGCAAAATGCTCCATCAGGCAGTTAACTGTCTGAATTGTCTGCTTAGATGAGAAGTTGTAGCAAAAGGCAATTTTATACCTGGATTAAGATTTGGCAGAGCCCCAGGAAGATTTAAGGTTCATAGACATGACACAGCACACTGGTTCATCATCTCTGACCCTAGAACGAAGCACATAGTATGCTTCCCCACTGCATTATTCTTCCTCATAACTCTCTATGGGGTAAGAGTGAAGATTCTAGTTTTACTGAAGAGGAAAACTGCTACTTAGAGAGGTAACACTTTGGTTCCATTTGATGGGAGCAGATTATTTTCTCCTCTCACATCCCTGTTCCTGCCTACCTCCCCGTATATACTCACGTGATGTACTTTCATTTGTCATCTAGAAATGTCTGATGTAAGCTAGTTTTATAGGAGGGAGAGAGCTGCCTTATCACTGCAGATGTCTGAAATCATCTTCCCAACAGCTGATTGTGGGGAAAATTATTATTGGGAAACAATTTAACAAAAAATATACCGGGGAGTGTGAACATTTAAACCAGTTGTCAGAAGTCATTGTAAATGAGTAAGCAATACAGATACAAGTGGCAAATTACTGTGGCATCCCCCCAATGAGGGTTTTCTTGTAGTTTTCTTTATTGTGACACTTGAAAGCCTTTGGAAATTAGAAGTTGTATTCCCTTTCTTGCCTAATGATACCATCTTCCACTCTGTGCTCTGAATCACGAATCTGGGATCCATGGCAGACTCTCCTCCCTTACTCCATAATTAGCTCTCTTTCTTCATCATCTTCGTTTGATGCATCACACAGACCTGCTAAGCTGAGTTCCAAGGGGTCTCTCAAATTTTTCTCTCCTACTCTAGTCATGAGTGAGGCTTTCAGGTCTCTATCTCTTGGTGTCTAGGAGCCTTTCCCAGCAAAGTACTGAGAAGCCCACCCACACCAGCAGGGACCATGGTCATGTTCAGGTGCCCCCAGGTAGATGTATTCTCCCCAGGCCGTAATAGCCTCTTGCTTTAATTTTCAGGGTTTTTTTTTCTAGGAAGGTTAAAACATTTTCTTGTTGTTTAGTTACCCTGTTTACTGCTTCCTCTCTGTACTTTCCTTCATCCATTTTCAAAATTGGATTATTTTTAATGTCTTATTTAATAATAAGTATATTCATATTTCAACTTTCTCTTTAGAAGCAATTCATTTAATGTTCCTCTTCATATTTCAAGCTACTCTTAGAAGCAATAAAATGTGAGTGAAAATAGTGAAATAACACTGCCAGAGCACTAAACATCATCCAGAAGCAGAGTCTCCCTAGAAATTATCTGTAAAAAAATGAGTAAACTTTGTCTTTAGGAGGTTGGTGCCGAATCGTATTGTTATCAATGTGAATTATTGTTATTTATAAATAACACTGAAAATGGCCAAAGGACAAGAGTTTAGAAAGAAGGAAGAAAGTTAATTGGCTTTATTCCTCTCCCCTTTTATCCCCATCCAGATCCTGATATCAAACTTTCCCAGAGAAGGCAGGATCTGTGTGTGATGTTTCTTTTCTATTTCTTAACTATTGGTAGTAGAATAAAGCCGATATGCCATTATTATTATTCAAAATACATCACCTAGTATGTGAAAACCCAAATTCATATACTTTTCTATTAGTGAAGAAAGGAAGGTCCTAGGACCTATATTTATATATTTAAAATTTTATTAGAAAACGATTAAGGGACAGTAACAATCTTTTGGTTATTGTAGATGTTTAAAAACTTTTCATAGTCTCGCCAATCTGTTTCGTATAGAAAGCTACAAAAGTTGCAGTGCCTTCAAGCCCATGTCTTTAGGATACATAAAAATCTCAGCAGACTGAATGTCAGCCCCCTGGAAATACTCCAGATATTTGATGCTCTGCCTTTCCCCCCATTGCCTGTCAATTGCTTATCAGGATTAGAGACCAGTTGCTTCTGGAACGTGGGGACTGTGTGTTTTATTTGAGTTCCTGTCAGTCTTCATAGGTTACAGCTAATCTGCATCACTTTCCAGTTTCAGCCACCAACTATATCTGTAACTGCTGTGACATTTTTACACGAGGAAAGACGTGTGCTGCCCATCTGTCATGTAAGGACATGATGTAGCTAAACCATCCACCTTGTTTCTTACTACATCGTGAGTGATGAAACACACGGGGCCGGGTTTCTGTCTCCTGGGAGAATTGGTGACAAGAGATACTCATTTGTATGCTCTGCTGCCAAGAAAATGAACATTAGGTGAGCCATGATCAACAGACTGCAGAAGCACCTCTGCTAGAGGATGTGGGTCTGGGCTTGTAATGCCTTCAGCCTCTGCTTTGAAAGTCTAAGCTCATAAATGTGTCACTGCGTATGCCTGACTCAGTGGGTCAGGGAGACTTTCCCAGAACAGCAGGCAGCATGATGGAGGAGGGCCTGGAGGCCTTGTCACTGACTGAGGGGGACTCTGGGCAATTCTCTTCACTTTATCAACATTGATTTATTCATCTCTGATAAGAGAACTGAGCTTAATTGCTATATCTAACATTCTATTTATTACCATGCCATTTACTTGGGCTGCCTTGAACACAAAGGTGGTAGAAGGTATTATCTTGTTATAGGCTGGAATATGGCTGTTGGGTGGGCTATCCACTGGGCTTACCACTGGCTTCCAGAGTCTCCTTTTTCCAACCTATGCCATCCTCATGGACACATCATTATGTCTTTCAGAAGGGTCTGCCCTAATTCATCCATGCTTCATCTCCATGCTTCATCTCCCAGACACCCACCTTTGACCAGCAGCACAAATTTGCTGTGATCAAGTACGCATCCTGTGACTAGACTGAAGCAAAGCTAACATACTCATGAGTGACCATACCCCTATGTGACCAGGAAAAATGACCATGATGCTTTGTTTGCATGGTAGTTTGGATTATATCCCCTGTTTTTAAGACCCACGCGTGCCCTTTGCCGTGCAACCTTACTGTGTCTCCCTCTATGGGCAGAGTGCATTTCTTTTGCATTGACTTTGGGCTTGGCCATTGACCTGCACTGGCCAACGGCAAGTTATTACTGGCTGTGCCTCTGAGGCAGAGCCCTTTTGTGTTATATCACTTTTGTGTTAGCATCATATCACTTGCACTCTGGCTGTTCACTTTGGAAAAAATGAGTCCTCAATAGCTGCTGATCCTAGAGAATGAAAGACTTGCAGAATAGATCTAAACCCAGCTGGCAGCCAGAAGCAGAACTGACCTGAAGACTCATAAGCAAGCCAAATGAATGCTTGGTGTGAGCCAGTGAGATTTCAAGGCTGTTATACAGTAAAAGCTGACCAGAATATATTTTTTCTAGGAACTTGAAATTCTACAAATAAGTATGCATTCTTGGGACTTTGTTCTCTAAAAATGTACCTATCTGGAATAAGTTTTTTAAAAAGGTTTGTTTATACTTCCTGCCTTAGGGAGACTGGACTTACAAAGTTTTCTGGAGAGTATAGACAGGGATGGAAAGACATAATGATGTGTCCATGGGGATGGCATAGGTTGAAAAAAGGAGACTCTGGAAGCCAGTGGTAAACTTGGTCAACTTTATAACTTGGTTCCAGATTTCTTTTTTTAAATTTTTTTTTTTAGATTTTATTTATTTATCTTTAGAGGGGAAGGGAAGGATAGAGGGAGAGAAATATCAATGTATGGTTGCCTCTCATGAGTCCCCTGCTGGGAACTGGCCTGCAGCCCAGGCATGTGCCCTGACTGGGAATCGAACCGCGATCGTGTGGTTCACAGGCCTGCGCTCAATCCACTGAGCTACACCAGCCAGGGCTGGTTCCAGATTTCTTTAGGCCTGAGAAGCTATGTGTCTACATTTACCCTTTAAATGGTGGTAGTTCTCAGGATTGTGTCCTGAGAACTACTTCCTCATTCTGCACACACTCCCCCTGTGCAATCTCATTCAGCCATACTTTATAGATTGTGTCCCCTGGCACTCCTTCTCTGTCACACACAACACAACAAACACACAACAAACCTCTATTTGGTAATCTCCACTTGGACGACCATAGACTCTCAAACTCAACAGTCGGAAATGAGCTGGTTAACTTCTTCTCTGTCCATTTTATGCTTCTGTATCTTCTTCCATAGTCATGATCTCAGTAAATAACACCCTGTTCACAGTATTGATCAAATAAAAACTAGAGTGCTTGCTTGACTTCTCTTTCCCTCATCTCTGACAACCTATCAAATCCTCCTTAAAGTCCACCATTAGCACTCATCTGTGGTATGAAGATAAAGTCAAACCCCCTAGCAGACCAGGCCTTCCCACCCTTCCAGCTTCATATTTTTCTGCTCCTTCCTCAGTCTTTACAGTAGAGCCCTGGTGAGCTTCTGCTCTCTTTACAGCCTAACCACATCCTCTGCTTCTGGGCTGTGTACATGGTCTTGGTTCTGCTCGGTAGCCCTCCCTAACTTCCTTATCTCTAACCTGGTTTTCCTAATAACTCCTATTCCTCTGGAATCTTAGTTTAGATCAGTGGTTCTCAACTGGGGATGATGTTGTCCCCTGGAGGCCATTTGGCCATGTCTGGAGACATTTTGGATGGTTACAGTTGGGCAAGGGTACTGCTGACACCTAGTATGCAAAGGCCAGCAATGCTGCTAAACATCTTATAGTGACCCCCACATGAAAGACCCTACAACAAAGAATTATCTATCCCAAAATGTCAATAAATGATGAGATTGAAAAAACCCAGTTTATATTTCATATTCTCTGGGAAGCCTTTTCTGACCTTCCCAGAAAGGGTTAGGTGCCCCTCCTATCTGTTCTCATGCCCCTCTCCTTAAACGTTCTACAGTCCTGTCCCTGTTGCACTGATGGGTTCTGTTCACCCGTCTATCTCCTCTTCTAGAATGTGAGCTCCTGGAGGTCAGGTATTGTGTTTTGTTTCTCTTTCAATTCCCAACTCCCAGCACAGTTCCTGCTAATAGTGAGCATGCAATGAATATTTGCTAAATGAGTTAAAAAAATAAATGCACAAAAATAATTCTAGTGAGGAATCTGGTTGTTTGTGTGTGGTACAGGGCTGTCTTCAGAGACTCTGCTGTGGCAAAGGAAACCATCTTCAGTGATGAAAGCCAGGAGTTGAGAACAATCACTCTAATCCCTGCTCTACTGGTACCTTGAGGAAAAAGCATTCTTTCAGAATTTTTTCGTACACAGCAAATTGGCAACCTGCTCAGGGAAATGAGCATTTGGATAGTTATTTTATTTTCTACTGGTTTCTTCTGCCAATAATACCTTGGTTATAAACATAGCCACACCCATAGTATAATGTGTGCTGCAGGATTATCATCATCATCATCATCATCATCATGATAATCATCATTATATATTTCCATGACCTGATTTTTTTACATGAAATAATTGCTGAAGCAGTTTGTGTAATGAATTTCTTCTATAGGTGAAAGTGTTACACAATTCAAGTTAAGGCAACCTGAGCCAATATATTTCATCACCCAGCACTGTAATCTATTAAGCCTGAGATATTTTCCAGGAATTGCCTTAAATCCTTTGGTGGTTTAAAGTAGCTTCAGAGGGATTAGTGGCTTAGAGGTAATTGTTATTGCTAATATTTTATTTGAAATGTCCTGTTCAGCAAAGGTAATGTGACATTTTGCTCACTGGAAATGCTATCTTTCTAGGGAAAGGGAAGAGTCAGAAGGTCAGTGCCTGGGAGAGGGAGGGAAGGGAACATATGAGACAAAGGACAAGAGCTCAAGATGAGGCGACCAGCATGAGTTAGCTGAGTCGGCACTGACTTTTGTGTGGACCATGGGGAGCTGGAGTTTTAATTTTATGTGAATTGTGAGATTAATCTAGAAAGTTAATCAGCTCTTAATAGAAACCCAAGCATTATTTTTTTACTGTTTTTAATAAGTAAGGAGAATGAAATACATGGAAGCACCTCTTTGCAGGCTCACCCTCTTCTACTGAGATAGTAAATGTTGGAACTCCTCAGGGCAGCTCCGTCATTTAAAAACAAAGATTCCTTGAAGTCTACTCCCACCAACTCTGATTCTATAGTTTGGAGATGGCTCCTCAAATCTGCATTTTAACCAGAGAGCTCCAGGGAATTCTCATGCAGGTATTTCTTATGCCTAAAGAAACATCGGATTAACCAGTCTCTTTCTTGCCCATAATGTTGTTTCTCAAATTTCTGCCCATGGCCCAAATGCATCCTGTGAGTTCTAGACCCCCCTCTCAATATGGCAATCAAAATCTCCACTCAAATGTCTCAGATACTTCAAACTCAGCCTGCCCAGATGCAAATGTTGTCTTCTTCTAGTATTTCCTTCCTCAGTAAGTGACACCAGTGCCTATCTGGTTCTGCAGTACACCTCCCTTTCTCTCCTTATGCCCACTCCCTCATGGCCATCACACGGGCCCAGCTCCCATTGTCACTCATCATCTCTTGTATAGACAACAGCAATGGCTCACTCACCAGTCTCTGCATTCACTCTTCAATCTGTCTCCTCAGTGAGCCAGAGTGACCTTTGCAAGATGTAATGTTCTAATGTTGAACCATTCCCTGTGAAAACACTCAAGGACTTCCCATGGCCTCTTGGATTAGGAAGAAAGTCCTTTCTTCAGCTTGCAAAGTCCTAGTTGGTTGATGGTGACCACTACAGCCTTGTCTCACACAACTTTCTCCCTGGCTCTGTGTTCTAGCTTTATTGCCCCTTCTTTTGTTCCTCAAAACTGAACACTTGCCCCTGAGCACAGGCTATTTTTTATACTGAGCTAGTTTTTCCTATGGCCCTCTCCTCTTTGTTTTGCCTAGCAATCACTTACATCTCTTTCAAATGACTTTCCAAATTTTGCCTTTGTGATCTTCTCCTAACCTCGCTCAGTTTCCCTTATGATATACACTTGAACAACTATATACTTTTTGTAATTATGTATTTAGTCTTGTGAGTGTTTGATTAATGTCTGCCTTTCTCTAGACTAGATTAGACTAGACTAGACTAAGATCCACAAAGGTGGCCGTTAGGTCCTTCCTTGCCCATTCTGTACCTCTTACAGTGCTAGGTGCATGGAAGTGCTCAATAAATGTTTGTACAATGAATGCTTATTGAATGACTGAATGTATCTTGTGTGATTTATTGTTGAAGGAACAAGTTCATTTGAACTTATTTAGACAGAGAAATCAGAGTAGACCTAGCAGAAACAGACATCAGGAACTTCAAGCAAAGTGAAGTGAAGCAGTAAGATCATTAGCTAGATAATGAAGGCAGGTAGGACAGTAAAATTATGACATTTAAGTACAGCCATTAAGTGTACACAAACTTTGTCCACAGGCATATAATTTTAAGCCCCAGGTGGCTCCCCAGTGATAGAGGGATGGGAAAATTTTAAAATAAAAATGATCCTTATTAATAAGTTCTTAGATTTTACTCAGCATTAAGAATGGCCTTTGGTTTATTATATAGAGTCTAATGTTGGGTGTCATCTTTCTGGGTCATTTCCCTAATTTAAGGTAAGGGCTTCAAGGGACTTGCTGGCTTATATAGATCATCTTTTAGGCCAATTTTCACACTGACTGAAACGTGAGATCAGCTCCTGAAGTCTTGAAGCTATTGGAATCTTCTGTATGTAAAATAGCTGCAAGTATCTGTTAAATGGGTCAGCATTTTGTCAGCCAGATTCTGTGTGTCACTGGGGCCTGCCATTCACTAGGCACATTCTTTGTCAATGATGTTTTTCTCAAAGAAGGCCAGAGAGTTTTTCAAATAGAAATTGCAAGCCCATAGATGGAAGACAGAGACAAACACAAAAGACCTTCATAGTAAAGGACAAAAGGGAAAGAGGTCACTAAAAATAACAAGTGGAGAGGCTGGCATAAAATACAGATCATTTTTATAAAATAAACAATGTATGAGACTCTATCATAGCTGTAGAATATGCTCAAAATTTGGAACTGCTTTGAATTTCTATAGCTGGTTTTGCAGAATTCAACCCAAAAGGTAGAAATAATTTATTTAACATTCTTGCTTCATAGAGAAGAAATCTCCCACTTCTACAATGTTTGGAGGAGCTCCCTCTTAGTACCTGATAGAACTGACTTCAAAACTGTGCCAGAGCAATGAGGAAATACAGTGTTTTTACCTAACATGTTCGATTGCGTGCCTGCTGCGTGCATAACATGGTGCTACACACTTTTATATATATCCAAGGTTATAAACTGAAGAAACAAAATTTTTACTCTGGAATATTGTTCTCTGGAGAATCTGAGAAGCCTGAAAGGAAGCCCCTAGAAAGACTGACATGAGGGGACTGACCAATAAATGCATGACTTGGATCAGCCTATGTAGGACCTTCCACTGATAGGTCTTATGCAGGCCTTGTGCCCCCAAGTAGCTCTATAGTGCTCCACTGTACCTACAGGATGATAGACAAGGAGCACAAGACATTAAAGACTGTCTATAATGTGAAAGACAGAGGCCAAAAGCACTGGAAAAAAGCAACATGTTGGACACAGAGACCATGCATAGAACTGAAAACATGAAAAAATATGTAATTTCTTCCTACAAATAAGAGGAGATATTGTATCTATGCAACAAGATGAACATGTTATAAAAAATTCAGAGAACAAAAAAGAGTTCCTGGAAATAAAAAATATATGTAATAACAGAAATAAAAACTCAGTAGAAGGTTAACAAATAAAATTGAGTAGGTCTTCCAGAAGTATTAAAAATTATAAGAAGGATTGAAGTTATAAGAGAATTAAAGGATCATTTTAGGATGCTCAAATACCAATACCAGGAATTCTAGAAAGAAAAAATAAGTAAAATAAAATTATTTTTAAAGCTTCTAGAAGTAAAATATATAATTTTTCATATCAAAAGAACATATCTAGTGCCCAGGACAAGATCCACAGTAATGCACATATTGCAAAATTTCAGAATTCTGAGAATGAAAGATTAGATCAAAGTTATTGTTTTTAATTTTAATTTTTTCCTGTTGTTCAATTATAGTTGTTCTCATTTCCCCCCCCCCCACCACCACTCTCTGCCCCCACCAACCCCTGCCTCCCACCCTCAATCTTACTCCCCCCCCCTTGTCTTTGACCATGGGCGCTTTATACATGTTCTTTGACATCCCTTCCCCTTCTCCCTGTTCTCCCCTTTCCCTCTAGTTACTGTCAATTTGTTCTTTATTTCCATGTTTCTGGTTATATTTTGTTTGCTTGTTTGTTATGTTGATTATGTTGCACTTATAGGAGAGATCATATGATATTTGTCTTTCACTGTCTGGCTTACTTTAGCACTATTTACTTAGTATAATGCTCTCCAGGTCCATCCATGCTGTCTTGAAGGGTAGGAGCTCCTTCTTCCTTTCTGCTGTGTAGTATTCCATCGTGTAAATGTACCACAGTCTTTTGATGCACTCACTTACTGATGGGCACCTAGGCTGCTTTTAGCACTTGGCTATTGTAAACTGTGCTGCTATGAACATTGGGGTGCATAGGTCCTTTTGAATTGGTGTTTTAGGATTCTTAGGGTATAATCCCAGTAGTAGAATTGCCAGTTCAAAAGGTAGTTCCATTTTCAGTTTTTTGAGGAAATTCCATACTGTTTTCCATAGTGGTTGCATCAGTCTGCATTCTCACCAACAGTGCACTAGCGTTCCCTTTTCTCCACAACCTCACTGGCATTTGTATTTTGTTGATTTGTTTATAATGGCCATTCTGAAAGGTGTGAAGTGGTATCTCATTGTGGTTTTAAGTTGCATTATTCTGATGGCTAGTGATGCTGAGCATCCTTTCAAATGTCTCTGGGCCCTCTGTATGTCCTCTTTGGAGAAGTGTCTGTTCAGATCCTTTGCAAATCTTTTAATTGTATTGTCTCTCTTCCTGGAGTGGAGTCATGTGAGTCCTTTGTATATTTCGGAGATCAAACCATTGTCTGAGGTATCATTGGCAAAAAGCTTCCATGCAGAAGCTTGTTTATTTTTATGAAGTCCCATTTGTTTCTTCTTTCCTTTTTGTTGCATGCTCTAGGGGATGTATTGGTGAAAATATTGCTGCATGAAATATCTGAGACTTTCCTGCCTATGTTCTTTTCTAGCACATATTCTATGTTGTTGCAACTTATATTTAAGTCTTTTATCCATCTTGAGTTTATTTTGGTGTTTGGTGTAAGTGGTGGTTGAGTTCCTTTCTTTCTTTCTTTCTTTTTTTTTTTTGCATGTAGATGTCCACATCTCCCAACACCATTTGTTGAAGAGGCTATTTTTACTCTATTTTATGCTCCTGCCTTTTTTTGTCAAATATTAATTTGCCGTAGAAACCTGGGTTTACTTCTGGGCTCTCTGTTCCATTCCACTGATCTATGTGTCTATTCTTATGCCAGTTCCAGACTGTTCTGATTACAGTGGCCTTGTAATATAGTTTGATGTTAGGTATGGTGATCCCTCCTACTTCATTCTTCTTTCTCAAAATTGCTGTGAGGACCTGGGAAACAAAAGCAACTTAAGACTGAGGCAAAGAAAATCTCCAGTTGCCATGGAGGGAAATTCCAAAGGAAAACTAGACACCAAGTGTAGAGGACAACCACTGAGGTCTGGAACAGATCCAGAGGCACTGGAAGAGAAGTTTTTGACTTCTCTTAATAGAATTAAGAGACTGCATGTTGTCTGAATGTTCTTGGAGAGATTTATATTCATGGGGAAAGTTGGAGGTTGATTCAGTAGTAAGTACATAAAAAAATAGAGCAAACACACACACATCACATACACAGTTATTAATTCCTTCGAGGTTATGAAAGAAAAGAAATCAAGGCCTAGAAATTTTATGGTTATAATAAAGTCAATGTTAAGACTGTTCCAACCAAAATTATGCTGTAGCTCTACAACTCTGATGGGAATGTTGCAAGATGGAAAAGGCTCATGGGTGAATGGGGAGGAGGGAGGCAGTGAGAGAGCGTGGTAAGTGAATAGATAATGTCTAAAATGGAAAGATCAAGAAGAAATATTGTAACCGTGTTGTTTGGGTAATGAGGGTGTAAATACTAGAAGAGCAATCATAGTGATTGCCTTATAGAACCATGCATGTCTTTTAACTCTGTGTGTGTGTGTGTCTTTCATAAAACATGAGAACTAAGTTAAAATTATAAGGAAAGCATTTTGGAAAGCAAATGGGTAAGAAAGTGAAAGCATTTGTTTAATGAGGAAGTGATACTTGTTCCAAGAAGGTCAAGGCTGGGTAAGCCGTGTACATGGCTGGATAGCTCTTCCTCTGTGAATACCTGATTAGACAATTCTCCATAGGCACATTTTGAAGTCATCTTTGTGACTCAGGCTGGTTTAATAATTCTACAGTCATAATCACGGCAGAGGCATTATGTCACCAGGGAATGATGCCTAGAGTTTTAATGATAAGAAAGTAATGGGTATGCTCATTGTTCAGGATCTCCTTCTCCCATCCACTAAGAAGGCATATTGAAAGCCAGGTACATATTAAATTTTTTGCAGATTAAAAATATATACAATAATAAGCCTCTGTGTTGTGCTTCAGAGTTACCTTTGGCTAAAATCGTCCTCTTGGCCATTTATCACTTTGGTCCCCAGGTGGAAAAACTCAGGTGGGAAGTAGATTGAGTTATTTGTAAATCCCATTAATAACAGATACACAAGACATAGCTTCCTTTATCCTCCTTTCTCCAAAAGGCAAACTGTGATTTGTTCTCTTTTTATGACCTACACAAAGTAATCTTCCCAAGTAATAATATAAACATTTAGCAAGTGCAGTCCCTCAAATGATCACTGGACCGACTGCTTGCTCATCCCAAGCACCACACATTAACAACATTTTTAAAACATCCATTCCTGACTTCCTGAGTTCCCTCTAGAGACTCAAGGAGAAAACATTGGAAATACAGAAAACTTACTTTGTTCTTGAGAAGAATTTGTAAGAGCAATTTTTCCAAAGACTGGAGAATTCTTGAATATTTTGCCATACAGATTTGTGGGTGTTTTAAACTATAGTCATTTTAATTAACTGCTTTATTTGACCACATTCCTATAGCAGTCACTTCCCAAATACCCATGTACATGAAAGAAAAATAAACAAACTGCAGTGACTCAGATGTAACCACAAACTGGCTGATAGAGGGCAATATTTTCAGCCTCTTACTCTACCTTTCCATTTAGTAGTCTGGTTTCCATCCTAGAGTACATGGACTATTCATAGTCCATGTACTCTAGCTCATTGAATATCATTGTAAAGAAACAAAGCAATAAGTAGAGCTGCCAGAGGTAAAATGGTCAAGTGTGACCCCTGGTCCTTTGACACCCACTCTCTGTATCATGTAGTGTTCCTTAAAGGTCATTTTGACTCTACAATGGCTGGTGCCATTTTAATCTGGTCTAGGGCAATTGGCAGAACCCAGAGGGTTGGTATCAGGAAGCAAGTTTCCCAGACTTGAAATAGGACATCTGGTTGTGGCTGAAGGTCTCTAGAAATGACAGGAAGCAAAAAGACAGAAGTCTGCTAAGGTTTTAAGAGAGCTGTATTGCCAAACAAATCCCAAACTTGGCTAACAGCTGGTGACTGCTTTTAGGTCTTCTGCAGTACTCAGAAATAAAACCAATAAGAAACATACTACTAAAATGGTACAGCTTTCAAAGTGGGTATTCTCCTTTATGCCTATTTTTGCTGTGGTCATAGGAAATGAGGTCAGGGAAGTTCCTCTTGGATGGCAGATCTGGGGGTGTCCAGATCAGGTATCAGCACTCTTTTTACTACCACTTTTCTCCACCACTTGTGTTGCATGGGTTGAGGATGGACAACTCATCATCCAGCCTAGGTCTGTGTACCCTTTGGAGTTGTATCTGGACTGATGGAATTGATGGCACATCATTCAGTGGTGTATGATGTGGGAACTTAAGGTAGTAACTGGATAGGATTTAGGGCCTTTTTGGTTGGGGGGAACAGGAAAGGAGTGACAGTGCTTCAGCTTAACGAGCAGTTTAAAAAAAAGTGTTTGTATAGAAAGGACAGCATTTGTGTGCATTAGAAAGGCAAAGATGAACTACCATAGACATTGTGGGGTCCCTGAACACTCTTTCTATCCCTTCACCATTATGAATAGTCTTGTGATTTGGGTGACATGTACTCTGCCCTGATTAGTCAGAATTAATCAAGACAGTCCCATCTCTTTTGCCTCAATGACTGTTTCAGAAATAGGTTTAGGCAGTCCTAAGTACAATAATTATTTTTTGGTTTTTGGTGTTATGGATCCAACACTGTATCCTGGGATAGAAATAGAAAGCCTATAGTTACAGTTGCACCAGCAGAAATTTCATTACCATGAGAAATAAGTAAGTTTATCCATCTCTTTTACCCATATTCAGGATTCAAATCCTCCAGTGGAGTGTCTGCTTGGTCATGGTGACTCATCATCAGCCCAGTTTCTGGCTGTCTGGGCCAGGGAGAGATAGGCTCTGGCAACTTTAGATTCTGAGTGGGAGATTAGCAACTGGATCCATCAACCCACTGGCATCGCACACAATACCAAGGAAGTAATTCTACCAAAGGGAACCCAGGTGGTGGTAGGAAGGGGGAATGGATGCTTGGAAACCAATAAGTGACACAGATGTCCACAACCACACCCCTTTCCTCCCAGCTTCGGACACCTATGTAACTGGCCATTAATAAACCCTTAAAAAGTGTTAGTTAACCCTAAAATTTTGCAACAAACATTTATCAAGAATGAATAATCCACTTGATCTTCCCAATAACCAAATACAATGGAAATTACAGTTCCTTTTTAGGGTAAGAAAGGTGAGTCTTATACAGTCTTATACAGTCTTATACATTTTCCCAAAGTAACTCAAGTACTAATGGAGGAGGTGGAATTCAATCTTACTCCTGTTTGGGTCCAGACTGACACCAGTGCTACAATAATGGGGAAGTTCCGGGTGCCAGTGGGGCAAATGGGACTGACTTGATGTTTCTGGAGACAAATACTGCATTAATTAGCTCTCACACAGTAATTGTGAGAGCTTATATCAGCAAAATTTAAAAATTGAGCCTAAGCTCCAAAGAACTGGCTTTGCTTGCCACAGATCATGGGACACCAAATATATAGGACAAAAAAACCCCCTCACCAATTTATTATTCAAGACTAAAGAGGATCTTCCATGAAGAAAATCAGGAGGGCGTGGGCAGGGAATGTCCAAGTTTGCTGCATGACATGAACAAAAAGATGAATAACTTTCAATATTCCTCAGATTCATGCTACTAACCACTGACAGTTTGTGGGTTATATGGAAACAGAAGCCAAGTATAGACACTTAAGTTCCTTAGTGTGGCCCTAAGACCAGTTCAGAGAGGCTTATTTTTTAAAAAATATTTTATTGTTCATGCTCTTATAGTTGTCCCACTCTTCCCACTTCAGCACCCTCCACCCAGCCCACCCCCACTTCCATAGTCAATCCCCACATCATTGTCCATGTCCACAGGTCCTTCATATATGTTCTTTGACTAAAGGGCACTAAGAGACCAAAGCATTTGGAATTCTTTTTTTTTTAATATTTTATTTATTTATCTTTAGAGAGGAAGGGAAGGAGAGAAGGAGAGAAATATCAATGTATGGTTGCCTCTCTGCTGGGAACTGGCCTGCAACCCAGGCATGTGCCCTGACTGGGAATCGAACCGCGATCGTGTGGTTCGCAGGCCCGTGCTCAATCCACTGAGCTACACCAGCCAGGGCATGGAATTCTTCACATATCCTTTCTGATGAACCATGCTACTGGACAAACTAAACTTGAAACAAAAGGAAAAAATACAGTACAGTATTTTTATTTCTGGAAGAAGGGGCATATTAACATTAACCAGAGGTGTGTGGTTAAACTGGTGGTACCTGATAGTGCTAGTTTTTTTTCCATTGCAGAAATGCCCTGGGCCTGAGAAGTCACCTTTTTTTTTAATGTTGCACAGTTTGGGGTAAAAATGAAGTCACAGTTTTTGAGCCATAGATAGTGTTGCTCGTGCTTTGAGTCTCTGAAGCTAAAGCTATCTTTGGAGTATGAACATTGAGGGACCGGAATTATGTCTGCCCTCACAGCATGGCTGTTTCCTGAGGGGTGGATGAGCAGTATGAATTGGGTGCACCAGGAAACTCAACGTCCCTTAGAATTTGAGCATATATGCACCTCAGAGCTAACTCCAGGTTCCTTATGATGTGGAATCATAAGAAATCTCAAGACAATCTCAGGACAACATTGGGACTGGCTAGGTCTGCAAATACATTCTCTTAAATCAATGGCACGAGAGCTGAGATGCAAACTCAGAGTCAGTATTTAGGTATGCTCTGTAGGGATAAAATGCAGTGCTGTGGACTGGAATGTTTGTGTCCCTCCAAAATTCATGAGCCAATTCTGACCCCCAATGTGGTGGCATTAGGAGGTGGGGCCCTATGGAGGTGATGAGATCATGAGAGTAGAGCTTTCATGAATGGGATTAGTGCCCCTATAACAGAGGCTCCAGAGAGCTCTTTGCCTTTTTGCCACATGAGAGTATACAACTAGAAGAAAGCCATCTGCAATCTAGAAGAGCACTCCTGATATTTCACCTAAAGAGTCTTTGCCATAGACATCTTTGCTATAAGCATTCTTACCACATAACTAATTGGCCAGAAAGCACTTTTTTTTCAATAAGAAAGATAAAATCACAACAAATAGAAGAGGGGCATTAAAAATGAATAACAATTAAAAATATTATTGTGAAATACAAAATATATTAATACATTTAAAATGTGTGTAGATTCATGGTAATACTGCTTAAGTAACTGATTTTATTTTGTGGATTGGACCTTAAATACAATAAGTTTGACAAAGGCAATTGATTTGTCAATAGAGAAATGAAACAAAACAAACAAAACCCAAAACTGTCACCTAGTTATTTTTATCTTTTCTTATGGCAGAGTTGCATTATGGTCAATTAGTTATGGGGTGAAAGTGTTTGCAGCAAAGATGTTTAAGGCAAAGGTGTTGTTGCGAAAGTACTGAGAACCTGGGCAAAACAGATCTCTCTAGAATTGATCTTGCTCACATCCTGATCTTGGACCTCCAGCCTCCAGAACAGTGAGAAACACATTTCTGTTGTTTCTAAGCCACCCTGTCTGCATGTTCCACTATAGAAGCCTGAATGCACTAAGACATACAGTATCCCAGGTTCAGATGTGTTCATCCTTCAGCATCCTGCCAAGATGAGATCTAGTGAACACGGATACTTGGGCTCCTCACCTACCCTTACTGGGTTCCCATTTCCTCATTGATAAAGCAAAGAGGTTGAATAAAATGATCTGTAAGTTCCCTCAGATCTTTAACACTTCATGAGTCAGTGAGTACTGCAGTTGTATCTTGTGGTCTTAGGTTTGAAGACAGATGGTTTTGTAAACGTCCCAGGCAGCACAAGCTCTCCTCCTGTTCACTGGGCTGCAGAATCCCTTTCCCTGCTGCAAGGTCCCTGGAGTGAAACTTTTCCCACTGGATCCTATTTGTTTCTTTTTTTGAGCATTTTATTTATTTTTTATTGTTCAAGTACAGTTGTGTCCATTTTCTCCCTACCACTCTCCCCCATCCACCCTCACCTCCCACCCTTAATCCTATTCCCTTTGGCTTTGTCCATGGGTCCTTTATACATGTTCCTTGACAACCTTTCCTTTTCTTTCCCACATTATCCCTCTCCCCACTCCCCTCTGGTCACTGTCAGTTTGTTCTTTATTTCAATGTCTCTGGTTATACTTTGCTTGCTTTTTTGTTTTGTTGATTAGGCTACACTTATAGGTAAGATCATATGGTATTTGTCTTTCACTGCCTGGCTTATTTCACTTAGC